>NC_067224.1:18336666-19060000 GCF_019924925.1 Ctenopharyngodon idella | reverse complement strand
ATTACAGCGATCTGACACGTCACATTTAAGAGCATCAAAAAAACATTTATTGTTTGAATTTCATGATAAAATGGACAGAATTTGAAAACTAGAACTTTTATTCTTATCATAAGTAACAAAGCACAAAGCCTTTTGCGATTATTGGACGGGAGGCGCTACAAATAATATTTGATGTAGCAAAAAATAAAAACGCAGACCTGGCAACCCTGGCTTGAAATACGGGTGATTCATAGGGTCAAAAAGAGCCTACTTTAGCATCACTATTTTTAAACTGTTAATGCGTTAAAACTCAACACAAAAGCTGGTTTGCCAACCACCAAGAAGAAGAAGAAGTTCAACACGAGTGATTTTCTTCACACACAGCATGTATGAGTTGCAGTCTGAACACGTTTTTCTGCACCCTTTTGATTGACAGGATATAATCTGCCCTGATCATCGGCCGTTTTTAAACAATCGTCCGATAGCCGATAGTGATAATAATAGCTTTTATCGGCCGATACATCGGTGCATCTCTAATATATATATATATATATATATATATATATATATATATATATATATATATATATATATATATATATTTATATTTTAAATGTCGGTAACGAAACAGTTGTTTGGACCCCATTGATTTCTATTATTTATATATATATATATATATATATATATATATATATTATGGAAATCAACGGGGTCCAAACAACTGTTTCGTTACCGACATTTAAAGTATCTTCTTTTGTGTTCAGCAGAAAAAAAGAAATTCATACAGGTTTGGAACAACTTGATGGTGAGTAAATGATGGCAATTTTCATTTTTGTGTGGACTATCATTTGATGATTCTTTGTTTATGAAAACATTAAGGTAAATTTTTTTAAGGTAAATTTTTTTTAAGGTAAATTTCTAGTGGCACCAAACTGAATTGCAGTTTATTTTTTGAGCATCCCAGATGCACTGAACACAATCTCATCCAGTGGTGTGAATTGCAGATTACCTGTTTGACAGACTAATGTCAGAGTGTTTAAAAGCAGTCATTATTTTTGTAGTTCTGTTTTGTGCCAGCTTTAATAGGAAACTCAAACCTCATTTGCATCACACTGGAACATAAACAATGACTCTCTCAGTTGCATTTGGTCTCATCAAAGGAAACGGTCCACAGCTTGTTTTGAAATGTAACCTTCTCTTTGGTTTGCAGGTACTTCAGGTCAGGAGCTCCACCTGTAATCAACCCCCTCCAGACACGTTTTCCAAAGGACACCATCGTACCAGGCTCCTTCGCTGTCACTTTGACATGGACGCTGCCCAACCGCACCACAGGAGTTTTCAATGTCACCAGCCCCCTCCCTGGAGACTGGTTCCTGGCTGCACACTTACCAAAGGATGAAGGGAAGATCTCTGTGAAGGTGAGTATAAACATCAAGGATAAAGCAGTCAGTGGTCACAGGCCCAAAAATTAGAGAATAATTTCTGCTTTTAACAAGAGCTAAGCTTGTTGATGATGAAAAGAGCCTTATGCTCATGGTTGTGCACGTACGTTCCTCTCGGCATTTATGCATTTATAATTGAAGCTGCTCACTTCCGCACAGTCAGTGGGTGGCCTTCATGGGTAGTAATTTAAAAGTGAGCGCTATGAGTTCAAAACTTGTCTTGAACTTCTTTTTCAAATGAGATTATATATGCGTTTCCTGTCAGAGTGCTCATTATTTCGCTTGGGTTGTAATCGCAAAGACAATGGGATTTTTTGTATAATGTCCTGAATATTCATATATATAGATTACATAATGTTAGAAGTTAGCTTTTTTAAAAATGGTTCTTTTTCTTATTGTTCACAAAACCACTAACTTTCCGAGTTTGACGTATGTCTCTGCAGTATGGAAACAAATTTCCACCTCTGAATAAAGAATAAAAGTGTAATTGTGTGACACATTTTTGAATAAGAACGTCATACTGTGATATAAAGTCACATTGTGAAATATAATGTTGCAATTGCGAGATTTAAATTAGTCATGCTGTGACATATAAAGTCACATTGTGATATGTAAAATTACATTACAACTTATAAAGTTACAATTGGGATATATAAAGTATTGATTACGAGAAATAAAGTTGCAATTTTCTTTTTATTCGGACTGCCTTACTGTGGGACACTAAAGTCATTTTCATACAGGCAAAAGTTCAGAGAGCTGCCATTGTGTAAAATGCAGTTTAAATAAAAAAGCAATTCATATTAAAACACAAGGGGTCTATCATGCATCGTAAGAAATGTGTAAATAATAGCATGTCAGCAGTGGCTAAATTACGGCCTAATAATGCTTCCTAGCAGTAAACACAAATGTACAGCAGGCTGTAGTGTTCTTATTAGGGGCATTACTGCCCAGAGGGAACATTTAAATGGGGGAAAATCAGCCAGTGGAAAGTGTTTAAAGGGCTCATGCTGCTGGCTCACAGTGGCCACTGAGTTTACATAATGCTTACATATACCGATTTTAAAATCTCTAAAAGAAAGTGCATTCGATGGACAGGACAGTATGGTGTGTAATGGTTCCCTCTAATAATTTTTTCCATTGTGGGATGTTCTACAGAAATGAACAAGACCAGTCGAAGTTGTTATTTTTTGCATGTTTGTATCATTATTTTATAAAAAGGATGCTGTCCAAATAATTTTGCCCCCCAGTGTATATTATACAGGCAACACAATCTTTTGTTCCTAGAAAAAATTGGATATGCCAAGATTAATTTTATGTCTGCCTTACAGAGTTATAACTGGATACATTCCACTGGTTTATATTTGCATGTAGATATGGAGAACTTGTTTTCTCTGTTTCATTGAGACTCACATCTGCTTTAATTGCTCTTCCATGCATAATTTAGCCAATATCTGACAGTTCTATAAAATGGAAGAAAAGTGCTATTACACTCTGAAAAACAGGCCTGAAATATGATTATGTGCTTGCTTTAATTGTATTAGAAAACAACAATAGCCAAAGTGTGTTTTGGCCTCTCGCATGTACATCTTCAAAATGTGCAAGTAAAACTTATAAATGAAATTTAGTTTTTAAAGGAATAGTTCAGCCTTAAATGAAAATTTCTGTAAATTGAATCACCCTCATGCCGTTCTAAACACTTATGGCTTTCTTTTTCTTTGGAACACAAGTTGAAAGTTTATGAGAAATGTCTATTTTATGAATCGTTAGCTCTTTTGAATCACATCTTTGCAATGAATCAGATTCAGTTTGATTCGTTCACAGATCAGACTGATCTGTTTCTTGCTGATTCAACTATTCGGTTAACAGCTTACTAGAGTGGAACTCAAATTCTGTTTCTCACACCAAGCTATCATGTGACATCAAAATAATTATATTTTAGATTTTAAAATATTTTATGGTGCATTTGCACCATTTTTGTAACTTTAAAGTTTTAATCCCCATAATTGCTTAAGGCAGGGGTGTCCAAACTCAGTCCTGGAGGGCAACTGCCCTGCAAAGTTTAGCCAAAGCCACTGGAAGGCAAGCCTGCAACCTTTAGCCAAAAAAGCATAATGGCTAATGCTAACACTCTGGCTAGGCGTAGGTGGTACGCAGGGAAGGAGTTTTGAACAACGGGCACTAATGTCACTGCCATTACACAGTAGGCTGAGAGGTGCCGCACGTGATTAAGTTAGCCGTTACGCTTTCTCCAATGGTAAGAGATACAGACCCTCTCATCTCCCTATAATATACAATCTCTGGTTTAGCTCCAACCCCAATTAAACACACCTAAACCAGCTAATCAAGATCTATCTAGGCATATAGAAACTTCCAGGCAGGTGTTTTGGAGCTGGTTGGAGCTAAACTCTACAGGACAGTGGCCCTCCAGGACCGAGTTTGGGCACCCCTGGCTTAAGGCGAGACACTATAGGTGAATAGGGTAAAACATTTAACTAATAGATATCACCATGGAACTTTCCTAGTTGATTACTTACATTAGGACAATATATTTTTTTTGTATTACAGGTTTTCTGAATAGTTGTGTTTAAATATGCAAAAGAGGCAGTATCTAATCAAATATGCGCTAATTTGCATATATTTCAAGAACCGAAATCTGAACACCGGATTAAGTCAGGTTCAAAATGATTATTTTATTGACATATTAGACTGTTTTTACAGAGGGAATTCTGAATATCTCTTTTTATTACATCTGGGTATCTCTTTTTATTGCTTAAATACTGTCAACAGGCATAAAAAAAAAATCAATTTTCACCATGTTTTTTGGGAATAAAATGTTATAAAGTTCAGGCTATGAATGATATATGAACAAATACCTCTGTAAAAACCTTTAGAATATAGTTAGGAATACAAATGGACAGTTTGTTGAAAGTAAGTGCTACTGAAGTGGAAATTTCAGACTCAGAGTATGAGAAAAAAACTAATTTTGATAAAACAGCCTTTAAATATATGTATTGTAAAATTTCATACATTTTTTTTTTAAAAATCAAAACTGATAACTGAATAACAGCAGGTCTGAACAGTCACACATACACACACAACACACACAGACAGACAGAGCCACCCGCGGAAAGCTAAATCGGGAAGTGTCAAAGTACGCCACGTGATGCATCTAAACGAATGATGTTGTCAGATATCGACACTAGCCAGATACTACCCTTTTTTACTTTCACGTTTGGTTGCTGGTACGAAAGGAAATGACTATATTGGGATCCAAAAACATTGTGCAGGAGTGAGTGAGCTTTACAACCATACCTGTAATGATATGGTGCAGACAACGAAAGCGGTAGGACATGTTGCGTTAGAATGCTAACTCGGTAAATTTAGGCAAAATCTACAGACGCAAATAGACAAACTGTAGTAAAATAAACAACTAAAAGTGTATTTTGGACATTTTCTTTTCAGTAGTCTGAAGGAAGACATGTTGTGGAAGCAAAAATAGCCCAAAATCTCAAAATTGAAAAGTTTTTGCCTGCCGTGTCTCGCCTTAAAGAATAGCCAGCACATGAATTGAAACTTCTATTTTTATGTCCCACGGAAGAAAGAAAATCAAATTGGTTTGGAACGACCCAAGGGTGAGTCGGGTGAACTAATCCCTTTTAAGTGACCTCCCTGGTAAAATAAGGTTTTAAACAACAACTTTACAGTGCATCGCATCTAAATGAATCTTACATTGGAGTAAACTCGTTACGTTAATTGGAATTCTCAAGTTCATTACCTCAATCTCCATCCACAATCTTAAAAACTCTCCCTCTGCTGAGCTTTGTCCTTCGCTGCTCTTACTTATCTCAGAGCCACCAGGCCTGCACTTCAGCCTTTCTCTTTAATTAACTGCAGCAGGTTTGGTGGTGGTGGAGGCCATTCTCCTGGATTAAGAGCAATAATTCTACTCTGTGTACTTCGCTTTAAGGGCACCGTTTTCCTCTGAGCCCACAGGGTCATACTGCCAGCCAATTAGTCATAGACAAAGCTTGGAACGACGAAGGCTTTCTCTTTTCTGTTGGCGTAGGGAATGACAGCACCTGTGGAGCAGAAAAGCTCATGGCCGAACTTACTGAGATGGAGTAATTGGAGGAAGTGTGGAAAGCGAGACCGTGCTTTCCCTGAGGAATACATTTTTTATTTATTAGTCCATGTAGTTTAAATGGGGGGGTTATGTTGAATAGGACTGCTGTGCAGCTGAAAGGACTGTGAGACTATGAAATATCACAAATTTACTCTGTGGCCATCTTGGTAATGTTCGTGCTCACTTCATTTTCTGTGTGTACAGTATGCAATACGCTCCTGTTTACTTTGGATTTCAGTTTTCTCTGTTTTTTAAATCAATTTGCTGAGATCACAGTAAAAACAGTATTTCACAGGCTGGCATTTTAGATTAAACAAACTCTATTTAAAGAATGATTGGTGCTTTTAACTGAAAGGTGGGGATTTAATTGCTATGGACGCCATATTGAACACTGCATTTTTTTGTCTTTTTCATTTTTCTGATGGGTGGTCCATGTCCCCACTTACAGTATTTCTGAATTTCACAAGGGAAGTTTGCAATAATAATGATAATCAAAATCATCAATCTTACAGAAATACAACTGATAATAATAATAATTATAATTGTTATTATTATTTCTCCTTTCCACATGTTCACAATAGCATTAACTCAATCTCAATAATAAATTAAAGGGTGGGATCTTATGCTTTCAAATCTAGCTTGCTATTGCTAGCCTCTCTGAAATTGCCTACCATACCTTTAATGATTGCCATGTACAGCACAAGTTATTGTTAAATCCTTAAAATCCAATTTTGAAATTCACATCATGATCGTAAACTGCTACGACCCTGTACAAATCCGTTACTGACTGTCAAGTAACAGCTTGCAGGATCGCAGCTTCGTGGACACATGGTGCACAGAGGTGAATCCCAGCAGAGCAAAGCTGCAGCGGCCCTCAGCAAAGTGCAAGTCTGTTCTCTCAGCTGATGAGCTCCACAGTGTCTGTGAGGCTAATCAGGGAGCAGCCGGACCCTGCTCTACAGGCACAGTCACAGGAGCAGATGGCCAATTGTAGAGAGAGAGAGTGAGACTGAGAGAGAGAGGGAGGAAAGGAAGAAAGGAAGGAAGAGGGGGGATGAGTAAGAGTCAAGCACGCAGTAAAGATCAGCCGGCCGTCTCTGCTGGATGAAGCTGCCACAGTGGATAAGCAGCGACCAGAAGCAGAGCATCCTGACAGTTTGCCTTGCACTAACTAAACTCTTGGAGTAAATCAATAAACTAATTGGAAACTGTCAGCACTTGGAGATATGTTATCGTTCAGTGCATCTTTGTTGTTTTGGGGTAAGGTCTACACAAGGGGGGGGGGGGGGGGGGGGGGGGGCTGTCAGTTTTGTGGCTGTTTATCTCTGTATTGATTTTTTATCTTTTTTTGGAGATAGTGAACAAACCAAAACATATTCTAGATTTTCTGTGTTATTAAGGTGTGCCTGGTCAGTTGATGCCAATATTCATGTTTAATGAAATTCCCTATAATTCCCAACTGCTCAATAGGGTCTTTTGTAGACTGTGATTGTCAGGGAGGAGAAGATTAATTATTAGTAGTCAGTGGTTATGGATGATGTGTAAATTTTTTTTCCTCAATGTTAAAATCCCCAGCTTGCTGTTTAATACATTCAGCTGTTTAAAGCATCCATCGGTTGATTCCACTGAAACGTGTAAATAAGTCAAGTCACCTTTATTTCTAGCACTTTATACAATACATATTGTTTGAAAGCAACTTTACAATAATAAACAAAAAATAATGATCAATGATGCAGACTTCTTTAGATATACTCTCAAATTCGGCTGTCTACAAAGACAATAGTGCTATTATTCATCTCAATTCAGTTCAGTGTTGATTCAGTTCAGTTCAGTAACTGTGTAAAGTTCATAAATTATGAAATAAGTTCAGTTACATTAGAAATAATACTGTTCTCTATCAAAATATTGTTTGTTTTTTCCTCCCATCCTAGCCAGCTTGACACCCCTGCACTGTCTCAACCAGTGGCGTGAGTTTGGGGGTTTGTCCAAACAACAGAAAAAGAGATGTGTTTGATGTTACAAATCTGTTTGAGAACAGTAATCAGTTTTGATATTCAATTCTGTGACAACCATGGTAAAAAAATTACATTATTTACCTTTAAAGGGACAGTTCAACCTGGGGTGTGTTTCCCATACAACGACGTAACTCGCTGCTTCATTACCATAGTGCGATGCATCGTTGAACAAATCAACTAGCTAGTCATGACAGTTTCCTGAAACATTATTGTCGCAAACCTGTTGTTCAGCCAAGTTGGTTAATGGTTAATGATGTCACGCAGGTGGTGGTGTAATAACTTCTTTAAATTAATCTGTTTGAGATCTAATTAATGCTAGATTTTCTTGTATAAATTACGAACATGACATCTGAGGACTAATTCTCAGTTATTTTGCTTTATTTCCAGATTCAATCATAGGCTTGTTCTTACATAGCAGAGCACGTACGCATATGCGCACTCTTCAAAAACAGTGCTGAAAATCTCTTGGCAAACTAAAATATTTCAATGACATTTGTATGTATTCGAAATAAAAGATATACATTGTACTTAATGTCAGCTTGCTTATTTTGCTCAAGGTAACGATTTATTAAGTCCACATGTCCTAAAAACAAGAAACTATGCTTCTAACCACAGCTCGAGAGCTGTCGTTCCAACCACACAAGTTTGTGATGTAGTTTGCGAATGTACATTTGAACAATGGTTTCGGGAAACACCAAAATGTTGAACTATGTAAGTAATGATGGAACTTGTGATGTTAGTTGGCTAACGATGCTTTTGGGAAACGCACCCAAAACCATCGTTATTATATCTCAATAAATTAGAATGTCATGGAAAAGTTAATTTATTTAATTAATTCAACTCAAATTGTGGAACTCGTGTATTAAATAAATTCAGTGCACACAGACTGAAGTACTTTAAGTCTTTGGTTCTTTTAATTGTGATGATTTTGGCTCACATTTAACAAAAACCCACCAATTCACTATCTCAAAAAATTAGAATACTTCATAAGATCAATTAAAAAAAAAAAGGATATTTTAAACAGAAATGTCAGGCTTCTGAAAAATATGTTCATTTCTATGCACTCAATACTTGGTTCCTTCTTTTGCATGAATTACTGCATCAGTGCGGCGTGGCATGGAGGCAATCAGCCTGTGGCACTGCTCGGGTGTAATGGAAGCCCAGGTTGCTTTGATAGCGGCATTCAGGTCATCTGCATTGTTGGGTCTGGTGTCTCTCATCTTCCTCTTGACAATACCCCATAGATTCTCTATGAGGTTCAGGTCAGGCGAGTTTGCTGGCCAATCAAGCACAGTAACACCATGGTCATTGAACCAGCTTTTAGTACCTTTGGCAGTGTGGGCAGGTGCTAAATCCTGCTGGAAAATGAAATCAGCATCTCCATAAAGCTTGTCAGCAGAAGGAAGCATGAAGTGCTCTAAAATTTCCTGGTATACG
Source organism: Ctenopharyngodon idella (assembly GCF_019924925.1). NCBI lineage: Eukaryota > Metazoa > Chordata > Actinopteri > Cypriniformes > Xenocyprididae > Ctenopharyngodon > Ctenopharyngodon idella. The sequence continues at coordinate 19,051,004 of NC_067224.1, read as the reverse complement.
GCTGCATTGACTGTGGACTTCAGAAAACACAGTGGACCAACACCAGCAGATGACATGGCAGCCCAAATCATCACTGACTGTGGAAACTTCATACTGAACTTCAAGCAACATGGTTTCTGTGCCTCTCCACTCTTCCTCCAGACTCTGGGACCGTGATTTCCAAATGAAATGCAAAATTTACTTTCATCTGAAAAGAGACTTTGGACCACTGAGCAACAGTCCAGTTCTTTTTCTCCTTAGCCCAGGTAAGACGCTTCTGACGTTGTCATTGGTTCAGAAGTGGCTTGGTATGTGGAATGTGACAGTTGTAGCCCATTTCCTGAAGACGTCTGTGTGCGGTGGCTCTTGATGCAGCTTCAGCTTCACTCCAGCTTCAGTCCACTCCTTTTGAAGCTCTCCTAAGTTCTTAAATCAGCTTCGCCTGACAATCTTCTCAAGTCTGTGGCCATTCCTTTCACTTGTACACCTTTTCCTACCACACTTTTTCCTTCCAGTCAACTTTCCATGAATATGCTTTGGCACAGCACTCTGCGAATAGCCAGCTCTTTCAGCAATGACCCTCTGTGGCTTACCCTCATTGTAGAGGGTCTTGATGATCCTCTTCTGGACAACTGTCAAGTCAGCAGACTTCCCCATGACTGCTGTTGGGATTACTGCCCTAAACCCAGTATTTGTACCCTGAGAATGGTAATTTAATAGAACTTGAAATTAAGTATTCTAATAATTTGAGATACTGATTTTTTGATTTTGATGAGCAGCAAACTGTGATCATCAAAATGAAAACAAAAAAGTCTGGAAATATTTTACTTTGTCTAATAAATCTAGAATATATTTAAGTTTTACTTTTTGAATTAAATTACAGAAGAAAAAAAACTTTTTCATGATATTCTAATTTATTGAGATGCACCTGTGTGTGTGTGTGTGTGTGTGTGTGTGTGTATATATATATATATATATATATATATAATGGTCTGAATACTTAGGACCATGTGATATTTCAGCTTTTCTTTTTTTAATAAATCTGCAAAAATGTCAACAATTCTGTGTTTTTCTGTCAATATGCGGTGCTGTGTGTACATTAATGAGGAAAAAAAATGAACTTAAATGATTTTAGCAAATGGCTGCAATATAACAAAGAGTGAAAAATTTAAGGGGGTCTGAATACTTTCCGTACCCACTGTATATACATATATATAATGAAAGTCAGTGGGATCCAATGTTGTGTGAAACATTCTTCAAAATATCTTCTTTTGTCTTCCAAATCAAGGTCATACTGGTTTGGAACAACACGAGGGTGAATAAATGATAAATTTTCTCTGTTTTTTTGGGGGGTGAACCATCTCTTTAATGTAATCGCATTTTCTGTAAACAGCACTGCCGTTCTGATAGTATGCTGCCTTTTTACGGATAATTTTTTATCCAATTATAGGGCTGTCACAATTAGATATTTACCATTATTGTGGCTAAAAGAATTCAAGAAATTAAAGTATTATTGCAATATCTATAGAAATATTATTGCTTTGTTTATTTAGTTTTTTCTTTCTTTTAGCCAATGAATCACACTCAAAATATCAGTGTAGGGAGGCGGAGAGAGAGAGTTTGTAACCATAATTGTACAAAAGCACAAATTACTGTCGATCAGCTCTTCCTGCAGGGATCTTTTACAGAATCCAAAAAAACTCCCACACAGATGAGCTAACTTATTTTGTGTGCAAGTAGAGTGTCTTGCTTTCATCTCCTGTCATCTTCTCCAACATGATTTTGAGCAGCAGCAGTAGCTACACACTGCTTCGTATTTTTACTTTTTATGACAAGTGGCAACCAGTGATTACTATAGAGGCAACCTATATTACTAAGTTGAAGTGTCAATCAGAATACTAGCGCTAGATTATTTACATTATCATATGTGTATTAACACAATATTAATATTTCATTTTTTAAATATCAAGGTTATAGTCAATACCGATATATTGTGACGCGTCTAATATAAAGCAAAAAGGGATTGCACCCAACTGTTGATAGAAGTAAGGAAGCAGAACTTTTCTGTCATCACTGATTTATTTCTGGACTTGGGAGCTAAAGCACAGAATAGAAGTGGAGAATTGTGGGAGATGTGTGGGGGAACACCAGACTTTACCAGTAATGAGACTGTGGATCCCTGCAGTTCTATTCCTTGACAAATGATAAATGTTTTTCATACCAGGCCGAAAAGCTACTCTCAAATGCCTTAGTGCCTTATATGCTGCGGGTTCACGCGCAAATACTTTTTCAAGTACAATCATATACAGAGAGGAGGAATTTTTGAGAGATTTATTGATTGATTGATTGATTGATTGATTTTTGAGTAGGTGGCAGTTGCATTACCAAACACATGTTTGAGTCAACCGTGATCCACCATATATAATAAAGGAATCTTTTTCTCATTGGCCATATGGACTCCTCCTCCTCGTTCTGCATGAGCAGCATGTCAGGGATATTATCCCTCGCACAGCTGGAGACCACATTAGACATGCAAAATGCCAACAACAGTCCGCTATCAATTCTGTGTACTGTTTGGTGCTCTGCACGCTTGCACAGAGGGCTCTAATTATTTCACTAGTTGCTCAAAGTTGCCAAATTTGTGCTGTGAAAAGGGAAGCAATTATTTGCATCTTTTTCTCTCTCTCTTCCTTTTGTCTGCACTGTGTGTCTGCGCTGGCACATGAGTTGCAAACATCCCCCCTAATCAAATCAGATCAATGAAGAATTGTAAGGAGGCAGAGGCATCACGAGTTGACAAATCTTGCATGTCAGACACAATGCAAAAATCGTGGGGCGGATGGAAGCAGGGCGGGTGTACAGAAGCAAGGCCGTGTCTGCCACCACCAGCACCAGCTGTGCCTGCTTTATGTATGCAGCCATGGACAAACAACAGATGGGGCTCCTTCTTCAGTTTGTTGTTTAATGGTCGCTGTTTTGCTGTTTTCCATCCTTATTATCCCACCTACAATTCCAATATGCCATTTTAAGCTAAGAACTGATGTTTATATATACTTGCATGCACTGTGTAGTAGCAACATTACGTTTTAGATAAAACATTGAATCCGTTGCAGAAGGACACTAATACTTAATAAACCTAATACTTTCTGACTGAAATACTTACTTACTACTTTCTACTTCCCTCTGGCAGGCATAGATTTTAAGAACAATTTTCTCCCTCAGGCAATCTATTTAGATCATTATTTTATATCCTATTTATAGTTTTATTTTTCATATTTACACTACTAATGAAAAGTTTGGGGTCAGCATGATTTCTTTTAACAAAAGTGATAGTAAAAACATTTATAATGTTAGAAATCTTCTATTTTAAATAAATGCTGTTATTTTGAACTTTCTAAATATCAAAAGAAATATCATTTCTAAATATCAAAGAATCAAATACAAATACAAACTGTGTTACAAAAAATTTATCATGGTTTCCACAAAAATAATAAGCAGCACAACAGTTTTCGTAGTAATAAGAAATAATATTCATGAGCACCAAAATCAGCATAATGATTTCTGAAGGATCATGTGACATAAAGACTGGAGTAATGGCTTCTTCAGCTTTGTCGTCACAGGAATAAATTACATATTAAGATAAAAAAAAAAAAAAAGGTCATTTAGATTGTACAATATTCACAGTATTGCTGTTTTACTTTATTTTTGATCAAATAAATGCAGCCTTGATGCATTGTAAACCCGAATAAGTTGGAAAAACTACAAAAAAATTTAACTTAAAATTATCGTGTAATCTCAATTTAAGTATTTTTAGTAGTGGATATTTAGCTAGCTATAACTAACTAATTCAGCAAACAATAATTGGTAACACGTTTTGATAACATTAGCATAGCATAGCAATTGCTGAAAGAGTACAGCAATTTAGAGCATTTTCCACTCGTTTTTTCCACAAGCTCATGTTCCACTCGTCACCATGATGGTAACCCCCCAACCAAAAAAAAAAAAAAAACACATATCAGAAACTCTTCTAATTTAACATAGCAAAGCATTATAGACTACTAAATCTCCCATTTAACATTAATCTTTCACCAAAAAAAACATTATAACACTTAATTTTAGTATTTACTCTTACTTTTGAGTGCCATGACAAAGCATGCTGGGAAATAGCCCAGTTTCAGGTAAATTTAAGTTGGTCTAAATTAAAAGAAACAAGTTCATAGAACTCAAAACAGTGAAACAATTCAGATCACTTAAAATGTGTCAGTTTCATGAACTCAAAAGAAAAAGAAAGTTCTAAATACTCATAAAAGTTAATTTGATTGAACTAATTTGTTTAATTAGAGTTTGCCCTACTCAAACCAATTATTTATTTTGAGCATTAGGGTTTACAGTGTGAGCATAAGAGACTTATTTCAAAAACATTGGACATTTTAATTGACTTTTGTGTAAAAATGTCTTAATTTTGCATGGTAAAAATTCTGGTATTAGGTATTATATTTCTCTGAATAGTTTAAATATACTTTTGCCCACCATGTATGCAGTATATAAACTAGAGCAATAGTAGGAGTAGTATGCCAGCATGCCATTCTAAACATAGCCATTTGCAACTAAAGTCTATGAAAAATCTTTTGCTTTTTGTAATAAGAAAAAGAAAAGAATTATCGAAGCCATCAATGAATTGCTCTTTGCATGTCCATGTAAATGTCTCACTTATTACCTAGGAGACATTGAGACTGTCTTAGTTCTGGTGTATGGCTGCAGAAGTGATTTACAGAACAGTTCATGCTGAAATGAATGAGTCTTCTAATCAAGCTGAGAGCGAATTAGACCTTGATAATACACCAGAGATAATGAGCGACACATGACTCTGAAAACCATCTATGCAATGACACCTGCCCAGTGGTGCAAATCCACCAAATAGACTTTAATGAAATGAGAATGTGTTCTGCCACCATTACAACAAATACCTCTAGTGTGTCAAGGCTACTTATGAACCGAAGGCTCTGAGACATTAGGAGATTAGGTGCATTAAGCATTAGAGCAAATGATGAAAAATAAGTGGTTTTGATTAGCTGCTTCTTCTGAAATATTGATGTTTACTGTCATAATGAAAGCTGCAAAGAATAAATGGTGGATGATTTGCTTACTTTTTGAATGGGCCGTCGTCAGTGCACTAGCTAGGGAGTCAGCTGCTTCTAAGGTGTCCTGTTGTCAAAATCGCTCGAGTGCACTGAAACATACAATCCCTTGAAAATTACCAAAATGCTTTGACTGCTCATTATATTCACTTACCAGAAACGTCTCCCAAGTGTAATTATATGAAGACAAAATCTTATTTTTTCTGTTTTTAAGAGATTTTGTTTGTAATTTTCTATCATCTCTAATGTGCATGAGAGAGTACAACCCTGCAAACCTTTTTTGTAAAGTATTATATGATTAGTAGAGTAGTAGGCCCCTTTTTATTTTTTATTTATATACATTCATTTATGTATTTTCTGTAATTTTATTCTACTGAGATACTAATAATTTTATTGTAAGTATGTTTGGCCAGGCTGTCATTCAAAGAAATTATGAACACATGGAAAAACAAGAGCGAAACAATGAAACATTAATAACTAATTATGTTGTAGTCAATGTATGCTTTTTTTCTCTGAGCTTTTTTTGATACTTTTTTTTTTTTTTTTTTTTTGCATAGTAAAATAAAACCCGTAGCTGTAGTTTGTATGATTTTGTCAGATAAATACCTTAACCAAGTTTAGTGCATTGTTGTTCCCTTCATGTTTAAAATATATAAAAAATATGAGTGCCACATGATCTTCAGCAATACAAGATCCTTCAGAAATCATTCTAATATGCTGATTTGGTGCTCAAGAAACATCAAAGTCAGAGTCCACTTAATTTGTCATTTTAGCACATCACATGGCATTGGATAAAAAAAAAAAAAAAAAACAGTCCCTACAGTAAACACATGTAGTAGACAGTCACAAGAACTAAACCACAACTGTACAAAATGGACAATAAATACAGACCACAGTACCACAAAGTACAAACAATAAAAACAGAATTGATAGTTATCAATGTTGAAAATAGTTATGCTTCTAAGTTCTTACTATTTTGGGGGAATCGCGATACTTTTTTTTTTTTTTTTTTTTTCAGAATTCTTTGATAAATAGAAAGTTCAACAAACTGATTTTTTTTAGAAATTATTTTAAGAGGTAACAGTGTAAAAGTCTTTACCTTCATGTTTGATCAATCAAGGTCTGAATAAAAATTAAAAAGGGTACATACATCTGTTTTGCTTAAAAAAAAAAAGAAAAAAAAATGCAGGACAAGTGCTTATATGTATGCTTATTTCACTGCTGTTTTCGACAGCTACTGTACAATGAATATGCATGATGATGTGTTATACAGTGATGTTACCAGCTATGTTTTAATGTACAATGTCATAATCATGCCATCCGTGTCCCAGCTTTTAGTGGATAAAAGCCTTTGTTCATTTCACAATTATATGTTCATGATATACTAATTCACATCATGGGAAATTTTGTAAGTGGAATGAATTTTATTTGTTGAGGTTTTCTTCAAGATATTTTTTTAAAATTCTTTATAAATTAAGGAATATCTAATTATATGATGACTATTGAGGCAGTGAAACCCACAGCATAATTAATCACACACCACTGCAAGCCAATTAGCTCTTTCCGTTGCCCCGCCCCCCCTCCTTTCAGTATTGGAAGTTGCCGTCACCACTGACGACTGTCTCAGTTATTGTTCAACTGCATTGAACTGACAGATGCGGCAGCAGACTCTCTCTCCCCACCTTATGAAGTAATAACATGGCTGACTGACCTCAACAGGAAGCCAGCAGTGATATGCGGTTGACATTCGACAGCGCTGTGGGTAGAATAAACCAGTGAAAATGACCCCACGTCTCTGGCTGTTGTCCAGTACAAACAACGGAAAAAGACGAATGTGCACTCTGGAAAGATAATGTATTCTTTTAGCATGATTCCTAGATATTTAATACCTGTATGTTTGGTGTGATTGTGTTTCTCTGTGTGAAGATGGTAGGAAAAGAGATTGGCCGAGTAGAGAGGAGGGGTTGTACTACTATGCCATTTGACAATGATGAATGTGTTTAGGGCAGGAGTACCTGCTTGAAAGAAGACGAGGTTTTCATGATGAAACGCTGCATTGTAATTTGCCAGTGTGTGCCACAATAAATAAAAGCTCTTGGATTCTCCCACCCCCTCTCCGTCTTTTATCCCTCCACCTCCCTTTTTCCACACTTCAAGTCTTCATGCAATTGCACTGTGAAAAATGGTCTGTGAATCTGTACAACCCGTCGGATCTTTAATTAGAGCACACGCCACAACATCTGCTATATGCTGAAATCAGTGTTTTTTACAGCTACGAATCTCTTTATAGTACTACCAACTGGGATCCTGTAAAGGTGAAAACAAAACAGTTCAGTTTTTAGTATTGTGAGTTGTAAAGCTGTACATACACTGTAGATATTTTAGTGACATTCAATTTACACTACTGTTCAAATGTTTTGGGTTAAGATTTATGTAATGTTTTTGAAAGAAGTTTCTTATCCACACCAGGGCAGCATTTATTTGATCAGAAATACTGCAAAAACAGTAATATTGTGAAGCATTATTATGACTTAAAGTAACTGTTTTTAATTTTAATGTATTTTAAAATGTAATTTATTCCTTTGATGGCAAAGCTGAATATTCAACAGCCATTACTTAGTCTTCTTTGTCACATGATCCTTCAAAAATCATTCTAATGTGAAATATAAATGTCTTTACTGTCACTTTGATCAGTTTAATGTGTCTTTTCTAAATAAAAGTCTATAGTCAATATAAACAAAAAATCATACTGACACGATTTTTTTTAAGGCTAATATTTGTTAGATTTCCATTTGTTGTTTACATACACTGTAAAAAAGAATTGTTTGTTTAACTTTAAAAAAGTAAGTTACCTGGTTGACATTTTGAGTTCATTGAAATTAAAAATTTGAGTTAATACAATGAAGGCGATTGGTTTAATCATTAGAAACTAAAAATATTATGTTATCCAAACCACATTAATTATCTAAGTCGATCTGACAAAAGAAAAAATGTTGTGATAACAAATCATGAAAATAATTTTTTTACAGTGTGCTGGATTCAAGGCACAACACCTTTCAACATGCAACCAACGTTTTTTTGTCACATCGTTTTATGTCTGGCATAATCCGATTCAGCAAAATAAATGCCTCAGATTTCCCCTGTGCTCTATATTATTTTTCCATGAATTTTTAATTCCCAACACTCTTCTTTAAATTCTCAATCCTGCCCCTTTAAGATGAATCACTTATGTTGTGTTCCTCATTATGAAGTCACTTTGCATTAAAGTGTCTGCTATACGAAGAAATGCAAATGTAATGGAGAATTCATAGAATGCAGGCTATTGTTTGGATACTCCACTTGTTTGGAATCAGTAAAAATGGCAGACAGTTCAAAATCTTTTATCTGAATTATTCACGTAAAGTGGAGAAACGACAATATTGTTTGATCTTTTTCTCTAGAGTCTGAGGTGGGAGTTGTTGTGCAGTTGGGCATGAGAAATATCACACAGCAAATCATCAGAAGCGATGCAAATGCAATGGCAGTTTCTCTCCATTTGAAGTGATCATAAGGCTCTCTCAGTGGGAGTTGCCCTCCTTCCACGAGCATTTCCATATCATGATATGCTTGTATACATGTGTTTTGTTGTGATACAGTATTTCATGGCTCAGTTTATTTGAAGATGGATACTGACTGGATTTCGCCTGTAACTAATCCATTTCCTGTTTGTTTCACTACTTTTTGTGCAGGGTCTTCACGAGGAATGTCAGTACCTCTTTCAACCTCAACTCATCGTTCAGAGGCTCATTGGGATTTCAGTGCTGTATCCTGGTTACTTCATTGACCAGATGATTCCTCTTCACAATAGATCTGTACTCTACAAGTGAGTGAATAATTTTAAGGGAAAAAATATATCCAAGCAGACACACACATACACACATGTCTGGTTCACTATGCTTGTAGGGACTCTCCATAAATGTAATGGTTTTTATACTGTACAAACTGTATATTAAACATACCCCTAAACCTACCCATCACAGAAAACTTTCTGCATTTTTACATTTTCAAAAAAACATAATTAAGTATGTTTATTAATCCATTTCCCCCATGGGGACTGCGACTGGTCCACACAATGTAGGTGATTTCAGGTTTTACTATCCTTGTGGGGACCAGATTTAAATAAAAACTTCTTTTGGGTTGTCAAAGTATTTCACAGTATAAGTGAGGACATATTGTACACACAAGTATACCCAAAACAAGTACACACACACACACACACACACACACAAATTAAAGAGATAGTTTACACTGAAAAAATTGTCATCATTTATACATTCAAATGTCTGGGGTCAGTTTTTTTATTTAAAGAAATTAATACTTTTAATTATCAAGGGTGTGTTAAGTTGATCAAAAGTGACAGTAAAGACATTTATAATGTTATAAAATATTTTATATTTTATTTCAAATAAATATTGTCCTTTTGAAGTTTATGTTTACAGCACAGCTGTTTTCAAAACTGATAATAATAAGAAATCAGCATTCAAATGATTTCTGGAGGATCATGTGACACTGAAGACTGGAGTAATTCAGCTTTGCTATCAAAGGAATAAACATTTTAAAATATATTAAAATAGAAAACAGTTATTTTAGATTTAAATAATATTTCACAATATTACTGTATTTTTGATCAAATAAATGCAGCCTTGGTGAGCATAAGAGACTTCTTTCAAAAGCATCAAAAAATCTTGGTGACCCTAAACTCTTGAAAGGTAGTGCAATAACCCTCATGTTATTCTAAACCTACACTCTAAAATAAGTGCTATATAGCACTAAAAGTGGTTCTTGGCTCATAATCATAGAGGAACCACTTTTGGTGCTATGTCATTAAAGGTGCTCTACAGCACCTTTGTCAAATGGTGCTATGTAGAACCCATAAGAGGTGCCATATCGCATTTTATTTCTTCAACAAAAATGGTGCTAAACAGCACCAACAGTGGTTCTTTGGCTTGTAAAGAACCTTTAAAGGGACTTAACAGGTTCTTTGTACGGCAGTGGTGCTATAAAGCACCTTAACCACCCCAAAGAACCACTGAAGAACCGCTGAAGAACCATACAGGGGCATAACAGGTTCTTTATACAGTAGCGGTGCTATATAGCACCTCAGTCATCCCAAAGAACCGCTGAAGAACCACTGAAGCACCACTGAAGCACCAAGATTTGGTGCTATATAGCACTTAAAGTGGTTACCCTATGATTACGATCCAAATAACCACTTTTAGTACTATATAGCACTATTTTTTATTAGAGTGGAATAAAACTATTCTTTTAAGATGTTAACATTTCTACTCTATTGGTATCTTTGCAGACTTCCACACATCTTTCCTTATCGGATACACAAACGCATACACCGTGCATTTCTCTCACCTTCTCTCTGCCTCTTTCTGCTCTCAACACTTTATCATTCCACACACACCCTCCTCTCAAGCTTCCCTCCATTTCAGGCTTCTACTCTCATTAGGTTCAGATATTAAAGCTCTCCTCTCAATTAGCAAATAAAGTCTTTCTAAATGAAAAAGAGGAAAATGGAGGAGGGAGAGGTGATGGAACGCATCCATAAACAACAGGTACACAGAAAAGACCTTGAGCACTGTGGACATTATGAAGATGGGCTTTTTTGTATCATTAAAAGCTGGTTTTCAGTGAACATTTCAGAAGGACAGTAAATTGCACATTGTGGGACTTAAACATTAGCTGTTTAATGGATGTCTGGATATTAGTATACACTGTTTTATAGTATATACAATGTCTGCCTTATGAAATAGCTTAATGTGTACGAAGAAATAGGAATCCTCTTATATGTAATAAAATCCAGTGGACTATGCTTAATATGGACATTAAACATAGTTCTGGTTATTGAGACTGACAAAGATTAAATTAAGTTTGTATAAGAATTTGTATTATTCAAACTAGGACATACTATTTAATCAGTTGTGAAATACAAAACAATGCTGCATAAAATTGGAAGAAGGGATAAATTAACCATGCAATAAATTATTTTTTTAAGATTTTAATTTCAAGGCAAAGACCAAGTTCATGTTCCAAGACACATTTTTTTCTCAAAGCAATCCAGCGGATCTGTAAACAAATTGTGTTCTGTTTGATTGAGCAGTTGGTGTGCTGTACATATCGTTAATTATCAAAAACCAACAGACAAAGCCAATTGCGTCATGGCCAAAAATGTAGATATTAATTATTTATTCTAATTTCACAGTTATTTTCCATCTCTGTTCAATTGAAAAGGGCAACTTGCATTAGCTTCCTGATTAGTTGTTATTGATGTAGAAAATTAAGACCAAGAGATATAACTTCACTGTTTTTTATGCATTTTCAACAAGTTTCTTAAAATGTGCTGAAGTTTAAAGTTCTCCTGAGAGTACAAAAACACATTCCCATTCAAATGTTTCCTTGGCATTTCAATAAGCCTACTAATTTTGTTCAGTGCAGTCTCTGTATCTCATGAGACAATGTCCGCTACAGTCAGTGTAGCTTTCAAGCAGATGTCTTCTACATTTCTCTTTCTTGTACCTGGCAGAGTGTTCATCCCAAACTACATCTCTCGGGTGAAGGTACAGCTTGTGGACTGCAATACAAAGAACAGGAGCGGGGAGAGCTGTCCGGTTCTACTGAAGATCCGCTCGAGGGCCCCGCCGGTGCATAACTCCAGCGCTATGGACTGCAGAGAAAACGTTCCCTGTGAGCTAGAGGTCCCACTGCCATCCTGGGAGCAGTGGTACTATATTTTGGTGGAGCGTTACCTCAGTAGCTCAGATGTCTACTTTCGTATTGGTGTTCAGGTTAAAGGTAAGAACTTGTTTTAAAGAGGCCATATTATGCCCTTTTACAAAGTCTTGATTTTGTTTTTGGGGTCTACTATTAGGTTTTTATGCTTGAATGTTCAAAAAACACATTATTTTTCACATATTTAACATTGTTGCAGCACCTCTCTTCCTAGTCTGTCAGTAATGCTCTATGGAGCCCTCCTTCTGAAAAGTGCAGTGTGCTCTGATTGGTCGGCTGGATCAGTGTCTTGTAATTGGTCAACCGTTTCAGGAAATGTCACACGCCTTACCATAACCATGAGTTTTAACACACTACTAAAGTAACACAACCAGGCTTCGCCCATTTTTTTGTGTGTGCCTTGGACGGGAATTATTTAAATAAGTAATATTGTGACGCGTATGTTCCTGGAACAAGACTCAAGACTACAATCAAGGTTTTTCAGGGAGTTTAGAAACAGTGTGCACTGATATAGAGAGTAACTCCCTTTGGAGCTTTGGAGTCCCTTTGCAGACATTTTTCATGCTCAAACAGCAACATTATACAGTACAGAAAGTTTAAAATGTAAAAAAGCATAATAGGTCCTTTTTAACTTTGAAGTTTTTATTGGATCAATTATGGTTAGAACCTCAAATGAAACATAATTGTGCAATCATTGTGTCTAATTATTTCATCCTCCACAAGAATCATGATGTATCTTCTCTTTCTTTCTCATTTTTTGTCACGGTCTAGGACCTTTGCAAAGCCTGTAGCTCTGCATGAACATACAGTGGCTCCAAAAAGTTTTTGGACACTTTGTAAATCCTTTAATTTTATTGTAAATCCTTGAATTTTATTGCATAGATAACAAAATATCTATGCAATGAAATTATGACTCATGAGCTATTCACAAATTATAAAAAAAAAAAAATTTGCAGCTTCTCTTCACTTCCTAGCAGAGTAACCTCAGGTGTAGTTCATCATATTAAACGTGTTCCACAAAATTTGACAACAAAAAAGTATTCAAATACCTTTTGTCCTCATTTTGAAAAGCATATCTATTGATCCAAAATATAAGATTTATTACTATTTTATTATAGTCATATTTATGAAACGTTTTGCTTAAATTGTGTTCAAAAGTTTTGGGTCAGTAAGTTTTTTTTTTAAAGTTTTTTTTTTTTTTTAACAAATAAATACTGTCATTCAGCAATTATGTATTAAATTGAAAAAAAGTGAAAATAAGTATAATAAAGAGCACAAAACCAGCATTTTGGAATGATTTCTGAAGGATCGTGTGACTGAAATTCAACTTTTCCATCGCAAGAATACATTTTAAAATATTATTTTAAATTGTAATATCACAGTATTACTGTTCTACTGTATGTTTAATTAAATAAATGCAGCCTTGGTGAACATAAGAGACTTCTTTGTAAAAAGTCTTATTGACCACAAACTTTTGAACGATAGTGTAAATGCCACTTGATTTGGTATGATATAATTGATGCATTAATACTTAATTACCAGCATCTATTAATCTGAAACTGGTGGAATTTAGAGGCATCCTTATTGTAATGAACTCACAATACAGTACAATCAGTACTCTGGATTCTGACATGTAATTAAACATGGGCTTTCCTCCAGTAACATGAATTCACACTATGAATAGGTCCACCGGGTACCATATTTTTTAGGAAGTTTTTGGGGGCATGTTACTGGATGCCATTGCGAATACATTCTCTGATTCATTGGTGGCCTGTAGTGCTTTTGGTTGCAACAATTCCAACAGATTCTGGTGGAAATATTTTAGTCCAGCACAAATGAGAGAGCAACAGCTTGATGGTTTGATCCGGGCTTCATTAATTCTTTATTGGGATTCATCAGTACAAATGTTTCAGGCATATGGCTCCAAGTCATTGTTTGGTTTCAGCATTGCGATGAATTGCATTTGAGCATATCTGGAATGTATTCAGACTTCACTGCTAGAAGGGTTTTTACAAAGGCAGGTGTTCTCATGGCCCAGGTGGAGTTGGGAAATTAAAGTGTGTTTAGAGAGACAGGCTTTGTTATGAATCTCTGTGACAAATTAGAACTTCGGTGGGCTCAGATGAGGACCCTGTCATGGAATGGAGCCTCCGCCTTTTTTCTGTCTGATGTTACAATGAAGTGTTGATGAATTCCATACTTTTCCGTGTCTTGAGTTGTCATGATAAATATGGCAATTGGGCTGCTCGCAAAGTGTGAAATAGATGGGGGACTCAATTCAGTCACATGGACCGTATCATTGCAGCATCGGGAAGTTGCACGCTAACCTTAAAAGACTCACTTTGAGTCAAATTTACTCTTTCTGCTTAAATCTGTACATTATGTTTCAAATTATACAGTTGTTGTTTATTGTACACTGATGAGCCAAAACATTATAACCAGTCACAGATGAAGCGAATACCATTGATCATCTCCTAACAAGGCCACATATTAAGGTCTGGGTAGATTAGATGGTAAGCAAACATTCAGTTCTCGTAATCAACGTGTTGTAAACAGGATAAATTGGCGGTAATAAAGATCTGAGCGACTTTGATAAGGGACAAATTAATGGCAAGGCAGCTGGGCAGGTCTTGTGGGTTGCTCCCGGTCAGCAGTGGTGAGAATTTCCATTGGTCCAAGGAGGGACAAACCACAAACCGGTGACAGGGTGATGGGCACCCAAGGCTCATCGATGCACGAGGAAATGAAGGCTTTCCCGCCTGGTCCAAGCCAACAGGTCTCCTGTGGCACAAGTCACACAAAATTGTAATGATGATTATGGGAGGAATGTGTCACAACACACAGTGCATTGCACTCTGCGTATGGGGCTGTGTAGCCACAGACCAATCAGAGTGCCTGTCCACCGTCGAAAGTGCCTATAATGGGCACACGAGCATTGGAACTGACCTTGGAGCAATGGAAGAAGGTCGCCTGGTCTGATAAGTCCCGTTGATGGCCATGTACGTGTGTGCCATTTACCTGGGGAAGTGATGGCACCAGGATGCACTGTTGGACGATGACAAGCCGGTGGAGGGAGTGTGATGCTCTGGGCAATGTTCTGCTGGGAAACCCTGGGTCCGGCCATTCATGTGGCATAAATTGGACACGTGCCACCCACCTAAACATTGTTGTAGATCAGGTACACCCCTTCATGACAAAGGTGTTCCATATTAGGCAGACCAACAGCATATTAGGCAGATGGTCATAATGTTTTGGCTCATCTGTGTATATTCATATGACCTGCTTTAGCCTGAACGTCTGATTGGATCTCAATTTTTTAGAGCATTAAAATATTGTTACTACCCTACACAACTTAAATTGACTTTCCTATTAAAACACTTCTAGTTTACAAGGTCAAAATTATATTTCCCCACTCACAGGAGTAAAACTGTTAGCAAAAATCTCCCACACTGCTTCTATCAAATCTACCTTGTTCTCTCATTTTGTCTGAGGTTTCTCTGTTCGTCTGTTCCCCCATTTTTCCTCCACATCCTGCGGTGCAGCAGAATCCCTGCCTTTGTTACAGCCTTGATGCCAAGGGATGTTGGCGCTGATGGCTCGGTAAGAGGGGATGAAGAGGAGGGCCATTGATGTTCAATGAGGCTGAACAGTCTCAGACCAGCTTAGATAAAGCACTCACAGGGGGAAACAATTGGCCATGATGAGACTGTGTACCTGCGGAGAGCATTATCTGTGTGCGTGAGGAGCGGAAAAAAGAAAAGCCTGTCTAGCAAGGAGTTATTGCAATGCCATTCTGTCACATTCAAGGCTGAGAGTCAATTTTGTCACTTCAGACTATTTGCCGCATTTATAAAGGAGGAACAAAATCTTTTTTGCTCAATGATTTTGGGCTATCAAAAGATTACAACATTACAGAATATCACGATTTTAGCTTCTTTTGCTGATTATTTGCAAGTAATCTCACATTCTCATTCATTTTTAATGCATTCATTTCTCTTTTCATGAAATAAATCAACATAATAAGTACCAAAGATTTTTACTACTAGCCTACAGCAGTCCACAGGAGGTTTTTGCATTAACAGTGTTTTTGCTCCTAGGTGATATTTCATATTTATTGTTGATGATTAATTTTTTTTTTCTTGCAAAGACTGCATATACATTTGTTAAGTAAAATGATAGTCAGGACATGCAAAGTGAGACACTTTCTGATATGTTGTCACTGGCTTTGTTTTTAAAACCAAATGGACACATCAGTGTCAGTGCATACTAATTTCGGATAAAGTTAATGCAGATTTATAGTAATGGAAGCATGCGCGTAATGATGGGTGATTAAGCTTAAGTGTCCCACTATAGGCCTACCTTTGTTCACCCATTATTAGTACCACTTATTATATAATGTGGCTAATCCAGTGACCCGAAAGCACTGCAATCAAGGTAACTATTAGACATAATCTAACACTGTCATTCGTTTCCCCTCTGTGCCATTTTTCACCATTTGTGATGGTCCATACCCTGTATCATATGACCTTGTAGTATCACCTGTGTCTGAAGATTTTGGTCAGCGCTTCTGTCAGCCTTAATTCAATTATTCTGAACCCAGCTCCCCCTTACCTTGATCAATTTCACTGAACAGCAGATACTGGCCGGTTGCCATCTCTCTCCCATCTTTCAAGCCGGCCTGACTCTTCATGTCCTTCATTTGCTGTCTCTCTACACTATTCAGTTCTCTTGATGTTCTTAATGGAGAGAACAGACCATTTATAGGTTTAACAAGAACCGCCTAGGAGTTGCTGTGTGCATATAATTCATTTCCTCTCAGCTATTTTCACAACAAACTTGTTTATTAATGGTGAAACAAATGTCAAACCAGCAGAAAAACTAAAATGATTAAAATTCAGATTTTACATGATGAACTAAACTACTGCTATGGCATAGCCTAAAAGATTATGAAATTACCAGTAGATTTTTGAAATTGGACAATGGGTTTGTTTCAGTAGGCATTGAATATTATTCTTATCATGGATCTGAAATATTGTCATGGTCAGGTCTTCTCTGCGTGAGATACAGTGAATCTTTTGTATCTTCATCAGCTGAATGCATCATGTCCAGAACGAAACAAACACAAGTAGACCAAACAGAAACAGACAGAGGTTAGACAGTGAATCCCAAGTTTGTTGATCATTGTTCCACAGTTTTTTGTTTGTTATTTGTTAGAGAATGTTGTGGCCTTTTGCTAGTACATCTGCTAAATAAAGACATGTTATGGACGTTCAGTGTATCAGGGGTGTCAAACATATGATACATGGAGACAGGGCTGCACGATTAATCGCATTTTAATCGCGATAACGATATCTGCTTCTCTCGATTGATTACAAATAATCGTCACGATATTGGCCCGCTCGTTATTTATCCTGAAAACGTGTTTTTTTCTTTGGGATATGCTTGTGGTTGCCAGATGCAAAGAGCTTAAATCCCCCAAATACAGCTTTTCCCTTAAAAAGATATACTGTCTTCCCGGTGTTTTACTTAACCTCTGCAATCTGGCAACTCTGTGCACGCACTCCCTCTAAATGCGGAAGAAGCGCTGATGATCTGAAAACAAACATGTGCGCTGTAGTTTAGCGATCTCCACAGCGAAATTCTGCTTCAATGAAAGTGTCATACAGCCAGTCTTTGTTTCTTCACAAGCCACTCGTACTATTTGTGTGACTAAATCTGCCATGATCAAACCTTCAGCGATGAATTCCAACAAATGCAACATGGAACATGGATCACCTTACTGTTTGCAGAATGCACTTTTGCAACCTATGTGACAATTCGATCGGGAAAATGAACATAGTTTGAAATTTTTGTAAATAATATTAGGAGTTTCGCTGTTTTATCTTTTGAAGTTCCTAAAGGCTTTACCAGTTTTCATAGGCTAATGTTAATCAGTTGAAATCGCCACTGGGACATTCTAAAACGCTTAACATGAAAACGCTTATCGTGAACACTTAACGTGGCTTAATTTATTAAGACAGTGTTATTAACAAACCAAACTTAGTGAACACCATACTAATAAAGCATACTATGTACAGGAAAGCAGATGAGCCCAGAATATGATTTTTTTTTTTTTAATCTCAAAGAGCATCATTCTTTGCTTTATGAATTCGCAGGGCAATCTGAATCTGTGGTTTGTCTCAATTGCAAACGAATTGTGTTGCTTTAAAAATCTAATGTGAATACAGATTACAAAGCGCTCACCAAAACCATGTGTTTTGTATTGATTTACCATCTAACGAAGTTATTGTTAGTTAAATGAAGTCGGTGTGCCACCTACAGGCCTTTTGGGTGAAGTGTACGTTGGTAAAGAACGTGCAAAATGGCCATAACTACATTACCCTTTTTGATAGAATAATCGTGATTATAATTTTGAGCAAAATAATCGTGATTATCAGCTTACCCATTATCATGCAGCCCTACATGGAGAAGTCAAACTTGATTGATTTGATGATTTGAGGAAAAAAAATAACTTATGCTTAAAACATTCCCATTTACTCATTTCAATAATAAACATTCATACTCTTGTAAGTTAGATTTAGTAAATTCCATATGCTCAGTTTTATTTTACACCAAGTTCTGTGGCTTGTTGAAAGTGCTTAGAACAGTCTTTCAAGATTTTTCTCTAATCTAAGACTAGTGATAAGTTGTTCAAGTCAGTTACAGAAAAACATACATTGGTATAATTTGAATCTGATAAGACTGATTACCACTTGGCTAAATGCTAGTTGGTTAGACTATTTTTAAGACACAGTCTTAAAAGGGTTAGTTCACCCACACCCCAAATTTTCTGAAGAGACTTGACTGCTTCATATGATAAACAGATTGAATTTAGGCTTTTATTGACATATAAACATTGATCAGCGAACATAAACAGAAGCTCAACTGCTTGACGTGCGAGATCAAACCTCGGAAGCTCAAACGTGCTGCGTAACACACAAGAATGAACCTCATTGGTTCTCGCACATGTCAAGCAAACATGCTTGAGCTTCCGTTTACCTCAACAGATGTGTGAATTGATGAATGTTTATATGTGAATAAAAGACTAGACTAAAAAAAAAAAAAAAAAAAAAAGGATTAGATGTTTTTTTATCATTGTAGGGTGTTTGTGTCCATACACTGCTAAGACACATTTACTGTATATGTAAACACCATGTAAAAGTGAATTTTGCATAATAGGTCCCCTTTAAAAAGTTTGACACCCCTGTCTTCCATAATCTTCAATGATTTTTCTTTCTTTAGACAGTAGATTTACACAACCTTCTAACTTGACCTAAACACCAACACTATGTACAAAATTGCACTTTAAAACTACATTAAAAAGTACATTTTACTACTCTAAGGTACTACTCAAAGGTGCACGTTTTAGGAGTAGATTGTCCTTTTAATTGTACTGCTCCAACTGTTGTACCCCAGTACAATTTTTGCTGACAGTAAAACATAATTTTACATACAGTAGTAGTGCAGCTCATGGCATTGCAGTTTGAGCCTGATTTTTTTTCTTCTTTTTTCCTAATTTTACTTCCCATGTTGCCGCTGGTAACACCAAATGGCCATATTGATAGTATCATTAATTGTGCTAATCACTCATGAGCTCCAGGCTTCAGGGAGTCCTCTTTGTTTGAGAGACATCCACAGAGCCAAATATAAAAGGATCCCAGTCGTGGGATTTCAAAAGCAGTTTCAAAACAATAAGCTACAAATTTTAGCCCCCGAACTGCACTCCATCACACAGTTGATTAAAACGTCAGCAGAAAGGGTTTGAGGCTTTAACCACACATGTTGCAGATGAACTGGGAGAGCTACATTGCAAATGTTAGATTTGAAATTTTGCTTGATTTTTCTGGTTCTCATTGGCTTAAAACACAATAAAAGGAGCCTTAATTGAGACTGATGTGTTCTTATCACCATTAATAATGAGTTTCAGTCTCTTAACATGGTGAAATGACCGTTAATAGATCTAGACCCTCCAGAGCTCCAAGGACTGAAATGAGCTAATTCAACATTGAATGAAATAACTACATTCTCTACAGAGGCATATTTCTCTTCAGTAATGGCATCAGCACAAATGTGATTGGGAACCGTAACACAAAATGGAGAACAAATAAGGTAGTTAAACATAATTGCGTTTTTGAAGAGCCCCATTGTTATTGCTATTGATTGTTTAGCTGGTCTCATGAATATCTGGTATTTTTTTTTGAGTTTAACTTTGGTTATGGTTTAACACCCTTAGCTGTAAAGTAAATGTTTTGAATAAAAAACCTTGGGCTTGACCATAGAGCTCAAGTGTGCTTTGATAATGTACAGTTTCTAAATAATGAATAAAAAGTGCATGAGTATGACCAATATTGAAAGGCTTTCTCACTTTGAGAATATTGAAGCTGTGACCTTCTAACACAGCATCTTAAATGCAAACTATAGTGTAATTTGCCCGCCGGTATCCATGACTTCGCAATGTCCAACCTTCATGGGGCCATAAACCAATTTCACACAGTGAATTGCATTTTTATTGACTTTTACATTTTCTGCAACTGGCATAAGAAGCAAAATGTTCCAAATTCAGGGGTTAAAGGGTTAAATTGGATCTGTTTTTAATGTCTAAATGTGTTTGAAGGGCAAAGCAGGACACAAAGGTCTGTGAGCTATCAGCATCTGTACCAAACTGGCAGGTGTCAACTTGGTTACCAGTTTTTGGGGACAGCTTTCTTGGAGACAGTGGGCGAGAATAAGCTATACTGCAAGATCCAGCACCTGTGGATAAAGACAAAGAGCTGCTTATCTTTCTTGTTGACACACTGATAGGAGATAATGGCAGGAGATAATGAGGGGAGACATGTTTAAAGTGCACTGCTGCTATTAATATGTGAGCTTTTATAGACACTTTCCTTCAGACCTCTGCTGTGATCAACAGTGGTGAGGCTATGGACTGAATTTAAAGTTGAGAATTTTTTAGAGGTTCATTGTGGCCCTGTGACAGACAATAGCATTAAATAAACTGAGTAAAAAAAACAACAACATGTGACTTTTTTGCATTTAAATTAAATAATTGGAATTCAAATTATCAATAGACTATATTACTATTTTAAAATACACAATACATGCAGAGTTTGTAGAAATACTCCAGTGGTCAGGAGCATTTGCATTTTGAGTGACCTGATATGCAGTAAGTAAATAAACTAAATTTGGCAAATTGCTTTGCAATTGTTGCTAATTAAATTATTCTATGTTTTTGCTATCTAATTTTCATGCTAATAAAGCATTTTACATGTAATTGTTTTCAAGATGATCATGTTGGGTAGTCGCGTATAATTAAAGGCATAGATATAGTTCAAGCGAAATCAAAGAACGAGCTTGTGTGATGATATCTCAAACTAAATCAGGGAAAAATGAAGTTTGTTTGAAAAAAAGTTTGAAACAGCTTGCCAAAGTGAACTTTCCGGAAAAGTTCGCTCCGGCTGGTAAACAGTTTTGAAACAGTACCACTGGTTCGTAGCGATTACATAATAGGTAGGTGTGCTCTGAGGCTCCGCCTTCTTTTACGTGAAAATTTTCTCTGGTTGATTTCTTCTGTTCAGTCCGTCAAGGTCAGACATCCGCGAGTACAAACATGAACACACCGGAGAGCCGTTTTATAGTAGAAAATTAAGTTGTAATTCTAATTGACTGTTCGCAAAGACCCGCCCCTTTAGTTACTGTTGCTATGTCCAACAAGCCATGCCGCTCTCACGCCACACATCATGTTCTCACGCAGTGAAAAATACATTGTGGAGCAAAGAGGACACTGACAATGCGTTGACAGACAAGACAAAGCAGGTTATTTTTAATATGAAACAAATACTTAAATTTCAAATTTTGTAATTTTTAAAGAAATTTAAAAAATAAATACAATTTTGTCGTGACAGATTGCTGTAGCGCCTCAGTTCAAGCGGCTCGTCAAACGATCATCTCTTCATACTAGTTAATTTATAGCATCAAATAAACATGAATGAACATCAGAAGGAATGTTGTTTCAATCGAGGAAAGACATCAGTACCATTTTTTTTAAGTTCAAGTCCACCAGGGTTAATCTACTAACTCCCCTGACGGCTTTGTTGGACATAACGGTGGATTCAGCGTTATGATTGGTTAGATCACCTGTCAATCAAACTCCCGGCGAAGGGTCAATTGAAAGAGTCCCTGACACCGTTTTTTCATGTTTATACTGTAAAGTTTCCTGCTTTTAAACAAACTATTGTAAATGCTGTATTAATAAACGTGACTTGACTTTACTGGAGTGCTGAATTGCAGAGCTGGTGCAAACATATGCACATCGCTATGATCAGATGCTTTCTTAACTGCTGCTTTCTCACCAATGTCATTTTTGTTGTGTGATTATTTTGTTATTAAGAGGAAAGAGGAAAGCATGCAGCACATATTTACATATTCATCTAAAACCTCTCTCAGCAGCATGGGCAGCATCAGGATGTTCGCTAACAGTATACCGTTGCTCATGTATTTCGAACTTCTTTTTACCCTTAAGCGAAGAATAAAAAAGAACTTGGCCTTGAGAATATCGGGGCATTTAGCGTAGACCAACCCTGAGAGTCCTCTGGATTACCTTATTAAACCTTAGAGCACTCATTGTCAAGACTTGCATTGTGTTCTTGTGGTGATTTGTTATCAGCTGATTCTGCATTATGTAAGCATTCATTGTTGAATGTGAAATGCAGAAAAGATGTTTTTCAGAAATGTTTCATTTCAGTTGATGTTCTTCTGGGTTACTGCTGATGTCTTCTCAGTGTTCGTTTGTGTCACTATTGGATATTTGGGGAATCTTAATCCCAGCTGCTAAGATATAATGCAGATGGAACAGAAAAATCAGTGTCTTTGTTTGTCATTAGGGCACATTGTTAGACATTAGTAAATTATTGCCTATTCAAAGCAATTAATGTAAACTAATTTTTTTTGGCCATGAGAAACACGTACAAAAGAAAATGCAAAAATGGTCTTATTCATATGTTGATTTTACCACTCCATTAATTTTGTATTCTTTAATTTATTATTGTTCTAATAAACACTGGGATTTGTTTTCTTCATTTTACAGCGACTCTACCATTGTGCGGTGATGTGTATTAAAGCATCGCCATCAACGCCTTTGTGATTCAATGTTTTATTGTATATTTTCTCACAGACACACTAATCATAAAAGCCTGCAATCATAATTTCTTCAAGCCATTCATGTGGATTCCTTAAAATCATTTTCATAATTAGATGACATGCCATTGAATAATTAAAATGTGTAATTCTGTTTATTATTATTTAAATTATGTCAAAAAAGCTTATTCCTCTCCATCAGCAGCACAACAGTTTGAGTTGTTAATACCTAAGAGAACATTATATGCACATCACTGGACTGTCACGCTTCATTTAAGAGAAGGAAAGCCAATGTGTTAAGTGCATAGTCCAAGTTTTAACAACGAACCATGCATTTAAATGTGCATGATGAAAACTTATATTGGTGGAGGGTGACAAAAAAGAACAAAACAAGAGATAAAGTACTTTAGTATGATGTGCCAGTGGTTAATAAGCTAAATGAATCCATGTGTCAGTATGAAGCCATTAGGACAAATAAAAGACATTATTGTCTGCACTTTTAAAAGAATAAAAATAACAATAGACAAGCTTGATAGAGTCATTTTCTTTATCCTTATGTTAATGAAGCAAAAGGCACTTGGTCAGCAGACCGAGATGTTGATATGGCTTCAGATAACTGGTTTAATTACTCAGTCAATTAGTGAAGTGAAGCAGGACTTTGGTGCAGTAGTAACACAAGACATTAGTTTCTGTAAACTAATTACCTGCTGTATGCTCAACACGGCGGGGAAAACAAGCTATAACGAATCCATCAGTGGATATTACAGAACTTAATGCGGCAGGTGGGGGAAGGCCAGAATAAACGCTGCACTTTTCCTATAAAATCAATTGTATTGATGAAATGTCTCAATTTTATGACTGTTCCTGCTTATTTTAGACATTGTTTGCTCTTAGAGTTATTACTTTCATTCTTTCTTTTATCTTATTAAAAGCATAACCGTAAAAACAGGCCACCTGATAAGAGCTAAAAAGCAACATAAACCCATCTAAAATAGTAAGTGATGTGCCTCTTAAACAGAATTAGATAGAAAAATTGTTATAATGCCATTACTGTGCCTCGTAATATGACGTCATGCCACAAAAGTGGCTTCAGTGCAGTTTGTTCTCATCAGTTTTATGTTTATGTTTTTGATTATTTTCTTTTTAAACATTCAGATCATATACTTTGACATCCAAGGTTTACTTGTTTGTTGGTTTTGCTGTGTTTCTTCATTCTATGGCCTGTTAAAGGAACACTCCACTTTTTTTGAAAATAGGCTCATTTTCCAACTCCCCTAGAGTTAAACAGTTGAGTTTTACCGTTTTCGAATCCATTCAGCTGATCTCCGGGTCTGGCGGTACCACTTTTAGTATAGCTTAGCATAGTTCATTGAATCTGATTAGACCGTTGGCATCTCGTTAAAAAATGACCAAAGAGTTTCAATATTTTTCCTATTTAAAACTTGACTCTTCTGTAGTTGCATCGTGTACTAAGACAGACGGGAAATGAAAATTTGCAATTTTCTAGGCCGATATGGCTAGGAACTATACTCTCATTCCGGCGTAATAATCAAGGAACTTTGCTGCCGTACCATGGGTGCAGCAGGCGCAATGATATCATTGCGTAATATCATTGCGCCTGCTGCACCCATGGTACGGCGCCATGAGCTGCTTTTCCACAAAGAAGTTCTGATGTTTCCCCTCCTGTCTCTCTTCTTCTTCTGAATTCAGAAATGAAATATGTCATAGAAGTTTTACCTCAGTGTGACTGGAACAGAAATTCCCAGAATCTCATGATTGGTCACGATATATCCGTCAAGTGTCAATTTGTTCAAATTTGCACAGAACGTCTTGCAATGTGCTTTCTAGTTTCCACAAAAGAAAACTTAAATGAATTTCATTGTAACACAGTGGTGTCCCGACAACAAGAAAATGGGAATTCATGCCTTGTTTTTTCAAACAACTTACATTCAAAGGAAATAAGGCGATTATAGTTCATGCCATGCTACAATGTGAAAGTTTAGCTTGTATGTTTGTTCACTTTAAATGGCATTTTATGTTCTGCAGAATACTGAACACATCTTTAAACAGTCTAGTAATTTGAAGAACCTACATGCATGGAGGGAAGAAAAATCATGACCACCATAAAAATTTTGGCCCACACCTATTTTTCATTGTTCCTCGGTACAGGCTCATTTCACTGGAGTCCAGAATAAAGCAGCTGCAATTAATAAAGAAATTGCTTATCACAGCTTGTGTGCTGCTGCAAGACTTAAAACTATATTCCAAAAATATAACTAATTAATGTGCCTTTCTTTTTACTTTTCTTTTCTTTTCTTTTCTTTTCTTTTCTTTTCTTTTCTTTTCATTTCTTTTCTTTTCTTTTCTTTACAAATGATTAAATAAATTAATTTCACTATTCTTCACTGAAGTAATGGCAATGTAGATTAGTCTGACTTGACCGACAGAACAGCAAACACATACAAATCAGTTAGAACAAGAGCCACTCGCACCTTAATTAAATATTCATTGGCCGGGGTGCTGAAAAATAAAATTACACGTGCCATGAACACAAAAAATAAGGGCATTCCAATTTGAGGAGAGCAGAAAAGTTGATAATAAAAGAAAGCACATGTGTTTTAGACTGATAAGACTCCGTTTGACACTGGCCCTCCTGCCATTTATTGTTATGGCTGTGCAAGGGTGAGAATTAAAAACAGAAAAGAAAGAAATTTTAATGTGTAAAAAAGGAAAAGAAAAGAACTCTAACCTGAAACAACAGTGTCTCTGCAGGAGCTTGTGTCTCAGCCGGGAAAAAAAAAAAAAAAAAAACTTCCTTGCGCTTGTTGACCCGTCGTTATCAGGACTCTGTGGAATCAAAGAACCAATTAAAAAGGATTTAGAGTGTGCTTCATTTTCCACGTATGTTTGTGAACAGCAGGAAAAAAATATTGTGCGCGTCGTACTGAAGCAGGCGGGGAGAGCAGCAGATGCAGATTGCCAGGAGACTGCCTAGCAAACAAAAAATTGTTGAGATTTGTTGTAAATATTCCATGAGTAATC
This sequence comes from Ctenopharyngodon idella, assembly GCF_019924925.1. NCBI lineage: Eukaryota > Metazoa > Chordata > Actinopteri > Cypriniformes > Xenocyprididae > Ctenopharyngodon > Ctenopharyngodon idella. The sequence continues at coordinate 19,024,896 of NC_067224.1, read as the reverse complement.
TTGTGTCAAATAGCAGATGAAGGTGATTCATCTTCCCAAAATATTCTTGGTTTACTTTTATCTTTTTGCCTCTTTGTGTCTGAACACCTCATGCATTAAACTTTAAAGCCACTCTGTGCAGACAGGCATCCTGCATTAGCCTGCAAAGATATTTAATAATAACCCCATCCATCTTACGAGATAGAAGATGACCTTGTTTAACATCGTTCTGAGATAACGGTCAGATGTTGGGAAGAGCTTTTCATCCCCTCAGACAATAAAGCCTGGACAGAGATGATTGCATTTTTCGGTACGGCATAGGAATCCCTGTAAGTACTGTTGTCAGGAAGATGTCTACAGCGAGAGGAATTGTGTCGGCTACAGAAGGACAGAGGACCTGCCTGCGCCCCTGTGTCTTGGTGGATCACATCAATGCCTTTGCTAATGTTCTAGGAGTCAGGAGATAGCGAAAGGAGCAATTTCTCTGCGGATGTACACAGTGTCTGTCCTAGAAAGCTTGAAAGCGTGTTTTCTCAACCTTTACATTGCTCTGCCTGTAACTAAGTCCCTTGAGGATTGGAGTTTCCAGAATGTGTTAATACAATTTTCATTAATTACACGGCTCTCTGGAATGCTCGATTCTGATTGGTCAGTCCTGGCAGTCAGATGACCTCTATACAGTATATTTCACCATTGTCCATGCCAACATACTGCCACTACTCTAATGTCTCTTGTATCATGTTGGAAATGAATAATATACTGTAAGATCATAAAATAAATATCTAAAATTAATAATGAAATTTACATATTTCATGAAATCATTCTGGTAAGTAAGCTCTGCTTTGTAAATTATACTTCACATTTGAAATATTTACATTTATGAATTTGGCAGACATTTTTATCCAAAGTGATCGCATACATTTTATCAGTGCATGCATTTCATTGGGAATTGAACCTGTGACCTTGGCATTGCTAGAATCACGCTGTATACTGTTTGAGCTTCAGGAGGACAAAAACTGTGAAGATATTTGTGAAAACATATATATTAAAATCAGGATTTATTCTGTAGAATAACAAAAGCTTGGTGGTAGAAAAATTGATGTTTATGTCAAAATTGCTGCCAGTACTTGATGTAGTTTATCATTTTCAGAGTGTGTTGCTGACAGTGACAGATGCAGACAAGTTATTATAGGATGAAACACCTGCTCTCTCTTTATTACACCTTTTTTTCCCCCTTCAGATTAATGATCAAATTGTCTTTCAAATGTATAAAGGTAGTTCTCTTGCGTATAATAGACGATATTCCCCTTTTATGAAAGGGTTAGTTCTCCCAAAAATGAAAATTCTGTCATTAATCACTCACCCTCATGTCGTTCCACACCTGTAAGACCTTCGTTCATCTTCAGAACACAAATTAAGATATTTTTGATGAAATCCAAGAAGTTTTTTTTTTTATCCCCAATAGAAAGCAACGTAATTACCGTCATTCGAGGACCTAAAAACAGGTACTAAAGACATTGTGAAAATAGTCAACGTGACTGCAGAGGTTCAACCTTAATGTTATGAAGCGACAAGAATACTTTTTGTGCGCAAAAAAACAACAACTTTATTCTACAATTTCTTCTCTTCCCTGTCAGACTCGTACGCATTTGACACAGTGAACGCAGTTCAACGCTTACGTGTTTACTCGCATACGTTGTGCTGCTCACGTGAACAGCATCGGCCAATACTGAGCCGGCATTCGGACATAAACACAGAGGCACTGAACTGCGTTCACTGTGTCAAATGCGTACTAGTCTGACAGTGTAGAGAAGAAATTGTAGAATAAAGTCCTTTTTTTTTTTTTTTTTTTTTTTTTTTTTTTACGCACAAAAGGTATTCTCGTTGCTTCATAAAATTAAGGTTAAACCACCATAGTCACGTGGACTATTTTAACGATGTCTTTAGTACTTTTCTGGACTTTGAATCACAGTAGTTATGTTGCTTTCTATGGGGGAAAAAAAAAATATTTTAATTTGTGTTCTGAAGATGAACGAAGGTCTTACGGGTTTGGAACGACATGAGTGTGAGTAATTAATGACAGAAATTTCATTTTTAGGTGAACTATCCCTTTAAGGTCTGAGTGTACAGTACACAAGCTTTTTGATACACTGCGAACACAACTTTAATCTTTAGCCTTATGTTAGCCTTTGTATCAATTATGTGCTTCATTGCTGTTGTCATACCTTTAATGATATTAAAATACTTTTCTTTTTTTCTTTTTTTACAATTATTTACAGTTTTTTTTTTTTTTTTTTTTTTTTACAGTTCAATATACAGAGACTATACTGGAAGTAAGTTTATTCCCCTGAAAAGTGTAAACACTGGTTTGGTAGCACTATCAAAACATGAATCTGTTTGTTTTAAGCATTCCAGCTATCCTGAAACAGCAATACTGGCTCGACCTATTGTGCAGCAGGACTATACGGTATGTTTGTCAGACCAGTGGCAGATGGGTAGAATGTGTGTGAAATCCTGTTTGAAAACAGCTATTCCATTTGTGGTGCAGAAACACACCATTACTGTAAATAAGAAGAAGGTTACTGGTTACCAGCGTTATTTGGCGCCCTTAGTAATCTTCTATAGAACTGAAGAGTTTGAGGTTAGTGAAATACTTTTGTGCTAAGATTTCAATGAATTTTTGAATCAAGTTGGCTACACAAAGGTTTGTTTTTATCAAAACTCCCACTCACGACAGAAAAAGCAAAGGTCTTGCAAAAAGCAAATGCTTGTGCTTGTTGCTCACTGGTTGCATTTTTAACCACTTTTTGCTTTTAGTGAGTGTGAATAGAATGAACATTAGAGATCACAGTGGGCCTGACGTGTGTCCCACAGAGGACAAGAGCATCTGTGAGCTCAAGACCTCGCTGTTACGTACAGAAGAGTTTGTGGAGGGCAGAACACTTCCAAACTGCTGTAGCATGAAAACTAAAGCTTTTAGCAAGTGGCTGGAGCTCAGCTCAGGTTGAATGTTGTTATGAATACGGTAGACAGTTGCTCATTTCCTTTCGGTTGTTTTCTTCAAAATAGACAGAGTGGCGAGGTACTGTGCTTCCATGACTTTTGATCTTGATTGTCATGTTCTGTTTGCTGACTTACTTTCATCAGTAGATTGTGTTTTAATTTGGAAATAAAAGGAGAACTTTTTTTTATATGTTATACATATACAATAGCTTGAGGTTTCAGACACGTTATTCCCAATACACCTGGTAACTCAGACATCTTTAAATTGCGAAGTATCCTTTGAAGTGCAAGTGTCTGATGTTGTACAATAGGTGCTATCAGTGGAATAAGGGAAGTATTGTTCTCTTTCTCAACAGAAGACTGGAGCCCATTGTAGTGCTGGAAAGGTACACTGGGCTTCCTCAAAAAGATTCCTAATGCAACCCTGGGGCAAGGGCTTTTCATATCCTTTACTCTTAAACAATATGGAAAAGTCATGTTGAAAGTCAGCTTCTTATGCATCATACATGCCAAAAGTTTTTACTCTTTACATGACCAGAATTTCCATATTTGTATGTGTATATATATATATATATATATATATATAATTTGTAATTTATTCCTGTGTTGACATTACTCTAGTCTTTAGTGTCACATGATCCTTCAAAAATGATTCTGATATGATTATTTGGTGCTCAAGAAACTTTTATTGTTATTATCAGTGTTGAAAAACAGTTGTTCTTGTTAATTGTTGAAAGCAGTTTTTTTTTAAACCTTGATACTTTTTTCAAGATTCTTTGATGAATAGAAAGTTCAAAAGAACAGGGTTTTGTCCGTTTCTTTGGTGTTGAGCCTGAGTTTCCCTTCCTTCTTTCACACAGTTTTGTGTCTGATGTGCCTGCCAAATCTGTACAGTGTCAAACAAGAACAGTTCTGTTCTGTCTGTCTTTTTATTGATCTTTCCTCTATAAGATTGTGCTATTTTCCTCAGCATCAATGTCAAATGTTCTCAATATGTGACGATGTCAGAGAATTTTTAGTGTATGTTTGCAACATCGTACAGTATATGTGCTCATCTGAGACAACTTGAGCCTGAGCCTGAGCCTGATCATATTTTGAAATGGTAAATTGCAGTCATTAATAATTACAATAGAATGTGATAGATCGTGATGATGAAATCAGGAATAAAGATAAGAACATATGTTATCTCTGGAAACTGCCATTTCATCAATATTTCAGATTTTTTTCTACCAATGAAGGCTACTGTGAATGGGGTTCATTCATCTGTTCATTTTCTGACTTTTTCTAATCTTGGGAAATACGTCAGTGGGAGTCTATTTTATTCACTTGTATCATTACACAGTATGTTGATACATTCACTTTGGTTTTTTGTCTCATACTTTGGGCTATTTGTTGAAACCTCAAATAGTTTTAGATAGAAAAGAAATTTACAATTGAACACAGTTAAGGAGACCTCGTGTTTTGAAGTACAGTTTGCCCTTACTGTATAAATGTTAAGGAATGAATAGCACTCAAGTAAAAGTAGCACCTTTTAATTCTGTGCAGAAGAGAGAGGCATCTGTGCAAGCCTCCTGTTCAATATGCTCTCTTAAACCTTTCCCTTCTCACAGAAGAGTTACCATAGCAATACAGCAGGAGTTATATCCTCTCTCCTCTCTGTTTTACTTGACCTCCACCAGAGGCCGTCTCAGAAGAGGACCTAGACCGCCTCTGATTCTGAAGAGAGACCTTGCATAATTTCTACTGTAGTATAGTCTTGTGTATCGCAGCCTCATGACGGGGTGTGACTCGCACTCGCAGGAGTCTGGGGGAGGAATCTACTTGAGAAACGTGCACAACCACCCACATCTCATCTGTCTACTCCTCTCATTCATCTCCTCACACCACTGTGGGAGTTTAATAAAAAACTCAGCTTGTGCTCAAGTGTAAGATCTGACCTTTTCCATTATTTCAGAATCAGCATAGTTTTAAAACATACAGTATGCTGTACTTGTGATTTTCACATTAATGATTCACAGTGGGTGCAGCATTCAGTAAGAGACAAAAAGACAGGGTGATAGATAGATAGATAGATAGATAGATAGACAGACAGACAGACAGACAGACAAATGGATGGATGGATGGACAGACATACAAATGGAAGGGTGGAGGGATGGATGATAGATGGTTGGATAGATAGATAGATAGACGGACGGACAGTTAGATGGATGGATGGACCAACATGTCCTCCAACCAATACGCCCATATAGGTCGTTTGTTACTTCCCTGAAATACGACCCATAGGAGCGTTTACCAAAGTTGCGCCCCTATCGACGCCATGACACTTTCATTTTAATGCATCGTTCCCTTTTATCTGTGTCATATTTCGGGTTTCGCGTAGCTCAATTGGTAGAGCATTGCAATATACAACAATACGCAATCATGTGACCATGTGCGGGTTCGATCCCAGGAAACGCATGTGCTCATAAAGAGTATATGCACTATAAATCACTAAGGGTAGGTTTAGGGTTGGGGTAGGTGTAGTCGTTAATAAAAAATGAGTTTTGCTAAATGGAAATAGGACAAATGGCGGGTAAGGGACCGTGTAAAAAGTCCACAAATTGCATTTAAATGAACACGCATTTTGATTGGTAACGATGGTCATACGTCATTTCATGACGACAGACGTAACACGACACTGTCATTATTTTTACGCCAGCTAGAGGGCGCATGACTTTAAAACGTAAATATAGGTCGTAATAAGGTGCTTGAAAAAATGACCTATATAGGGTCGTTTTTTGGAGGAGGACAGTCTTGGATGGACAGATGAATGGATGGGCGGGTTGACGGATGGATGGATAGATGGATGAACAGATAGACGATGGATAGACGGACAGACAGATAGATGGATGGATGGATGGATGGACAAATAGACAAATAGATGGATGGATGGACAGACGGATGGATGGATTGACGGATGGATGGGTGGGTGGACGAATGGATGGATAGATGGAAGAGCAGAGGGATAGACGTTAGATGGTTGGATAGGTAGACGGATAGACAGATAGATTGATGGATGGATGGACGGACAAATAGATGATGAGAGACAGACGGACAGATGGATAGATGGATGAACGGATGGACATATGGATGGATGGGCAGGCGGACAGATGGATTTATGGATGGATGGATGGATAGATAGATAGATAGATAGATAGATAGATAGATAGATAGATAGATAGTGCACATCACTAATGGATGGATGGGAATATAAAAGAAAGAAAGGAAAGAGTGTTCAGTAGCCCAGCAACCTGTTTCCTCAGTAACAGATATTGCCTTGTTAATGTCAGTGACATTATTCACTCTTTTCACATTGCATTTGAATCAATAATGAGCCCAGCACACTTTCATTAGAAAACACTGGATGCACACCAGGCTTTATTTGTGCCCCATGTTGTAAGCGAGACAAAGGGGAAGAAAAAAAAAAGGAACAATAACATAGTGGACAAACATCCATGGCAGAAATGGCCATTCCTTCCTTCAGAAACGCACAGATAATGGAGTCATTTCAGTAACTCAGCATGAGAGACCAGTTGCACTCTTACTCTGCGTACAGCATGATGTTATCTTTGTTGTTTTTCACTTGATTTGTTTTTTCATCATTGCTACACAAACCTTTTGACCTTTTGTATTCTTTTACAATTGATTTTGAACTTAAAGAAATCACCACATTTAATAGCAAAGGTGACTGAAATGAATTCAAAGTTACATAACAGTACAAGCTTTTTCTCTCAGGCTCCGCGTCTCACACATCTCAACTAATTTGTGCAACATTTGATCATACATGTTAGCAGTGCCATTAAAGTGGTACTTAGCTCAACTGAGGCTGCATTAGCCGTGAGCACTAGTTAAGACGTGAAACTTTGATCTAAGCTGGTCTCAGAGAGGCAGTCTCAGGCCCTAGAAGGCAGATTTGCATGCATTTACATCACCAGAGGCTGGGTTCACGAAACGGTCGGAAGCCAATCTTGTTTTGAACTTGCGAGCTGAAGTTTGTTCCCAGAAAGCCTGCAAGTGTAATATTAGGCCTTGGTGTGATCCAAAGATAACGCCTCAAGGAAATGCATTCTAGATGCCACTTCTTTGTTTCGTGTTCGGTTGTGATTCTGACATTGAATGAGAACTGAACAAACACTCGCTGACAACCACAATCGAATAACACAATGAAGTTTGTTTGCAGCAATCTGATGGCAGTACGTTGTTGCAAAAGGTCAGCACTGGCTTCAGTGTCAAGGGTTTATGGATCTCCAGGAGTGGACTTCGTGAAAAATATATACCTACAGTATATACTGGTTGTGCTTTTTCTGAGGAATTATTTTCCTCTGCTTGACGACGTCATTTCAGTCTGTCAGTATCAAAAACCTTTCAACTGTTGTGAGATGTTGTGAGACCCTCAAGAGAGATGTGTTATTGCAGATGAGTTCAGCATAATCTCAAGTTGAATATCCAGTGGGAGGTGAGGAACTTTTTTCCCATAGTGTTTAAAGGTACCTGTGAAAATGAGCACTGAATGTAGCATCCCTTGACAAACACATCACACGGCTTTTGAATCTTTTATGTGTTCACAGAGCTGTTGATAAAAGCAGCCTGTACATAACAGCCCATATGTGTAGGCTACGTGCGTTTTGGCTAGCATGGCTGTGGCTGACTGCATTTGACCCTAAATTACACCTTCCATTTTTTTCAAAGCATATTGATTGAAAAAAATGCCTGTTTACATCACAGTTCAGTTTTTGCTTCAATTTAGCTGATTTAATGATATTCCTGACTTGTTACTAATTCCTGACTTGTGATACTAATGACTTGTTCACATTTTGGTTATTTGTCGATATGCATTTTTACAAAAAATATTCTGAATCATGAGAACTAATGTTGACTTATAACAGTGTATGCCAAATATTTCAGTGATTAGGATAATCTTACCCAATTATGTAGTCTTGCTTATTTTTATGGTATATTTAAGTTTATCTACACTACCATTCAAAAGTGTGGGGTCAGTCATTTTTTTTAAAGTAATTAACAGTTTTATTCACCAAGGATGTATTATATCAAAAACCTTGTATCTCCAAAAATACTACTTTTTAGGAAATGGAAAAAAACATGGTATTTTGTAAATAATTAAACTCTGCACTGTGAGCATATAAAAATACAAATAGCATATATAAAATTACCCGGAGCAGATCTATACAGGTGGAGCTGGGGAAGGTGGAGGGTTTCAGAGGAACTATGAAAGTGTGCTGCAAACTGCTATAGCAACGCTAACCAACTTTATAAATGTTGAGCAGCAATTTCATTGGCTGCAGATGTGACAGGAACCAATCAGCTTGTGCCATGTTGTTAGCAATGTAAAAGTCATCAGGTTGCATTAAAGGGTTAGTTCACCCAAAAGTGAAAATAATGTCATTTATTACTCACCCTCATGTCGTTCTACACCCGTAAGACCTTCATTCATCTTCGGAACACAAATTAAGATATTTTGATTAAATCCGATGTCTTAGTGAGGCCTGCATAGCCAGCAATGACACTTCCTCTCTCAAGATCCATAAAGGTACTAAAAACATATTTGAAACAGTTCATGTGAGTTCATTGGTTCTATGTTAATATTATAAAGCGACGAGAATACTTTTTGTGCGCCAAAAAACAAAATAACGACTTTTCAACAATATAGTGATAGGCGATTTCAAAACACTGCTTCAGAGCTTTACGAATCGAATCAGTGACTCGGAGCGCCAGAGTCATGTGATTTCAGCAGTTTAGCCGTTTGATAGGAGATCCGAATCACTGATTCGATTCGTAAAGCTTCAAAGCAGTGTTTTGAAATCGCCCATCACTATATTGTTAAACTCGTTATTTTTTTTTTTTGGCGCACAAAAAGTATACTCGTCGCTTTATAATATTAAGGTACAACCACTGAATTCACATGAACTGTTTTAAAGTTCCTTGAGAGAGGAAGTGTCAGGCCTCACTAAGCCATCGGATTTCAACAAAATATCTTAATTTGTGTTCCAAAGATGAACGAAGGTCTTACTGGTGTGGAACGACGTGAGGGTGAGTAATTAATGACAGAATTTTCATTTTTGGGTGAACTAACCCTTTAAGGACCCATCAGCCTGCGCTATCTAGAATTTCATAACAGAGCTCGGTATATTAAAATTTTACCAAAATCAAGCTCAAATGGAGTTACAAGCTGCAAGTTAATAACAACGGCCTTCAGCCGTGACTTATTCACAATACAGCACTAGCCTTGAGTACCTTATTGCTTTTATAAAATGGTTACCACACAATACAAATATTAAAGTCAAAAATATGTATCAATGCAACTTTCATGAAGTAAACTTTCACTAAAAGCCTTCCTTCCACCGGAAAAAAATAGTCCCTGACCAAGAACAGCAACAGAAATTACATTATTACGCCATTAGATGGCAGCAAAGACTGTCTTTATGAGTCTGTCAGTCAGTAGTGAAGACTTTTACATTGAAAAGACTGAATTGTTGTGAACACGGAACAAGACGCAACTGACAAATGCTTTGACTAGCGCTGTCAGTCACGGGAAAACCCCTTAACTGTTAAAAGGACAAGATAATACATTGGACATTTAAACAGATTTTTTATTATGAACATAGGACTGACCTGAAGGAAAATGCTAAATCTGAATGCAGGTAATAAACTCGCTCACCCGATCTCTTTCTCACAATACTCTTATACAGTAAGCTTCAATGAACAATTTCAATTGAGAACAAACAGTTTATGTTGTTAAGAGTGGTTGCTAAGGGTGTTGTGTAATGATACACAGAACCGTTGGGTGAAGCAGTCATAGCCGTGTTTTATCGTGAATAAAACACAGATATTGACCAGGAACTCCGCCCCCTCCACCCCCATCAGAATCAAGGACAGAAACTAACTGTTTTATAAATATATATATAGAATATATATATATTAAAATAGAAAGTTATTTTAAATTGTAATATTTCACAATATTCATGTTTTTATTGTATTTTAGATCAAAGAAATGCAGTGTTGATGAGCATAAGCATTTTAAAAAATCTTACCACCTAACCTTAGTAGTGTTTGTCATTTGTTTGTAGTATTTTTTTTAATGTAAGGCTTACAAAATGTATTCAAGTTGCAGTGTCTCTTAACATCTGTGACGTTTTCTTTTTGTTCCCTTCAGTGGTGAACATGATCATCATTTTCTTGTTAACACATGACATTGTCATCCCATAAATCATCTATAGTTTAATTGGTGTGCAACTTCTGTAAACTAATCTAATGCAAATCCATCACAATCCAAATAGTTTTCAAAATTAGTTTTCCTTAAAACAACATCAGAGAGCACTGGAATGTGTTATTTTCAGAAATATATGCTGTACTAAGAATACAAAGTATACAAAAAAAAATTATATATTTTCATGTGAAACTCTTGCCAGGAAAGTCACTCTGATGTTGTTTTGCACTGATTGGATGTTTGGTTGCTAGGTAACCATCTCTTGACAAAGAAATCACTGACACTTTCCCTTTATATTGTTCCACATGTCCACGTCTATATCTATATAGGCAACATTAAGTTGGAGAGTGAGTCAGGAATTCTAAATGCAGCTCTAACATGTCATTTTCACAGTTTGAGCTGTACGTATACAATGAAGCTTTAGCTACAGGGCCTGTGGCCAAACAGGTGCTGAATAGAGCATATGACACATCCTCATTCTGAACCAGACAGCATGTTCAAGTGCGAGCCCTCAAAGATGTCCTCAACTCTCTAATTGTGATCTTTTGTCCATCATTGCTTTTGTCAGCAAGAATTATAATGACATTTCATGGCAAAATAGATGTAATTACAGAGGAGAAAAAGGGTTGATTTGATCAGATGGCGAGGGCTTATAAACATTGCAGGATTTGCGTACTAATCAAGTCTTGAGCATGCCAGGATTTGTTGAGAGGTTTCTCACAATTTCACCCTCTAAGGACAATATACACATACAAAACCATTCAAAAGTTTGGAGTCTGTACGTTGTTGTTTTTTTTTATATTTTTGAAAAAAGTCTCTTATACTCACCAACGCTGCATTTATTTGATCAAAATACTGTAAAAACATTAATATTGTGAAATATTACAATTTACAAAAAACTTTTTCCTATGATAGCAAAGCTGAATTTACAGCAGCCATTACTCCAGTCCTTCAGATCCTTCAGAAATCATTCTGATATGCTGATCTGGTGTTAGGAAACATTTATTATTATTATCATCAATGTTGAAAACAGTTGTGCTGCTTAATATTTTGGTGGAAACATTCTGCTCTCCTGTGATGTGATGCTACATAAAATATTTGGGTCACCAGAATCCAGGTAGAGCTCTTCAGTGCCTGACATTTAATTACCCTGCCCACCCACAGTAATAATAATAATCTACTTTAGAGCATGGTGAGCTTTCTCATCAGGACGTTTTTTTTGGATTGTGGATTTGTGAATAAAACCTTAATCTAAAGTCATGCCTATTGGAAACATTCTCTCATCGCTGGCTCAAGGATCGGAACTAAAATGAGCCGGAAAGAGAAGTGGGAGGGTAAGAGACGCAAGCGATAACACAGCAAACAGGGCTGTGGGGGGAAAACGACCTGGCATTTTAATAATGAAACCATTTCCACCTGTTTCACTGCATTTTGCAATAATTGTGGGTGCGAAGAGAAATATGACTGTAAGACTCCTGAGTCCTCAGGAGCATAACTGAACGTTCACACCCTGAGGCAATCAGGAAACAGTGAGATGTGTGGAGAATTTCCTTATTGTCCTCATCAGTGCCAATTAGCTATCTCAATTCTGCAGCATTGCTTTGCAAATTTGCATTTAATCAAGATGTGTTCTGTAATCCCGTCTAATTTACAAAGTACCATGTTATGACAAAGCCCGCAATTAAAAGATGTTAAGAACAATCATGACCTCGTTTTCATGTGTTTTGGGACACACTGTTTTTGTGATGCAAAGAATGTGTCACCTTTTGAATGAAGACTTCAAACTCCAAATACAAGGGTTTTGAAGTGTGTGTGTGTGTGTGTGTGTGTGTGTGTGTGTGTGTGTGTGTGTGTGTGTGTGTGTTTGTGTGTATGTGTGTGCGTGTGTGTGTGATTTTAAAGTTGCATAGAGCTGAGAGACCTATAAAAGGAAATATGATGAAACGGGCCGTTCCCTTGGTCGTTCTGTGGTCCTGCTGTATATAAAACACAACACACACCCCACTTAGATCATTTCATACTACATAGACACTTTCAGCAGTCATTTGTCCTCTCATCTTGATGCACACATCTAAGCATATGCATGAAACTGGAAAAAAAAAAAAGTATGTCTCTGCTGAAATGCTAGTTAGATCTAGCACAAAGAGACGGGAATGACAGGAAAATGCTTTTAGCCTCAGAGTAACCTGAGTGGAGAGTTTGAGCTGTCAGCTTCAGTCAAGAGATTCGTCAGAGTTCAAGACATCTTTATTTCATTCTTATTTCATATCTCTCGTAACTAGCTTCACCTTCAAGTTCCTCAGCGGAAAACGTGCGCCGTCCCAATTTTAAACCTCTCCTTTGATCTTTTCTCTGCAGACTGTTCCAAGCCCAGTGTCTCCAAGGGCTCCTCAGCTATGAACATGCCCCAGTCATTTGGCACTGCGATGGGTTTCTCTCTGTCAGAGACCCTGCCTGCTGCCAGCCTGCCTAACGTGCCCCAGAACAGTTCGGATCAAGGATCTCTATTGAACGCTGAAGACAGCATCACTTACTTAGCACCCACGGCCGACACGAATAAATGCTGGCCCATCCGGCCAACGCTGCGAAATGAACTGGACACATTTTCAGTTCATTTTTACATCTTCTTTGGACCCAACATCTCCATCCCTCCTGACCGGGCAGCGATATTTGCCATCAACCTAATGCCGGTGCTGGATAGTGGAGGTGTCCTCAACATGGAGCTAAAACTCAATGTGGTGAGTTGAGATGGTTTAAATCTTCCCAAAGTAGTTCTTGCTATCTAGTACAAAAATTTACAAAATAAAAAGATAAACACTCTAATATATATATATATATATATATATATATATATATATATATATATATATATATATATATATTGGATACATGTATGCCACAAATTGTAATTGTAAAATATCGTCCTTAAGATATTCTTTAAAGGGGTGGTATAATGCCACTTTTACAAGATGTAAAATAAGTCTCTGATGTCCTCAGAGTGTGTTTGTGAAGTTTTAGTATGTGAAGTTTTAGCTCAAAATACCCTACAGATAATTTTTTATAGCATGTTAAATTTGTCACGTTTTGAGGGTGAGCAAAAACGCTCCATTTTTGTGTGTCCCTTTAAATGCAAATGAGCTGCTGCTCTCAAAAGGGGGTGGAGTTTCAGGAGCTCTTGTTAGCACTTAGCAGCGCCTCACATTACCTCATGCAGACTCACTGAAAAGTCAGAAACTGTTCAGCCTTTTATGTTCGAAACGGAGTCGGACAATGATGGAGAGACTCGAAGAAGTGACAACATTTTGAATGCAACAGGACGCTTCTGAATGGTTATTTGTTGAATTTATGTAGCTGATGTGGAGTTAACTATCTTAAAGTCATTGATTAGCATATTCTGTCATAATAATCTATAAATCGCTCCTGTGGGAACTCTTGTAAGATACTTACAGAGCCAGAGAATATATGCCGCATGAAGATAGAACAGGTATAGTTTAATTTAATTACAGTTATAACATCATTTTGTCATCTTGCTTTTATGACATGCTATTGCATTTGTGTTACATACTGTATTGCAATGACACGGCCTCACCCCTTTTGTTGCGTGTTCTTGGGGGCAGGGTTTATGTAAATTCTAGGGTTAATGATGTCACCAACCCAGGAAGAAGCTTGTTGTAGTCCCTACCAGCCGTTTGTTGTAGTCCTTAAACAGAGAATTCTTTAAAAGAATTTTCTCCGTTTGCATTGAACTTTCAGCGCTGTAACTTTGCAGATACTATTTATGCTCAAGCAGCAACATTACACACTAACTAAAGTTAAAAAAGTGAAATCGCAATAAACCACCCCTTTAAAGCTGGAAACACAAAGCGGTGTTAGACTCTTATATGCTGTAGCTATTAGCTAACATTTTACATTTACACATTTGGCAGATGATTTTATCCAAAGCAACTTACATTGCATTTAATTAGTTCATGCATTCAATGGGAATCGAAACCATAACCTTGGCATTGCTAGCACCATTTGAGCTACAGGAATACTGTGCATACACTCTTTTACATTCTTACTTTGTTCATTTTTTTTACCTGGATATAAACTTTCTAAGAGCATTATTATTTTTATTTTCCCTTCTGAAATGTTTACTTCATGTTAGAATGGATTACTTTGTTCCAGCCACCATGATTTTTGGCAGAGCGAATGCATTCCTAATCTGTAATACCCTTTAATCTGTGAGCGTATTACACATACTAGCCTAAAATCCATCAAAAAAGCATGATAGCTCCACTCAAAATGGCAGAATAGCAGAGCTTTTGCTTTATTTATTATTTATTGTCCTAAATCTTTCTTTTTCATTAACATAATTTCTACCATTATAACTAACATCATACTGAAACATCTCAGTAAGCTTCAATTGTAGAAAATTGTGGGACTTTCAGCTTAAGCAATTTCAGTACCATAAATAATACTATGTATCCTTGCCTCTATTCTGTGAATTCTGAGATGTTCTTCATTCTGAGATGTTCTTCCATCTGCTGGAAAGATCAGATGGTCGGTGAAATACCCACTGGGACTGGGTACCTAAATACCTTTGATAGAGTCACCCAGGCACTTCTAAGGTGTTTGAAGGATTATGAATAATTCATATCTTTACATTTCCGAGTCCATATGGCATTTAACTGACTCGAGGTTAAGACTCAGAAGCTCTTCAGCTAAATTCTTGTGGGTGGTAGAGACTCATTTCACCGTAGCCTGATTAATATCAAATGTTAGCAAGTGTCAGCCTGTTCTCACAGCATGAGAGGTGTAAAACTAAAAGGGGGTTGGCTGCAAATGTCACCATGCTTTTTTGTCATCTCAGGTGCTTGGTGAAAAGTTTTGGCTTCTAGTTGTTGTGCATTTGCCTCCATTTGTGTATCACCAAAAACTCCTTATAAGTTTCTATGCCAAGTCCACACTTCTAAACAAACAGAAGACAAACATGGACCTATTCATTAGTTGATATGTCATGCCTCCAGTGAAACATTAAAGTGCGTTGAAGGCCACAGCTCTCTCAACAGCCTCCATCTCTCTCAGATTTTATTGCTGCATTTAATGGATGTTTCCTTGAATGGCACTGAACAGGAAAAGGAGAGAAGAATGAGCTCTCAGGTGGCAAAGGTTACTTTAAAAAGCCACATATGAGGCTTTCAGCAGCTGAAAAGTGTTATGTTTGGCAGTGAGAGTGAATGCTGTGAGATGGCTGAGCGGTTATGACTGTATTGCCGAGGAGGGAGGGGATGATAGCTGGTGATGAAACTTGGTAACAGGTTTCTTGACAGCTTAAATGTCTGCGACTGCATTGGTGTGAAGAGTCATCACATAATGGCCCCATTTCTATTTCCCAGAGTAGGTGATTCTGATAAAAAATTCAGTCTCTGAGAGCATAATACGTGGCATATACTTTGACTTGTTCAAAATTCAAGTTCAAAAACTAAACAAAGGCTTATGTTGTATATCTTTACTCTCTTAAAGTAATATTCTGGGTTCAATACAAGTTAAGCTCTGTTGACCTCTGTTGAGCATTTGTTCATTACTACAAAAACATGTATCTTATGCTCACCAAGGCTGGATTTATAGAGTAAAAACCTAAATATTATTGAAATATTACTACAATTTGAGATGTGTTTTCTATTTTCCTATATTTTAAAATGTAATTTATTCCTGTGATGTCAAAGCTGGGGGGTATTCCAGAAACAAAGGTTAACTTACCGTCACATATACCCTGAACTCTCGGTTGATTTACCCAAACCTTGCTTACTCAAGGTATGCTGGTTCCAAAAAACATGTCTGGGAGTAAGTTCAGCCAACCCAGAGTATGTTCCCGGTTAACACACAAGACATTCTCAACAGAGCGACGAATCGATGATTCACCATGGGAACAGACAGAAAAACGTACTTCTTCTTGTCACACTTGTGTTCAGACAGGAAGACGAAGACAGATGGATCAAGTTCAAAACACTCCAAGTTTAATAATTATACTCCAAGCAGGCAGACAGGCACAGGTTAACACAACGCAACGGTGATCGGACAGGGAATGAAGGCAAGGGTACAACTTAAGTAGTAAACACAGACGAGATGATAAATAGAACACAGCTGGTACAAATGAACTAATAATGATCGTAACCAAAGACACGTGACAAATGAAAACAAGGTCCTTGAAAATAGAAACTAACAGAACATAACATGACACTTCTTTTGTTTAATGGCGATTTACATAACCTACTTAGTGCACATCGGCACCTATTTGGTGGTTGTGCAATCGTTTTATTTAATAAGTAATCTTTTTTCACTGAGAATAAGAATTATATTGTTTGATGCTAATTATTTAATAAGATATCACATGTATTTTATTATAGAAAGTATAGCATAGAAAACATGCTGTTATAAAAAGAAAAAAAAGCAGATCCATGTGTGTGATGACAATAAAATACATATATTAGAATTGAATAAACATTTAAACATTACTGCTTTATAATAGTGCTTTATAATATAGTATAATATAATATTGTATATATAACTAACTATATAACAAATTTAGTTACATTAGTATAACTATATTAATTATATACCACACATCTGAATACCTCTTAAGCAAACTAACCCTGGAACATAACCTTCCTTGGAGCAGGTTATGTTCAGAGAGTAAGTTGCTATGGCTACTTACATACCCTGAAAGTTACCTTCGTTTTTGAAACCGAAAGTTGAGGTTATCCACTTACTTACTCTTAAACATACCCAGGTATGTCACATAACATGCTTTCTGGAATACCCCCTTGAAGCTTTTCAGCAGCCATTACTCCAGTCTTCAGTGTCATATAATCCTTCAGAAATCATTCTAATATGTTGATTTGTGTCAGGCTTGTGGCTGTGAATCACACGACGAAGGAGTAGAGAAACAAAATAGTCTTTATTATAATCCACTAACTAAAACACAAGAGATCAATGAAGAATAATGTAACACAACCATTTAACATAGATGAGACCGGACTATGGAACACTGGAAACTGAGGGATAAAATGCACTGGGGATGATTGACTGAAACAGAAAAGGTGTTAACTAACTAGGAACCATGGAAACTAACCAGCAAATCAGAATATTCCTTTAACTTTCAGGTCAGGAACTTTACATCAGACAAAGTTCAGTCTATTGTTGATTGTTAAGTCCAGTTAACTAAAAATAATAATAATAATAAAAAGTAGTGAGCTGCTCATTAAGTTTATCTTGACTTTAACTGCTCCACCATCTCAACTAAAATAGATTATGGAGAAGAAGATTCAATTTATCCAGTCAGCACTTTGGTAGGTAGATGAAGATTGGTGGTAATTTTGACTTTTACTGGTCGGCCAGGGTATTTTAAAGTGGTATATTACAGACTAGCCCCAAGAGTGGGTGCCGTGGTCGTAAAGTAAATGATTTCCGTTTTCTAGCCATATGCTGCCATCAGGGAAATATATTGATAAGACGGCTAGATGATGGATGTCTGCTCCATTGATGTAACTCAGGTTTATGAGCACCAGGCTTAATAGGAGCCATTCCTGTTTCTACCGGCAGGCTCCTGGCCTCTCCAGGACTCGGGGCAAGTCATCAGAAAGTTGGACAGAGCAGACAATGGGAAAGTGAATTGTAGCACAAAGTATATTATGGAGGAGAAGTTCCCGACTGAGTTTTCCTAGAATCTTCTAAAACAGAACTCAATAGGGGGGAAATAACTTCACTGCACTGTCAGAAAGGCACACAAGATGTAAACGTCCTCAGGTTTGCATTATTTCTCTTGGTTTGTTAGAAAGGGTCCATCCGATCAGTTCTCGATTCACCTCAATGCCCTTCAGCTTCTGAGTTTCCACTCCCGACTACATCATTAAGAAAAAAACATGCACTCACCACGACACATAACTGAAAGGGAAGAACGAAACAAGAATGCTTCATGAGTCACCACATGTGGGATTTAAACTAACAGCCTCCTGACCTCCAGCACAGATCTTTAACAACCTCATCACACTGCCCAAAGAGACATAGCACACTGAGTCAGCATAGCCCAGTATAGCTGCTGCTGTGACAGCATAGTTTTGTATACAAAAAAATATATTCAATTATATTTCATCATAGTGGTCTTAATGTCATGAGCCAAATTTGGTGAGGATTTCTAAGAGTAGCTCCAAGACTATGCTAAGAACATGGAGCGTAGGAGCTCTGTAACAGTTCATTTTAATAGGACAAAGAATTGTCGCAATATATTGGCTAAAATTTTTTAAATGGGGTATTGTTGGAATTCTCATAACCCAAAACACATACAATGTCTTTTGAGATAGATAACCCTGGGTTAACAATGAATTCTGAGTATTCATAAGCTGGCATTTCACACTGTATATTTCTATCCCCACTTCTAAACTAAAAGCAGAATTAAAAGTGGAATTTATAATGCAGATACCCTGAGGTTAAGTACAGTGTGAAAGCCTTCAAGAGACCAAAACAATGATTTTTAATTAAAAAATGTGGGAACTGTAAAAGCATATCTGTCATTTTTTAAAATGTCTTTTTACCATTAGGTACAAAATAGCACAGGTCAGATACCTTCTGGATATGGTAGACCATGGTAGTGCAAGGGCAGACCAAATCATTGCTGAGATACATGTGCAACATGGTTTAAATTCTGATCTTTATGAGTTTTAGTTAAATTTGGACAGTTTACAGTTTATATATATATATACTTTAAGGTGTTCATTAAAATAATGAAAAGGGAAATCAGAAAGGGGGGGGTTGAAACTGAGGCACTACAGGGTTACAGTAACAGTGGAATACCCTAAATTTGCTCTGGAGATCATTCAGGACCACTCCAGTGAACCAAATATCACAACAGCTCTCTAAACAGTTCCAGTGGCTCCCATTGGGCAGGAGAACAATAATAAGAGTGCTAGCGAATACAATAGATGTCATAGCAGCTTTGGTGCTCGACCCCTAATGATGAAATAATGGTTTGTCCTCATGTCAGGATCCACTGCAGAGTGGCAGCTTTGAAAAAAATCTCAAAAATAGGAATTGTCTTTTAATGAAATGAGAGTGACAATTACTCAGGGGACCGAAGAAATCTGCAGAAGCACAAGTTGCATTACAGGCTCATTTGATGAAATGTCTCAATTTTAAAAACTGATATAATAGCACTGATGCCCTGTACTGCCAAGATAATGATTTTAGATATGATGTGCCTGAAGGCACTGCATGGAGATTTCCCTAGTCGCAGTGTGTCTGCTGATGGTATGGCAAGCCTCTAGCCAATAAGATGTTAAATATATGGTCACTCAATTGCTATTTGTATCACATGCTACATTCAGACTTTAATTTCATGAATAGACTCAAATTCTTACACCAGCAAGATCTATTAGAACTGTTATTAGATTTCCATATGATAAACAGGAATATGATGAAACAAGACAGTGCTGTTATTAAGTGGTATTTATATATCTTCGATTAATGATATCACTTAGGCTGAAACTTGTCATTTTTATTACGAATGTCATCGCATTTGATCACATTGATAGAGAGGGAGTTTTCTAGCCTACTTTCTCTTTTCATGTTTCTAACATTAAAACTATACCGTTCAAGCGTTTGGGGTCAGTAAGAAGTTTCTTGTGCTCACCGAGCCTTCATTTACATGATCAAAAATACAGTTAAAATGACCATTTTCTATATTAATATATTTTAAAATTGAATTTATATGATGGCAAATCTGTTCAGCAGTCACCAGTCTTTCAGATCCTTCAGAAATCAATCTAATATGCTGATTTGGAGCTCAAGAAACAATTATTATTATTATTATTATTATTATTATTATCAATGTTGAAAACAGTTGTGCTGCTTAATATTTTTTGTGGAAACGGTGATACGTTTTTTTTTTGTTTTTTTTCCAGGATTCTTTGATAAGTAGAAAGAAAGAATAAAAAAAACATATAATTGCAAAGGATTTTTTTGTAACAATGTGAAAGTCTGTCACTTTTGATCAATTATACTGACTTACTGCCCCCATATGTTTGAATGGTAGTGTATATACAATAGCATAAGCATAAAAATAGTTTAATTACCCTCTCTCTGAATTTTTAGACCTGCTTAATTGTAAATGGCTTAACCCGCTGCTTTGGCAGCTTCTCTGACATACACATGCACACAGAGTCCCTTCAGCTCACGAGTTTGTCCTCAAGCAGACATATACGCCTGACAGAAAGCCAAGAGGGGAGAGTTGAGCCAGGTTGTTGAGCTAATGAGCTGCAGTACAGGCCAGAGGATGGGAAAAATGTGTGTGTGCATGCGTGTGTGTGTGTTTGAGTGTGTGTTTGTTGTGTTTGAGGAAGCCTACCCTTCATGAAGGTGAGTCTGTGTATCTGTGTGACAGGGGCAGTGCCTCCTCAAAAATTAGATGAGAAAATAATCCATATTACAAAAATAAAACAAATATTACAAAATGTGACATTAAATAGTGTATTGTTTTTCTACAGTAACAATGTCCAACAGCTACACCAGCAAGGAAAAGTAAAGTGGGAGTCCACACCCCTTCTGCCTCCCTTGAGCCCATTGAGTTTTAACAGACCCCTTAAAGCGTGCTGTGGGTTTGATGGAGGGTAATTGGGGGAAAGTCACATGAGAGGAGGTAACATCTCCATTACGCTGTGATTAAATATGATTGGATATGATTGGTTCATGCGATAAATCCCGCCTCATGTTTTCGTGCGCATGCGCGAATTGGCCTGAATGAACAAAATGTCGCTGGTAATAGGAAGAATTATTAAAAAGTAAGTAAACAGCTCGGCCACTTACTGTAGACATCGCCTCTTTATGTCATGTCAAAATCAAACTTGAAATGGCCTGAAACCATGATAAATGTGAGGGTTTTTTTGTGAGTAATCAGCTTGGGGAAATTAAAGTTGCATCTTCGTGTCTGTGACCAGTGTTTACCAAGCTTGATGACTGATGAAAATAAGATGACTATTAAAAAGAACAGCTAAACATCAGTTCACAAATAAAATATATTGTTTAAATTGTTACTGCTTTTAGTTCAATCATGACGACTCTCCTTTTAGCATGGTAATGGATGTGGCAGTGTTAATGTATCTGGTCTTGGCTGAATAGATCTGCTACGTTCCTGCTGAATTGCTGCTGCTGCAGAGCAAGTACAGGAACTTGCTACTGCCAATACAAACTGCAATACACTGCTGCGAGTAAGACATAGTGCTGCTGCACAAATAGCATATATCAATAACCCATAGCAGATCTATACAGGTTTAGCTGGGAAAGGTGGAGGGATTTAGAGGAACACTGAAGTGCATTGCAAACTGCTATAGTGAATGTAACAAGCCATTTAAATGTGTGAGCAACAAGCTCATTGGTTGCAGAGTGACATTGACTAATCAGCTTGTGCCAAGTAGTTAATGCTGTAATTATCATCAGCTTGCTTTAACGACCCATCAGCCTGCGCCATCTAGAGTTTTATGACTGAACTATGTATTTATTATTTTGAAATAAATGTAAAAAATAAAAATTATTATTATTATATACATAGTATAGTTAATGAATGCAAAATAGAATTGTATTTGGTTTCTCTTTTTTATGTAATGTTTATTTAACCAGGAAAATGTGACAACATTAAGTGTAACTGGGACGTTAATTTAAATTTGATTTATAAAAAAACAAAAACAAAACAACTGTGGGGACCTTTGCCTCCTCATTTCAGAACACCACTGCACGCCATTGCTGCGTGTGTGTGTGTGTGTTGTTCCCCTCTCCGGCTGCTCTGAGTGGCTCTCATGGACAGTTTGAGGTCAAGTCAGACTCAGGCCTGCCGTCAGGTTTTAAGTGATTTCTGCAGGAACCAAGTGCTCGTTGCTCCCGAGGTAATTACGTCCTTCAAGTCAGAAGGCAGCTAGTGAATGTACCAGGTCCCTCAGAAGACATTTTTAAAAAAAAAAGGTTGATGGGCAAAAAATGTCAGCCTCAGGAGGACAAACAAAATAACATATTTGTAATTAGTAGGCAGGGTTAAAATATTGCAGAAATATTTCAAAATAAACAGAATTAGATAGAATTTAAGTATTCTCTATAGGAAATATCATTTGCTGCTAGACATGAAGATAATGTTGCAAATCACACTTTGAAGATAATTGTAACTTGTATATGGCAACCAATATGTAAACAGATTAAGTAGGAGTTATTGTATGTTGTGTAATTACACACAATACGGACTGTTCTTTTGAAGGTTGTACTGTATGTTTGTGCTCATTTAGGAGACGCTCACTCAAATGTAATGTTATTTATTTATTTATGCATAAGGACTGTTGTAGGGTTTCATATTTCTTGTATAATAATAATGTTAATAATAATAATTATAAAAAGAAGAACAATAACAACATTAATATTATTAGTATTATTATTATTATTATAAATAATTTATCATCCCTCTATTTTCCCTCTATTCTGAATAGGTTATTATATTAGGCCTATGCAATGTTATCGAGTGACATGCGCAGAGTAAAGTATTGCTGCAAAGTTAGGACGCTTAAAGTTCAATGCAAAGGGAGATATTTTCTTTTGAAGAAATTGCGTTTTAAGGACTACAACAAACGGCTGGTAGGGACTACAACGAGCTTCTTCCCGGGTTAGTGACATCATTAACCATAAAATTTACATAAATCCTCCACCCGAGAACATGCAACAAAGGGGTGAGGCCATTATTGCAATACAGTACGCAACACAAATGCAATAGCATGTCATAAAAGCAAGATGACAACATAAGTTATAACCATAATTAAACTAAACTATACCTGTTCTATCTTCATGCAGCATATATTCTCTGGCTCTGTAAGCATCTTACAACAGTTCCCACGAGAGCGATTTATAGATTATCAAGACAGAATATGCTAATCAATGACTTTAAGATGGTTAACTCCACATCAGCTACATAAATTCATCAAATAACCATTCAGAAACGTCCTGTTGCATTCTACATGTTGTCACTTCTTCTTGAGTCTCTCCATCATTGACCGACTCCGATTTGAACATTAAAGACTGAACAGTTTGACATTTTCAGTGAGTCTACATGAGATAATCGCCGCTGCTAACACTGTGTGCTAACATGAGCTCTTGAACACCCTCTTCTTGGGAGCAGCTGCTCATTTGCATTTAAAGGGACACACAAAAATGGAGTGTTTTTGCTCACCCTCAAAAAGTGACAAATTTAACATGCTATGAAAAATTATCTGTGGGGTATTTTGAGCTAAAACTTCACATACTAAAACTTCACATACACACTCTGAGGACATCAGAGACTTATTTTACATCTTGTAAAAGTGGCATTATATGACCCCTTTAAAAGTCTTTTTTTTTTTCTTTTTTTTTTACCAACACTTTTTTATTCTTGAATATAGTGTAGTAGCTTTGCAATAATAAATATGCATTAGTAGTTTCTGTCCATTTTCCCCAATAAACTGCAAAAGTAAGTAGAAACTTTCCAAGTTCAAGTAATGGGTTACGAGTGGTCAGATGCTCTTTTTAATTTACAAAAATTTTCACTCACTGCTTAGATAACAACGCTTTTGGAATACTTGCTATAGACATTAAGTACTTATGTGCGACTAATGTCTTATAGTGCTTTGGGAACCCAGCCTGATTCTAATGGCACTGCAGTTAAAAGACTTTGCAGTTAAAAGACTTTTTTTCCCTTTTATACTCCATTGACTGAAGATGAAAAGTTTAAAAAAGTTCAGAGTACTGTCACATGAAAAGATTTGAAACAGATCTAAATAACTGGACCCCATCAGCTTTAGAGGAGAGCAGAGACACAGAGTGTTTTTTTTAATCTGATTTACCTCGATTTTCCTCCCATCTGGGTGTCATTCTTCTTTCCTTGTTCTTCAACGTATTAAGATCTCTGTGCTTCCTTCAATTATATGTAATTCAGCCATTTTACTCTGACAACATGTAATTGCTTTCAGTTTGAATCAGTAAAATAAAATGTGTTACTTAATTTTATATTTATATTGATGGTTAAGTTTATCACAAGAATTATCACAAGAGCAATGTGCTGATATTTGGGAAAACAACATGATTGTTTGTGTGATACTTTCTCTATACAGAAGTTCAATAAATAAGAATTTAAATATTGAGTAACTTACATTTTAGATACAATATTCCTAGTTACTTTTGTTAGATTGGATGGAATCCCCATAAACATCAAATCCAGCCCAAGTCGCTGGATCTTGTTTTGTCTGGTGTGCAAACCAGCAAAACCTGTCAACAGAAAGTCTTGTCTGATAACTCAAGACTCAATTAACAGCCTTATATCAGCCTGAGAGTTTGACTTAGAAAGCCAGAGAAGAGCAGAAGCAGGAGACGAAGTGATGATAATAAAAATAGCTGAATGATCTTAGTTGCGTATGTTTCAATGCTTAGATTTTGTCTGGATGTTACAATACTCAATTCTCTGACTTCATCTGACTAGTACAATTCCAACAAGTGTTACTATACCAAGGGAAAAACAATGGAAAAATATAGCTGCAAGCAGCGATGGCGGGCCCAAGCCTGGTGGCTTCAGGGCAACTGTGCACGGCGGGCAATAGGCATTTAAAACAGTTAAACATAAAAGGACTATTTCAAAGTCATTTGAATACACCACATTTACTGCAGCAGTTGGTGCCCATATGATCACACACACACACACACACACACACACAGAGAGAGAGAGAGAGAGAGAGAGAGAGAGAGACTGAGGGGGTAGGGGGGTAGGACAGAGAGAGAGAGAGTGTGAAAAATCCACATTCAAATCAAAATAACTGACTTCCTGTTGGTCGGAGCTAATGACTGTAAAATGGAAAGTTTTCCGGCTTAATGAGAACAATATGTGTACCATGGTGTACCAGGTGACTGTTGGTAAAAATAACCCCCCCACTTTTGTCAAAAGGTGGCGCTACTGAGCCCCTCCACCACGCCCGTTTCTAAGGCTTTGTCCATGTCTGTTGGTTGACAACATTGATGTGTGTCGAGTTTCATCCAATATGAAGCATGTTAAGAGCCTCAAAAACACTCAAGAATATTATTAAAGTTTGACATGTTGCCATGGCAACAATATTTAAGATATCACAAATACATTCACAGGTCTACATCTGCCATGTTTTGACATTATTGTGATGAAGTTTGAAGCAAATTGGGTTAAAAAAAAAGAGAGTGATCTCTAAGCATTTTGAAAGTGACAGACTTCCTGCTGCCAGTTGGTGGCACTATAACTTTGACTCACAATAGTCACATCCATGTGTTCGGACTCCTACAACCAACACACAGCTGAAGTTTCATAAAAATCAGTCAATGTATGCATAAGTTATAACACACTTCCTGATTCCCTTTTCTCGCCATAAATTTGTTGCCTCGCCACGGCCAAACCGTTCGAGATATCAAAAATCTGCTGGCAATTTTACATCCTCAATGTCTTGACTTCATGCTGACCGAGTTTGGTGGTGATCGGATTAATCGCCTAGGAGGAGTATATCAAATTCCAGAGCATGCGTTTTTCAAATAACCCGTAATAGCCAGGGTGGCGTATAACTTAGAGCACAAAAGTTATTAGGCCCGATGAGGTCTATATGTGTACCGAGTTTCATACTAATACGTGCAAGCGTGTTTGATATATGGACCAAGTTTTCAGACTTCTTTCAAAGGGGGGCGCTGTCGAGCCCCCCTGCCACGTCCGGGTACCAGCTTCTGCGGCGTCCTAATGGCCGCAGATTAAATTACTGCTTCACTGCTTTATCGTCCTGTGATGATAAAAACCTTGAAATGGAGACATTCTTTTATCTCCTACTCATGAAGACAAGCATCCCTTCACAATCATAAGATTAAACAACAATAGCAAGGATTGCAAGAGCAAGGAAATATGTAAAATAAGTAATATAAAATGACATAGATAAAATGATTAAATGATAAATTATGTAAATCAAATAATAATATAAATGATAACTCAAATGACAACTACAGTATATAAATGACTATTGATTATAAATGATTATGAAATTAAATATAAAAACAAAGAAAATGAAACAACACCAATGTATGGTTGCTTTCTTAAAGTAAAACACTTAGATCCTTCACTTTGATGTTTTTTTTTCTCTGCCAACGAAAATAGTCCCAAACAAAGTCATCATAGCTGTTGCACGTTTACAAGCAAAAAGCAGTAGTTGTGTTTCATTACTCAATGAATCAGCATTTTTGAACGAATCAGTGTGTATGATTTAGTGAGTCACTCATAAGGATGTGTTCCATTTCTAATTTTTGAGCAAATCTGTTGAATTGATGACTCGTTCATACAGACAATCACTTTTTTTACTTCACAATTTTCAAAATGTCATATCTTGATCTACTGATAAAACGACTTTTCTTTGGTGATGTATGCCAGACTTCTCCAATCAGCCCGCTTAAAACCCCACGATTTCTTACAGTCGACTGCAAACTGGCCTTCAGATCTGCTTCCATCTAATCCACAATCGATGAACTGAAACTGAAAGTTTCCGTCCTACTGTTCTTTTCTTTTTCATTAGTCCATTTCACTAATGGAAATGTGTATGTAACAATACGGAAGAAATGATCTGTTGCTACTTCCATTTCATCACAACTTTAATAGTAGTCAGGTAGCTTCTTGGTAAAGATAAACAGAAAGTTAAGTTGTCTTTCATTGCTCCCTTTGCCAAGTATGTTTCCAAACAGCCACAAACATTACACTGAACAACACTAGTCCATTGTATCCTAGTTATTGGCGGAATATTCATTCTTAACAGCAAATGCTGCTCATCATTGCTTCTCCTTCCGTTACAATCAATTCTTTTCACTCATCAGGTGTTGCCCTGTCTAATGAATGCCAATACTGCGGTAGATGTGGCTTTTACATTTGACAGCACATCTGTCAACCATCTTGTGGTCAGTACAGTTTTGAAATGCATGAAGGAAACTTTTGTGGGCTGTTAATTTTTAAACCGTCTTGAATGACAGCCAAGAGCTGCCCTGAGTGAACCCAGCTGGTCATCCGTCATTGTTAAAACTTACATCACTGATTAGGGTCTGGTCTGAGGCCAGCTCAACACAGGTGCTTGGCACAGCATTGACATTAAAGCACTCAACGCTGAATATCGAGCAAAAGAGAAGCCAGGAAATTTCATTTGCTGTTGTACTCATTACTAAAAACACTGGCTCGAAAAAAGCCTGTGTTTGAGACGCTGTTGGTTCATTTAGATGACATGGTTGCAGACATTCATATGTCACAGACAGTGGCTCTTGTTTTTCATTGTCTATTGTGTAAAGCTGTCAGGCCTTATGCAGGAAGAAACAATGCCATAGATTTGCAATGATGGATGACTAAAGCTTGCTAGATATTATGAATGTGAATAGTATAGAATTTCTCAAGGTGTGGTTATTTTTTTTTTTATATTATAATATTTATGTATTTATTTTTTTATGTTATATATATATAGACGGGTTAAAAACATTTTAAGAAACATACAATGGGGCTAAAGGCGCACCCTAAGAAAAATGCCCTTTCTACTACTCCCATAGTATATGAATGCAGAAAAAATATACATGTTTTTTATTGAACACTGATGGAGCAACAGATTTTGATTGAAAATAAATCATAAAAGTGGTTTGTATGTTTAAAAATCTCCTAAATGTATGATGTGGCAAGGTGGGCCTTTTACCCCACACACAGGGGAAAAGGCCCACCTTGTCACCTCATCCATTTTTTTGTTAAATAAATATACAGCCATTAAAATATGTGCATTTTAAAAATACAGAAACAAAATTATTTTAAAAAGTAAAGATTCTAAAAGCATTGATGAGATCCTATATTAATTTAATATAGCTTTACAGTAGTAATAAATACATATATGTGACCCTGGACCACAAAGGTCATAAAGGTACATTTTTTTTAAATTGAGATTTATACATAAGCTTTCCATTGATGTATGGTTTGTTAGGATAGGGCAATATTTGACCGAGGTACAACTATTTGAAAATCTGGAATTTGAGGGTGCAAAAAAATCTAAACATTGAGAAAATCGCCTTTAAAGTTGTCCAAATTAAGTCCTTAGCAATGCATATTACTTACAAAAATAAATTTTTGATATATTTACGGTAGAAAATTTACAAAATATCTTCATGGAACATGATCCTTACTTAATATCCTAATGATTTTTGGCATAAAAGAAAAATCGATCATTTTGACCCATACAATGTATTGTTGGCTATTGCTACAAATATACCCGTGCGACTTATGACTGGTTTTGTGGTCCAGGGTCACAAATTTCATTATATGATATGATTAATCTTTTTAAATATGATGGTTTCATTATAAATATGGTGATTATCTCTAAACTGGACACCCAACTTGATATTTGATATTTACTATCTGAATCTAACCATGTCAACAATGGAAAAGTCAGCCAGCTATTTATTATCATGTTAAAGAAACACTCCACTTTTTTTGAAAATAGGCTCATTTTCCAACTCCCCTAGAGTTAAACAGTTGAGTTTTACCGTTTTCGAATCCATTCAGCCGATCTCCGGGTCTGGCGGTACCACTTTTAGCATAGCTTAGCATAGTTCATTGAATCTGATTAGACCGTTAGCATCTCGCTCAAAAATGACCAAAGAGTTTCGATATTTTTCCTATTTAAAACTTGACTCTTCTGTAGTTACATTGTGTACTAAGACCGACGGAAAATGAAAAGTTGCGATTTTCTAGGCCAATATGACTAGGAACTATACTCTCATTCCAGCGTAATAATCAAGGAAATTTGCTGTCGTACTATGGGTGTAGCAGGCGCAATGATATTACGCAGCGCCTCTCACAAATGTCTCCATGGTTGCAAGGCACGCTCCCTGTGCAAACAGGGGGTCACAGGCGCTGCGTAATATCATTGCGCCTGCTGCACCCATGGTACGGCAGCAAATTTCCTTGATTATTACGCCAGAATGAGAGTATAGTTCCTAGCCATATCGGCCTAGAAAATTGCAACTTTTCATTTTCTGTCGGTCTTAGTACACGATGTAACTACAGAAGAGTCAAGTTTTAAATAGGAAAAATATTGAAACTCTTTGGTCATTTTTTAAGGAGATGCTGACGGTCTAATCAGATTCAATGAACTATGCTAAGCTATGCTAAAAGTGGTACCGCCAGACCCGGAGATCGGCTGAATGGATTCGAAAACGGTAAAACTCAACTGTTTAACTCTAGGGGAGTTGGAAAATGAGCCTATTTTCAAAAAAAAGTGGAGTGTTCCTTTAATTATTGTGCCTTTTGCCCAACAGGAGGGGCGCTTTTTACCCCAAATACCATACTTTCACATATTCTTCAACCTTTGTCTTAAAATGTTATAGATTCTCATTTGCTACATAAATCTACAACATTAAAAAAAAAAAAAAAAAAAAAAAAAACCATTATATATTAGATCAAATTAGCGCAGAAATCAAGCGGTTATTAAGAAGGGTGCTGAGCTGAATTTTTGTGCCATCTAGTGGTTTAAAAGAGAATAAAGTCAAATGCGCCTTTTACCCCAGTGCACATTTAGCCCTGTTGTACCGCTCTAAGGATATATAGCTATATAAACTGTTTCTAAAAGTTAAATTCGGTTTGTTGACACTAAAATTATACACTTCCCCTATAAATATGAACAAAGCTATTTACTTTGATTTTACTACATAAATAAATCACTATTTTTTACACTTTTAGACACTTTGGCACTATTATTTTGAGGTCCAGATGATTGACTTTTTAGAGCCCCCAGAGGACTGGGGTTGAAATGGCACCAAGAACAAGATACGTCATTGAATTATTAACCAGTATCATTGGCTGTCCAACTGCTTTCTGTCGTAAAATGTAATTAACAACTCTGATTAGTCAGAGAACACGATACTTTGCTTCAAAGTGTTATTTTTCCTCTTTCTCCCCCATAGTTTGTGTATGTGAGAAAGATCACTAATTTGCTCCATGTCTAGGATTCGCTTATTCATCAAGCCTCTCTGTATTATTTATGAACAGGGTGAAAGGCAAGGCCGAACGTCTTTATTTCCAGACGTCTGTGGATAGGGGGCTCGCGGTGGGAGATGATTGGCCTTTCACTCAGCTACAAAGAACCTCTTTTGCTTTGATATTCCTATGAAATTATCACATCTCGAACGGTTATATCACAGCCTTCTCCTTTGCCCGCCAAACCCTCTTTTGACCTGGTTTGTGTCACCGGCTTGTTAATTAACTATGATGTTCACTTATCTTCAACAGGATTCAAAATGGATTACTTTGTCTCTTTTTTTTTCTTCCAGTCTTCAGTAAGAGGAGAGAATATTACGATCTTTGGCTGCCTGAATCATGGGATGCCGCTGTCTCTTCATGACAACACGTCAGTCTCATGTGAATCTGGTAGGACAATCTACGATTATATATGAGACAAAGCTCTTTAAGCTATATGCAGTTATCCTCACCTTCCCATTCTATGAAAAAGTTTACAATATGAATAAAAAGAGTGCTAAAATACTATGGTAAAAACTTAACTGTAAGTTACCTTACAATGTACAGTGAAAAATTAATCGATTAGTACATTTATTGGAAAGAATAAAAGAATTGTGGCCACAAATCCCTGTGTGACTGTGACACATCAAATTTGATAATGTTTTATTAAAATAAATTCTTCTTATATTTGTTATCAGTTATGTGCCATAGTGTTTTATATTATATTTCAAATGTTTTGCATTATTTTAGTGACTTATTTTGTCTTTGTGGGGATAATTCTGTCTACTTTTATATTTAATTCTAATTTATGTGGCCTTTCTTTTGTATATACAGTATTATTATGGTGTTGTGAGCATTATTTAGGGTAAAAGCAGATTTTAGATTTAGATTTTTTAGATTTTTGAATATGAATTGAATATATGGTAATGAACTGTAAAACACACATGCACCAAAATGGCTCTCGTAATGCCTAAAAAACTGTTGCTGTATTTTTTGCTGTGAACGTTTGGCAACCAAAGTGTAAGGAACGTTTACATTTATTTCTGGTTGTCTTTTAAATTGCTTTGGGCCAAGGCCATTTGCTATAATGTTCATGAAGACATCTCCGAATTTATACCATTGCATGAAGTTCCCTATGGCTTTGATCCAAAATCATAGCACTAAAAATAACGTAGTGCCTTTTTAGGAAACAATTCAGGTGAAACAAAGAAAGATGTCGCCATTTATATGCAAATACCACCTAAATTGCATTACATAGTTGCAGGTGGGATGTGGTAAACTTGCTTCTACCACATGAATTTTATTTTATGGTCCATAACGTAGGTTTTAAGCACATCACTCATCTTTGCACTTACTAGAGTTTTCTTTAGAACTCTCACAATAATAACTGTGAGTTCAGTCATAACCAATTGTGGAATTTGATAGCAGTTGTCTTGTCCTTTATCTGTTTGTGCTCTTTCCTCTTCAGAATCAGTTTCAGGATTTCATCTCTCCATTAACACCACCACAAATATCACCAAGCTGAGGATACCCTATCCCCAGACGGGCACGTGGTATCTGAGCCTGCGCTCTCTGTGTGCCACTGAACATGGGTGAGGACATTTGCATTTCTTAAAATCTAGAATATAATCTGTGTTTATGCACTAAATTATCAGACCTCAGTTTAGCGGTCTAATTTTTTTCGAAGCTGAGAAAAGGATGGAAAATATTCATAGCACTCCATATATTTAACACTTAGCACGTACAGTAGTAGCAGCATGTGAACTGTGGGGGTGTATCGTTTTTGCTACTTTGAAATACTTGTAAAGCTATTCATAAATTCACTTTTATGTTGAACTAGTTTCTCATAACCTTACTTTATCTCATTCAAAATGAAAATTAGTTCTGACAGGGAGAGTTCAGGTAAAGTTTGACATCTTCATTTAATATTGCACACAGAGGCTATACAGTATGTACCTTTACACTACCATAGAGATTATAGCATATCTGCTCGCCTTTGAATGTGAGGTCATTTTGAGTTAGTTTTAACTTCCATATAGATCCCAGGGATAGTTCAACTTAAAAATGAAGGTTATGCCATCATTTACTCACCTTCATGTTGATCCAAACCTGCCTTTTTTCCATCCATTGAACACAAAATAAGTTATTTACAAGGCTTTGATGCTTTCTATTTTCTAAGAAATTACAATGAATGAGACTGAGGAGTTCAACCGCAAACACAAACAACACAAAAAAAGGACACAAAAAGCACTATAATTCTTCTGAAGCCATACCTTAGCTGTGTGTGAGACACAACACAGGGGATAACATCTCTAATGTCTGTCTGTTTCTCACACAAAGCTTAAAAGCTTTTGCAATCCCCTTTCATTGTAATTGCAGGGGAAAAAACTTTTTCAGTATTCACAGAATGTTCAAAGAAATTTGAGACAGTATTCATTCCTTGGAAGTATTCCTAAAAGCTTATATTCTGCTTCTTTCTTATCATCTCCGTTCTCCACATTCTTCTGTAGGTTTGAGCTGTGTACTAATGTAACAGCTGAGGTGTATCTTCGCTCTTACCTGACCCCCTGCATCAATGACTGCGGCACCTATGGCCAGTGCAAACTCCTGCGCACCAACAACTACCTGTATGCTGCATGCGAGTGTAAAGCAGGTGAGCGCTCAAACTTCCTTAACCCATGTGTTCTCTTATATAAAATGGGGGGTAAATGAGTTGTAACTTTGAGAAAAACATTTAAATGTGTTGTCTTTGAATTTCCTGGTGTGTGTACTAAATTGAAGTTTCAGATGTACAAGATAATGTTTATGGTTGGGAATCAGCAAAGACCTGGCAATATCTTTGAAAAAGATTCAAAACTATAATATATTGCATTTTCTTTCATACATACATACATATATATTATTTGATGAATAGAAAGTTATATATATATTCTTTGATGAAAGGAAAGTTCAAAACAACATCATTTATTTAAACCATAAATTTCTTTACAGAAAGTAGAAAGTGTTTTTACTGTCACTTTTGATCAATCTAATGTGTCTTTGCTGAATAAAATTATTAATTTCTTTCAAATCTTACTGACCCTAAATTTTTGAAACCGTTGTGTATATTCTTAACTTGTTCTGGATTTTGGTTGTATAGAAATAATTGAGTGCACATTTATTGAATGTCACAATTTGTTTTACCTTCTCATAGATGTTTCAGTTTGGCCTGGCTGTAAGTAGGGCCAAACATGATATGTTTCATATTGATCAGTATCGTTAATTATTGAAAAAATGCATGCAGAAAAAAATGTTTGAATTTAACCAATGCATTTTTAATTAAGGCAAACAACAAATAATTTTTAAAACAAAGCAAAATAAAATTTAAACAAATCTTTCTAATATTTTATATGAAGATTAAATAAATAAGTGTTAAAGAAACTTAGAGCTGCACAATTCTGTATAAACTGAGAAACTTTTTTGTTTGTTTCATACTGAGATCACAATTCTGAATGACAACCAAACGAAAAAACATGTAATTTACTAGAGGTTCTGACAAAATATTAATTGCTGCAGTCTATTTTAAAATTTTAAATATATTTGAATTAATTATTTTAAAAAAAATCTGTTTGGATGTATGATTCAATGACTCGCTCATAAATTCTCGTTTCATTACTGGATGAATCAGTGTATTTGAAAGAATGTTGAATGAAGATTCAACGTCAAATACATTTTTAACACTCAGTTATCGCCACCTGGTGGTGAAACAATGGCTACGTTTACATGCACCCAAATAATCCATTTGTAATCGGATTAACGGCTCAATCGGATTGAAAAACGTTCATGTAAACACCTTAATTGATCCGATTGAGCTCGATCCGAATGAAATTTTGATCGGATTGGAAGGGGTGGTTTATTCCTTTTGTAATCCGATCCAACAGCAAAAAATTACCATGTAAACGCTTGAATCCGACTACTTTCTCAATCGTATTCAGAAGTCTCTGGGGCACACGCATTACGCAGTGCGCAAGTTCACGTTCACGTCCTTAGTTGTAAAGATGTATGCCAACAGGCAGTGGCGTAGCTGTATCCCTTCGTCATAATATTGGAAATCTTTCCGTTTTAAAACAAGAAGGGGAGCCAATGGATATCACACAAGAAGCAACGTGCAAACTTTGCGCAAGAGTTATGCCGGTGAAAAAGTCTCAACCTCGGTCAAAATTCACTACAGAAAGTGAAAGTAAAAATTGACGGAGCTGCCTGACGCTGCATTAACGGAGCATATTCTCTCAGAGATGAATTTCAACATAATATGCTGATAACGGTATATAACTGTGTTAATTTATTCCATTATTTCTCTTGTGGCCGTACATATAGGCTAGTGAAACAAATGAGAATAATAGTATTTCGTGTTAAACAGGTTGTTTTTTTTTTTAAGTCAGTGCTTAAAGTAAAGCTGCGCTTAATTTTCATTGATGACTGCGGTGTTAGGAAATATTATAGCCTACACTCTTAATAATATTAATTATAGGCCTATAATTCATTGTATAATAGACCTAAAAAATGTTTAAAACATTTTCAAAGATAGCTAATAGCCTAATCTTTTATTATCCTCAGAGCACGTATAATATTAATTTAATAATAAAAGAAGCCGAACCTAATAGTCATAATAATAGACTAGAAGAAGTTAACAGGCCTACATTAATTGGAAATGCCAAATCCTCTTAATATTGTCAAGATTTGATGCTTTTGACAATATCTCTGGCTATCGTCGATACATGATCGTTGTCTGTTGGTGCAACCCGGGTTACCGCAAGTGTGAATGATATGACGTCACACACGCAGAGCGCATGCGCAAAAGTTTTAATCGGAACGTATATAAAACAAATATAAAACGTATATTTGAATCAGATTACAATGTTTAGAGTACATATAAACAGATCTGCAATCGGATTCAATTCATTCGGATTGACGAAAATTGGTGCATGTAAACGTAGCCAATGTAATCGATAAATGCGTCGTTTTCAGCGCGTTCACGTTTCTTTCAAAAGCTGATTTGCTCTATTTTGATCGATAGACATTAGTGTTTTATCTGAACTATAAACTTTTATCTAAGTACTTCTGTGATAATTTGAATATTTGTAGCACAGAAATAATGATAGCCTAGCCTACTGTGTTATTGAAAACACTTTGTGTAGCTGTTAATACCGACATGACAACTGCTAAAGACGAACTTTGAAGTAGATCAACTGTTAGACGTAAGGAAACCATGAAACTGCCACACAGTGTACAGCACTCGTTTTCATGTGTTTGTGTGTTCTGATCTCACGTGGCGATTGCGCAACTGAACTCCACAGCAACTTGTTTACGTGTCACTCGCAGAGCGTCTGTTTGTGATCCAGGGATGGAGCGAGCTTGAGAGTTGTTCATGAAACCGAACTTCATGTCTTTTTACATTTTAATGCATTTAAGTGAAACTATATCGAGAGTTATATCGAACATTTTTTATATCGTTATCGATTAAGACGTACCGTCGATAAATATCGATACCGTTTTATCGCCCAGGCCTAGTTGTAAGGCCTACTACAGCTTTTTGTTCTTTACAAATATTGTGACCCGTGCTGTCAAAATGAGTCGGAATGTGCACGGCCTAAATTCGAGCTACAGACAAAACAAGTAAAAAATGTCAATTTCTGTTGAATTTGAGGTTTTCACAAAAAAGAGTTCATTAAGCCCTCATCTAGCGATCCCAAAGCTCCAAATAGCAATTAAACATCTAAAGTATCTTTATTTGTATGTTTTCTGATAGGAGTACCTTTACTTTGTCCATGAAAAATGCTGTTCTTCTCTGCTCGCTTCTAGACGACTTTGTTGTAAAATGCAGCATTCCAACTTTGTGAACATTCATAGAGAATTCTCGATGGCATGAGTCTGAACCAATGAAATGTGATTTGCTAATGTAAACAAAACTATCTTACTCGCGCTGACTGACAGATCCGAAGCGCGTGCACAAAGACGTTGCGATCCCAACATATACACAGAATTACAGTATTTAAAAAAAAAAAAAAAAAAACTGTCTTGGCGAATATTCACGCAAACATTATCTGTTATGTCTTGTGAACGTTTGGTTAACTGTCGGGGAAAACATCTGATGTGTAACATTATATTAGATCTGTGTGATACCGTTTCATTAATGTTAATAAAACAATTGTGGAATTATGGAAAAAAGTTCTTCAAAATATATATATTTTCTTTCAAAATTGACTTTGCTGACTCTATCGAGGTGTAGCTCAGTCATTTTATGTTGGATTCCAACAAATCATACATCATTTTGAAGGTTTTTTAATAGATATATACAATAACAAAATAACAATAACTCATTTTTGATAATTTGCTCATTGTGACTCATTTTGCCAGCATGTGTCACATTTAGATTTGCATTTCTTTTTTTTTCTTTTTTTTTTTTTAATTTGTAGTAACCTGCAAGAAAATAAAATTAAAAAAAGAACTCATATACTTGCCATCATAGACATAGGAATTATGTGTTATAAATTAAAAGAGGCAT
This sequence comes from Ctenopharyngodon idella, assembly GCF_019924925.1. Lineage (NCBI taxonomy): Eukaryota > Metazoa > Chordata > Actinopteri > Cypriniformes > Xenocyprididae > Ctenopharyngodon > Ctenopharyngodon idella. The sequence continues at coordinate 18,988,047 of NC_067224.1, read as the reverse complement.
CGAAATCCCCCAGTAGGCTTGCAGGATAATTTTAGGTTGTTACACATGTAATGTGAAACATGTGCTTGAAAACTCCTTGACACGTCAGCTTTTAGGAAAATAAAGGAGCAGGAATTCTGTGTCATTTAACAAAGTGAACAAGTCTACCCCTTTCCCCAGGGAGATATCACCCTAGCGGTTAATATGATGATAATCACTGTAATATTTTATAATTTCATTTAATATCTTTCTCCTCTACTGTCAGATGCCAATCAAAGTTAATTGGCATGTTAAATGGTTCAATTACACATGTGCCAATCATGTCGCTCTATAACGATGAGATCACAAATCAAGTGGTTTTTAATTAGAGGACATTTGATGATCCTGAGAAATATGCTAATCACAACCTCTCAATTACAGCGCCATTATGAAGCTCTGGTGCCTCGTTTCCCCTTTCCCTCTGGATTCCTACCCATAGTTTCTTTTGTCATTAGCATAGACAAATTTACCCTTTTAATGAATGTTTTCTGGCAAACAGCTTAGTGCTGTGATACTGCACGCATGCAAAGCTCTTCTCTGTTCTCGAGTGTCTGGAAAAGCTCAATTGACCGTCTTTGTCGATACTCAGCGAGACTTCAATCACTACATGCCTTTGAGGATTTCTGTTTGTGGTGTGGCTAATTAAGGCTTCATAATCAGAGAGATTTGTGATATGTTTTCTGGCATTTTCTATGAGAGGTTAGAGGTGCAGTGCATCTATTTCCTTCATGGTGTTTATATAACAGTATGCTGCCCGAATCCAATCTATATTTATGAAGCTGTTTACAACAGCTGACAGATGAGGAACAGAATGTGTGTGTGAACCAGGGAGAAAGTACATGTGTATTTCTGTGATGTTTTTTTCCCCCCTTTGTTAGTTTTACATGCATTGACTATGTGTTTGTGTGTTTTGTTTTGTTAGTTTTTTTAGCTTAGTTTGCTTTGAGGACATGGACAATTGTTTATTTTACACACACTACCATTCAAAAGTTTGGGGTTGGTAAGATTTTTTTTTTTTTTTAAATGTTCAGAAAAGAAGTCTCTTATGCTTATGCTCACCATATTTTTTTTTAATCAAAAATATAACAATCTTATGAAATATTATTACATTTTAAAGTGACTGTTTTCTATTTTAATATATTTTAAATTGTAATTTATTCCTGTGATGCAAAGCTGAATTTTCAGCATCATTACTCCAGTCTTCAGTGTCACATGATCCTTCAGAAATCATTCTATGCTGAACATTTATTATTATTAATGTTGAAAACAGTTGTGCTGCTTAAAGGATTAGTTCACCCAAAAATGAAAATCCAGAACACAAATTAAGATATTTTTGATAAAAATCCGATGGCTCAGTGAGGCCTGCATTGACAGCAAGATAATTAACACTTTCAAATGCCCAGAAAGCAACTAAAGACATATTTAAAACAGTTCATGTGACTACAGTGGTTCAACCATAATGTTATGAAGTGACAAGAATACTTTTTGTGTGCCAAAAAACAAAACAAAATAACGACTTCATTCAAAAATATCTAGTGACGGGCGATTTTAAAAACACTGCTTCGAAGCTTTACGAATCTTTTGTTTCGAATCAGTGATTCGGAGCGCCAAAGTCATGTGATTTCAGTAAACGAGGCTTCATTGCGTCATAACGTTTAGAAATTTCAATGGTGACTCTGGCAGATTGATACACTCTCCGAACCACCTTCGAAGCTTCATGAAGCGGTGTTTTGAAATCGCTCATCACTAGATATTGTTGAATAAAGTCGTTATTTTGTTTTTTTGGTGCACAAAAAGTATTCTCGTCTCTTCATAACATTAAGGTTGAACCACTGTAGTCACATGAACTGTCTAAATGTCTTTAGTAACTTTCTGGACCTTGAAAGTGTTAATAATCTTGCTGTCAATGGAGGCCTCACTGAGCCATCGGATTTCATCAAAAATATCTTAATTTGTGTTCCGAAGATGAACGAAGGTCTTACGGGTGTAGAACGACATGAGGGTGAGTAATTAATGACAGAATTTTCATTTTTGGGTGAACTAACCCTTTAATATTTTTGTGGAAGTGCATTACATTTGTTTCCAGGAATCTTTGATGAATAGAAAGAACAGCGTTTATTTGAAATGGAAATCTTTTGTAACAGCTTTTGATCAATTTATTGAATCTTTGCTGGATAAAATTATTAATTTTTTTCTTTCGTTATTTCAAAAAAAAACAAAAAGTCTTACTAACCCTAAACTTTTGAACAGTAGTGTACTTTTAAAGGGATAGTGCATCCAAAAAAATGAAATGAAAATTCTGTCTTCATTTACTTACTTTCATGTCATTCCAAATCTGTATGACTTTCTTTCTTCTGCTGAACATAAAATAATATTTGAAGATGAATGTTTTCCACATTATTTTCCATGTAATTACAGTGAATAGGTACTGAAGCTTTCAAGATTTACACTTAAAACTGTCTCTTTTGCTGTATCTTGTAGTATGCAGGACCATGTTAAGTCCAGCTTAGAGTGGTCTGTAACACATGTGTGTGCTTCTCTAGGTTGGGATGGCTGGGGTTGCACGGACAACACAGAGGCGTACTCGTATGGGTTCCAGCTGCTCTCGACTCTCCTTCTGTGCCTCAGCAACCTGATGTTCGTCCCACCCGTGACCATCGCCATCCGCAGTCATTATCTGCTGGAGGCGTCTGTCTATATTTTCACCATGTTCTTTTCCACTGTGAGTTTAAAGACCTGGTTTAAACCAATCAAAAACATGCCCAAAATTAGGCATTTCCAAAGCTAGTTGCATGCTGACATGAATCTTCTAAAATGAAACAAAGATATACAGCTTCAAGTATAATATATTTTAAAAGAATAACTCTTAATTCTGATTGGATGACCTACGGTTGAAGTCATTGTAACTTGTAAATTAACATAACTGACCAGTCAGATTATAGAACTGGAACTAAGTGTTGTATAATTTATATTTTATACTAGATTTGCATTCTGTTTTGCTCCAACTTTGGACAAACATGCCTAAATAATGTAATAAGTGCTTGAAGAAATGCTGGCTTACTCGCAGACCCATGATGAGCCTTAGTTAAGCATATCAGTGGCAGCTGAAGTAAGGAGATTACATTAAAGAACCAGTGACATGTCAAAATGTCATATTTTATTCATACTTCCTCTGACCCTTTGTTTTCATCTTTCACCCCTGAACAGTTTTATCATGCCTGTGACCAGCCAGGCATTGTGGTCTTCTGCATCATGGAGTATGATGTGCTGCAGTTCTGTGACTTCCTCGGCTCGCTCATGTCAGTTTGGGTCACTGTCATCGCCATGGCCAGACTCAAATCTATTATCAAACAGGTACAAATCACTCAGATGCAAAATTTAGAACACATTCAAAAACCATAACCCTTGTGCTTCTTCGCTCTGAGCTCACAAATGTTTTTTTTTTTTAGTTGCTAATATTCAGCAAGGATGCATTAAATAAAAAAAAAAAAAAAGGTGACAAAAATGTATAATGTCACAAAAGATTTCTATTTCAAATAAATGCTGTTCCCTTGCGATACTACACGATAACCCTTGTGCTTCTTCGCTCTGAGCTCACAAATGTTTTTTTTTTTTTTTTTTTAGTTGCTAATATTCAGCAAGGATGCATTAAATAAAAAAAAAAAAAGGTGACAAAACTGTATAATATCACAAAAGATTTCTATTTCAAATAAATGCTGTTCCCTTGCGATACTACACGAGTACTGCGTCGTTCGTCTTATTAATTAATATTGATTATTAATAAGACAAGACGCTATGGGGAAAACTCCTTTTTCTCCGATTCTGAAGCCTTTATACAATCACACAGTGTGAACTGCACGGCCATTGGTTCGTGAAGTTAAAGAAAACGATCCAATGACGGCGCGGAACGCACAAGCCAATGGTGAGCGAGCCCGCTCGTGCCCGCCAAAAGGGGCGGGGTCTCGGGCTATATAAGCGGCCATCTCACCATGGCAAATCGATTCATTCTCCTTCAGCGACGCAGATAGAATCTCTTCGCTTGATCTACGAGACTTGAAGCCGCCTTCACCTGCAAGCAGCTGGAATTTGCTGCCGATCAGCTCGCCGCTCTGCAGCAGTTTGGTCGCTGCTCGCCGCTCTCTATTCTGCTCGCCGCTCTCTAGCAGCCGCCGCCTACAAGTAGCCTGCAGTTCTCTCACGGCACTGCCAGATCGCCGCTCTCGTGCAGCGCTGATCAACCCGCCGCTTCACAGCAGCCAGATCAGCTCGCCGCTCTCAAGCAGCCCTGTTTCCACGCCGCTCCCAAGCAGCCTGGTCAGCGCTTCGCCCCATTTCTGCGATGTTGTTGCAAATGTCGCGGCACGGCTGTGGCATGTGCAGAGCCTCTCTGCACGCTGATGACAGGCACAGTGAGTGCGTACAATGTCTGGGGATGTCCCATGCAGAAGCCGTGCTCGCTGTGTTTTCGCTACTGTGCTCAGTTGAATATGACATGACGTTCTTCCCTGACTTAGGCGAGACTCATGATATATATTCTCCCTAAAAGAGCGCTTTTTCCTACATTTGTTGCAAAATGCTGAATCTCTGAACATGTCGCTTGCCGGCCACACCCCCGCAAGCCGCGTTCATTGAAAAAAGGCGCAAGTGCGAGCTCAATGCTGACAGCGCTCAGCTGAATATGGTATGACGCACTTCCCTGACGCAGGTGAGACTCATGGAATATATATTTACTCTAAAAGAGCATATTTCTCTGACATTGTTGTAATATGCCCAGTCTCTGAGCGTGTCGTTTGCCGGCCACACCCCCGCGAGCTGCGTTCATTGAGGGCGTGTGCTCTCACTATGAGAGCGCTACAATGAGCTCAATACTGACAGCGCTCAGCTGTATATGACATGAAGCTCTCCCCTGACTCAGGTGAGACTCTTGGAATATATTAACTCTCTAAGAGCACATTTCTCTGGTGTTATTAAATGTCGAACTTCTGAACGCTTCGCTTGCCGGTCCCGGCCCCGAAAGCCACGTTCATTGAGGGAGTGTGTTCTTACTACAAGAGTGCTAGAACAGTCTAAATGCTGACAGTGCTCAGCTGAATATGACATGACGCTCTCCCCTGACTCAGGTGAGACTCATGGTATATATTCACTCTGAAAGAGCATTTCTCCAGCGTTTGTTGTAAAATGCCCAGTCTCTGAGCGTGTCGTTTGCCGGCCACACCCCGCAAGCCGCATTCATTGAGGGTGCGTGCTCTCACTACAAGAGCAGGAAAACGAGCTCAATGCTGACAGTGCTTAGCTGAATATGACATGACGCCCTCCCCTGACTCAGGTGAGACTCATGGTATATATATTAACACTGAGAGAGCATACCTCTCGTGTTTTATTAAATGCCGTACCTCTGAGCGCTTCACTTGCCGGCCCCACGTTCATTGAGAGAGTGTGCTCTCACTACAAGAGTGCTAGAACAAGCTCAATGCTGACAGCGCTCAGCTGAATATGACATGATGCTCTCCCCTGACTCAGGTGAGACTCATGGAATATATTAATTCTGAGAAAGCAGATTTCTCTGGTGTTTATCTAATACTGAATCACTGTGCGCTTCGCTTGCTGGCCCCGCCCCGCGAGCCGCATTCACTGACCCAAACAGCTTCGTATGTGTTCCCAGTCGCCCCGTTAAATTCCAGGTACGGGGAAAATGTGTTTATTGCACGCAAGTGACCCGTTCTAGCGCCCAGGTGTATAACCGCTGTGGTAGCGGACAAGATAAAACACCCCATGTGTGCACCACAGTCCCTCACAGTGACTTAGTGCCAGAACCAATTCAGCCCCTCGCCACATGGGCCGAGGCCTGGCAGGCCATCCCTGGAGTGTCAGCTTGGGTGCTGAACATAGTAAAACGAGGTTATGTACTCCAATTCACTCAAAGGGCCCCGTTTTTTAAACAGTGTGGTCCAAACCTCTGTGAAAAGCAAGGACGCGCATGTCCTGCGTTCTGAGGTAAACACCATGCTGGTGAAAGGAGCCATAGAGGTGGTTCCTCTAGCACTGAGCGAGTCAGCTTTTTACAGCAGGTACTTCCTCGTCCCCAAAAAGGATGGCGGTCTCAGACCCATCCTCAATCTCAGACATCTGAACAGGGCCCTGATAAAGCGCTCATTCAGAATGATCACTTTGAAGCAGATCTTCCCGCAAATACGCCCGGGGGACTGGTTCTTTACCTTGGATCTGAAAGATGCTTATTTTTCACATACGGATAGCCCCCCATCACAGGCAATTCTTGAGATCCGCCTTCGAAAGGGTGGCATATCAATACACGGTCCTTCCGTTCGGGCTATCTCTGGCTCGCCACACTTTTACAAATTGCATGGATGCAGCTCTCTCCCCTCTGAGACAGATGGGTGTGCGCACACTGAACTACCTCGACGACTGGCTCGTTCTGGCCCAGTTGGAGGCGGAGCTAATATACCACAGATCCATCATCCTCAACCACTTTGAGTGCTTGGGGCTCAGGGTCAATTTTCAAAGAGCTCGTTATCTCCCAGCCAACGTGTCGTTCCTGGGGATAATTTTAGACTCGACCCACATGAGGGCCACGGTCACTCGAGCGTTCTCTGGCCATTCAGCAGCTCGTACAGACCTTTACACCCGGGCTTCTCTGCCGCTCAGAACGTTTCAGAAGATGCTAGGTCTAATGAGTTCAGCATCTCCGGCTCTGCAGCTGGGCTTGCTTCAAATTCGCCCTTTGCAGCTCTGGCTGAAACCATGGGTCCCGCCCCAAGCCTGGCAACATGGTCGTTGCTCTCTCAAGGTGAACCAGGCGTATGTCACAACCCTGGCCCCTTGGACGAACCCTTGCTGGTTCAAGCAGGGCCTTGCAGTCGGGGCGATTTACAAGAGGAAGGTCGTCTTCACAGATGCCTCCAAGATGGGTTGGGGAGCTCTGTGCGAAAACCGTCCGGCCTTTGGCGCTTGGAATGGTCCAGAAAGTGAGCTACATATCAACCGCCTGGAAATGATGGTGGTATATCGAGCTCTCCAGGCTTTCCTTCCTCTCTTGGTGGGTTACCACGTCTTGGTCAGGTCAGACAGCGTGACGGTGGTGTCCTTCATAAATTGCCAGGGTTCTTCAAAGCCCCTCTTCACTCTAGCGAAAATCATCCTAGAGTGGGCCCAGTGCAACCTGCTCTTGTTGAGAGTAGCACACATACAGGGTGTACTGAACATAGGGGCGGACATGTTGTCCCGGAGCAACTTTCCCTCAGAGGAATGGTCACTCCACCCCCGCTCAGTCCAGAGAATTTGGGGTGTCTTCAGGAAGGCAGAGGTCAACCTCTTTGCCTCAGAAGACAATCATCACTGCCCAGTATATTTCTCAAAAGCCAGGGACACGCTGGCCACGACCGGCCCAGCCTCCTCCTTTATGCTTTTTCCCAGTCCGTGCTGGGAAAAATAAGACGAGTAAGGGAAGGTGCTCACAAAGTCCTCCTGGTGGCTCCTCTTTGGAGGACCCAACCATGGTTCTTGGAGCTATCTCGGCTATCGCCCCTGGAGCCATGTCCAATCCCTCTGAGACGGGACCTCCTCTCTCAAGCGAGAGGGACAATATGGCACCCCAGACCCGAGCTGTGGGACCTTCATGTGTGGTTTCTCAATGGGAGCCTGCAAGCCTCCCTGAGAATGTCTTAAACACTATATCTCTCAGGCCAGAGCTCCATCTACAAGATGTCTCTACCCCCTGAAATGAGGCATCTTTGCCGCCTGGTGTACAGCCCGGGGCGAGGACCCATTGACTTGTAACATATCCCAGATATTCCATTGCCGACATCTGCGCGGTGGCCGGCTGGGCCTCACTGTCCACATTTGTCAGGTTTTATAATCTGGATGTCCCTGCGCTTCAGTCGTAGGTCCTTTCTACATGAGCCTCCCTGCTGTGTCCAGCTTATGGTTCTCCATTACGACCCCGACCACGTCTGGGCGTAACTATGTTCTGTGCCCTCTATATATGTACCCTAGGCCCCTCCAGTGCCCTAGTTATGGGCTTGGGTGGATGACTACAGTGTTTCAGTACCCCGTTGTCTGGGCTACCCTGTCTTGAGTGTCTGTCGCAAGCCCTTTTTTAAGTGCTCTGCACTGATGCTCGGTCGTCCCCCTGCGTAGCATGGCGTGATTGTACTGTCCCCATAGCGTCTTGTCTTATTAATAATCAATATTAATTAATGAGACGAACGACGCAGTACTCATGTAGTATCGCAAGGGAATGTACTCGGTTACTAACGTAACCTCGGTTCCCTTAGATGTGGAACGAGTACTACGTTCTTTGCCACGCTACGCGCGAGACACCTCATGCCGTCGCTTCGGTCGAATTTAATCGATTTGCCATGGTGAGATGGCCACTTATATAGCCTGAGACCCCGCCCCTTTTGGCGGGCTCGCTCACCATTGGCTTGCGCCTTCCGCGCCATCATTGGTTCGTTTTCTTTAACTTCACAAACCAATGGCCGTGTAGTTCACACTGCGTGACTGTATAAAGGCTTCAGAATCAGAGAAAAGGAGTTTTCCCCATAGCGTCTTGTCTTATTAATAATCAATATTAATTAATAAGACGAACAATGCAGTACTCGTTCCGTATCTAAGGGAACCGAGGTTACGTTAGTAACCAAGTACGTTCTTTCGAACTTTCTATTCAAAATTGATCAAATAAGAAATGTTTCTTAAGCACCAAATCGGCATATTAGAATGATAGGATCATGTGACACTCAAGACTGGAGTAATGATGCTGAAAAATTCAGCTTTGCCATCACAGGAATAAATTACATTTTAAAATATATTAAAATAGAAAGCAGATATTTTAAATTGTAATAATATTTCACAATATTACTGTAATTGTAATCAAATAAATGCAGCCTTGGTGAGCCTCCTTTCAAAAACATTAAAAATCTTACCAACCTCAAACTTTTGAAAGATAGTGTAAGTATTTAAAATAGTCTTTTTAGGGTCACTGTATATAATAACCACAATCTGATGGTTAAAATTACACATGAAGACCCTGGGGCCCTGAAATGCAGGATATTTCTTGTGTCATCAATTTCTATAAATTCATTTTGTGTGATTCATAGAGGCCAGTAGTTTTTCATGGACTTTATTGCCAAGAAAAGAGCTTTCCAAGATGTGCAAGAGAGCAGAAATTTTGTCCACCTCAGTAAACAGCTTACACAGAGTGTAAATATACGAATGTCAGCAGTCTGTCATGTGCTGTCATAATGATGGTGACATTTCGCTGTGGAGCAGAGTAAATATAGGTGGACACTTTCAGGTGTGTGTATGTGCACACTCTCTTTAGTTCAGTCTTCAGCTGCTCAACTGCAGAGGGAAAGAGTGAGATTTAAGGAAAGAGAGCACGGGGAGAAAGACAGTAAGAATGTGATTAACGGTGTGTTCGAGTTATTTAGAATCAGAGACATAAAGTGAGGGGGCTTCTGCTTGTGAGGGAAGCATCTAATGAAAAGAACAAGAAAAAATAGCTCTCCTCCAGGGAGAACATTGCTATATATGTTAGGTGATTGCGTGTGCGCGCCTGTGAATGTGTTTTGCTGAGTCCTGCAGTTTGCAGACACTAATCAAATCACCCATGTCACATCAGTTCTGAACTTCACAAAGGTAGGAAAGAGAACAAGGACATTTTTAGCAGCACCTCTCTTTACTTGCAGTCTGCCTGACAGAGGGTGGCTAATGCAAGATGGCCCTAATTGGACTGGGGATTCACTATTGCCTCTACACATGAAGTTGTCGATGTTTGAACTAATATTATCTCTCTTTGCCACTGTCCTACCAGGTGCTGTACTTGCTGGGGGCGATGGCTCTGTCCATGGCCTTACAGCTGGACCGTCATGGCCTGTGGAACCTGCTGGGTCCCAGCCTTTTCGCTTTAGGCATCATGGCCATTGCCTGGGTAAGTACTGTGCACATGCATAGATTCCTTGTGTTTAGGACTGTAAAGCATCTTATTAAATGTATGATAAATAAATAAAATGTGCCAGAAACCATATCAGTTATACTAGACCTGGCTGGGAGCATAAAAATGAACAGGTGTTGGAGTTGTTTGCAAGATAAAGGTTTTATTGTTTGTCACGGATGATTATATAACCATAGTTTGCAAATTTTTGTCTTTTGTCTAATGCTTCACCTGCTGAAACAACCTGCTTAAACCAGCACATGGTGGTGTGCTGGTCTTTAGAAGCCTGGTTTAAGCAGGTCTTAGCTGGTTTAAGCCGCTCTTTAATTAGTTTCCCAGCCTGCCTAAGCAGGTATTTTAGCTGGTTTAGCTGGAATACCAGTTTTTCTCCCAACTGGTTTAAGCAGGTCTTAGCTGGTTTAAGCTTGTCTTCATCTGGTCTAGTTGAATTTGCTGACTGGTCAAACAGGTATTTAGCTAGTTTTGCTGGACTGCCAGTTTGTCTCCCAGCTGGTTTATGCTTGTCTACAGCTGGTCTAGTATGTCTCCCAGCTTGGCCAAGCAGGTATTTAGCTGGTCTAGCTGGTCCCCCAGCCTGGCCAAGCAGACATTTAGTTGGTCTAGCTGGTCTCCCAGCCTGGCCAAGCAGGTATTTAGCTGGATTAGATGGAATGCCAGTTTTTCTTCCAGCTGGTTTAAGCAGGTCTTAGCTGGTTTAAGCTTGACTTCAGCTGGTCTAGTTGGATTTACTGCCTGGCCAAGCAGGTATTTAGCTAGTTTTGCTGGACTGCCAGTTTGTCTCCCAGCTGGTTTATGCTTGTCTACAGCTGGTCTAGTATGTCTCCCAGCTTGGCCAAGCAGACATTTAGTTGGTCTAATTGGTCTCCCAGCTTGGCCAAGCAGACATTTAGTTGGTCTAGCTGGTCCCCCAGCCTGGCCAAGCAGACATTTAGTTGGTCTAGTTGGTCTCCCAGCTTGGCCAAGCAGACATTTTGCTGGTCTAGCTGGTCCCCCAGTCTGACCAAGAAGACATTTAGTTGGTCTAGTTGGTCTCCCAGCTTGGCCAAGCAGACATTTTGCTGGTCTAGCTGGTCCCCCAGTCTGACCAAGAAGACATTTAGTTGGTCTAGTTGGTCTCCCAGCTTGGCCAAGCAGCCATTTAGCTGGTCTAGCTGGTCCCCCAGCCTGGCCAAGCAGACATTTAGTTGGTCTAGTTGGTCTCCCAGCTTGGCCAAGCAGACATTTTGCTGGTCTAGCTGGTCTCCCAGCCTGGCCAAGCAGGTATTTAGCTAAATTAGCTGGAATATCAGTTTGTCTCCCAGCTGGTTTAAGCAGGGGTTAGCTGGTTTAAGCTTGTCTTCAGTTGGTCTAGTTGGATTTACTGCTTGGATAAGCAGGTATTTAGCTAGTTTTGCTGAACTGCCAGTTTGTCTCCCAGCTGGTTTACGCTTGTTTCCAGCTGGTCTAGTTAGTCTCCCAGCTTGGCCAAGCAGGTATTTAGCTGGTTTAGCTGAAGTACCAGTTTGTCTCCAAGCTATTTTAAGCAGGTCTTAGCTGGTTTAAGCTTATATTCAGCTGGTCTACCTGGTCTCCCAGCCTGGTCAAGCAGACATTTAGTTGGTCTAGTTGGTCTCCCAGCTTGGCCATGGACATTTAACTGGTCTAGCTGGTCTCCCAGCCTGGCCAAGCAAACATTTAGCTGGTTTAGTTGGAATACCTGTTTGTCTCCAAGCTGGTTTAAGCAGGTCTTAGCTGGTTTAAGCTTATCTTCAGATGGTCTATCTGGTCTCCCATGCAGCCTGGCCAAGCAGACATTTAGCTGGGCAAGGTGCCCAAAATCCCTTTAAAACTAGCCAAGAGACCAGCAAACCAGACTAGGTTTAGAAAGGTTTTTTTTTTTTTTTTTTTAAACAGAGGAAACAAAGCTTTTTAGCTTTGTAAATGGATAAAATATATTTATTTGTAATACTGTAGTAAATACATCATATTATAAGGCGACATGTCTGTGTGTCCAAAAATAACCATGTTCTTTCAGTCTAACAGATCTGGCAGTTAAATGCCAATGCTAGTTTTTTTCTTTGAATGTTGAGTGACAACAAGCACCTTTTCAATATCTATAATTTATGAAGGCATTTCGAGTTACCTAGGGCTGCATTTATCTGCGCATTAGCATGGTGTGGCATTAAAAGTTGCTCTGTTCTGTCAGTATTAGAGATGCACTCACTGTTCCATTACCAGGCAGCCTGCACTTAATGCTAATTCCTCTAGTGACCAGACAGTTTTTCTGAAGTGAGAAGATAAAAAAAAAAAAAAGATGTGTGTTGGACAAGGAAAAGTCTTTGCCAGAGCCTCTGGCAAATTACAGTTGAGTGAGAGAAGCACGTCCTCCCTTAAGTCGAATGTGCTGGTGGATATACTGTATGTGCAGAGAGAAAAGGGGCCAGTGAACTTCTTCTGCAGCTGCAAAGATATATTGTGTAAGAGAGAAATAATGAGAGAGAATAACAAATGTTACTAGCAGAGATCATTTCTTCATTTTTTGACTCTGAACTCTCATCTAAAGGCACTAATAAAGCTTCTAATAAAACAGAATGAGGAAAAACACATCTGGACGGAATTAAGGACACCTTTAGATGTTGTAATTTTGGTTTTGAGGTGCATCATTAACTTGGTACACTCTATACCTGAGTTTTTGATGCAAGTTAACACTTTTTTTGACAACTAAAACATAAGTAATTGCAAAATTTTTCCATAAAAATGGATATTGCCGTCATGAATAACTAGATTTGTAAGGAAGCAAAAGAATGGTGTTAAAATTTCAGTCCATCTTATTAACTAAATAACTTTATTATTAATAGAGCACTGCAGACACTTTAAATATTAAGCACTACATTCTAGGAATACATGAATAGGCTGAAATGCTCTTGCATTTTGGTATGTCAGATTAAAAGACAAGACTACAGATGACTCTAATTCTGTCTAAAATTCATTGAATGTGACATTGACTGTCAAATGCACATGTCTATCATCTCCATGGCACATAATGGCTCTTTGTAGTTAAAACTTGTCAGTTGACACCTCCATTTCACTGCTCCCCGAGCCTACGCAAACACAGTACAAAGCGTCCCACTGTGTGATTCTCACACTTTTTTTTTTTTTTTTTTGCACTGAAGAAAAAAGCTATAATTTATGAAGTTTGTGACATGCTACATCCACATAATTTATTTACAGTGCAGTTTGTCATTATCTTCTGTGATCCTCTTGTGTTGTTTTTGAGATCTACATTCTGAATGTACACAGATGAGCTCAATTTAGATCAGTCGTAATGACCACAGTCGATTAGAACTGAAAAGTGAAAAAATATTTCTTTAGTTATTTAAAAATTCTTAAGCGAAGAATTTTAAGCCTGAGCTAAACTAACCACCAACATTATATCATACAAATTGTTGCCAAAATATGTATGTTACCAAAAAAAAGACTATTTACTAATTGTTCATCAGTTATTTATCGTTTTATTTGTTTTTTAAAGATAAAATCTTTGAGATCAAAAAGAAAATTTTTAAAACAGTAAAAAAAAAAAAAAAAAAAAAATCTCACAATTCATGGTTAGTCCAACTTGAAAGGTTTATGTTATTGTTTAAAATTAATTTCTTTGGTAAACGAATGGGATTTTTACTCCCAGAACACTCCTTTTCTGCTCTATTGAGACACGAAACAAAATATTCATAGAGACAGAAAGAGAAACATTTTCTCTCACCCTTACAGAGCGTGCATTGACTGAGGTTTGAGTTTCATTTCTTATATCCAATAACAACCACAATTTGAATTCTAACACTTAAAATCAAATTACACCTGCTAGAGGAATACACATTTTATTTTTACAGAAGAATAATATTTGAGTAGCACCTACAAACCAAAGGCACAGGATGTTTAAAACATAATGTTTTGAGAGGAAGGATGAGAAGCCTTTGGAATTCCCAATGTGATTTATTTCAGAACATTTTGTAGAAATGTTTCTGTTGTGCCTGATCAGTCCTTCGTAGCAGTTAGGTATTTTGACTGGTGTTTCAATTCAATATTGTTTTGGTTTGTGTACATTTTTAGGATGTTTTGCTAAAAAGCCCTGCTTTAGATCATGGCACAGCAGTTTGTTGAAGGTCAACATTCTGACTAAGCCATAACAAAGTCTCTTTCAAGGAAAGTCTGTTCACTCGCCAGCCATATTTGCAACGCAGCTATTTTGGGCATCCAAGACTATCTACTTGAATGGGGAATCCTGAAATCCCAAAAACTGCTTGCCACACTTTCTGCTTGATAATTTCAAATCAGCAACAAAATCTGATATGAACTGTCCCTTAAACATGATTTCTTATGGTCAAATAGTGTTAGAAAACCTTACACCAGCCAATGTGCATGTGCAGTCCTAAGCGTGCGTCACACGACATTAACTGTTTCTGTGGTAACCTGAGGTTCTAAAGGCAGCTGCAATGATGCAATGACTTTTATTTAGAAGGCGGGACTTATTCTGCCATATTGCATATTGAACTTTCCTCTATTCGTAGTAATAATAAGAATGCAATCAAGAATAGAATTTTCTGATACAATTTAGGCAATTTAGGCTGATACAATTTAGTTCTGACTGCAGGAAAAAGAGGCAGATTTTTTTTTTTTTTTTTTTTTGCTCATATGTGACTCAGATTTGATATATATATATTTTTTTTTAATAACAGTGTGAACAGCACAAACCACATGGAATCTTTTCTATTCTGATTTGGGTCACTTCCATATGTGGTCCTAAATCCATTGCAGGTCAGATGTTTTGAAATACGACTTCAGTCTGAACAGTCATATCAGAATTCATGCGACTTTTACTTCATTGTAGATCCACATTCATCACAATTCTGTGCTGATGGACATCACTCCAAAGATTTTATACATACCGGCAGTAGTTCTTTGAATATGGAAGACGGCAGCAAAGTTAGTCAGTGGAGGAACGGTGAGCTGTTATACTCATAAGTATTACAGTGACGACAAGCTAAACTTGAGGAAAAACTGAACAGGAAAAACATTACTCTCTTTCTCCTCATCCTCTGCATCCTCCTTATTGGCTGCGCACCAATTTGCTGACTTCCATGTCACATAACCTAAGGAACGTGTAAATGCTTTAACCTTCATGTTTACTACTTTTGCACATATGGGTCAGTTCAGGACTGTAACCAGTTTGAATCTGATATTGGCCACATTTAAAAGATCATGTGAAGAGACAAAAAAAACAAACAAACCAAAAAAAAAAAAAAAGACGGATCTGAGCAATAAATCATATTTGAGCATTAAAGCTTGCAGTGTGAATGTAGCCTTAGAGCAATTAGGCCCTGATGCAGCAAAGCTGACCAATTTCATTACTCCATGCTTCACTTTTTTTCCTCAAATGTAAAATATTTTATTGTTTTAGGGGTGCTGTGAAACTTGGAGGAGGTCTTAGCAAACTTTCTGTGTTCATCAGCAGTAATGCTTCCAAAGCAGTGGTTTGCTCTTATTTGGCTCTGTTCCATACTCTGTGATCCATGACTCATGCGGTTTATTGTTATGAGCTTCAGCAACTCCACTTTATAGATCCTCTGACATATATTATGAAATAGTACATGCTATGTTATATATAGTGGAATCTTATAACATATATTACTCATTGAATATCTGGGATTTTTTTTTTTTAAACAGAAATGTTATGATGTAAAATATAATTTTCCTCTATTTCATCCTTTCAAAAAAAAAAAATCCTTTCAAAAAAGAATCAGCCACTGCTAAAACATCTACTTTTAAGTGATAAAATATTTTATGTTGTATTATTTATACACTTTTATAAAACTGTTAGTTCCTGTCCTTGATTCTGATTGGTCAATAGCTGTGTTTTATTCACGATAAAGCACGGCTATGACCGCTTCACCCAACGGTTCTGTGTATCACTACACAACACCCTTAGCAACCACTCTTAACAACGTAAACTGTATGTTCTCAATTGATATTGTTCATTGAAGCTTACAGTATTATGTAGAAGAGTATTGTGAGAAAGAGATCGAGTGAGCGAGTTTATTACTTGCATTCAGATTTAGCATTTTCCTTCAGGTCAGTTTTGTGTTCATAATAAAACATCTGTTTAAATGTCTGATGTATTATCTTGTCCTTTTAACAGTTAAGGAGTTTTCCCGTGACTGACAGCACTAGTCAAAGCATTTGTCCGTTGCGTCTTATTCCATGTTCACAACAATTCAGACTTTTCAATATAAAAGTCTTCACTACGGAGAGACACACTCATAAAGACAGTCTTTGCCGCCATCTAATGGCGTAATAATGTAACTTCTGTTGCTGTTCACGGTCAGGGACTAATTTTTCTGGCGGAAGGAAGGCTTTTAGTGAAAGTTTACTTCATGAAAGTTGCATTGATACATATTTTGGCTTTAATATTTGTATTGTGTGGTAACCATTTTATAAAAGCAATAAGGTACTCGAGGGTAGTGTTGTATCGTGAATAAGTCACGGCTGAAGGGGTTGCAGGCACTCCCCGCTTCATGTCATGCCTAACAACTCCCTTCAGCCGTGACTTATTCACGAAACAGCACAGCCTCTCGTATTTATTAATATTTTAATATATATTAATTCACTTTTTATTTATTTATTTTCTGTTTTTATTTTAATTTTAGTAAATTTTTTTTCTATTTAGCTTTATTTTTATTTCAGTTTTAGTAATATTAGTACTTTAGCTTTAACTTATTTTAGTTAGTTGCCAAGACAACTGTGACGAGCAGGGCAGGGGAACGGCGCGAGGCTGGTGACGCGAGTGATAACGGTTTCATATCTCTCACGGCTCTTGCTCCGCCCTGCTCGTCACAGCAACATTTTTAAATTTTATCTTATATTCATATTCATTTTAATTTTAGCTTTATTTCAATAAAGAAAACTATTTTTTTTTTTTATAGTTTTAATTTTATAGTTAACAATAACAACAGTAATGATATGTTGCTTGTATAAATTGTATTTCGTCAGAAGAATACATGCATATTTTTAATGCCGTCAATGGAGAAAGATGCTCTTTGTGGCCAGATGGTGTAATTACAGCATCTACCAGCAGGGGCTAACTGAACCATGCTAACCAGTTTCTAGTTAACAAGCTTCTAGTATGATGTGAATATATTCACTGAGCTTCATGCATGATGCAACATCTCAAAGACAGAATGATAAATAACTGCTGAAAAACAAACTAGTAGCTTGTGGGCCTATAATACATTTTGCTCTCATAAATTGTAGCATTTGTCTCAAAACAATGCTCCAAATCATGCTAACTAGATTTGAGGTGTGAAGCACTATGATTCTGCTTGTGTCCAGGCATCATTGATTCATGTGTCATCCGATCAATATCTGAAGGCATATCCTGCGTGGCTGATGAATTCTTTGAAATCTATTAGTGCGTATCCCTCAGAGGTGGTTAAATAAGTGTGATTCATCTCAGGAGCAGCCATTACTGTTTGAGGATGTGGTCAGGACCGTGGGTGTTAGATTCCAATCCTTCTGTCATAACAGCTGCCTTATAATGTGAAATATAAATGAGAATCAATTTCAATGAAAGTCAAAAAGAACATATGGGAGTCACGCACATTTGGGAATAATCCTCATTAATAAACAGTATGCGGCATGAAGGCATGGACATCTGGGGTTTGCTGTGATGTACACTAATATGAAGCTGTGTTTTGCAATTGTCTGTGTATAGGTTGGGCTTGTACAGATTTGGCCCATCGGTTAAATGTCACATTTTGAGCTCGTCCATTTTCCTTTCTCTCTTTTTGTAACATGCACCTGTTATGTGCCTGAAGATTAATGAGTGGAGAAATATTGACAGAGGGCAGGATGTTTCTTTCTCATAATGATTTATGCTGTGGAACTCATTATAAGCTCAAAGTGATACTGATATTTACATACACTGTCCTCTAACCTAAAAATGTGTCTAACATATCTAAATGAACTGTTTATTAGTATTAATATTATTATTATATATATTTTTAGACCGAATCAACATGATTGTACTAGGTTACACCAAAGACAGTTATATTTAATGGTTAGAAAGGCATTTTAAGTTGCATTAAAGGATTAGTTCACTTTCAAGTGAAAATTAGCCCAAGCTTTACTCACCCTCAAGCCATCCTAGGTGTATATGACTTTCTTCTTTCTGATGAACACAATCGGAGATATTTTAATAAATATCCTGATGCATCCGAGCTTTATAATGGCAGAAAGCAGGATCAACAAGTATGAGCTGAAGAAATTGCATCCATCCACATCCATCCATCATAAACGTGTACTCCACACGGCTCCGGGGGGTTAATAAATGTCTTCTGAAGCGAAGCGATGCATTTGTGTGAAAAAAACCCCCCATATTTAACAAGTTATGAAGTAAAATATCTAGCTTCCACCAGACCGCCTTCTGTATACTTACGAAGAACATGTAAAACTCTTGCAGTTCAAAAAGCTTACGCTACATCCTACGCCTTCCCGATTCAACTTAAAAAGGTTAACGTGCTTGATGTGACGCCAGTCACACTTTCTTACAGTTACACTTTCTTCGTAACTTGAACACGGAAGGCAGTCTGGCGGAAGCTAGATATTTTACTTCATAACTTGTTAAATATGGATATTGTTTTACACAAACGCATTGCTTTGCTTCAGAAGGCCTTTATTAACCCCCGGAGCCGTGTGGAGTACACGTTTATGATGGATGGATGTGGATGGAGGCACTTTCTTCAGCTCATACTCATGAACCCAGTTCACTGCCATTATAAAGCTCGGATGCATCAGGATATTTATTAATATATCTCCGGTTATGTTCATCAGAAAGAAGAAAGTCATATACACCTAGGATGGCTTGAGGGTGAGTAAAGCTTGGGCTAATTTTCATTTGAAAGTGAACTAATCCTTTAAGGAACTGTTTCTACTGTAGTAGTAGTAGTAGTAATACTTTATTTATTTATTTATTTATTTATTTATTTGTTTGTGTATATTTTTATGTTTATTTTGGTAAATAAATTATATTCTCATTTAGTAAAATAACAGGGAATCTGAGGAATGTTTCTTTAATTTCTAATAATTTCTTTAAAGACAAAACTGTAGTAAAATGGATAGGTGTTGGCATAAACACTGGTTGAATCACATCAGAGAAGTCCATAAAATGCATTTTTGACAGACAAATGCATGTATAATAAGCGTCAAGGCTGCTTGTATAAAACTTGCACAAAGGATTCCGTGAGAGTTCTTTCCATTGTATGGAAATGACAAAATACACATAATAGCTTTGAAGCCTTTCCGGGACATTTTCAGATAAGGATCTTTTGAAGTATGCGACTGTAATGTGGCAGAGGACAAGAAATGAAATTCCTCAGCCATTAAAAAGTTTCACAGACTTTCAGAACTTCAGTTTTTAAATTGCACAGGAAGCCAACAAATGCTGGAATTGAATCAGTAATCAGAGCGAGTACGAGATTTGCAATGTCTCGGAGGACCCGCATCTTCAGCACAAATGTGATTGAGTTCTAAGCAGTCACCTGTGTGTGTGTGTGTGTGTGTGTGTGTGTGTGTGTGTGTGTGTGTGTGTGTTTGATTGACTGCTGCACATTCTTTACAGCGGTAACAATGTAGAATCATGAGATTTAAAGTGTCTTGTCCATTTCAGCCCCTTGCTTTCAATCCTGTGACTTGCTATACTGTCATCGATGTTAAACCTCAGCTTTGAGTGTGTGCTAGAGCTCACATTGTGTATTCCCTCAGCTGCACAAGACATGTTTTCACAGTTAAAATTCATGCCATGGCTATAAAATTGTAACCTGGGGCAAATTTCTAGTCTACATGTTGTCAACTAGTGGAACATTATAACTGAAATGTCATGACAGACATGGAAAAAAGGACAGCGATTCATTCTGTCTGCACTGTCAGGAGGAAGGTTAATAATGACTTGGAGAACTACTATAGGTGGTAGAGCAAGTCTGATGGACACAGACTAGATGCTGCTTGGTGCCAACTGTGCAAAAGTGCCTTCAGTTTTATCTGTAGAGTTTACATATGTTATACACATCTGTTAAGCTGTTTCTCTGCGCTCAGCTGATAGATTAATACCATGTAATTGCATTAGTAGGAGCATGAGCGGTGTGAAGAGTGTGTGGTGCGGAGTGTGGGAGGACAGCCTGCTTTACGGTGTTCATAAATATCAGGACCCCAGGCTGGAGAATTGAATTTCGATGAAGTCTGTAAATTGTATGTCCAACTTTATAAGTGTGTGCGTTTGGATTCAACTCTAATAGCAGTGGCTCGAGGACATCAGATCTTTATTGGTCTGAAGAAGCATCATGGGCATTAAATCTGATGGGATATGTGCCAGGCCCAGCTCGGATTTTTTGAGCCAAGTGTATTTTGAATACAACTTCTACAACAAAAATGTGTCTTTAATTATGTTGCATAATTATTGCAAGTAAAAAGGGTGTTTTAAATGCTGTGAGAAAACAGTCATACTGTAGGTCTTATTTTGGTCACTCCATTTAAGTACAGTGAAAATTCATACTGGCTTTCAAGATCAGTTGCAACTGTGTTTGGATTATTATATAAAAATTATATATTAGGTCAGGATTCCTTGTGAATACTAACAGCAGTGTGAAATTAAACACATTTATTGACTTAATCTTAAAGGGTTAGTTCACCCAAAAATTAAAATTCTGTAATTAATTACTCACCCTCATGTCGTTTTACATCCGTAAGACCTTCGATCATCTTCAGAACACAAATTAAGTGAAAAAAAAAATCTGATGGCTCAGTGAGGCCACTATTGAGAGCAAAGCCACCGAACCTCTCAAGATCCATAAAGGTACTCAAAACATATTTAAAACAGTTCATGTGAGTATAGTAAAGTACAGTAAAGTATCAAGAATATTTTTTGTGTGCCAAAAAAACAAAATAACGACTTTTCAACAATATCTCGTGATGGCCAATTTCAAAACACTGTCTTGCATTACGAATCTTTTGTTTCGAATTAGTGATTCGGTTCTCAAACGGCTAAACTGCTGAAATCACGTGACTTTGGCGCTCCGAACCACTGATTCGATTTGTAAAGCTCCGAAGCAGTGTTTTGAAATCGCCCATCACTAGATATTGTTGAAAAGTCATTATTTTGTTTTTTTGGCACACAAAACGTATTCTCGTCACTTTATTTTATTAAGGTAGAACCACTGTAGTCACATGAACTGTTTTAAATATGTTTTTAGTACCTTTCTGGACCTTGAGAGGTTCAGTGGCTTTGCTCTCAATAGAGGCCTCACTGAGTCATCGGATTTCATCAATAACATCTTAATTTGTGTTCTGAAGATGAACGACGGGCTTATGGGTGTAGAACGACATGAGGGTGAGTAATTAATGACAGAATTTTCATTTTTGGGTGAACTATTCCTTTAAGTTTTTGCTATTCTTACATTCAGTTAAATCAAGTTACCTAACTATGGAAGCCTGTTTCTGCCACATAGGGGAAAAAAACATGCTTTGGTAAATTATATTTATGACATCAAAAGTTATAATTATGAGATTAAAAAGTCGAAACTATTACATAGTTGAAATTATGAGTTAAAGTCTCAGTTATGACATCATAATGACTTTTCTTGTAGGTTCAACTTTGTAATAATTTTGACTTTTTATCTTATTTTTTACTTAGTATCTCACAATAAAATGTAAAAACAAATATTACATAAAGTCAATTGAAAGATAAAATTATGAGAAAAAAGTCAAAATTTTGACAAAAAATTGAAAATATGAGATAATGTCAGTTGTGACTTCATAATTTTTTTCTCACAATTTCGACTTCATAATTACGACTTTTTATCTAATAATTTATACCTTTTTTGTCATAATTATGATTTATAAAAGCAGTGAAGCAGGGCTTCCACAATTATGTTCAGTAACTGACCCAGAATAATAATCTTACATATAATCCAAGTTATAATTTTATCCTTTTAATTGTTTCGTTTTTTTTTTTTTTTATTCGTTTTAATAAAGGTAGTGATACTTTAATCATCTGAGTTGCACCTGCTGCAACTAGTTACTTAAATGGTTAAGTTCAGTCTTTGAGACGACCACAGTTGGTGAACTTGATGATAGAAGTACCTCTGGTGCCTGATGGCCTTGTTGGTCCGTGTGCCTTATTAATTCATGTGTCTTTCTCATTGTTCATGCGTTTTAGACCATGCTGATTTATTCATGATGCAATGTGTCTCCTGCTTTGTGTTCTTCAGACCGTGCGCACCATCCGCCGGCGCCGCTGTTACCCACCGACCTGGAAGCGCTGGGTCTTTTTCCTGTTCCCCGGCACCACCATTGCCACATCAGCGGTGGCCTTATATGCCTTCGTGGAGACGGAGGAGAATTACTTCTACATCCACAGCATCTGGCACATGCTCATCGCCGGGAGCGTCGGCTTCCTTCTGCCGCCACGTGCCAAACCAGACGTGAAAGTCACTCCCCTGAAGCGGCGGCGAGGCTGCGGCTACCAGCTCTGTGTGAACGAACACGAGGAGATGGGACTGGTGGACCCAGCGATCATAACCATCAACAGCATATGCACCAGCTGATGATGTTTGATGGAGTTTAGTGACGTGGACTTTTATTTGCCTTTCCTCTCCTTCCTTTGGAATATAAAAACACGGAAAACAAAGCCAGAGAACTTACTGATGCACTGTAAATAACTTTTGACCGAAACGCGCATATATACGTACAAGTTTTTTGTCATCGTTATTTGGATTACTATTATCGTTAATATCGTTTGCATTGTTAGTATCTGGGAACGGTTTGTGTCAGTACAGCGATGCACTGTTATTAGTGCATTATTTAAAACGTCTGAGCTGATTTTGCTGCTGCTACTTGACAGTGACTGTAAAATTTTAAAAATGTGTCATGTAATTTATTCATTGTTTTCTGGCACTCAAATGACCAAATGTTTTATTGTGTTTAGAGGATACAAAGGAAGAACATTTTGTGGATGTATCAAGGGCACTGCTTTTTTAGTTTTCTTTCTAAACATCTTTTGCACTGAGACACAAAAATGTGATACTGTACATTTTTTAAATATAAGTATAGTTATGATCCAGTCACAATGTGTACATGTATAGTATAGTTGTTTTCAGTGGAATGTTTGATTGTACTTTGGATTGCATTGTATTGCCTTTGCAGCATAATTGATTGTCGATTTATAGAGGGTTTAGGAAAGTATCCATTGCCAAGACCATCGTTTTAATACGAAACCTCAGATAAATAACCTCATATTTCCTGTTGTATTTAACTAGTGAGGATCAGAGGGAGACATTTTAAAGCAAAAGCAAATGATAAAACAAATAAACGTTTTATTTTTTCGGTATCAAATCAGATTCTTATTTATCCCTGTGCAAGGGTAATGTGTTACTTCTTGAAAATGACACATCATACTGTAATGTCTAATGGATGTGCATAGATTGTCATCATACCTCAATATACCGGAGAGATGAGAAACCGCAAGCAGAGGCCTCTGGGATTCAAAAAACCCCATTTTTCAAATAAATCATTTCCTCACAACTTCATATCATGACATCATCCTTCTGTATGTCAGTTGCATTGATGATGCTTATGAGAACAGTTACCTTTGGCCTGGATATGCCCATCTGCATCAATGTAATCACTGTACTAGCTCTATCAGTACTGTATGTCTTGAAGTGCCCTGCTTATGTGCTCTCATATCACACATCAATATCAGTTTCAATCTTAAACTACACTGAGCTTCAGGACTGTTTTTCAGTCTTGAGATCACACAGTGATACAATATATCCTACCTTAACTGCCCTCGACTAGGGATGAATCATGTGTCATAGTAATTAATTAATCTGAACATTTCTGCAACTTGCCGAACAAAAGAAACCACTTTTAGTTATAAGACATCCAGTAACTCTGCCTGATATTAAATCCTTGTTATCATTGTCTTAATATTGGCATGACTTTTAATTGCACAGAAACAATGTTCTATGATTGAACATTATGGCCTTAAAGGGTTAGTTCACCCAAAACTGAAAATTCTGTCATTTACTTTTCACCCTCATGTCGTTTCACACCTGTAAGACCTTCGTTCATCTTCGGAACACAAACTAAGATATTTTTGATGAAATCCGAGAGGTATATGTCTCGTCCATAGACGTCAAAATAATTAACAATAAAGTATAATTGAATAAAGTCGTTATTTTTGTTTTGTTTTTGCGCATAAAAAGTATTCTCGTCACTTCATAAAATTAATGTTGAAGCACTGCAGTCATGTGCACCGTTTTAATGATGTCTGGCCCTTGAAAGTGTCGGTTGGATGAGTCATATACCTCTCGGATTTTATCAAAAATATCTTAATTTGTGTTCTGAAGATGAACGAAGGTCTTACGGGTGTGGAACGACATGAGGGTGAGTAATAAATGACAGAATTTTAATTTTTGGGTGAACTAACCCTTTACTACATAATGCCATATTGTTGTTGTTTTTATTATTATCAGTAATTTGTTTCATTATTTTATCTTTATTCACAAATGTAAAAATGTCACAATTCCAGCCCTACCGAGCAATGTTGCAAACTGTCCCTTTGCGCCGCCTGGTGATGATTTCGCAAACGGGTGTCACATGTGACTGGGTTGAATTTAACGATGTGGCCTTGTGGTAGTGGTACACATGGCGGTAACAGGCATTTTGGTTGACTACCAGCTGTAAATGTTTTGGGCATATACACTACCAATCATAAGTTTGGGTTTAGTAAGATTTTTTTAATGTTTTTAAAAGACGACTCTTATTCTTTCCAAGGCTGCGTTTATTTGATCAAAAATACATTAAAAACAGTAATATTGTGAAATATTATTACAAATGAAAATAATTTATCTTTTTTAAAATGTAATTTATTCCTGTGATAGCAAAGCTGAATTTTTAGCATCATTACTCCAGTCTTAAATGTCACATGATCCTTTAGAAATCATTCTAATATGCTAATTTGGTGCTCAAGAAATATTTCTTATTATCAATGTTGAAAACAGTTGTTTTTAATACATTTTATCAGGATTTGATGAATAGAAAATTCAAAAGGACAGCATTTATTTGAAATAGAAATTAGTTGAAACAATGTTAAGTCTTTGTTGTACATGTGTATACAGTGTGTACTTGCTGAATAAATATATATTCATTTCATTAAAAAAATAAAAAAAACTTACTGACCCCAAACTTTTGAACTGTAGTGTACAGAATTAATTATAAGTGATTTTACAATAATAATCAATATATAAAGATTTTTTTATTTAGTGGACCATGTCCTCCCATATCCACAAACAAATCAAGCCCTCCCTAAACCAGATTTTCTGTGATCTAGCACTTTGTGTTGATATGCAGCTTTTTGTAAATGGGCACTATGCTCATTTCTCCTCGCACAACACATTCGCTAAGGCTCTGTCATGTGTCGGAGCAATCTTTTGCAATTTTCCTAGTCAAAATGGGAATGGATGAGAGATGTCACGCTGAGATTGGGGACACGGTGAGATTGGCTGCGGTTTCTAGATGGCGAATAGGTAAACGAGGTAGGCTTCTAAGCTAATGAAAGCCATTTATTTCACTCATTTAAAATCATTTTCAATTCACAAAATGTCCTTTAACTGTGCCTCAATTTGCAGCGTAATTAGGACATGGTATTAAAATCCTGATCTAATTCATGCCCTTTCAGTAAATGTCTGGGTGTCTGTATTGAAAAGGAAGTGGCTCAGCAGGAGTCCAAACTGACAGCAGCCTAGGCGCAGCGTCACAAATGGGAGGAGCGGCGTAACATGTTTTAATTAAGATATGCATGTGTTTGCAGCCACTGAGAGCAGAGTGACAGCACATGAATTATAACAGTGCAAAGAATGAGCAACACTTAAGCCTGACACCCACTCTGACACATGAAGTATAGTGTCTGAACAGGAAACATTACTAACATTCCAGAAAAACTGGAAAGCAGCATTATGCTTTAATATACAGAACAAAGACATTTTAAACACCAGTGAAATGCATACAATGTTCCATGTTTCAATAAATCATTAGTGTTTTTATTCATAATTTACATTTTATTAGACAAGCATTGTTACTGTAGTCTTGCTCTGTGGCATCAGTGCATTTTATAGTATGCATATAGAAAAATCATCAAAACACAGTTTCTGTCATTTTTTGTGTCATATTTTAAATCTGATGTCTGTATTTCCCCTAATGTCATCAAACGGAATAGCAAAAATAACGATTGTTTTCTAATTGGTTTCCTGAAAACACTCCATATCTGCTATTGGTTGAATAAACTGATGAGCCCGCCCCAATCTCATGCCATTGGTTGAGCCAATGTTGCTGTTGTTGGGCTTGTTTAGATGCTCAAACAAAGAGTTTAAAAGCAGCACAAAGTTTAAACTTTTTGGGCAGGTATCAACTTGTCTTACAGTTGTCTGCATAAAAGGCTGGTCTAGGAAAACGTATTTTAATATTTATAAAAAAAAAGTATACACTTCAGCTTCAAGCAATAATGACAGATTCTGAAACAAAAATGTCTTGATGTATACTTCTGTATAATTTGTTCATAACCAAGATGATGAGAGGAACAGGCAAAGAACTAAAATGAAAACTGACAGTACAGCCTATCAGCACAATGAAGATAGACCACCACATTTTTTTACAATCACAAAATCTGCTTCAGCAGCAGCAACAGAGTTTTTTTTTTTTTTGCACTGGCATAAAAACTACTCTGTACAAAACTCTATCAATCTATCAAAAGCAACACATTCTCATGGTAATTCATAACTATTTTATGTTTTGGCAAATTGGTGTCTAATTCATATGAATTTGTATAATCTTATTCATACATGTTTGTATGATCTGCTTACGCCCCACTGGCAGTTAAGTTTACGAAAAAACCTTCAAGCTAAAATTTCCATACCAATCACATGGTACAAATTCATATAAAATCACTATTTCGTTAAATAGCACTCATGTTATTGTTTTTCCAAACAACAAAAGAACTAAAAGCAACCCAATTTAGTAATAGAACTCAAATATGCAGCTTTTTGTCCAACAAATCATAAACATCTCACATTAATTCAACTGAACAAACACCATTCTTCCATCAGCAACTCCAGAAGCAAATAACCTTCACATACACATATAGTCAAACATTGAAAAAAAGTGTATAAAACTTCATAAAAACATCTGTAAGTGTTTGTCTGTAATTGACTTTTATCAAAACAACGTTACAAAGAAGCAGCAGTCCTTCACTCATCAGGTTCATCGAATCGATCCAACTGTTAGGGTTTGTGCGCACTGCATAGTCACTGCATGATTCACAGGATTAAATAAAACAACAACAAAAAAAATCTATTTAAAGACATCTCAGGAAGGCGTTTAAAAAAAAAAATGCTGAAAGGAAAGAACATATAACAGAGGAAGTATTGCATTTTAAAAAAGAAAGAATCACTGAAAGTCTGTCTCCTAAAACAGCAAACATTTTTTTACCAAAAACAAAAATTACATTTACATAGAGAACATTCCCAGTAATGTGAGGCTGGACATAACATAAGTCATGGGGAGTATGAGTGCAATGGTCTTAAAGTGCATTACGTATCACTTTTACCAAATATGTCATTACTGTCCAGATCTTTTTTTTTGCCTTAGTATCCATCAGCGTAAACCTTAGTTGCTCCATAGACTCCTACATGTTCTGATTTCAGCTGCAGATGCATGGACAGGAAGCCATCTGAACATTCCCCCACCTCCTTTACCCACCCGCCTTGCTCTGAAATCGTACGGAAGACAACAGTGTTGTTTGTGACATCAGACATACAGCCAGACAGAGACTCGGGACCCCCCTGCTCTATATATAGCAGAGGACTGCTCACAGTGTCATTAACAGACAGTCCAACGTCAACCAGGTTTCTCAGCATAACCACAGAATGAATCAGAGCAGAAAGCCCTCCGGTCACAGCAACAAGCACCGTCTCTTTGTCTTGATCCTCTTCATTGTCATATATGTTGAGCACTAGAGGAAAACTAAAATAAGGCACCTGAGTGATGTCTGAGGTAAAGTCATTGAGAATGACTCCGCTACTTGGTAGGTATTGCCCGGATCCCCATGTGCTGTTGAGCGAGGTGGAGATAACTATGAAATTGCCGTGACTATCAAGGACTCCTACATGACTGCTTATGGTATTTAATGTGAATATCTCTCTCTGACTTGTGTTGAGGAATTCATTCGCCAAATTTAAGAGAGCATTATAAGAGGCAGAGGCATTACCGAGATCTCCGTGGCTCGGAAAAGTAAGGTTTTGCTCTCGAACTTTATCTAATATATTGGATACCATTCCACCTGTGTGCTGTAAGGGGGCTGAAAGAATTCTGTATTTCTCCTTTTCCACGATAAGGGGCTCATTGATTTCTCCGCTGCCGGCCTGAACGGCAGCAAGGAAAGCCGACCTCTCAGCTTCAGAAATGTCTTGAGCCAATTTTACGGCCAGATTTTCTGGGAAATGGGAACCATTTAGGCTGACGCTCAGCAAAAGTTCTGATAGATTCCCGTTGGCAACACGCTCACCCTCTGATTTCACACGCCCGTCCGTATCACAGAACACACCGGACAGTCCTGAGTGGAGTATTTTGTCCTTGTGGGTTTCTAAAGCCCTGGAGAGGATTCCATCGATACGGAAACCGTCTTTAGCGAGTTTGGTGGCGCCCTCGAAAAGCCGACTCCATTCTGAATGCCCGTAGTTGGAGTGCAGCAGATGAAGGCCCTGCAATAATGAGGGAGCTCTGTGCATAGGCAACTGCTGAGAGGTGTCATGTATTGCTATAAATGATTTTGTTTCATGTTTGTACAAAATTGCAGAAAACACTCCACCTTGAAGAAAAGGGAAGCATAAATGAATCATTCTACAGCCTCAAAAAACTGTTTATGCTTTTAGTAACCTCGTGAAAGGCAAATGCAGCGGTAATTAGTTGTAGACATTAACAACAGTATGCATTTGAGAGTCTAAACTGTTCAAATATTCATGTAGGAGGGATTTTTTTTTTTAATCTTCTCTTGATTTCTTCTTTAACCTTTCATAAACATTATTTTACATCTAAAGAGACCGTCTTTAAAAAACTATGTGTTTAAATCATTTGAAATGCAGAACACTTCAACAAAACTTGCTCATGGTAGTTTTAGAGAATTACACTGAATACTGAAAGATAAACATTAAAATGGCAGATTTCAGGAAATTACATCACTCTTCGAAAAGAGCTAAAAATCAGTCATGCATCTCAAAATCAATGATGAATGTTAATAGCATTGGCAGTGCTGTAGTCAAAGCTCATTCGAGTCCAAGACCAAAAGAGGATTGTGTTTGAGTCCATATTTTCATGGTCTTGGTTTTGTCATGGACTTAGAAGCATGCAGACTCATTTTTGACTCCGATTCAACTCTTTTCTGGTCTTTGTCTTAACTGAAAAAAAAACAAAAAAAACAGCATATGCTCGTTAGATATGTTTTGAAGCATGGCAGCTGGTTTGAGCTGGTTTATGCTGGTTCTTGGTTGGTTATGAGCTGGTTTAAGCTGGTTATAAGCTGGTCTTGAGCTGATTATAAGCTGGTCCTGAGCTGGAGCTAGTTGCTTAGGACCAGCTTAGGACCAGCACTTGACCAGCTTAAACCAGCTGCCATGCTTCAAAACATACCTAGCCATATATAGCATATGCTTGTTTTTTCAGCAGGGTCAGACTCCAATGAGCTAGTCTCGACTACAACACTGAGAATTTGACTTTTTGTTGTGACTATCCAAGACTGTGCCCCTGAAATATCTGATTTGTGAAGAAAAGTGAAGTGATAAAAAAAAAAAAAGTACACAATACTGACCTAATCCGGCAGTGTGTGGATGAACAACTCCTAGGCAGAGTAAAGCAGCAATCCCTGCGTCTACCAGATTCCCTTGCTCCTGAAGAAGCTCCTTACCAATACCGGAGCAGATTGCTATAAACAAAAAGTCACACTGAATACATCAAGATATGTTTTGATACATATTTATGGATTTTCTGTCATAATACACATTTTCATTGTAAGTGTCAATGAAAGGAGTCATGCCTGAGTCTGTGATGATAGCAGCATTGTGGTACAGTGGTTGACTGTGCTCATGAGTGTGACTACCATTATTATGATTATGTTCATCTTTGTGGTCGTGGTCATGGTCCTTGTCGTGATCATCATCTTCTCCATGCTGATCGTGGTGATCGTGGTGTTCATGGTGTTCATGGTCTTCATGGTGTTCGTGGTGTTCGTGGTCTTCATCCTCAGAGGTCTTGTGTGTCCCGTTATGCTCCTGATGATGTGACAGGTCCTGAAGCCCTTCAACTCCAGACCAATAGCCATTCCATTCATACACCATAAATCCAAAAACAATTCCCAGAAGAATCACAGCCACCATGACCCTGATACAGGTGTCTCTTTTCCTTCTCTGTCTTTGCTGATTGATGAAGGGCCTGTCGAGTGTAAGAACAATAAGAATGTGGAGTTTAGGGGGACAGTATTTATAAAGCACAAATATAAAGTAGATTTAGTTTTTTGTGATGCTGCTCTGAATCAGTTTGAGTATGTCAGCGAATGGCCCATCACTTTGATCTGCTGGATGATAGCTGGAATACAATGCACAGTTGGACACCGAATAGTTCACACGAAAATGAAAATTCTGTCATTATTCACTCATGCTCTTGTTGTTCGTATCTGAACCAGTGCACCCGTGTTCAGACGCAAACTAGAACCAGTGGCTTTTTCTGCCATTTGAATGTGGATGCAAATTGAAAATTTCAGGCTTCAATGGGTCGAATTTTAGTAGTTCCAGTCTGTTTCTCACATAAAGTTTTTGTATGACTTCAGATATAGGCCTACCTAGTATGTGATTCATATGGGCTACTTTTATAATGTTTATCATATTTAACAGCTTTTTTTTTTTTTACCAAAAAACCTTGCTAAAGAATCTTTTAGGCCATTTTGTGAACTGGTTTGACTGGAAACCTTTTTGTTGTTGTTGTTTTTAAATTGAGTTTAACGCTGCATGGTTTGCATGATTGAAAAAAGATGCCTATATAAAAAAAGAATTTTTGAATGTTAGATGATTACTTGTTAAATTAATCATTGAAGGAAATTAATTACAACTCTTAACTGGCAGGAATATCTTTAAACGACATAGTATTGAGAACATTTACACTGGAACACCCCTTCTACACTGCAAGCGCCGTGACGCGACGCAGCAAAACTAGAAAGATCCAATTACAGTCACTGCAGGTGCACTGCTTTGTAGTTTGTCGCGTCGCGTCTTTAGCAGGTAGAGCACCTGTTGTCGCACTAACATCAATAAAAGCAGCCACGACATAAGAGAAAATGCAATTCACATTAAAGCAGATACTTTGAAATGAACGTGCACAACAGACGTCAAGCAAATTTTACTTTCATTTTGTCACTTACGAATGGAAATCTATCGTAATTTCTTCATCGCCTTCATCTTCGGTACAATCGTTGTCGTTTTCATCTTGCACATCGCTCGCAAGTACTTTATATTTAACAGTGCTCTGCACCATTTTCCCCGTGTGCATTTTGGCTGTTAAGTTGAAACATTGAATCCGGTAACCTGTAATCTCCTACTTCCTGTTCGTCCTGACAGTCAGGCCAGGTAGAAACTATACAAACCTGTAACTGATGGGCGTGCACGGTGATTGTGTTTCAAGACATTTGTTATATATATATTCAAACCATGTTTAGAAAATTTTATGGTATGGTTTATCGTAGTAGACTATGATTTTCTATGAAAAATATTTATACTGAAACACTGTAGTTAGAATTAGTGTTAGTAGGCTAAACATGCTAGATGTTTTTAACCTCTATGAAAGTCAGATGTGTCCACAAAGGCTCAGGCTCAGGGTGAGGCAGTGGGGCCGGTCTGTGCTGATTCTCAATGTTACAGTGACCTGGAAGCGAGCTGAGAGCATAAGCCTCAATATTCCTTTCAAAGTACATGTGACTCCAAATCTCCATCTTCAAGGGAATCATGGTGCATGGCTTCCCACCTTATTTACTTTTTGACATTTACTGGAAGGTTTTCAAACATGCAGAATGTAATTGAATATAAAATTCCCCGCAGAGATGGTGAGAAGCACTGTCATATCGAGATACAGCGAAAGATTGAGAATCTCAGCAATACTGACCGGCTTAAATGTCACTCATGTGGTTATGACTTTATTTGTTTATACCCTCTGTTCTCTGGGTATCACTTGCCCCCCTCTATTCCACATGTGGCTCTACAGCGGTATTCAAATACACCTCTATACAGCCCTGAATGTCAGCACATTAGAAGAATGCAAAAAAGAAGTTTCCATGGAGTATGATCTCTTTGATCAGTTTTATGTGTGTTTGAATAGACTTTGAAACTAGGCGATTCAGAAGATATACTGTCTGACACTGGCTCCTTTGTGAGGTTTGTCTCTTTTTGTTTTGCCTGGTGCTTTTTGAAACAAACATGCCATTATTATCCCTGTGGAGGGGGTTTAGAAGATCTGCAACTTTATACATCAGACTATTTATAATGAAAAACAAAAAGGTTGTTCTCAAGAGGCACAATTCATAGGCAAAGATATTGTCAACAGATGCAGATTCAGATTCAAACTTTCTCATCCGTATTAGTGCCAATATTGTGAACATGCATATCATTATTATTGTGCAAAGCATAAGAATCGCAAAAGAAAACCAGTATGTGTGTGTGTGTGTGGTAAATTAACTTGACAAGAAGCTTAAAATAAAGCTGTATATGAGCCCTCAGATTTCAAATTGAAATGCAGCCTTTACTTAAAACCAAAGGAATCCAGGAACAAGAAAGCATGAGGAAGAACTACTCACAAACAGCCGGGTCAAGACAAAGATATGAGGACTGAAGGCACAAGACGAAATGCAAAAATGAATCAGGGCAAAGAAAACAAAGACATATCAAGAACTAAACCTCAAAATAAGAGATGAAATAAACAAAACCAAAGATGCCTAAAACATAAAACAACCAAACCCGTGACAGCAGCATGAATTTCAAACTTATGACAGAAAGATATATAAAATATATCACATATGATAAAGTAGCTTAGCATGAGGGGAATGGATATGGATCAAATAATAAATAGGCTACTGTCAGAATTTGTAATTGCTTCTGGTCCTTGAAGTCAGGATTCTGTTTCCCCTCTTAATTGGATAGACCTGAAGGCCTCCTCAGCAGTTTATCATATCATAACCCATGGACAGCCCAAAACGGCCTGTTTGAAACCCGCTGATTCGACCTGTTGTTGCTTTGTGTGGAAGTCAAGAAGGACAATCTCATGTCCTTGGTACTGGTCCAAATGGAGAATAAGGATTTGGAAATTATTGATGGGAAAGGTTTCGCAGTTAGGCACTAAAAATATCTTCTACTGGGGATGCTTATTTGAATAGCACTCAGGTTTTAAAGGTTATTATGCTCCTCTGTGAAAAGCTACACTGTAAAAGAAAACCCAACTTGAAAAAAGTGCAAATGACTGGTTTTGTTGTATTAGTTCAGCAAAAATCCACGAACATTCAGCACAACTACGTTTAATTCATGTAGTCAACCTAACCCAAATTTTTTTTTATAAACTTTAAAAAAAAAAAGAAAAAGAAAAAGAAAAAAAAGTTCTGTGAACAACGTTTTGCAAGAACATTCTGCCAATTTATTAATTTAAGTCAATCTCATTTAGGAACTGCCCTCCCATGTAGTAAAAAGCAAACACTAATTGTATAGATTAATTTTTTTTTATGTATACTAAGGGAAAATGAAGAGAAAAATGCTTTAGTGATTTTTAAAAGAATGTAGGCTAAATATACCTAATGTATAATTGTATAATAATATGAATATATAATAATAATAATAATAATAATTATTATTATTATTAAAACATGCATACTGCATAATTGTATAATCTTGTGCACAGCATTAGGTGCAGGAAGATGCCTATGGTCTCATCTCATTTGTGTAATACGCTGCACAAACAGAACAGAACACAGTTTTAGCAAATGGACTGTTCTGTTTTATTGAATTGTTATATTTAAATAAACCATACATTTAAAAAATATATTGTAGACAACATAATTTTCTGTCACGTTAAACCACGCCCTTGAATGTGGCTTACTTTTGGAGTTCAACGTCAACATACGTCAACTTCTTAATGTGGGAAAAAGAATCATAAATATAACTAGTGTTATACAAATACCACAAATGTGTGTGAATGAAAAGCTGGACAACTGAGTCACATACTGTGTTTGTCAGTTGCAAGAAATGACTGAATATTTGTGGCCCAAATAAACTTAGGAGACAAAATCATTTTTCTCTTTTAATATATATCATAATACATTTAGAGACACAAATTATATTTGAAAAGATACATGGCAATTTGCATTACTTTGTAACTTGTTTATTGCATAATGTGGAGGACATTTTATGCGCAATTTATAATTTTGTGCCTGTGTTTGATTATCACACAGATCTTCATATTAAGGTATAGCAGGTGTTAACAGTGATTAACAACTAAAGAAGGTCCACAGCATCCCCCTTTTGCCAATCAGTATCACACCCCCAACCCAACCCCTACCACACTCCACCACTCGGGGTCGGGACCCTCTTGGCCCCCGCTGCACCCACCCACCACACCCTGGCAGCGGGGGCCAAGTAATAGTAACATTTAAAAAGTAATCTAATGTAAAAATAAAACAGTGCATAGTAGGCTATTCACTGTATGAACGAAATATACATTGATTCTTATTAAAGCTACTGAGTTATTCGGCCAGTAAGGGAATTTTTCCTTGTCACTTTGCATTACTTTGTAGGCCTAACTAGTTTATGGCATAGTATAGAGGACATGTTGTGCGCAATTTATAAATCTGTGTTTGATTCACATCTTCATATGGTGTATTAAGGTTTATAGCAGGTGTTAACATTGATCAACAACTAAAAAAGATCATTTGATTAGAGAGAATAACCACGACGCCCCACTTTTGTCAATCACTGTCACACCCCCAACCCGACCATACTCCACCACTCGGGGTCGGGACCCTCTTGGCCCCCGCTGCACCCACCCACCACACCCTCGCAGCGGGAGGCCAAGTGTAATAGTACCGGCTTCACGTGTGTACCTGGGGGTCATCGGCATCGTTACACCCAATCCAAGCGTGCTCTAGCTCCTCATCCCAGGGAGAGCACGAGTAAACCGGGTGCCGGGCCGGAGACCGGATGCTGCTCCGCGGCACAACGAAAGCAGCAGGCACGTAAAATCCTTCGCGAGAACTGCATTTTGCATACGCAATCCAATCCCGCGAAGGACTGGGCACAGACTCGCCGAGCGAAGCTTCAAGAAGAAACTTGCTCGACCGTCAGTATTGAGTCTTAACTTTTCCGTCCTGCAGGTACAGACACACACACTGAGCTCGTGAGAGAATTCCGGCATTATAAAGGACTGCAGCTGAAATCAAGAATATATAGAACGCGTGTCACTGTGACGTCACTGAGATTGGCTGTGAATGCGGAGCTTCATCTCTTCATGAGTAACTGGTACAATATCTAAAAACCCTGTCAAAAACTTCTAATCTTGTAATAATCTTGTATTCAATGCTAATTCTGTGTTTAGAATGTTATTATTTATTTTTTTGAACCTGTGCAAATATTTTCTTGTTTATTTATTTATTTTTATTTATTTACTCCCTTTTTAATTATTCAGAACACAGTTGTACATTAACATATAAAAAAAGGGGGAGATCAGAAGACAGGCAGGGAGCCAAGACATATCCAGTATAAAAGGAACAATTATTGATCCCAAGTAATAATGTACAGATATCCCCAATAAAGTACCAATATACAAAAATAAACCAACATCACTTTTCAACTAGAGTGATACCACTAAACATTGATTTCTGGCTGTATTTGTGAGAAATCTGTGAGAGTCTCCATAAACACAGAAATTACTGAATAAATTCACAGACAGTCTAATAGTCTGATGCAGCAACAGAATCAGTGTAATTTATATATGAGGAGACAAATGTGAACATAAGTGGTTGTTATTGTGCTTATATGGACTCCTATTATGGTATTAGTCAGTTATTTCCCTTATTTCACTTTAACTGTACTATACATTTAATCATCTTTACCTAAAATTTGATTAAATACTAAAACT
Organism: Ctenopharyngodon idella; assembly: GCF_019924925.1. Classification (NCBI taxonomy): domain Eukaryota; kingdom Metazoa; phylum Chordata; class Actinopteri; order Cypriniformes; family Xenocyprididae; genus Ctenopharyngodon; species Ctenopharyngodon idella. The sequence goes on along the minus strand of NC_067224.1, from coordinate 18,951,770 downwards.
ACACTTTTGGGGTGATACACAAGGAGTGGCAAGACTATAATGGTTTTGATTTGTATTCTTTTTGTATAAGTATCTTATAAATATCTTATGCATTTAAAAAAAAAACCCTCCATTTTAATGTACATAAATAAAAATTGTGACGGCATTCATACCCTGCCTTATTTGAGAAGCATAAGAGGATATTTATGGAGAATATGGTGCACTGATGACCAAACTGATAGGAAAATAGCAAGAGAAATTAAAAACTAAAATGGTGGCAACCCTTTTTAGTTCATGTGTATATTTGTTCCTCTTATCAACAGTGTCCAAAATATAATGGGCCATGAGCAGGGGTTGAGTATAGGTTATGTCCTAGATATATATATATTTTTCATCCGGCACTGTGTTCTCAGTCTCAGCACATTTGTTAAGTGCTGATATGGTCCAACCTTGTTTTGCAGAGTAAATTTTATTCTGAAACCAACTTTATCGTAGAGTCACTAAGAAAATGTCAAGCCTCCCTGTAGAATACCAAAAGAACACTGACCCATTCAGGTCACGTATTTATTATATTCCTTCACAAGCTACAATACAACCCTCCCCACACTGCATTATACACAGAACTCTCAGTTCATAGACACTTTGACATTGTCTTTAAAGCAACTCACATAAAGAAAACATTTGTTTTTTTTAAATGGCCTTGTGGGCTGTCCTATTTATTGTTTGGACTGGACATCCCACACAAAGAACTTCTCCACCTCTTCATTCTTTCCCTGTATGATCTCACTGTCCATTGTGTGAGATGGACAAAAATCCAATATCTTCAGTTAATTTTGCTGAAGTTAAGCTGCAGGTGGATCTCTATTGTCAGTGCAGTTGTGTGAGTGAGCTGGTGTTATGTTGGAAGTCCACTGTGTAGGAGTGAGGGGAAAAAAATACAGAGACAGTGGTTAAGGGATTCATGAGATTCTGGTGTCCCTGTACATCATTATGAACTTGTTCAGAAGTAAAAGAAGACAGAAGCAATTATCTGTTTGGATATTTCCATATTTTATGAAGAATCCATGATCACAAATTTCGTCCCACCTGACCATTACACCTATATAATCGCAGCCCAGAACTAATTTAAGCCTTAAAATCACATTGTAGACCTCTAACTAGTAGTTAATCACCTTTCATTCTGCAACTATTGAAATTTCCTGAGAGAGTCATTCAATTTCAGTTCAAGTTTTATTTGGGGAGAGTTCTTTGTCTCAAAGCAATTACTAAATCACGCAGACTTGTCTATCAAACTGTTACTTAGCAATTCGAACTTTGTGCTTTCCCTTAAGGATAAACAATTCTTAATAATAATGTATTGTTGTTTAGATGTTTATTGTTGTTTTTTGATTGAAAGAGAAAGTTTTTGTGTCATTTCACTGAGAAATGAAACACCATGGGTTAGAGAACAACAGGAAGGTGATTTTACTGGGTGAGAAATATGCTGAAGGATATTGATAATGTCACCTTGCCCCACACCCCAGCAAAAGAGCCTTATAATTGACTTCATGACACACCATGTAACTGTTGAGCATGCCTCATAGCTCTATGCAATGAAATCAATATTTCTATTCCGGTCTTCACTGCACTTATTTTCGTACTTCATTGACCTGCCTATTGATTGCTAAACTATTTACCTCCACAAGCAACAAATGTGTCTTCCCCAAAAGAACAAACAGTGCCATCTAAACTAGATTTAACTAAAAAATGTCAAATAGAAAATGGGAATACAATATTGAGAGTGGGCACAAACCTCTGAGACTGCCCACTGCAACAAATTGTAATGATTCTCCCAGCGAACAGACTACTAGCAATTAATGTGTAATCATTGTGGATGGTACACTGGATATAGGCTATATAATATCACACAAGCAAGATGAATGTTGTTCCAAATTACCTGCAAATTTACTTATGGCTGAATCACAGCCGTGCTCATGTGTGATTTTGCTTTCATACAACAGTTCAATAATGTACATTTTAGACACAATATTAGCAGTTACTTTGTTTTTGCAGATGAAAATAGCCGATTCAGAATCAACAGCTGAGCGTCTCCGAGCAACTCACTACAGTGGCATTCCGGAATGAATCAGTGCATTTGAATGAATCGACTGAATAAATGAATCAATGACTCACACATAACTTGTTTCATTCTTGAATGAATTATTGTAGTTAAACGAATTGACTGAGTGAATGTATCAATCACTCAATCATACCTTTGTTACAGAATGAATCAGTGTATTTTAACGAGTTGGTTGAGTGAACAAATCAGTTATGATCATAAGTTGTTTTGTTCTTGAATTAATCAGTGTATTTCAACAAATCAGTTGAGTGAATGAATCAATGACTTACTCAGAGGCTGCATCCGAAAACTTAGGCAGCATTTGTGCATGAAGGTACCTCACAAAACTGATTCAGACAGACTTCTGAGGCAGCGTAACAGTTTAATGATCTACAGCAAAATAGAGCAAGCTTTGGTGAGAACTATACAAATTTTCAATTACTACAGTAATTTCTCGCTTGAAATGACATCAGAAGTGGAAAACGTTGGTCAAAAACTTACATCTACACACAAACTGACCAAACTTTCAGACGCCATCTTTCTTTTTCTAATTCAACTCTCACAGAATGGAAAGCACAGGATTGTGGGATATCAAAGGCAGCGAAGGATACATCTATGCTGCCTTCAAAAATCAATAAGATGAAGGTATCTCATGAGATAGGAAGTGGAGCTAATATTGGATTCGGACATGCTTTTATGCCTTCTTACCTTGGAATGCATCCTCCGAAGGCAGCATTTTTATGTTTTCAGATTCAGCCAGGATTTGTTGCATTACTGAATTAATCAGCATTTTGGACTAATCAATTGAGTAAATGAATCAATGACTTACTCAGAATCTGTTTAGTTTCTGAATTAATCAGTGTTTTTGAACAAATTGGTTAAGTGAATGAATCACTGACTCACTCATAATTGTGTCATTCCAGAATAAATCAGTGTAATGGAACATATTGGTTGAGTGCATGAATCAATAACTTACTCATAATTTATTTGTTCTTGCGTGTATCTGTGTTTTTTTTTTCTTTTCACTTTCACTTGTCACTTGTCGCCACCTTCTAGCGTAATGATGCAATCTGCAAAAAGAAAATTCCAAATGATACCAATGCACAAAGTCTGCCTGGAGCGTGCAAACACTGCTGTATAAAGCGTATAATACTTCTGGCCAAAAAATAATAACCATACTGTATTTCATATAAGATTATTTAACTAAAATATTAGATGCTTTCTTGCAGCTTATCAAATCATACAATGTATCTTCTTCTTACAAACAAAATCTGAAAGAAATGCCTTTATGGAGGCATTTTATTGTCCTTGCTTCATAAAAGATAACAATGAATAAACAATCAGGATGAACAAACAAACAAACTGTAGGTTTGATACCCAACTGTGATAACTGGCCATTTTTTCCTCCATAAATCATTTTCACATTCTCAGAGAAGACAGTAAGACCTAGGTGTTCCAGGAGAGAGTATAACAAATTTCTCATGCTCTTATTCAGGTAGCTGCACTAAATAAATGATTGTCCAGTTCTTATCTGGCAGTTCAGTCTGTCAACCACACTTGCTGGGGTAGAGCCAAATGATTTGAGCCTCAGAACCTGACGCCATGATATCTTTACAAAGGAACATGAAGGCTGGTTCAGATTCTGCCTGCCGTAACATAAGATTAGACTTCTGTCCTGTCCCATTGCCTGCACCAGGGGATCTATGTCACCTATTGTGATGCCGGGGCATTTTGTATAATGTTTAGGTTATTGAAATTTATGTTTACTATTATTTGAGAGAACACTGTAACATTATTTTTTTTTTTGTCTTTTTCACTACAAATAATAAATGAGACAAGAAATGCTGCCAGTTGCATTTGAAACAAGAGAGCATGAATTTGTGGTGGGGTCTCAGATAAAATGGAACATTCTCAGAACTATTCAATTCAATTCAATTCACATTTATTTGTATAGCGATTTTCACAATACAAATAGTTTCAAAGCAGCTTTACAGAGAATGCATGTCAACATTACAGTTTAGAGTAATCTGTTATCAGAGATGGCTGTGTCCAATTTTTGTAATTTCAGCAATATATATATATATACAAATCACACAGTTAGCTAACAATGTATTAATTTAAGCAATGTATTAATTTAAGGTAGAAACAATGAGCTCATGGAAGTAATGAATATATGTTAACAATGATTAGGATATATAGCAAAATTTGGAATGGTGCATGTTTATCCAGTGTTTGCGTCATCTGAAGTCCTCGCAGGGATTGGCGCCGTCTCTTCACAGGTGTTGAGGCATCTGAAGTCTTCATAATAGGCTGGATCCAAGCTGAAGTTGATGTACTCTAGTGACCTTGGAACGGGCATCCCGAGATAAAACAGAAAAGCAAATGGAGAATAATTAGAGTAGCTGCTGTTCATAAGATTAAGCAAAAATAGTCATGTGCCTTTGATCTTATATAACTTGAGTACAAGGATATGAGATGCATTATGTGAACCCTTGGCTAAAGAGATGTGTCTTTAATCTAGATTTAAACTGGGTGAGTCTGAGCCCAGCATATTATCTGTAAGGCTATTCCAGAGTTAGGAGCCAAATGTGAAAATGCTCTCCCTCCTTTAGTGGACTTAGATATCCTAGGTACAACCAGAAGCCCAGAGTTTTGTGATCTTAAAGAGCATGATGGATTGTAGGGTGATAGAAGATTGGTTAAATACACAGGAGCTAAACCATTTAGGGCCTTATAGGTCAGTAGCAATACTTTATAATCTATACGGAACTTAATAGGTAACCAGTGTAGATATGATAAAATTGGTGTTATATGATCATATTTTCTTGACCTAGTAAAAACTGTAGCAGCTGCATTTTGGACTATCTGTAGCTTGTTTATTGAGGATGCAGGACAACCAGCTAGTAATGCATTACAGTAGATGTGATGAATGCATGAACTAACTTTTCTGCATCAGAAACACATAACATGTTCCGTAGCTTAGCAAGTTTCTGAGGTGGAAGAAGGCTGCTTTTGTAACATATGAAATATTATTTTCAAAGTACAAGTTGCTGTCTAATATAACACCCAGGTCTTTAACTGTCGAAGATGAAGTAACAGTATCCTTCTAAATGCAGATTGTAGTCTAAGAGTTTCTGTGTACAAGTTTTTGGTCCAATAAGTAATACCTCAGTATTATCTGAATTTAATAGAAGAAAATTACTGGTCATCCAATGTTTTATATCTTTAATACACTCTGTCAATTTGAATAATTTAGAGATTTCATCTGGTCGTGATGAAATATATAACTGAGTATCATCAGCATACACTGTAAAATGCTCAATGCTCTACTCAATAAAATTGTGGCAACAGATTAAAAGCAATATTATTAATTAAATTCAACATATAAGAATTGAGTTAGAATTAATCAAATTAGTTCCTTAAAAGTCAACCATTTAAAATGTGTAAAATTAGCAAACACCATTACAAAAACCACAAACTGACATAAAAAGCAAAGAGTCAAACTGCCCAACTAAATGAAACACTGATCACCATAATAGTGACCACATATTTTCAATAAAATCAACATCTAAACCTCTGTTAATTCATGTGTTTTTCTTTCCTTCAGTGATTCTACTTGTTATCATCAGGTGTCTTCAATGTTGACAAAATAAATAAATAAATAAATAGAGTTCTTAATTCATCTTTGACGTCTGTCTGTTATTCAGACAGACAGACGTCATTTTTTGTTTAAATTTTACTTAAATTTTACTCGTTTTAAATGGTTGACATTTAAGGAATTCATTTGATTTATTCTAACTCAATTCTATTTGTTGAATTTAATTACTAATATTGCTTGTAATCTGTTGCCAAAATTTGATGGAGTAGATATAGCGTATTACTTTTTACAGTGTAGCAGTGGAAACTAATTCTAATAATAAAATGTTTTTGTGTAAAATTACCAAGTGGCAGCATATATATTGAAAATAGCAGAGGGCCTAACACAGATCCTTGCAGCACTCCATAATTTACACCATAACTATGGCTATACGTTCTCTATAGGTTAGCACAAAAATATTATTTATACATTGTTCTTGGAATGTTTTTTTTTTTTTTTTTTCTGAAATATTTTAGTTGGACATTAATGTAACATTTTTTAAATGTTGTTTCAGTATGTTCAGAAAACATTCAAAAGTAACTCCCTTATAATGTTTGCGAAATGATAAAGCGACATGTTCACTTAATATAAGCATAACCAAGAGAAAACATTTTGAACATTCAGAAATAACATAACATCATAACATCATAAAATAAAAGGGAACATTAGCAAACTGTTATTATAACATGTTTTTGTTAGCTGTGATACCAGAGACACAAACGTGTTATGCAACGTTGCCATGGACGAGAGTAAATAGAAAATCTGTCTGCTAAATGTTGCAATTGATCAGAATTAAGCATTCAAGAGAACCGTGTAATAATTCTTTGAAACACCTTATATTCAGCATTAGCTCCTGTCACTCAAACAGCAGAGCAGGACACTACCTACTACCGTCCTCTCACCCTGATCCTGACCCCTGTAGGTAACATCATGACCTCGTCTTACCAGGAAGAATTTTGTGCTTGAATAGCTCTGTTAACACAATGCATGTCCGAGTCTGACAAATGCATTTATCAGCTCTGCAGCAGTGCTCATTTTTCACAGCTTTGCTAATTAGAGCACAAAGGGCATCCATGTCTGCCACACTGGACACTCAATCAATACAAACTCGCAGTTCACGCCAGTTGAAGAATCCTGGCAGAACTGCAAGTGGAAAGGTTATCGTGCTCCAGTTTTAGCTCAGTGTGTCAAAACAGTGTAGCCTTCCTCAACATGGGAAAAAATTATAAATAAAAAAAGAAAAACACCCTTAATGTGTACTACTAAAATGCAGTAATTCTATTAAATCCTTCATCAGTCTCAACATTTCAACATTCAATGAAAGTACTTGAGATATAAAAGGCATTGTACATTTAGTCGTGTTATTCCTAATGGTTTACTTTACAGGTAATATCAATGCATCAAATAAAGAGGGCTTGTTTGGTTTGCGGAACATGACCTTCAACAAAACAGGCATCTGTTGAGTGTTAATTTCGTTCCGCCAGACTGCTTGGCTCATTGATAAGATGCTACAATTTCAGAGGCTTGTGATATGTGATGTTCATTAAGGGCCTTACAGGTCAATTATGTTTTGAGTCACGATCAGGAAAGGGAGAAAAGCTTTTAACGATGCTGGGCCATTAAAAGGAAAGTGATCCATAGCACCCTGTGGCATTTCTTCTCTGCTAGCCACTTCCCATTTTCTCAAATTCCTCTAATGGTTAATCTTTCAGAGCCAAGGAGAGCACAGATTTCCCCTTGCAATTAAACTCTCAATGTCTTTCCTCACTAAAAACGCCTTGGCGAGAGCAACAATGGAGGAAAGTGCATGCTATAGAGAATGCAAGGCTTTTCGCTGCATTTGCAGAGCGTTGAATATGTGTTGATGATGAAAGACTTCTTTGCCTTAAAGGAAATGGAGTTGTATTGGGGTAAACTTGAACTGATGTGTTGCTGATGAAGCATTCCCGCACACATTCGGCCCAGCGGCTGAGGATTGTAATGCGTTAGGTTGATATAATGGAAAATGTGTTTAAGTCATATTACCAAGAATATTCATGGCTGAATTTCATGCATGTCAACTAAAACAATTTACAACTGCAAATGAGTGTGCCTGAAATTTTTGCCTTTATTTATGGCTGCAGCAAACAGGAAACTCAAAATACATTTTTTTGACTTTGAAATCAATGTAATGCTGACTGATGCTAAACATTAAAACATCTATGATGAAAAAAAAAGGTTTGTTCTATTTATTTTTGTATCATTTATTAGTAACCTTATTGTATAATTGTATAAGGTTCAGATTAAGTTTTTGTTGTTGTTGTGCAGATTATTTTGATTGGTGATTGGTATTATTACAATGCAGTTATGTATATAAGCTTTTTGTATGTGGAATTACAACAAATAATTTATTTTTGGAAGAAAAAGATGGCACACTTCAGATTTAAATGATTAAAAAGTCTTTTTTCTTTTTAGCTCAGTCTTTTTTTTTCCATTAATGCACAGTATAGGTGATGGGTGAAAATAGTAATACAAAAAAAGTAAAAAACAAAAAAGTCTATGGATGCAAATGCAAATAGAATGTAATGAGAATTGTACTGAATTGGAAGAATACAAAAGAAAAAATGATTGTCAAAATAAGTTAACACTCTGCAAAGTTTTGCCAAGGTATATTAGGACATCTGTGTGTTTGCTGTGAGCTGAACTGACGTGCTGTTAGCAACAGTCTCCATCATTCATCTGTAAAAGACACGGGCCACAAAGAGAGCAGCCAAGGGGTTTGACACTTGGCCTGTCAGCTTGTCTCCCTTTAGTCCTCATTTACTGAAACTTGGGCTATGATGCAGAAGTGTTTTTTAACAACAGTCTCCGTCCTTCAAATTTTTTTTAATAAAATCTATATGAAATGTAACAAGGGCAAGTCTTTATTTGTTTCCTTGTGCACATTCAATCAATACCAAGTTAGGGGTGTCTTTATACTTGGAGGGTTAATCAGTCTATTTCATATTTTTCTTTAACAGGAGATCTCTCTGTCTGGATCAGCTGGGAAAACACATATATAATATAATCTTTCTGTCGTTTGGTCAATAACACAACTCCATTTTAATGTGTTTCTAATTTGACATGCTGGCTGACGTTTTGTTGCAACACGTTCTTGAGAACATTACTTGGTTAAAGGCAGCTCTGCATGTAGTGCAGGAAAATTATATAACAAGGTTTTATATAACAAACAAAAGTATATATAAAAAATGAAAAATTCTGCACAGTCTGCACATTCTAATTTTCCATTGGATTTACTTTGTGCTAACCACATGTCTGTGCTAAACACACTGGATTAAGTATTAGATGTTTAGTCAACTGCTTCTGTAATTAAAAAATGTCTCACTCTTCATCTAATATGATGTAGAAGCGACTTGACCAGCCAGAAAATCAATTTACAAAATCTAATTCATCACTGTGAGTTAAGGGCAAAAGTACATTTCTCACACATCAACTGCGTCAGTCTGCAGCCATCAGCACTGATGGCCAAATGAAGGATATTGATGGTCTGCTCACATCTGTCGCTTCTTAAAGAAATGTGTGACAATCACAGGCATCTTAACTTGGTATATTCTTTTTTTTTTTTTTTTTAGTTCATCAATCTCCCCTGTATATATATATATATATATATATATATATATATATATATATTATATATATATAAAAAACAGTCAGTTATTGTCCTTGATTCTGATTGGTCAATAGCTGTGTTTTATTCACGATAAAACACGGCTATGACCGCTTCACCCAACGGTTCTGTGTATCACTACACAACACCCTTAGCAACCACTCTTAACAACATAAACTGTTTGTTCTCAATTGATATTGTTCATTGAAGCTTACTGTATTATGTAGAAGAGTATTGTGAGAAAGAGATCGAGTGAGTGAGTTTATTACCTGCATTCAGATTTAGCATTTTCCTTCAGGTCAGTCCTATGTTCATAATAAAACATCTGTTTAAGTGTCCGATGTATTATCCTGTCCTTTTAACAGTTAAGGGGTTTTCCTGTGACTGACAGCACTAGTCAAAGCATTTGTCAGCTGCGTCTTGTTCCGTGTTCACAACAATTCAGTCTTTTCAATGTAAAAGTCTTTGCTACTGACTGACACACTCATAAAGACAGTCTTTGCCGCCATCTAATGGCGTAATAATGTAACTTCTGTTGCTGTTCACGGTCAGGGATTATTTTTTCCGGCAGAAGGAAGGCTTTTAGTGAAAGTTTACTTCATGAAAGTTGCATTGATACATATTTTTGGCTTTAATATTTGTATTGTGTGGTAACCGTTTCTTATAAGCAAGGTACTTGAGGCTAGTGTTGTATTGTGAATAAGTCACGGCTGAAGGGGTTGCTTCGCGTCGTGCCTAACAATGCCCTTTAGCAGTGACTTATTCACGATACAGCACAGCCTCTCGTACCTTATTGCTTACATATAGCTTGTCAGGGTTTATGGCTGTGATGAAGCACACACGATGCAGGAGTAGTAACAAAAACACAGTCTTTAATAAATCCAAAAGGAAAACACAGGAGATGGCGGGAGTAATAAAACAACCACGTATTGACGAGACCAGACAAAGAACTAAGGAAAACCAGGGTAGCTTATATAAAGCAGAGAGATAATGAATAGAACAGAAACAGGTGTGGGAACCAATTAACATCCAAGGAAACTAACTAACGAGAACACAGGAATTCAAACAGAGTGAAAACAAAACTAAAAAAAAGGACATAACAGCATAACCACTACAGAAGTATTCTAAAAGTATTTTGACACTTTGGTTGACAAACATAGCTGTGATAAACTTCTCTGCTGGGACACAATTGTGAATTTGAGAAGAATCCAAGAAGATCCTCTAAGAATCACTGTGACATTTGTTTTTATTTAGTTTTTTTTTTTATCTAACAAAGTTGACTTTCAAAATGAATGTTGGCAAAACTCATTTTTCTGTGAGATTAGTTACAGGAGATGCTATTTTCTGTCCTGTCAAGACTTCTTAGTCCTTTTTCAGCTAAATTGTGTAGAAAAAGCAATGGTTTGTGCAGGAAATGATTGTGATTAAAAGTTTGGTTACCGTTCAAAAAAAGGTCCCACAGTGGGGATTTCAAAATGAACTCATCACCAGCATACCAACAGTAATACAATAGCAAGTATATTTTGAGCCTGTCTCATTGGTGGTATGAAAAGCATAACAGATGCACCAGATGTAGGCCTCTTCAACGCACCACATCACTGCAAATCCATCAAAGTGGCTATAAGTGGAAAGTTATTCATCTGTCTAGGGAATGCAAAACAGGAATGTACAAAAGCAGGATATGTTGGTGCATATAAGTTGATATGAAGACTACCACAACCAAAGAAATCCAAAGTTGAGAAAGAACTACCGGTAATTGTGTTTTTGACAGTTCACGTCAAAAGGTTCTTCTGCTTGACATATTGATGGCAGCTATTAAGGGGTGATACACTTAGATCCTCAGCACAATACAGCCAATTAGTGCAATACAGCTTTTGAACAACAAATTCCTCTCTGAAGAATAAAGGGCTCTAAAGTAATCAATATTACTGCAATGTACCTGAATGGCTTTTGAATTGTAGATTGATTGTTGTTTCAAGCAAACTATTGCCCTCCATAAAAGACTAAAAACTTTCAGGAACAAACAATGAAGACAGGGAATCAGTGGTCAAAACACAATATGACCAGTTGGGAATGAAGCCATTAAGAGTGTTGATTATCACTCTTCTTTAAGAGAGGACCTGAGATGTAGATAATTTTGATATATGGGCACTGGACAGAGAGAGCTGTTATTAAGAGGCCCTTCTGCCTGATTTTACATTTCTTTCAGGATTATATAGCAAAACTACCTTTGTTTATTTCCCAGAAAGTTTTAACGATTTGAAGAAGAACTTTGGTTTATGTTTATCAGCCAGTCTGTTTCCTGCATCTGAATGAGGTCTGAATAATTAAGACCTGTCACAATCTTGGCTCTATTATTAATCTCTGACACAAAGCTGTCACAAAGCTATTGGAAATCTGAACTGCACACCTGAGCCAAAGGAATTTCTTTATCAAAACTGCCTGATAAGAGGTGCAACACACACAATCTGACTTTTAAGAGACTGATGTATACATTTAATAATTCTTAGCTTTTTGGGAAATGATTGGGATGTCTGAAACATTGAATTAGATTTGAATTTGAAAGGATTTAGCAGATTTATTTATTTTTTTTTTTTTTTAGGGGTTCAAGCGCGTAGCGCTGAAACCCTATTGTAATTGTTACATTTTCCAAGGATCAGCATTTTCCCCTAAAAGTGGTCGGGCAAACCAAACCATAAGTCGTAGAGACTTGAAACTTTGAGGGCTGGTAGTACGGAGCCCCGCACATGACATGCAAGAAAAAAAATTAAATCGTGCGCACGATTTACTAATTCGTTCCCTCGAATTACTAAATCATGCGCACGATTTACTAATTAGTTAGCTCGATTTACTAAATCGTGCCCACAATTTACTAAAACGTGCACACGATTTACTAATTCATGCGCACGTTTTAGTAAATTGTGTGCACGTTTTACTAATTCGTTAGCTAGATTTACTAATTCGTTAGCTCGATTTACTAAATCGTGCGCACGATTTACTAAAACATGCACACAATTTATTATTTCATTCCCTCGATTTATAAATCATGCGCATGATTTATAAATCGAGGGAACGAAATAGTAAATCGTGCGCACGTTTTAGTAAATCGAGGGAACGAATTAATAAATCATGCGCACGATTTAGCCTATTTTTTTCCTGCATGTCATGTTTGGGGCTCCGTATGGTAGTACTCATACCGCCTACAACGTCACCAAGGCTCGCCCCCGATCGGCCTGACGGGGGCGCTACAGCGGTCAAAAGGGCAAAATGGCTCATAACTCCTGTACCGTTAGGCCTAGGCTCAAGTGTCTTATATCGTTGGAATCCTTGGCTCAAGGCATCATTGCCCTAGCTGGTATTTTGGATTTTTTGAAAAACCTACTTTTGCGAACTAGACCTATGTTTTTGACCCGATCGGAACCAAACCAGTGCAGCGAGATTTTTTGGAGTCTGATTGTCAATAGTTATCAAAAAAAAGTTGAAATTCCGATTCACAGTCCCTAAGGGCCGCCAAAACGTTTGAGGTGGGTGGAACCACTTTTTCTAAAATGGCTATAACTCGTGAACGGCATGAGATATTTTCACCAAACTCAGCACAACTATGTAAAAGCTCATTCTGTGGTTGCGTGAAAAAGGACGTGGCGACTGGCCACTTGGTGGCGCTATAACAGGGAAAAAAATATGAAAACGGCTATAACTACTTCACCTTTAGTCCGAGCGACTTGAAAATTGCAGTGCAGCGTCTTTGTCCGAGGGCCACTATTGTCTATGAGGACACTGACGCATCTCGAAAAACATGTCTGCCGTCGGCCACTGAAGTTTGAGCAGCTATCAGACAAGGTTACTGGAGGCCGATCGGAATGAAACTCGCTGGGCCTGTTTGACTTACGGCCCTAGGGGCCTGTGAGAAATTCTAAAGAAATCGGCCACCTGGGGGGGCGGCGCCTTCGCGTTTTTCACGTGCGTAGCATTGTGTATCGCGCAATTTTTCGCGTACACCCACGACATTCGTACCACATGGTAGAACTCCTCACTCTGAGCAACTTTGCCTCTAGGACCAACGCTGTCCATCGAATTGCTCGTTAAATATTGGAGATTATTTCAAAAGCCAAATTTGGCAAACTAGTCCTAGGTTTTTGGCTCAACCTCAAGAACTCTTTAAAAGCTTAAATGCTTTAAAAAACATATATTTTCTATGGTAAATTTCCTGTATTGGCTGTAAATGGTCTTTTCCTTTTATAATTTAAGTGGTTACATGCTTACTAAATAAAATGTAAAATCTTTTTTGCACAAGTGCTTAAAGGCCTTTAAATGCTTGAACCCCGATAATTGCTGCTTGCAGCTATATTTTTCATTTATATCATGATCACACCATACATTTGCCCTCTAATAAAATAACCCAATAAATTCAAAATATTTTGATATCAAATGTGTAACAACAATTACTCGAGAATAATTGTATAGTTTCACTTTAAATTTTAACTATTTTATTGTGCTTCTGCAGCATCACAACATTAAATCTAATTAAATCTAAAATAAATTGTCAAAAAAAAAAAAAAACTGCAAGGTTTGTTAAAAATAAAAAATTAAATAGCTTTAACTTAATTAAATTGCCTCACATTAATCTATTACTAACAGAAACTGCATACTCACAAACATATCTGACTAATTGCAGTTTTTGTAACTTGACCCATATTTGGTCATAATTATACTCACTTATTTTTTCTCACATCTTGATGAAATAAATATATAATTGTTAAAAAAAATCTCCAGCATGTTTTGTTTAATCAGCCTTGTGTTTGACCATCTCACTGTCTTTCTCTTTGTGTCCCCAAGGTAGACTGAAATTGCATCGCTGAGTTTAAATAGTCAAAAAGCGGCACATACTAGAGCTTACAAACTTAGAGAATTTATGCTGACAGCTACACTGACAGTCTTATTGGGAGTGAAGCTGCACATTCACTGGACTGAATAAGTTAAAGCAAAAAAGAGGAATGACTAGCTTGTTATTTTCAGCTTTTCATAACACCAGTCTTTGACAAATGTCATAAAGGACTAACAAGGCTACAGTATGGGAAGGCAACTGGACAGCATCAGAAAAATCAAGCATTGAAACGGTTGCCTTCAGCAGTGGATGTAAAATTCACAAGGGTAAGATGGTTGATGTCTGTAGAACGGAGGCGTTGCAGAATAATAAGAGTATACAACATGTTCAAGTGTGTGAATTAATGATATCTCCAGAAAATGCAGTCCAGTCTGTGAATAAACATCTAGCTTTGCAAAAACATTTATTTACATGTGTTTTCAGTGTTCCAAAGGTCCGAGACCATGAGTGAAAATGCTTCTATTTTGCTTTTTTTTTTTTCGCATTACAAATGAACTTCATCCATGTTTCAAAGAGCATCTTTTGGAAATCTTCCTATTCGTTCGAAGGGGTTCACATATTGCTTAATGACCTTAAAATAGTGCAGCATCTTTCATATTTCTTATTCATTTTCATTCATAATCTTTGTTTTAAATTTCTCAACTTTCCAGATAATTGCAGTTTAAAGTACATTTTGAATACCAGAAATTCAGTGTGCTCTCTGCCTTTTTTATATTTCTAAAACCAGTTCCGCAGTGTGTCATGCTGTCACACTTAATTCAAAACTTTATGAGCAAAGACACCATTTTGTTCAGTTGCAAATTGTATTGATACTCTGTACATTTCTTGATAAAATGTGTAGTTGTGTGTGTAGAGAAATCTGAAGTCAACATACAGTGCTTTTACTGACACCTGCTGTCAACTCTCACGAGCCTCAGTGAATTTAAAGGGACAGTTCAACCAAAAATGAAAATTCTGTCATCATTTAAGCACCATAATGAAAGTCAGTGAAGTTCAAAACAATACAGGATCCTGGAGACATTTTTTTAAAATATATTCTTCTGTTTTTCTCAGAAGAAAATCAAAATCAAGTTTGGAACCACAAGTAAATTATAACAGAACTTTCTTTTTCAGGGAACTATCCTTTCGAGGGGAAAAGTAAGTGCAAATTAAATTATCTTTTTTTCTCAACTGCACGTTATGCGCTGGAGCCAACTTTAGACAAAAGAATAAAGGCAGCCTTGACGGTAGGGGTTCCCAATGACAAATCTTAAATGATGAACTGAGATGCTATTGAGAGATAATGTCTTTTGGGGCAATTTTGAAACTCTTTTTGACAACCAACTCTGGAAATGACATTTCACAGCAGGTGTCGCATTCGTTTCTCTTTACGCCCAGACAGCCCTCCTCCACTGTAGTCCCACATCCACCCTCTCGTTCATCTCCTCCTCCCCTCTCTGCTTAAAGGAAGGTCGCGGGTTCATCAGACCTGTCACCAGAACGGCACATGCTGAGGTATATGGATTGATCTGTCCTGCTGTGATGACAGTTACAGATACAGTCCCTGCTCTCACCACAAGGTGAGACACAAGGTTGCCAGCCCTACACAATCCCATCCTGTCACTGTAATTCGTTCATTTGCATCCAAAGTGTACAGCATCCTCGGTCCTTGGGTAAGATATTTAAAGGCTGAGCATGTTCGCCTGGATCTGAACAGAGGGCAGCGGCAGACCTGTTTCTGCTGACAAATACAAAACAAGCACATTGGGGATTCAGGGCTACCTCTGCAAGAGTGTGCTGAAGAATGAGGAAGAAGGTGGACAGTGTGCGTGTGTGTGTGTGTGGTTGGCAGGTGTTTGGAATGCTTTAGTTGCTTCAGGGCCTCGTATCCCATCATCCGCTGCTGATTGTGACGCTCTCTGGAGAGAAAGACAGATGAAAACAAACAGAGGGGAAACAGCAAAGGGAAGAAGCAAGGAGAAAATGACAAAACATATATGGCCCTTATAGACAATCATGCCCTATATCAGTGCTACCTGAAAGCATGACACTAAGTCATCCAGACACAAGAAAGACACTAGGTGCTTTCACACATACAGCATTTGCTGTAAATTTAATAGCATTTTTCTGTTGAGAGTTCTGTGTGAACAGACCACAAATCATTACTGTTATTGTGACATCTTGTGCTAGCTAATCAAAAAAGCTCTTCTTTACCATTTAGTGCTAAGTAAGCTAACTGAAAACAAAAGGATGGGAAATGTTTAATTTGACCAATTTTAGCTTCAGTAATATAATGTAATATGTGATTTAAAAGACATTTATTAAAGCTGCAGTCCGTAAGTTTTGCCTCTTTGTCGCCATCTCTGTTTGAAACCTGCAATTGCAGTTATTTGCGGCATTATCTTTACATGGGTTGTGCATTGGCACGGCTCCTCAGCGCAGATGAAACTAATGTTTGCTGTCAGTCACCGCACCGGTGTGGATACTGTACTCTTGGAAGTATGACCAAAATAAGAATTTTCACTGGAAAATGTTATCTGAACAAGTAAGTAATATGTCTGCCACTTTTGTTCTGACCAACTGAGAAAAAAAGCTTTACAATAAATCGCGCTACCGATGGTGATTATATCTAATGATCGCTTAGCTCAGATCACGTCAAAATTATTATTATTTTTATACTTTGTTCTCAAATTGTTAATGTTAACAACATCCACATTACCTGACTGTGTATTTAGTGTGTATTAGCGTTACCTGTAGATTTTAATTTCTGTAGCCACCCCACAGTCCAAAGTCTTTTGCTTTTGACTACGGGTGAATCTCCAGTTGTCACTAATGATTGTCATTTGGATCTTTCTGGATTACAATCTGCCATCAAAATGATAAGTTTAATTGTTCCAGCTGCTGTGAGGAAAGGCTATAAATGATCCGCTACCAGCAGCATCCTCACATGCCATATAGCCTACTAGCTGGGACTCCTTCTTTATGTAAATAGACGCGACGTAATGATGCAAAGACGAACGGCTGCATGCTTGAATTTCCCGTGGAAACCCACCAGTATCGATTTTATTAGAAAACATTATTACTGTTGTGAATCGGTGGGTAAGGAGATGGATTTTAACACTGGCTGGTTATGTACTTGCTCAAAAATTGATTTTGGATAATGTTTAACCAATAAAAAAGTTGCAGCTTTAAACTGCAGCTTTAAAATATTGTCATAATTGAAAATAAACACACCGTAAAGCAACATTGTAAAACCCTACAATGAAATTTACTAAATGTAACAAGTTCATTTTACTCAAATATAAGGTTATGGCTCTTAAAAGAAAATAAGTTAATTGAACTTAACTGATTATGTTAAACAGAACTCAAACTGTATGAGTTACAGAAGATAGCATGCTTGTTGAAAATGTGTGATTATGGTGGTTATGTTTCGGATTTAAAAGGGTTTCGGTTATGTTAGAGGTTTGGGGGCATTTCACTGTGCTGAGGAGAAGAGCCTGTGGTTACAGTATAACTATGCATATTCCAGAAGAGTGGCAGTCTCTTTGTATTTATCGTAGTACAGTGACCAGTCAACTGCCAAAAAAAATTTGTTATTAATGAGTCTAATTTTATTGGTTTTACTTAATTCTATTTTAGCCATACAATGAATCTGAATAGATTTGATTGAATATTTAAAATAATTAAAATAATTGCTAAACATTTTAATTTCATTGTGTTCAATCCACTTAAATGTAAAACTTACGCTTAATTAATCTGTTTGGACAACAACAATCATTTTGGTTGCATTAACTGAAACTCCATGGGTGGATTTTTAGTTTTCAGCATGTTTTGCATAAGACTCAATTAGGAGAATAAATGCTGAAATTAAATTATACCTATACTGTCTACTGAGTAGATTGTCTGCTTAATATCTGGTATTTTGACTTTATTTTGATGGTTCCGCAACAGACAATCTACTGACTATAAGTTACTTAGCAAGTACATGTCAACTTATTCTACTAACCCTACCCCTAACATTCTACTAATACTCTAATGACAGTTAGTTGACATGTAGGTGAAATGTTATGGTCAACAGAATGTCTAAAGGGGACCATCAAAATAAAGACTTTTCCAAGTCATTGTTTAACTAACTCAAGCAGAACATAAGAAACACCAGTATATTTAGATTTTTCCACAGATGACTTGAAAATGCTGCTGTTACTAATATACAGCAGTCTAGAGAACACTCGGCAAACTAAAATAAAACAGTGCTCTCTAGACTGTGCAGATGGCACATTTATCACAGGCAGTTAATCCTAACCAGCGATGGCAACACCAAGCAGAATATGCATAAATAGTTCAGCTCGGAGAAGCAGTCGCGTAGTACAGCAGTGCACAAGAAACACTGCAGTACCGATCTCAAATGCAGGGATTTACCGGAATGGTGAAGCTCATTATTCAGCGAGGAGTTTTCATGTCAGGAGCAGCAGGGGGGCCTGGGATTGCCAGGGGCTTTTCTCTCTTGCATTCATCCTTGCTTTAATACTCTATCTTAGCCCCCCTTATTCCCTCTGAGAAGGTGTGGAGTTCATTCTTGTTATTGCTCAGGAGAGTAATGAGAACTGCACTGCCTATGCGTGTTTGGAGAATGCATAATGATTTTGTTAAACATTGTCGATGTTGACCCTCACTGGAAAG
Organism: Ctenopharyngodon idella; assembly: GCF_019924925.1. Classification (NCBI taxonomy): domain Eukaryota; kingdom Metazoa; phylum Chordata; class Actinopteri; order Cypriniformes; family Xenocyprididae; genus Ctenopharyngodon; species Ctenopharyngodon idella. Next base: position 18,932,866 of record NC_067224.1, on the reverse strand, counting down.
CCACTGTTAGCATTTTTAAATGAGTATTGGTACATGAAATTGAATGTCACACTCTTCCGAACCTGACCAGACTTTCAGATCCTCTCTTTCATCTGGTTAATTGAGTTTATATGTGTGACAGAGCGATTCTCTGACTGTCACGCTTTCACGAATATTTGCACTTATTAACCTTTAGTCCTGTTGGGACAGATGAAGAAATTAATATTCATAGTGAGACATTAAATGCATTTAAAGACAAACACTATTCTATGATTAGACAAGCCATGGGCCAGTTATTTGTACTTTGCACTACATTGCAGCTTACAATAATGTACACAAATCACATTACAGCCAATTACAAGGACAGGTAGCTGGTAGGCCTAAAACACCAAGGCAAAGCCTGTTGTTATTGCAAATTCAATGAACTTCTAATCATGTCACTATTAAGCCAATATACAGCCAGAATGCTAAATACTGCTGCAGGAGGAAGTGTGTGGTAAAAGTGCCACCCTGCACAGGAAATGTTCAGTGAGTGCGTTCAATAAAGACATGAGAATGTGTCATTGTTTGATGTTTGATTAACAATTTCGATAGACACAGGGTCAAACTGAACTGAACATGATAAATCACAGCACAACATTCAGATTGATCAAATTTCCCACCCCAACTTAATGCATCTTTGCTAACTAAAAGCATTCAATTCTTTAAAATAAAATACTGACCAAAACTTTTGAATGCTAGTGTACACAGTTTGCTCTCAAAGTTATTGTAAAGTGTTACTGAGGTGCATCCTGAGAGTTTGTTTAAATACGGCTGGGAGAGTCGGCTGTTCTGACAGTTACTGAGTTCACTGCTTCAGTTCTCACATGAAACTGTCACTGTCAATACAGCTGTCAATGACACAGTCTGCAGAGAGTGCAGACAGTGTGAGACGTGCATCCTCAGGAATATGGTAAGTGTGCAGATAAGAAACCAGTGACCTGTGATTATGGAGACATCTTTAAAGGGTATTCTCAAGCCAAAGCTATACAGGGAAAGAGTCCAACAACTGTCTGCAAGGGCAGTCAAGAGAATTACTGTTGGCTCTCAAGGAAAGACCCTGTGGGCTGGATATATGAGGTGAGATCCTGCGGGAATAAATCCTTTCCACCCGACCTCTAACAAAGACTGGCAGCCCTCCTCTGTTGCGTGCAAACTAATGGAATGCATGGTGACTGATCGATTAGGTCGCACATTCTTGGGAGTCATATCCTCTTTGTAGATTATCAGAGTAAATTTAGGAGAGGCCAGTCTGTGATGGCACTAAATGTTTCTTTGAAATGTACAATTTAACCTCAGTAGAGATTCTCCTTAGACCAAGTCTCTTTTTTAATAAAGACACTGTATCTAAACTCATTAAGATTCATGGTTGCACTTTATTTAAGGTGACATAGTTACATTGTACTTACACAAATAAGTAATAATAATTAACTACATGGTAGGGTTAGTTACTTGTAATTATGCATAATTTACTGTTATTACACTCTAAAAATTCGTGGGTTGTTTCAACCCAAATTTGGGTCAAATGTGGACAAACCCAACCATTTCTGACCAAAATTTGGGTTGAAACAAAGTTTACTATAGTAAGTACATGTAGTAATGTGTAACTACGTCACCTTAAAGGGTTAGTTCACCAAAAATGAAAATTCTGTCATTAATTACTCACCCTCATGTCGTTTCACACCTGTAAGACCTTCGTTCATCTTCAGAACACAAATTAAGATAAAATCCGATAGCTCAGTAAGGCCTGCATTGCCAGCAAGATAATTAACACTTTCAGATGCCCAGAAAGCTACTAAAGCCATATTTAAAACAGTTCATGTGACTACAGTGGTTTAACCTTAATGTTATGAAGCGACGAAAAAACTTTTTGTGCGCCAAAAAAACAAAATAATGACTTTATTCAACAATATAGTGATGGGTGATTTCAAAACACTGCTTCATGAAGCTTTACGAATCTTTTGTTTCGAATCAGTGGTTCGGAGCGTGTATCAAACTGCCAGAGTCACGTGATTTCAGTAAACGAGGCTTCGTTACGTGTTTCGAAATTTCAATGGTTCACCACTGGGGGGCGTGACTTTGGCAGTTTGATACGCACTCCGAACCACTGATTAGAAACAAAAGATTTGTAAAGCTTCGAAGCTTCATGAAGCAGTGTGGAAAGACATGAGGGTGAGTAATTAATGACAGAATTTCCATTTTTGGGTGAACTAACCCTTCATTTTTGGGTGAACTAACCCTTTAAAATAAAGTGTTACCAGACTAATTTCTTGATTTAGAATCCATGTCCAGATTCCATCATTTTAAGTTACCTTGGGGTCCAAGTTGAGGCGACACAATCATACGAGCTCCCTGCACAACTGTAAAAGACTATTACCACTAAAGAGCCAGACCGTAACAATCAATTAAAAAATCTACAAGCCAAGCAGTTGCACAATTACCATAAGGACATCACAGGAAATAATCCTCTGCACACAATTTGTTGTTGTTTTTTTCTTTCTTCCTTATGTCTCAGAAGCATATCCTCTAAGGCCAGTGGATGGTTTGAAGCCTGTGTGCCTTCCCTAGAATAAATTACTGACATGCACAGGGTGGATTTGCATAAGCCATTGGCCTATCCTTTGAGAGAAACGGTTTTAATACGTAGATACAGACCCTTTGTCCCCATCCGAAATTCACTGGAGTCACCTGTTCCACTCAGTCTGCTCATGAATGGTAAACGGGTGGAATTAAACAAACAAGAGGAGGATAAACCAGACAATGTTCTTGTTTCCTGAAGAAAATGTATCTTTCTTAGAAGTGTAGGACAGAAATGTCCTTGACCTTTAATGTTTTTTCATTATTTTTATAATATATATGATTTTAACCATTGTTTTTTTTATTATCATTACAAAAATATCACCTCCATATTTGTGTCATTATTACATTAGCAACCAGAATGGTGATGATTGTCTTGATCCAATATAGTTGATAACATTTGGTAAAATCACACATTCCAGCAAATGCTATGTGTAATTTCAAGGAAAATATTTTTTTCTAACCCTTTGATCTGAGAAACAGGAAGCGTTAAGTTCATTTCTTTTAAGTGAACTGAGACCTCTACAGTGTTATGGCCTCAAAATGCACTTTCTGGACCATGAAATTACAAGATATCTAATGGAGACCCTCAGGTCAGTCTAACACTATAGACTTATCTTCTTAAACAAGTGTAAGGCCATGAAACTTGACCCAACTTTCACCTCACTTCCTTGCAGTTATATGCAGTTCAATGGGCTTACTGGATGCTATGCATCAAAAACCTGTCTTTCTTCCCCTGAACTCCAAACAAAAGAAACCCCTGCAAAATTGGGCTTTCAGGCTTATTGCTTTCAGTACGATTAGTCTTCTGTGCTGTCTTTGTTTGTTATATGTTATCTTGGTTCATGCTTCAAAAATGCATGAAAGTAGGTGGACGTGACAAATGTCCTCAAAAACAGCTTTTAAAATTTAAGGAGCATAAAATTTTAAGAGTTGGGGGGAAAAAAAAGATACAGCTGTGCGTTCAAGCAAGCGAAGTCTGCAGATGACATGGTTCCATGATTCCCAACCATTGCAACAAGAGTGCAACTGCAAGAGTCCATAGGGCTTATTTACACTGGCATTCAAAGTCCAAAACACCCTTGAGTTTATAGGCTTTGTTTGGGCATGCTTGACAATTAGCTTTTCTAAATGAATATGTAAATCCTCCTCAATGGAGTATGAGGCAAATTTACATGCCCTGCTATTACACAGCGATAACACTGACACTGGAGCTCTGAAAAGTATGCAAATAAATAAATAATATAGGGAGTTTTAAAGTACTGTGTCGCTGTTGGATTGAGGTGATGCCTTAAACATATGATTAGAAGCTTAAAAAAAAGAAAAGTCAATATCTGTAAACAGCTTTGATACCCTTGTTAAAATTAGAAAAGCCCCAAAATGTCCCCCTTTTGCAAAGTTCATGCTGCAGCATAGTTAATTTTGCACCCACTTCAGAAAAATAAGTAATTAATTTAGCCCATACACTGTTCGGTAACAGTTTAATTTAAGGTGTAGTTACATGTTACATTCTTACTATAATAACTAACTAAAAGTAACTAACCCTAAGCAAAACCCTAACCTTAACCCTATAGCAAGTACATGTAGATAATTAATATTATACAGTACTTATTTGTGTAATTACACTGTAACAAATCACCTTAAAATAGTAACAGTGTAACCCACTGTTCTAGTAAATCCTGATCCTAAAGAAAAAACATTTTTATTTTTCAAAATTTCTATTCACCAATATGGACATTTAAGACACAAAAGTTATACATATACACAAAAAAGACAGACAATAATCATATTCATACAAAACAACAACAACAAACATCACAAAAGATGCGTACCCTTACTTAGTTACATTCGATATTCCAACTGCCACTGGCATAAAAGAGTGTTTGCAATAATTTTAAAGAACTCTGGGGACCTTTTACCTTCTTCCAGATGGAAGCATTACAAATGCTGTGTAAAGTGAGCGTGTGGAATCGGATATAACCCTTGTTGCTTTTCTATGTTTTGGCATCCTATTCTCTGGCGTCCTATTATTTTTCAACCGTTCTCACTATCCTGTACAACTTCTTCCTTTTCCTCACTCCCAGGTTTCCATACCAGGCTGTAATTTAAAACACTAAAATATTCTCAACATGGCAACTCTTCAGTTTCTGCTTAAGAAACAACCTTTCAATTGCTTTTCTAAAAATAATGACCCTTCTTCAGTTCCACAAACACCTCTACTCCCCATTTGATAAAATATACACTTTCCAGTCCACAAGGGCTTTCAGTTCAAGAGCTTTGCCTTGCCTATGAAACAAGGTTAGAGATAGAAGGATGGAGGTAAATAATGTGCCATACCCAGCAGGGTTGCTATAAATACCTTATGTATATACCTTATGTATATACCTTATGTGCTATAAATACCTTATGCCTTATGTATAAGTAGACTCTAAGGTGCTGTTTGTATATCACTAAAAATTGTTATTATTAATAGGTTCGCTTCTTATTTCTGACCACTAGGTACCACTAGTGCATCGCTTATTGTGTTTGAGAGGACAGCCCATATTTATTGCTGAAGCGTTTTTGCTGCAGAAAGCTTCGTGTTGCTATTAATAAAAATACGCACTATATAATAATTAGAAATCAAATGCCAGAAGTATATACAGTACAAGGCTACCTTACTATTTATATGATGCCGTTCGCGTTGCATCATCTTACCGCGACAGAACTGAAATGTTCTGGCTGATGATTGGTTTATACTCACGTCAATCACAGAGAGTCACCAATCACGGATAACATCCCAAATTCATAATGTTGCATCAGCATTGGCTTCCCTGCAATATCCGGGAAACGTGTATGCCGGTGTCCTGAATAAGCACTGTGCTAAACTGTAAATCGTTGGATCGTGTTACGTGTTCGTGCTTGTGATATTTTTCGTCTAATTATGGCGGATGAGAGCGTGACCGAACAAATGAAGGTTCTGAAAATGGACGAGAAGAAGGTATCAGATATACATGCGGTTAGCTGACTAACGTTAGCTAGTGAAGTCCTCTGTCTGAGACAGTCACAGCATGTTGCTGTCAAAACTCAGGATCCTTATTTTTCATAGTTTTAGGTGTCTTTGGAGCAAGTTGCTCTTATTATTTGTTTGACTGCTGTGTAATATGGATTACTTTATAAACTCTGGTTATTTAAAGGTCTGCAGTCATGAATGGTTTCTGTATCATTTTACAATGGGTGAAGTGACACGTTTGAACTCTTTTGTTTGTTGACATGAACAATGAATTGACAGTAACTACCAATGAATGTCACACCCTTTGTTTCAGAATAGCAAAGATGGAGGAAAGAAGAAAAACAAGAATGCTGGTGGAGATGCAGGTGGCAAGGCTGAGGTTGGTGCTTCTGTTATTGTATCACAATGCTTGCATATTCCCATAACAACACTGGTAGAGGTTAGTATTAAAATTAGTCCAGAGTACACCCGACCACTGACAGCATCGCTCCAGCTGTTCCAGAATGGACTTTAATTCTCTTTAAAATGTATTAAATCTAAAGCATGTGACTAGTATTGCAATGGACACATGTAGCTTGAAAATATTTGGCATATATGCATTTAACAGAGGTGGATGTTCTTGGTTTGGTTCATAATTTCAAACACAATACTTCTCCTGTTATGTTAAATGGTGCTATAGTTTATTATTTATGATACATGCACTGTGAAGGGCTCTTTAAACAACGTACAGAGTTTGTGTAATGATAATATGAGTTTTGTCTCTCTTTTCTCTATAGTTGAGTCCTCCACCACAGTACATCGAGGAGCGTCTGTCTATATATAACAAACTGAAGGCAGAACACGATGCCCTGCTGGCAGAGAAAGCAGCAAAAGACAGCAAGCCCATCAAGATCACGCTGCCCGATGGAAAAGTAATAGATGGGGAGTCCTGGAAGACCACGCCATACCAGGTTGCCTGCGGCATCAGGTTAGTAACTAAACTAAACTAAACAAGGCAAGCGTTTTCAGCCCTAATGTTGAAGCTGCTTGAAACAGTCACAGTTAGCAATGGAACTTGTAAAAGATTTGTAAACTTGAGTTGAATCTCCTACGTGTATTTAAAAAAAAAATAAAAATTTAACCCTTCAAGCCCGAAGTGTACCGCCGGAAAAAATTCATAATAAAATTACTAAGCAGCCACTGACAGGAATAACACAAAATAAGTATCATTTTTAAAGCTTAGAAACTCAGCTTTTTAATGCATCCAACCATTCTGATCAGCTCTTAATGAGTGCTGAGTAGTCCCTCTAAACCGGAGTGCCACCTAGCTATAAAAAAAATTAATAATCATATTTTTCAAAAATACTGCCTTGATCAACACAAAATAGGTGTCATTTGAAAGCTTAGAGTCTGAACTTTTCAATGAATGTAGCCAGTTTAACTCCTAAGTAGTGCAGAGTTATTTGCTGATAAATAAATACAAATATTTTCATAATTTATGAAATATTTTTTTGTACTATGTTCTGCAATGTGTCAAAAACATCATGCAGCTCAGATAGTCATGTGTCATATGTCATTTGAAAGGTCTCATGGAGTAGAATACAACAAGCATAATTGTTTTGGGCTTTGGCTAAACTTGTGTGAGTTTTTGTACGTGAAGCCCCGCAAGACCCATATGTAAATAATATATGGATGCTGCATTTATGTCAAGTTTCCGCTTGGAACTTCATGAAACAATGCTCCGATTGTGGAAAATCATTATTTACAGCAGATTTACAGCAGATTCTCACGATTAAAATGAGTTCAAAATCAACATAATCTAATGCATCGATCACAAGATATTCCTCACGGAGTTATGACACATAAAACCCCACAGGTGCTAACTAAAATCAAATGTAGCTTTCACGTGGCGTTTTTGCTTATAACTTAATGAAACATGCGTAGATCATAGAAAATGGCACATCATTACTTACAGTAGATGCTCCTGATTGAAATGAGTCCGAATCAACATAATCCCTTGCGTAGATCACTAGATATTCATCAGGAACGATTTTAAAAATGCCCATTAAGGAGGTGTCAAGGGCTAAACAAAAAGGCTAACGTTTCCAAATGCTGTAAACTTTGATTACTTTGTGCTATCACTACAATTTGATCCAGATGTAGCTCACATAGAGGAACATCACCAAAAAGAATGGTCCTCCTACCATATTTACTTCCTGAGTTATTACATGTCAAATGTAAAATTATAATAAAAAATTAAATATTTTTTTTGTATTTTATCAGCAGTTTCTCAGCATGAGAATGTCCAAATGTAGTTAATTTTTAAAAAGTTTTCTATCAAACGATACCTACCTTTTGACTCCTTGCTATAGTTTTGGAGTGTCTTTACATACTTTTGTGTATGTCACTCGGAAAAAACAACTCTAAAAATGCCATCAAGGCTTAAAGGGTTAATATAGACAACTTATAAACACTGCAGGCTTTGTGGTGCAGTCAAAACATTGCTCTCTTTGTTTGAGAAATTCAATAGCAATATTGACCCAGCAAGTGCAGTGAATTTGGGTTACATTTATGCATTTAGCAGACACTATTATTCAAAGCAACTTACAATAGAAGAACATAACATAAGCAATTTGTCACAGAGCCAGCCATATTCATAGTGTACAATGCCAGGTTTTTTGGAAAGCCAGACAGGAAACAATCTTGAGCAGAGGTGAAATGCAAAGAAGATGTGATTTTTTTTTTTTTTTTTCTCTCTCTAAGACAGCATGTCATATTGTGTTGTATACAAGTGTTTTTTAGAGGCAAATCTATTGAGATTGCTTGCTACAATTTAAATTTCTGTTTAGTCTCATTGAAAGGCACTAATTGCTTGATTTCATTGTGCTTCCAACTTATGCAGTAACTTGTAATCACTATGTATAACGTTATAATGTGTTTTTATTTAACAGCCAAGGCCTTGCTGATAATACTGTGATCTCCAAAGTGAACAATGGGGTGTGGGATCTGGACCGGCCCTTAGAGGAAGACTGCAGTCTAGTGTTTCTCAAATTTGATGACGAAGAAGCACAAGCAGTAAGTGTAGAGCGTTCTACAAGTTTGTTTAAAGAGGTCCTATAATGCTTCTTTTTTTTTTTTTTTTTACATTTTAAACTTTTTTAGTGTGTAATGTTGCAGTTTTAGCATAAAAAAAGGTCTGCAAAGCAACTAAGTCGCCTCACTTTGCAGACCTTTTTCGTGCTAAAACTGCAACATTGAAAGTGTTGAAAGCTATTGACCACTCACAACACACTGGTCCAACCAATCAGAGAACATTGTGCTTTTCATATTTTACATTGCTGCCACTATGTAAAATATGTAAAAAATAATGTGATTTTGAACATTCAAGCATGAAAATCTATTCTAGTAGAATCAAGAATTTGCAAAAGGCCATAATAGGTCCTCTTTAATGAACACTTGTCTGCAGTAGCAGTGACCACACCACAAATGAAATGTCACCGTAGTACTGCATTTGTAGGCATGGAGACGTTGTTTATTTGATAAATTATTTTATGTAATACATTATTGAAAGAGTGCATATTTGCATATTATTTCAGAAAACAAATGTGTTCTCTTTAGGTTTATTGGCACTCCAGTGCCCACATAATGGGAGAGGCCATGGAGAAAATCTATGGAGGCTGCCTTTGTTACGGACCACCCATTGAGAATGGCTTTTACTATGATATGTTTCTTGAAACTGAGTAAGTCAAACATATTCTTTCTTGCTTTTTCTTTAGATTTTCTTTATTAGAATAATTTGGGTTGTTCATCGACAGAACAGTAGTATTACAGATGACTGTGCTCATCCATGTTAATGCGTGTCATTGTTATGTCCATTTACTATCTATTATTTAAAACTGTCAGTCAGAGCTTGAAAGTCACATTAATTCATCTGTGGTTAGAAATTATGCCAAGCAGCTGTTCAAGAAATAAAACATTTTGTCCTTTTTTTTAAATCCTTTTCAACAATTACTTGACCTTTTGTTTGACCAGGACCAGTGCACTGGCTTTAGATAAACAGCAAGGAACATAATAAATGCAGTAATTTACTTGTTGAATGTCAATTTATGCAAATGTTATTCATTTTGATAATATCGCTGTCAAGCTCTGCCTTGTTTGTTAGTTTGGCTCTGTCTGGTCCAGAATAGGTATTTTACTGAAAAAAATATTGCTTTGTCATAAAAGATGACTGCTGGTAGAAAAAGTTTCTTTAGTTGGTGACATCTGTGAGATGTTTGGTTATTCTATGCGTTCTAGTTTTTATTTAAGAAGGGCTTATGTTTTGTAATGAAACCTGTGCACCTTTGTGTACTTTAATTTCTCTATCCTCTCCCTTCCTCGTCTGCCGGTTCTCAGAGGTGTATCGAGTAATGATTTCCCATGTTTGGAGAACTTGTGTAAGAAGATCATCAAAGAGAAGCAGCCCTTTGAGAGGCTGGAGGTAAAGAAGGAGACTCTGTTGGAGATGTTCAAGGTAGGTGCTTCCTTTCTAAAATAGAGAAATATAAGCTCATGCCGTGAATAAACCCTTAACACCCTTAACCTTGAAGTTCAGAACAGTGAAATCTGCTTCTCTCGTTGTTCTAGTACAACAAGTTCAAGTGCAGGATTCTGAATGAAAAGGTTACCACCCCAACAACTACAGTTTACAGGTCTGATTTTTGGTTGCAAAAACCTTTGCTGTGTGTTTTTTGTATTATTATTATTATTATTTTTATTTTTTTGTGATTATCAATTTTTTTCACGTGTACTTGCACTGCTGTTCAAAAGTTTGTGGTTTGTATGATTTTTTTGTTGTTGTTGAAAGAAATTAATACTTCAGCAAGGACACATTAAATTGATCAATAAAGACTTTCAAATTGTTACAAAAGAACGTTCTATTCATCAAAAAATTTAATCATGGTTTCCACAAAAATATTAAGCTTTTGATTGGTAGTCTATATACAGTATATTTATACCTTGGTTTTTTTACACGTTTGTTTTGTTGCTGTTTCTGTAGGTGTGGGCCTTTGATCGATCTGTGCAGAGGGCCTCATGTAAGACATACAGGAAAGATCAAGGCCTTAAAGATTCACAAGGTGCACAATTCAGTCCTTTTCTTAATGGTTTCAATAAATGGTTTCAATGGCTGGAGAGCCACAGTCCTATAGAGTTCAGCTCCAACCCTGATAAAAACTCACCTGCCTGTAGCTTCCTAGTATCCCTTCAGACCTTGATTAGCTTGTTTAGGTGTGTTTGATTGGGGTTGAAGCAAAATCTGCAGGACTGTGGCTCTCCAGGACCAACAGTTGCCACTCCTGGTATAATCCCAAATAACGTGTATGATGTACATCACAGAATTCCTCTACGTACTGGGAGGGAAAAGCTGATATGGAGAGCCTGCAGAGGATCTATGGCATCTCTTTCCCTGATCCCAAGATGCTGAAAGAATGGGAGAAATTCCAGGAAGAAGCCAAGAACAGGGATCATCGCAAACTGGGACGGGTATGAGTAGATGTGTGAAAATGTATATGAATACAGGATCAAAAAATCCATCTGAAATATGTAGTGGATTTTTACAATAAACAGACAGAGGTACTTGTTCAGATAAGCCAAAAATATACATGAAATATGCAGCACATCACAAAACCTTTTTTTTTTTAAATTTATGCCATGGCCACGCAAAATGCTGCGTCAGTGGTATCCCCTCCTATGGATTATGTAAATCATGCTTTATTTAAACACTTGGGTGACAGGGATTAAATATACTAATAGTGCACAGTACTGGCTCATACATACTCTTAATCAAAAAGTCTTTCATACACTACCATTCAAATATTTAGGGTCGGTAGGATTTTTTGTTTGTTTGTTTGTTTGTTTTTGAAATAATGCTTTCAAAACCAAGGTTGCATTTATTTGATCAAACACCCACAGTAAAAACAATAATTTCATGAATTAAATTTATTTTATTTTAGAATTTAAAAATGACTTTTCTATTTTATTATATTTTGAAATGTTATTTGTGATGGCACAGTTGAGTTTTCAGAAACAAATTATTATCCTTCAGAAATCCTTCTAATATGCTGATTAGCTGCTCAGGAAATAGATCTTATTATCAATATTGAAAACTGTTTCAGGATTCTTTGAATAGAAAGTTCAAAAGAACAGCATTTATTGGAATTAGAAATCTTTTGTAATATTATAAAAAAAATTTACCATCCCACTCCCTTTTGATCAATTTAATGCATCCTTGCTGAATAAAAAAAAATGTAAAAAAAATGACCCCAAACTTTTTTAACAGTAGTGTACTTAAATCATAAATCTAGCAGTAACATGTATGCTCATTCTTACTGCAAGTGAATAATTATAAAGGGAAATCAGAATGGACAAATTAATATAAAGCAGCCCTTTTCCACCAAACATTTGGGGGACAAAACTGCTCACAATGTAGGACATGTGGACGCCTTGGTGTTCTAATGACTTGAGCAGAAAGTTGCCCCCCAACCCCCCATTTGATGCACTGTGTAGGGTGTCTCGCTGGGGTGACTGAAGACAGGTCTGATAGGTGGGCTGTGTGGGGAGCAGGGACTGTGCCCATAAAGAAGGCAGATGTCTGTCTCCTTAATGTGCCATCTGTTCATGGGCAATGCTGATGGGTGCACAGGGAACACTTTGTCACAACAAAAGCTAGAGCGTAATCAGCCATTTGTCCTATTTTTTTGTCTCTCTTGCTCGTTTGAACTTCTCTTGTTCTTTTCCTTTGTATCCTCCTGTAATTTGTATTAGATTTCTGATCTGTCATAATTGTTTCTCTAACCTTTAATGTTTTACACACTCTCTTGCTTTGGTCTTTTCAGGAGCAAGACTTGTTTTTCTTCCACGACCTGAGCCCAGGTAGCTGTTTCTTTCTCCCTAAAGGAGCCTACATCTATAATACGCTGATCGAGTTTATTAGGGTGAGTTTCCCCCATTTCGAATTCATAGTTTATTCTGTTACTACAGAGCCGATATCATCCATTTAAAAAAATTACAATAGCCAACAAAACAAGGGTGTGATGTGGAGCCGGGTTTGCAGAGGTCTATTAGGATATGCTAAATTGCATTTTATGGATGTCATGGTTCAGTAGACCATGTAATGGATAGGTTGGTCCACTTCAAGGACCCCGGTAATGATTGTGGGCAAACCACTTGAATATTTATTTTCATGGACTGTTTTTGTTGTACTGTGGTCTATTTTACTTTATAGAGTGAATACAGAAAGAGGGGATTCCAGGAAGTGGTCACTCCGAACATCTACAACAGCAAACTGTGGCAAACCTCAGGACACTGGCAGCACTACAGCGAAAACATGTTCTCTTTTGAGGTGGAGAAGGAGATCTTTGCTCTCAAGCCAATGAACTGTCCTGGACACTGGTAAACAATCTTTCTATATTCACTAATGTGAAGCAACAGAAGTTTTGAAGTGTTTGTTAATAATAACAGGCATTGACAATATGGCAGGACAGTATCCCTGAATGCAAAAAACTTGGTGAGCAAAATCTGTTATGGGGAATTTTTTTTAATGTATACTTTTTCCTTGTTTTCCAGTCTGATGTTTGACCACCGGCCACGCTCATGGAGGGAGCTGCCCCTACGTCTGGCAGACTTTGGAGTCTTGCACCGTAACGAGCTGTCTGGAGCTCTGACTGGCCTGACAAGAGTCAGACGCTTCCAACAAGACGACGCTCACATCTTCTGCTCTATGGACCAGGCATGTTACATGAGCAATATCACACCAGTAGGAGTGCGATATGGCTCTATATCAGTATGGCTGGAGTTAATCACAGCCGTGCTGATATAGAGCCATATCACATGACTACGAGTGTGATTATTGCTTTTATACAACAGTTAGACAGCACAAGTGTGTAAATATATAAGAAACAACAACAGAGTGTCTTTAAAAACCCTCTTTTGTGCAGAACTACTTCCTTCCACCATGGATTCAAATCTCAACTTGACATTTTAACAGTTGAGCCCAAGCCTCATTATTAATTCGAAAATGTCACTTTAGAACTACTTGCATCTTATAAGGTGTTGTTTAAAGAAAAGATAACATTCTTGTTTACAACATTGTTTCCGTTCCTTTTCAATATACAAGTCTTTGTTACTGACACACTCATAAAGACAGTCTTTGCCGCCATCTACAGGCATAATAATGAACAGGCATAATAATGTCAGTCACAACCACTAACAGACCTTTTCTCAATACAAATTATGGCAAATGTTTTATATAAAATAAAATATTATTTATTGAACAATGTTTAAATTAACAGTAATAGCCATTATAAAAGTATAAGAAGTTTGTACAATAGGAGATAAAAAGAAGAAAACAATTCCATCAAAAGTACAAAAGCAGTGCTCTAGTTAGTACAGGATTTAAGTGAAATAAAAATCTGAAGTTATGAGACTTAAGCTTGCCAGATCAATTTGCTCTGGAACAAGTAATAGATTAATTAGACCAAAGATTGCCAGTTTGATATACCTAAAACAAATTATATCTATATATTATGTAGTTTAACTACTATCTACATAAGAGTCAGTGGCAAATTCCCGAGGAGTGTACATGAGTGATGAACGGCTGCTGACGGCCTGGATCTCACATCTCCGAAAGCGGCTAAACAAATGTTCAAATAGGCACCATGCTTATATATAAATCGCATATTTGAAGTCTAAACAACTACATTCTACAACTTGTTTTGTATTCTGTGACACAATAACAGTAGAATTTGTAAAAATTAGAAATGGTTGCTCCTCCACCATTGACGCTCGCGTTGAGAAATTCTTCCAGCATAGATTCGGCAGAAACAAGCAGACTGATACAAATTGTGAGACGTATTGTGTGTGATATTAGTAGAATATCGCATGGCTGGAAAAGGCTCTCAGCCAATCAGATTTGAGAACTAGAACCAACTAATTTTGAATACACAATGCTTTTTTGTGACCTCATATTTTCATGGTTCCCTAACCTGAAGTCATTGAAATGACTAAAATCCTAAATACATACAATATTTTGAATATGAATATATTTGGTTTTGCTCTTCATTAGTGATCTCTGGAGAATTATTATAAGAATCCTTATTTAGTAATCACAAACGAAAGCCATGAGAAAATTATTGGTGTAAAGGTCTGTGTTAAAGAACTGTTTGATTCATGAGCACATTAATACTTTGTTTGTTTGAATTCCACACAAGAGGTAATTTTTCTCCTCATCTTACCTCCTTACTTTTACTCCTATCAGATTGAGTCCGAGATAAAGGGTTGTCTCGACTTCCTGCGTACGGTGTATGATGTGTTTGGCTTCACCTTCAAATTGAACCTCTCCACCAGGCCAGAAAAATTCCTAGGAGAACCTGAATTGTGGGACCAGGCTGAGAAGGTAGAATTTGAAACTCAACATGAACTCAGTGTCCCAAACCAATGTCCATGCAAACTATTGTTCAAAGGTTTAGGGTTGGTAAGATTTCTGTTTTTGAAAGAACACACCAAGCCTGCATTTATTTGATCAGAAATCAGTAAAAACTGTAATATTGTGAAATATTATTACAATTTAAAAGAACCGTTTTCTATTTTATATCTTCAGAAATCATTTTAATATTGACTTGATGCACAAGAAACATTTATTATTATTATATATTATTATCAATTTTGAAAATCATTGTGCTGCTTAATTTTTTTTTTTTTTTTTTGGAAACCGTGTTTTTTTCAGGATCCTTTGATATATAGAAAGTTCAAAAGAACAGCATTTATTTGAAATATAAATCTTTTGTAAAATTATGTATTTACTGTCACATTTGATGAATTTAATGCATCTTTACTGAATAAATATATTAATTTATTTTTTAAAAATCCTACCGACCCCATAATTTTGAACCGTAGTGTATAATATAAGGTGTAATTTTACCACTATCATAACATCTCATCAATTTGTTTTAATACAGTTATTCTCTTATGATATGCATGATAAACCGCGCATGTCTTATCTAGTTTGACTTTATTAAGCCCTTGTTAATTGTTTTAGCAACTGGAGAACAGCCTGAATGATTTCGGAGAGAAATGGGTTCTGAATCCTGGTGATGGAGCGTTCTATGGACCAAAGGTACATACAGATAAATAAAGCAAAATATATAAACACTTATAAAAAGACTTTACACTCAACTATTTTGTTTTTCTGTCATTCAGATTGATATTCAGATAAAGGATGCCATTGGCAGGTATCACCAATGTGCCACCATTCAGCTGGACTTCCAGTTGCCTATTCGTTTCAATCTCACTTTTGTAAGGTATGTTTAATCTTTGCCTCTATATAATAATGGGAATTGAAAACCTGAGTAGAGCCCTTATTTTTGTTCCCTGTACAACAGTGACATTTTGTGGTTACATTTGATTACTACACTCCTCCTGCATTTCACTTCATGATTGTCAGCTGTCTAATTTGCTGAGCCTGTAAACCACATCTTGTCTGTCTTCAGCCATGATGGTGATGACAAGAAGAGACCCGTGATCATCCACAGAGCGATCCTGGGATCAGTGGAACGCATGATCGCCATCCTGACTGAAAACTATGGAGGAAAATGGTATAGTTAAGGAAGAGACTCTAACAAGATAAAGTTTAGTCTCACACCGTATGTGCTAACAAATTCTTCTGCTTTGGTGTCTCACAGGCCACTGTGGCTGTCCCCACGTCAGGTGATGGTGGTGCCCGTAGGACCCACTTGTGATGAGTACGCCCAGAGAGTAAGTTCTGCTTGCATTTTATGATACATCAGTGTCTGTTACTTCTGATATTTTGGTGCTCAAGAAATATTTCATATTATTATCAATGCCACAGTTGTACTGCTTAATATTTTTGTGGAAACTGTGATACATTTTTTTTTTTTTTTATAGGATTCCTAAATGAATAGAAAGTTCAAAAGAACAGCATTTATTTGAAATAGAAATCTTTTGTAATATTATAAATGTCTTTACTGTCACATTTGATCAATTTAAATTCAACTGCTGAATAAAAGTATTAATTTCTTAAAAAAAAACAAAAAAACAATTGTACTGACCCCATAGTTTTTAATTAAATCCCTGTACTGTTTTAATCTGTATGATAAATCATGCATATCTTTTATGCTCACAAACAGGTCATAATTAGAATTTAAAAAAGCTCTTGTCAATCTCAGGTACAACATGAGTTCCACAAGGGAGGGTTGATGACGGATGTGGACCTGGATCCAGGCTGCACACTGAACAAGAAGATCAGAAATGCACAGTTAGCTCAGTACAATTTCATTTTAGGTGAGTGATCCAACATTAACATTAGAAAAATGGTTTTATTTTGATAGACACTGTAAAAATCATGGCTTGTTCCTGTTTACTACTGTAAATTATCTGTTTTTGCCCATATTTCTCTTTATAGTTGGTGCCAAAATAAAGGCCACTATGTATATAATTGCTCTTGTGTTTCATAAACCAAAAACAACACAAGCTAACCATGACTGATTCTCAGTAACTTAAAGTGCACCTATTATGCTTTTTTGGTTAGTACCTTTTGTGTAGTGTATCATATAGATGTTTGTGAATGTAAAAAGTCTGCAAAGTTTCAAAGTACACAACAAATGGAGTTATTGACTCCCAAAAGAAAGAACCGATTTTGAACTGTAATTCCAGTCTTACTTCCTGCACAAACCTACGTAGGTTTATAACAAATTTGTATAATGCCTGTCTATGGTCTTGGGTGATGTAGTAATGATGTATTTTTGTAGGCCTACCTGGAAGTCAGCATCACCCTGGTTCCCTTGACAAAAACCCAATAGGATTTTTCCATCGGCTTTTGGATTAGTGCAAAAAATAAGCTCTGCGACTAACAGAAGCTTAGGATGCTTACATGTTTTGTTCATTGTGATAATCTTCATCTTTTATGCATTTTGAAGCTTAAATACAATTGGCAGAAGTCAAAAGCTAAATGTAGGCTGTAAACGAACCACAGGGTCGCATGGCTTCGTCGTCACCATCACTAAGCTTCTGACAACAGTCTTTGTTTAAAAACATTTTCCCTGGAAGTTTGAGTTATAATAGTTTGCTTAAGTGTGATTATAAACGCAGCGAGGCAGTGAAAGTGGACTAATGAGTAGATGAGTTTACCTGTTCGGCTCATGATGTTTAATATTCCTGACAGTGTTTGTAGTCTGATTTAGCAACTCGTTAGCAACCGCCTTTTTCAAGACAAGTAAAAGCTTAAAAAAAAACAAAAAAAAAAAAACACAAGAGGTTTTTACTGATGTATTATTTGTAGAAAAAAAAACTAAAACATGAAAATATCTTGAGCTTGTGTTCACCACAGACCTTATTTCAAGCATTCAAAAAACCCATTGAATTCAGAACGATGGAACCGGAAGTGCTAAAGTGCTACTGGTATGGACGAGTTTTGTCCTAGAAAAATATGACATCCCCACACCACTTTATTGACTCCCCATGAACAACATCTACTTTGATGCACAGTTGTCTGCAGTAGTCCAGCTAAGGCATGTTGGTACTTTGAAAAGACGCTGTTTTCTGTGTGGTGAAAACAGTTTCGCTGCGCCATTGTTACCGTTCATATTACTGTGTATACAAGTGCTGAGGAGCCCTCTGGAGATGAAATTCACATATGGTAATGGCCGTTTCATTTCCGACACATCCTGTGAGCGGTAGACAAGCTGTGAGACTGTGAGTGTAGGCTCTTGGAAAGGAGAGGTTTAGAGAGACAGAATCCTTGATCGAACCATTTTAGACATGGTGTAATGCCGCACTGTACATTATAAGAAAATATTTGACCTTTGATGCATCTAAACCTATTATAAACAAAATTAGGAGCCTAAATAGAATTAAAGAATTAACTTTAAATTAAAATTGCATTTGTTTCCCTGATATTTTAATTAACAAATGTCAGCTGTAGGTATGTTTACAGAATATGTAAAGCTGTCGTGAATTCATTGTGATTCTAACTTTTACTGTTTATGCAATGACAGTGGTGGGTGAGAAGGAGAAGAGCAGTGACACTGTGAATGTTAGGACTCGTGACAACAAGGTGCACGGAGAGAGGAGTCTGATGGACTGCATGGAGCGCCTCAAGGAGCTGAAGGCCTCGAGAACCCGAAACGCAGAGGAGGATTTCTGATCTCCATAAACCTCCTGCCAAATGCTCAGATGACACTGGGCAACAGCGTGCTGCTCTTCCGTATAGATGATCAATAACCTCTCGACTGATCTGTGTGGTTCAGGGGCTCTGTTTTAAATCGGTGACTATTTTAAAACAAATCAGTCAGTTGTCTGAAAGTCTGTAGACCTGATCTGTCAAAACTTTTTCAAAAGAACTGTAAAATGTCCTGGTAATATTCATTTGTCAAATAGCCATTATTCTTTGTTATAGGAAAGGGACTTTTCTATCAATATATGTAAATGGGTAAATGACAATAAAATCTGAAAGAGGTCTGATATGTTGCAGATGAAATAAAACGGTATATCTTTCCACTCTTTTATGTCTCACTTTTGCTGTAACGACTTCATGTATAAATGACACAAAGAAAATAAAAATTTAAAAATACATTTTAGTATTTCTAATATGACATCCCCTTCAGACAATATAAAATTAAAATCTATGTGCTTGGCATTTTTGGAAGTGAAGCAGACATTAACACATCACACCTTAATAGCACAAAGTCAGTTGACCGGCACCCTAAAAAAGGTCAAAGAGTAAAAGTACAAAAAGTAATTTTGGAAAATGGTTATAGTCTTAAATAGTTATATATGTCAAATATAAAGTCATTTATTCTAGCTGTGATTTCATAATTAGTCTCATAAGAGGGTTAAATACACGCGGAAGGCGTTGTTAAATGTTTCCTATTCATCATAATAAATTTGAATAGTGGTAGATAACAGACACAACAGAAAACGTAATGATACTTTCACTTTCACTTGAGGGATTTAGGGGAAATCGCGTGAGTGCAGATCGTTCATCTAACCGGATAAACACGAGTAGTAAACGAGTAGCAGACTTAATTTTTAAACACTTTTGATATTTTTGAACATATTTTAGTTGATTTTAATCGCTATAGTGAAAGTATCGATTTTTTTCTCACGTCCTTCCGCAGCCGGCCGAGACAGCTGATTTGTCTGCAGGACGTTTATGCACAAATAGACTACACGTATATTTTTTCCCACGTTCACTCAAAAACAGTTCTGTTGGTTAACAGAAATGCTATATAACTTCCGTTTAAGCAGAGCACGGGGCTGCTTTTAACGAAAAAAGGATTTATTTATTTTTTGCGTCAAAGGATTTTCCTTAAAAGGTAAGTCAAAATCACTTTGTATATGTGTATAGAAAGACACCTTATGACAGGACATTAATACTTATTATTAGAGTCAGATGACAAGTCGACACTGTAGTAAAATGTAGTATAGCCTGCTTATGTAAATCTGAGCTAGCCTATATGAAGTCAGGAAGCAATGTACATAACCAGCCAGGCACTATTTTAAAATGCAGATGTTATTATTTAAAAGTGAGAGTGGTTATAGGACACAATCAATCAATTTTTAATTTGAAAAGTTTCTTTCTCCTTGCAAACTATTTTATTTCAAAGAAAAATAAGCGAATAGGCTAGTTTATACTGTTTAATTTCACTTTCGTTTAGATTCACAG
This sequence comes from Ctenopharyngodon idella, assembly GCF_019924925.1. Lineage (NCBI taxonomy): Eukaryota > Metazoa > Chordata > Actinopteri > Cypriniformes > Xenocyprididae > Ctenopharyngodon > Ctenopharyngodon idella. The sequence continues at coordinate 18,912,581 of NC_067224.1, read as the reverse complement.
ATATAGAGGCCTACCCACTAAAACCTGGTTTGCTTGAAAGATTTGCTTTAGCGATATTTTTTCCTGACAGGCTTAGACGTCAAAGAAAATACATTTTACCTTTAAAACTTAATTAACTTGCAATTTATTGACAGGTTTCAGTTCTGCAATGGAGTTTACAGATGAAGAGAAAATATGGCTGCAAAGAGTGTCTGCTGAAGTAAGGATTTTTTTTTCTTACTCATAATGTCTCCTTGTTGTTGTTGTTGTTGTTAATATTATTTCGACAGGGGAAAATACCCTGTCAAAGTAGACCTGCTTAATAACATTCAAATAAATAAATAAAAACGTGCAGCTTGTGCCATGAGGTGGCAGTGTAGCACAGTGTTAAAAGTTAAAGGTTTGAATGAACAGTTTGAACAATGAACAATGAACATCATGTCTTATCTTATTATTTAGATACCTGAAGGAAATGAACTCACTCCAAAGGAGAAGCAATTCTGGGAGAAAGCAAAGCCAGAGACTGAATTTCAGGCCCAGTTATTCCAGGCTATGGCCTCTATACGATTTGGACTGAATGATCCAAGAAGCTCAACCATAGCCCTGAAAAACCCTGTCCATCAGCGAAGCAGCATCTCATCACAGTGTGGATAATCACCAGATACAAAGAGGATACCTTTTCTTTTTGGTTATATAACTGAGTAATCAGAATAAAATAATCAAAAATAAAATCATCTGCACATAATGGTGGTCAAGTAACTTTGGCACTTTGTAATTAGTAACAATACAGGTTTTTCTCAGCAGAATATGCTTACCTCATTAATGATCTATTGGTGGGCATCAGGTTTAGTTTATGTACCACCAGAGAATGTGACAACATGTTTTACTGACCTCGGTGTAAAAACTCATGGAATGTTTTCTCATTTAAGCATGACAGGATGCTTCACTATGCTATGCAAAGTTAAACTTTGAGAAAATGAGGCTATTGTTGGTTTCACACACTGTTAGTGTTGTTTTGTTATTGTTCTATTACATCAGGAGAAACCAATGCGTTAACATTCTTCATTTTTTAAAATAAAATGTCACTGGTGCTTTTTTCATGTACATGCTAAAGCTTTTGAAATGCCGCTTTTTGCCAAGTGGAGTTCAGAAACTCAGCTTTGCTTTTATCATGCTTGCAGGGATGATAACATATACCTCATTCTAAATACAACAACAAACCGTACAATACAGTAGCCTATATCTTATACTCATAATTTCTTTTACACACATGTAGCCTATATTAAATTAGATCAAAATATTTGGACAAAACTTCTAATTTTCAGATGTTTGCAATACAGTTTATTTATATGATTTCTACCTATGGACCAACACAAAACTAATGAAATGTCAAAATATCTGTGCATTCTAATCCATTTCCGCCGTCACCTCACCTTTTAAAAAGATGTTAAAGTATTTTTTTAATAAATAAAAAATGAAAACTAATCAATGGAGTGTATATTTTATTCAGTAATTTGTTCACAATTTCAATGCTCAGCTGTTTGTGTACAGATAGTTACTTGTTGCTATTACTCTGACATCCACACGATGGCGTTTCTCTCCAACAAGACTACAAACGCCACAGTGCAAGAAAAAACAGCCGAAATCAGTGAGACAGAGAAAGACTGAAGTCTAATCTTCTCTTCATTTGACCCCTGGCCCCAAGTGGTATATACCAGAGAGCCGGTGAGCACTCCATGAATCTTCCATCATCTCCCTGCCTGGGCTAGATTCTCACCATATGTTCCATTGGGCACCTGGCCATCTGGGGTTAGAATGCTCCATTGAGCTAAACAAACCGAGCTTCTTCTGCACAAAAAACTCATTATGGGTGGACAACGAGGGCTGCATGGGTTCGTTGTTTTGGATCAAGACTGTCCAACATGAACAGATACATGGCTCATCAGCACACATTTAGAGAAGCGTTGATACTAAACAAAACTAAATAATGCTCACAGGGTAATGCGTAATGCATCTCAAAATACTTGCGTGAACTAGCAACGAACAATACTTGGTAACACTTTATTTCAGTGTCTTTTAACTAGTTGCTTATTAGCTTGCATATTACTAGAATATTGGCTGTTTATTAGTACATATTAAGCACATATTAATCCCTCATTCTGCATGACCTTATTCTACATTCTTAATCCAATACCTAAACTTAACAACCTCACTAACTATTAATAATCAGTAAATCAGGAGTTTATTGAGGTAAAAATAGTTAATAGTGAATATGTGTTCCCCATAAAGTATTACCCAATACTTTTACAGCATTTACTTGGCAATGTTATTCTAAATATACTAATACCCTACATTTATAACATATCAAGTTAACATATTATGAATTGAATTGACATGTATAAATGATTATAATTATAAATTATGTATAATTAACAGTATATTTATATACAGTATCTATCTATCCATCCATCCATCCATCCATCCCACATTTCTCCCCTTCAACAATTACAAATGTAAATTAAGCTTTAAATTATGGTGAGTTACACATACATTTTTCACTTGGGAACCCAAACTGCCATCTTTAATATCATCATGTCACAAAATTACACGGTTCTGCTTATGCACATCAAATGACATTCTGGCACATCTGGAAAGTTTGCTGGTGACCTCAAGCAAAGCCTTTTTGCAAAATCACAAGTATGACCTCTGCACATGACCCGATGTAAATTAAGCAAACCGCTTTACACGGGCAGCCTGGCTGAAGAGGCGAGTGTCACACTCCGCGCATGTGCAAGCGTTTTTCAACTTTCAAGTACATAATATGGGTTTAACCCCAGATAGAACACAGTGAAACCAAATATTTGCACTCAGGCGCACCACATCATAAATTAGGCATATATAATTGCATCTTGCAAGGGACAGGAGGGAAAGCTCCTGACTGAAGAATTAAAAGAGAATGTTAAATGTTGAGTTAAGGATATACAATATGTATAAGAAAGAGCATACATTTTAAATATGTATTTAAGCTAAATCTTTTCCGAAAACACTTACGTTACATTAACTTATGCTGTGAATTGCTAAAGAGTGAACCAAATGAATGGCCTGACCCCTTACATTGTTAAAGACTCATTGTGTAAATGAGCCCATTCTTTCTAGCCCGTGGCCTGGGCATTTTGGAAACTACCCCCTTAATTTGTGCCTTGTGGCTACAGAGGTCTGACCAATGACATGACATGAATAAATCATTTGTCAAGAAAACCTCCAATCAGAAAACACCCCAGGTGCTCAGCAACAAGCCTCCAAAACCCCCCTCCACAAAACATGCCACATAATGACCATCTGGTGGCCAATTAGTGAGTACCCCATGCTAGTGCTAACACCTTCCTCATAATGAATAGAGAAAAGAGACATGTGTTCTTCATAGTGTTGCTGATGTTTTATATTAAGCCGTGGTGAGATCAGGGTGTTATTTTGATTGGTGATTAAGGCAGCATTGAGCGACCCAGAGTTTTGTGTTGTGCATTTTCCCACATGTAAAATAAAGGGAGGAGGGATGTGAAACGATTCTTCTTGTTGACTATGTTAAAAGGGCTACTCTGCCACAAAAACAAGAATTTAGTATACTGGTACTTTTCCATATTGTATGCAGAAATGTGCACATACCTACGTACAGCATATAAGTTGGTTATGGCTGACTGGAACTTATACTTCAGGCTCTAATGTGCTCATTCAGACAAATTACAGTCATGTCTCAGTCAGTTAAGTCATCTGTCAATGCAAAGTGTTTGGGCTGACAAAATGTTTGAGGCCTGTGCTGCCTTTTAATAGGGTTCCTTGACAGGTAAATCTTTAATGTTGCTTTTAGACAGACCTATTTGCGCTTACAGTATGAGCTATTCAGTCTATAAAACCTTTATATTGTACTCTACCTATCAAAAGTTTTAGTAAGATGTTTTTAAAATTAAATCTTTACCAAGCCTGCATTTATTTAATCAAAAATACAGTAAAAACAATAATGTTGTGAAAAAATTATTACAATTTAAAATAACTGATTCCTATTTTAATATATTGTAAAATGTAATTTATTCCTGCAATTGCAAAGCTGAATTTTCAGCATCATAACTCCAGTCTTCAGTGTCACATGATCTTACATAAAACATTTTGATATGCTGATTTGCTAAACAGTTGTGCTGCTAAATATTTTAGTGGAAACCATGATAACATTTTTTGTCAGTATTTTTTGATATATAGAAAGTAAAAAAAAAAAAAACAGGAATAGAAATAGAAATAGAAATCTTTTGTAACATTATAAATGGCTTTACTACCACTTTTGATTAATTTAATGCATACTTACTGAATAAAAGTACTAATTTCTTTAAAAAAAAAAAAAAAAAAAATCTTACTGACCCTAAACTTTTGAACGGAATAGTGTATATTTGTAGGTAACTGTAAACTGATAGAAAGTGAACATGAGCTGTGATTGTTAGGATACATACAAAATTGCAGGGAAAAATGTAACTGTCACGATCACCGTCTGTTCCTGGACTCCATTTCCCATAATCCTCCCTGCCAATCACATGCACACTCCACACCAATCACCTGTTGCCACATACAGCTTAGCACACTACCTGGACTATAAAAGACTCACACACACACCACCTGATGGCGAAGTCTTGTTAACCATTGTTGCAATTCTGAGCGTTTATATCCTGTCTGCCTGTTTGTTACCGATCCTGTCTGTTACCCGTTGTCGACCCGTTGCTGCCTACCTTTGATCCTTGCCTGGTATTCTGTTCTGTGAGTGTTTTCTGCCTGCCCTGACTATTGCCTGTATCCTGACCACGATTCTGCCTGTCCCTGCTGTTCCTGTTTGCCCCTGCTTTGACCCTGCCTGTACGACCACGCTCTTTTATAATAAAGCTAGCAAATGGATCCCCGCCTGAGTCTCGCTTCGTTACAGTAACACATTCAGATTACTTGTTGCAATTAGTATATCGGTAACACTTTACAATAAGGATCATTTGGTAAAATGAACTAACCATGAGCAATACATTTGTATTTGTTAAACTTTGTTAATGTTAGTTAATAAAAAAACAGCTGTTTATAGTTTGTTCATGGTACTTCACAGTGCATTAACTGTTATAAAACGGTTAGTTCCTGTCCTTGATTCTGATTGGTCAATAGCTGTGTTTTATTCATGATAAAACATGGCTATGACCACTTCACCCAACTGTTCTGTGTATCACTACACAACATCCTTAGCAACCACTCTTAGCAATGTAAACCGTATGTTTTCAATTGATATTGTTCATTGAAGCTTACAGTATTATGTAGAAGAGTATTATGAGAAAGAGATCGAGTTTATTACCTGCATTCAGATTTAGCATTTTCCTTCAGGTCAGTCCTATGTTCATAATAAAAAATCTGTTTAAATGTCTGATGTATTATCTTGTCCTTTTAACAGTTAAGGGGTTTTCCATGACTGACAGCGCTAGTCAAAGCATTTGTCAGTTGTGTCTTGTTCCGTGTTCACAACAATTCGGTCTTTTCAATGTAAAAGTCTTCGCTACTGACTGACACACTCATAAAGACAGTCTTTTCCGCCATCTAATGGCGTAATAATGTAACTTCTGTTGCTATTTTTCTGGAGGAAGGAAGGCTTTTAGTTAAAATTTACTTCAAGAAAGTTGCATTAATACATATTTTTGGCTTTTATATTTGTATTGTGTGGTAACCGTTTTTTAAAAGGTACTCGAGGCTAGTGCTGTATCATGAATAAATCACGGCTGAAAGCTTCGCGTCGTGCTTAACAATGCCCTTCAGCCGTGACTTATTCACGATACAGCACAGCCTCTCATACCTTATTGCTTACATAACAAATACAACTCTTCATTTTAATAATGTATTAGTAAATGCTGAAATTAACATTAACAATGCTGTAGAAGTGCAGTTCATTATTAGTTCTTGTTAACTAATGTAGTTAACTAATGCTAACTAATGAACCTTATTGTAAAGTGTTACCAGTATATTTACAAAGTGAAACATATTATGAGCATCATAGCTATGAACTATTCTTTGATTTGTTTTACTGTTATTCTTAGTTAAACAAGAAACATACTTTCCACCATAAGTCTTGAATTATTAATAACAGATGCCCCAGCAAAAGATATAGCCAGGAGTCTAGATCAGGATAATTGATTAACTGTAAGGATTATAAGTGTGGCGCCAGAGCTATGATACCTGGTTTCTTTACAAAGACTGTCTTTCTTGGCTAGTGGATCCAACCAGTGATGTCCTGTTCTGATCGCTTACAGCTGAACAACAGCATAATGTCTAAGACATTTTAATTTTACACGTTCATTGTCATTTAGATTTTTCTGCAAAGAACTGTCAAGAATAAACAGCTAAAATACATTTTTTTTATGGAATTGAAATGAATTTGTTGTGAAGTCTGCAATTGTACTTTATTTTTGCTTCTTTCTACATCATGGTCTACTACACACAGCTGAACGACACCATTTCATTTCAAAGACATTTTAATTTTACACTTCATTTTCATTTTATTTAGAATTTTTCTAAAGAACTGTCAAGAGAAAACAGAGCTAAAATTATATTATACTAATGGAATTTAACTGAATTTGTTTTGAGCGAATTTACTTTATTTTGCTTCTTTCTACACCATGGTCTACATGCAGAAAACAAAAAAGTTGTTCAAGCTCTCTATGGGTATAATGTCAACAAGCATATACATAAACCTTCTTGGCGTCTAAACACAACTATTACGCTCAATTTCAAACATCTTTTTTTGCCCTCTCTCTCTCTCTGTGCCTCTCAACAGGCCAAACATTGAAAAGGGGACATATTTCAGAAGGGAGACTGAGCAAGACAGAGGTATGCACTGAGTATTTTCCTCTCATTTTTTCTTCCTTCTCTCACTTTCCTTTCTCTCCCTCCCTCCCTCGGAGGAACGTTTACTTTAGCTCCTTAAGAGAGAGGCCGGGAGGCTCGGGTCCCGATTTGGGTGCCCACAACTCACCAGGGCCTGCAAGCCTGATGAAGTTCAAGCTGACAGCTGCATAAATCACAGCCCACTGGAGCTAATAGGTGGCAGTATTAAAATCCAGCCCCCCGCCTCGGACCACCCAGGTGGCCTTTACAGGAATAGGAGCATCCAGTCATATCTAACACAACTGAAACTGTACAGCCATCTGAAGCACTTAGCCCCCCGCTCGCCTCCCCTCTGCCTGCTCCTCGACGGGGTGGGGGGGCTCTCTTAGCAACACAGGAGAGGCCCGTCTGGCATCCGGACTACAATGATTCATATTTGGCACTTCCATAAAGGCTTTTCGGGCCTGTTTCAGTTTCAGGCCCATTATGGCATAGACCTTCTCGCTCACTTTCTTTTTCTCTTCTTCTGGAAAAACCTATAAAAAATCTCAGCCAACAACCAAACAGAAGTCACTAGCTTTCCTCTGAAGAAAAACTTGTGATGATTGTGAGCCGATTGGTAGTCTTATTAAAGACGCAATAGTGCAAAAATAGGATGTTAATCTACTGCACACATTTTAGCTATAACTTTATTTGGACATTCGTGTGGAATTTGAAAGAATATTCCAGGTCAAATGAAAAGTTAAAGGGTTAGTTCACCCAAAAATGAAAATTCTGTCATTAGTTACTCACCCTCATGTGGTTCCAAACCCGTAAGACCTTCGTTCATCTTCGAAACACAAATGAAGATCTTTTTGATGATATCTGAGAGATTTCTGTCCCTCCATTGACAGCTACGCAACTACACCTTTGACACTTCAAAAAGTTCATAAGGAGATCGTAAAAATCTGAATTGAGAGGTTTAGTCCAAATGTTCTGAAGAGACTCGATCGCTTTTTATGATGAACAGATTTAATTTAGGCTTTTATTCACATATTAACATTGATCAGCGAACATAAACAGAAGCTCAACCGAACCTGAATGACACGCGAGAACAAACCTCTTCTGGCAGCTCAAACGTGCTGCTTAACCAGTGAGGTTCATTCTCATGTGTTATGCAGCATGTTTGAGCTTCCAGAATTTTCATTTTTGGGTGAACTAACCCTTTAAGATCAATCTACAGCACTTGTTATTAAATGTTGATTACGACTAAAATTTCCACCTGTTCCTCCTTTCTTTAAAGCAAAAATCTGGATTACAGTGAGGCACTTACAATAGTAGAGAATGGGGCCAATTCATAAACATTAAAATATTCACTGTTTCAATAAAGTTGTAAACAATATGGGTGTTAACATTGCACCATAAACCCTAAAATGATGGTAATATGATGATTTAAACAACTTCACAGCTGAAATAATACGTTTTAACTTAACCTGTGTTAGTTTAAAGAACCAACACAGTACAGCCAAAAAAAAAAAAAAAAAAAAAAAAGAAAGAAAGAAAAAAAGAAAAAAAAAGATTTGTGTTGCATAGTTACTGTATTGTCCAGCTACAAGCAGTGTAAAAACGGGCCTCACTTTCCCTGTGGGCCCCCCACATGGCTTGGCCTAGACTCGGATCAGCTCTGTTTTCCCCAATGCAGAGGGTGAATCCCACGTCCTGTCATTCTGGATCTGAAATCAGACCTGACAGACTCACTTCTGTCCCTGCACAGTCTTCCTAATCCTCCTGCTGTTCATCAGTGCACTCCTCTCAAAGATCAATTTAGATTACACTGGGGATGTATGATTGCTTAAAGACGACACCATGACTGAAGCACATACTTTGCGGTTGTCACGGTGCATAGCTACACTGTATACTTACTGTTCACTATGAGCAAATTAGGCATTATTAAAACTAGTTCACAAGCATAAACCACACTACAACATGTTTATTTTCCTCTCATGTTGGATTGTGTGAAACATTTAAACAACTTCGAGCTGAGGTTTTGGCCTAGGGGGACCTCAGTGTAAACTGTTTTTCTAGTCGGTTGTTAGGGGATTTTAGAATGATCTTGGAACATTTCAATACACATTTATCATATGACACCTGGGTTTCACTACACACACACAAATTCACTGCAGCCGCCACACACGATTATTTACCTTACAGGCAGCTTGCTCTGTTCTTGCCTTTTCACAAGATGCATCATCATCTTAAAATGATTTGTAGTTTCTCTTTTTACAGTGTGTGGGATCTGGAAGCAGTACAACTGATTAAAACAACCTTAAATTATGAAGCCCTCAGAGATGGCGGAAGTTGCCTCTAGTAATGTGTGATGTGGAGACAAAGAAACTATGAATGAAACCTTGTCATTGCTGCATTACAGACATTGCCCAAAGCTAGCAAACTTCATCACTAAAAAGCTCATGAAACACATGCCTGTTATTATTATTACTATAAGATACACTCTAAAAAATCTTGGGTTATTTTTTTTACCCAAGTCCTAGGTTGAGGTTTTTTTTGTTTTTGTTTTTTTCAGTGTTTGGGTAGTTTTTGTGTCAGACATAACAATCCAGGGGTTGAGTTATTTATTTGTCATCGCTGACTTTTTGCAAGCTCTTCAGGAGAGAGAAGTGCAGCTCTGTCAAATTGGTGCATATCTTCGGTAAAATACAGGTTTACATTTTATTTTATCTATGAATTCGTTATTGTGCTGTATATCATTTAATTTTATGCAAACATACAGGTGCGCGATGTGAGTAGCCTAAACTAGTGTTACGTGATGAAAACGTCTAATGCTTAAATAAAATTTTATGATTTTATTCAAAAATATACCGAATATAAACAGGATGTTAAAATTTGTTCTCAGAACTATACACTGTTTGTTTATGGACAGGTTATGGAGTCAGTCACTGCAAATTTCGGCTATGAGTGAAATCCAGGGCAGTGGTCTGAAGTTAGCAGTTCCCCCTCTGAACATGATATAAGCTCCGGCATGAGATCCAGCGCCGTTATGGTGGAAACGGTGGTTGATTATACTTGAATAAATAAAGGAATTATCATGGAAACCAGTGGTTGTGTGGAGTTTTATAAAAAAGTTGAGAGGATTTAAGTTAATCCCTAAACATTAATGCATGTTTATAAAACTGTTAGTTCCTGTCCTTGATTCCGATTAGTCAATAACACGGCTATGACCGCTTCACCCAACGGTTCTGTGTATCACTACACAACACCCTTAGCAACCACTCTTAGCAACATAAACTGTATGTTTTCAATTGATATTGTTCATTGAAGCTTACTGTATGTAGAAGAGAATTGTGAGAAAGAGACCAAGTGAGCAAGTTTATTACTTGCATTCAGATTTAGCAATTTCCTTCAGGTCAGTCCTATGTTCATAACAAAAAATCTGTTTAAATGTCCGATGTATTATCTTGTCCTTTTAACAGTTAAGGGGTTTTCCCGTGACTGACAGTGCTAGTCAAAGCATTTTTCAGTTGTGTCTTGTTCCGTGTTCACAACAATTCAGTCTTTTCAGTGTAAAAGTTTTCGCTACTGACTGACACACTCATAAAGTCAGTCTTTGCCGCCATCTAATGGCGTAATAATGTAACTTCTGTTGCTGTTCACAGTCAGGGACTATTTTCCGGTGGAAGAAAGGCTTTTAGTGGAAATTTACTTCATGAAAGTTAGATTTATAGATATTTTTGGCTTGAATATTTGTATTGTGTGGTAACCGTTTTATAAAAGCAAGGTGCTCGAGACTAGTGCTGTATCGTGAATAAGTCATGGTTGCTTCGTGTCGTGCCTAACAACACTCTTCAGCTGTGACTTATTCACGATACAGCACAGCCTCTCGTACCTTATTGCTTACATAAAGTACAAAAAAATACTAAAATAAACTAGTATTATAGTAAAAATTAATCAACCCTTTATGCTGGGTTAAATAAACAACCCAATTTGCTGGGTAAAATTTAGCCAACATGTGTTCTGTCCTATATTTACCCAGCCCTTGGGTTGAAAACAACCCAAATTTGGGTTGTTTTTAACCCAGTGTTTTGGGTTAAAAATAATGTATTGGAAATTACCGATTTTTAATTTAATAATATTTAATATTATAAATAATAATAAAAATGTCTTCCTGCGACCCAGCAACTCTTTTTTTTTTATTGTAGTAGACATGCTTTTGTTATATCTCTAAGATCAAACATGTTTTAATGCGGTTCAAAATAAAATAATATATGATATAGTAAAGCCATTATTGTAATATTAATATAATGAAAAAATATGAATATTCATTATGCTTTAATGCATGCAGTATTTCAATATTAATATTGTAATATTATTCAACTAATACAATGTTTAAAAAAAAATGTAAATATGAAAACTGAGTCTCAGCGGGTTAGTGCTATTTTAATGTCACATCCAAACATAATTCAGCATGTATTTTCCATGCTGGTGAGTTGATGGGAGGAATGTTGCCTATATGCATGTCAAAGCCTGTCAAAGCGCAGCGGTGAGTTGCATTTCAATGAGAATCTGCATGCATTCAGCAGTCCCTTCAACTTCCATTACAGTGACGCCACTCCACCCCTTCACACCATCAATACAACTCTTGTGCTCATACCTGAAAAAAATAAAAATAAATAAACTCACTCAATTCTGTGGTAATGACCAGGCTCTTAGGTCATTGCTTTGGCGACCTCGGGATTTGGCCCGTTACAGGCAGAGTTTGCGTGAGTTTTGCAGTCTGAAGTGTTTGAGGTCATAGCTCTTTAATGACAATTACAGTAAAAGCTGTGTATGTGCGCTGATGAAGGGCGGGTTGACGCAGCCACTCTATTTCACAGGCCAGAGTGAACATTTGAGGGAAAAAAGAGAAAACACAAACACTGTTCCAAACAGTGTTCACAGGGGGAAATGAGACCCTCTCCCTCCTTCTGTACACATAAACACATTCAATGGCGACAACACGTCAGCAAATGTGACAGGCCAAAAGAAATGCATTGCTGTAAATAAACAAAAATAATAAATTCTTGTCAAGCAAACGGTTTCAAGGGAGCTCTGTTTTACTTCTCAAGAGCTTAGTTTTTGAGGTCATGCCACATGACAAATTGTTTTATGTCTTGAGGTGATATGAAGCAATAATGATTCACTAAACCACATCTCCTTGAGAAGTTTCACAGAGAGATTCATATTTTTCCAGATTAGTTTTGGTTCAATTTTATGAAGTAACGAGTTATAATGAAATATATTTTATTATAAAATTTGTATATTAAAATATACTATACCATTGAAAAGTTTGGGGTCGGTATGATTTTTTAATTATTATTTTTTTTTCAAAGCTCCAGTCTGGAAGTTTTGCCTCTTTGTCGCTATCTCTGTTTGAAACCTGAAATTGCAGTTATTTGCGGAATTATCATCTTTACGATGGTTGTGCATCGGCACGGCTCCTCAGCGCGGATGAATCTAATGTTTGCTGTCAGACACCACATCGATGTGGATACTGTACTTCAGAATCACAGATTCTTTTGACGGGTGAATCTCCAGTTGTCACTGATGATTGTCATTTGGATCTTTCTGGATTACAATCCGCCATCAAAATGATAAGTTTGATTATTGCAACTGCTGTGAGAAAACGCTATCCGCAGTAGCATCCAGCTGGGACTCGTTCTTTCTGTTTATAGACGTGACGTAATGAGCAAAGACAAAGGGCTACATGCTCAAATTTCCCGCGGAAACCCACCAGTACCGATTTTATTATAAAACATTATTACAAGCGTAGCTACTGTTTTGAATCGGGCTAAGGTAAGGAGATATTTTGAACACTGGCTGGTTATGTACTTGCTCAAAAATGGATTTTGTATAATTTTTAACCAAAAAAAGTTACGGACAGTTTAAAGTCTCTTATGCTCACCAAGGCTGCATTTATTTGACCAAAATACAGTAAAACGGTGATATTGTGAAATATTATTACAATTTAAAATAACTGTTTTCTCAATTAAAATATCTTTGCAAATGTAATTTATTCCTTTGATGTAAAAGCTGAATTTTCAGCATCATTACTCCAGTTGTCAGTGTCACATGATTCTTCAAAAATCATTCTAATATGAGCTGATTTTTATTATCAATGTTGAAAACAGTTGTGCTGTTTTAGTGGAAAATGTGCAACCCGATCTCATGGCAATTGTATAAAATGTTTATATATATATATAAATGTATTTCAAATATACATATGGTTAAACGCGTACACAGTCGCAGATCAGTGATGACTGTAGCAGTGCACTGGACATGAGGAGCGCTGCAGCAGCGTTGTGCCAGGGTTCTGTGGTGTTATTCTACTGTGGTTGCGGAGCAGGGTTTCGAAAGAAACTAAAACAGGGCTCTCCTGCAAGTGGCCAGTGAAAGCATGTAAGGCTGACCAGGGTGACCACAGATGAAACCTTAAGTGTGGTAATAGTTTTGAATTTTAAGGGAGTTTTTCTTCTTCGGGTTAAGAGGTTTCGCAGCTTTTACCCACCTGCTGTCTTTTTTTAATGAGGCACAGTGTCTGTATTCAGTGTGACCAATATGCATTGGAGAGCCTTTTGAAGCGATTCCAGTCTTTGCTTCTTGAAAGCTTCAAGCTGATTACAAACCCCGTTGTCAGCGAGCGCTGGATCCAAGTATATGTCTGTCTTGAATCCTGGATTAATTAGACTTCTCTGATACGGGCAAGAGGCCAAATTAATTTTGTAATCTGTCTTCGAATAAACAAGAACCTTTGGGGAATGCCGCATTCCTCGGTTTTTGCTTCATTAGGACCATGCAGTTCTTTTGAGAAGGTTATAATGGGATTTCTATGGACTGAGAAGCACCCCGAGTGCTGTAATGTTTAGTACCGGGTACATTATCCCATTCTAAGCACTTAGAAAAATTCACTCAACTTTTTTTCTCCCAACACTAATGTCTGTTTTTCATGATCTGCTGTTGAATACTTATGACCCTGTGACCGAATGTTAAATTTAATGCCCAATTTAACACGGGCTTTCTTGTCAGATGCCTCTTTGTAGTCGTGGTCCTTCTAATCCGCCAGCAGGAAGCTGGGTGTTGTTGATGTCTGAGCTACACCAGCGGAGCTCCATTGTGCGGCTGTGACAGCACGTCCCTGGGTCCGGCCCCAGAGCTGTCAGGTCTCGCTGTCACACTTCTCAGTGGGCACGCCACGGCCAGCTCACAGGAACAGTCAGGGGTCCTAAAGCCAGGTCCTGAAGCAAGATGCCAGGCTCTGCTGAGTAGCAACAAGCAGTGTCAGGGTCCAGGTTTCATGGGTGAAGCGTGGCTTTGTCTGTATGTCAGTATATCAGTGGACGTCTCAGAATCAGAGGTTAAAGAAATCTGCTGTTCATTTGGACCACACTGCATAACTCAAGGGTTACAATAGGTTTTATGTAAAAATCAATATGAGTCCCTGGTAAAATATTAATGCCAAAAAAATTGATTGTCAGATGACATGACATATCGCAGCATGTAAATAATTCAGAGAGCTCTAATGTCTTTCAAAATGTCTTTGATATGAAATGTTATGCACGCTACTGTTTAAAAGTTTGGGGTCAGTAAGATTTTTTTTTTTAAGAAATGAAAACTTTTATTCAACAAGGCGGCATTAAAATGATCAAAAGTGACAATAAAGACATTTATAATGTTATAAATGATTTTTATTTCCAAATAAATGCTGTTCTTTTGAACTTTTTATTAATCAAAAATTCAAAATCCTGAAAAAATGTATCACAAAAATATTACACAGCAAAATGTTTTTAACACTGATAATAAGAAACGTCCTAAAGCCCTTTAAAGCATATTAGAATGATTTCTGAAGGATCATTTGACACTAAAGACTGGAGTACGATGCTGAAAATTCAGCTTTGTCATTGCAAGAATAAATTACATTTAAAATTATATTAAAATAGAAAATAGTTTTTTTTTTTTTTTTTTTTTTTTTTTTATATGTGTGTCATCACATTGACCCACAACAGAAATAACATCACTAGAATCAAAAAAAGCAAGCATAGTTTCTGGTAATGTAAAGCTTATATTATATCTGCCTACTGGGTTTTGATTAGGTTTAATAAATTGTATATAATAATATATTTTATTACATTTATATAATATTATATATTATATTAAAATAATATTAAACATTTTTGAACATAAGATCATTTTAATTATTTTTTCTATAATTGCGGTCTCCGAGTCACCATAACATGAGGTCTATAGGAAAGACTAAGAACATTTTCTAATATGAAAATGTTTTTGCAGAGGTGACGGCACCCTGAGCAACTATAAATGCACTATAAATAAGAGGTCTTCAAACCTGCTCCTGGATGGACAGCCACTGTCCAACAGAGTTTAACTCCAACCCTAATCAAACACACTTAAACCAGCTAACCAATCTCTTCAGGATTGCTTGGAAATCACAGGCAGGTGCTGAAGCAGGTTGGATATAAACTTTGCAGGATAGTGGGTCACCAGGAGCTTCTGCAAATTCAGCAACAACACGTCTATAGTTGATGAGAAGAGAACAAAAATATATATTTTTTAATCCTTACACAATATTTAGACTTGATATACACAATATATAGACTGATTTAACTATACAAACTGATTTAATTAATATCATTAACAGTTAAAAGGGCCTATACCTGCAATGTCTTAAACATTCACCAACATAATATGAGTGTGTGTGCAAAATCCACACTGTCACAAAAAGTATGACCCTTTTGTCAGTACATCCCCTGACTGCATACAGTAGCACACTTTTCATTCAAGATAAATGACGATCCGTTTTCCTTTCCTTTCATCTTTCACCTAATCCCTTGTTTGTGGAGCTCTTAGTCTTGTCATCATGGTTTATTTAGGTGCTTTGCCAATCTTAACAGAAGTCGTCTCTCTGCACCGTTACAGTCCTTGGACAAGCCTGTTGCTGAGAGATATGAAAGGCCCAGTATTTGCAACCATTATCTTATTTGCTTTGTGGTAATGATTATATTAAGCTTCACTTTTACATACCTAAACTAAAGGTTAAGAAAATTCTCTCAGGCAACGTGTTATTTGAATTAAACTCAGGTTACATAAACTCTACTGTAGAAATTAGATTTACAGGTGAGCTGATCAAAGAGCAGAAATAGATAGTAGAATAATAGAGACAATTTTATAAGACCATTTTAAAATAAATTGTATGAAAAGTTATGCTTTATTTATTTTTTAAAAGCCACTGGATTTGCTTTATTTGAGTAAAATGCCATAACGCACCATTGCCAAACACTTAATATGATGGACAAATTATATTGTCACATCTGGAATCATAATGTACATTAATGACAGAATGGGCCAGGACTTGGAACTCAAAAGAAGTGGCAAGTTAACAAATTCGCCCCAAGAATATGACTTCATTTTCTCTGTCCAGAGGTTAAAGTATAGACGGAGCAAGAAGGAAAGAGTTTTTATTTTCTCACAGCTGCGAAGGGCAGTGATTCATACCAGAGCTTGTCACAAATGGTTGAGTTTTGACAGTTTAATATATAGGCTGTCAAGTCTTCAGACAGACCTGTGTAGTCACAAAGGTGGGGAGCATAGGTGGGTGTATGGAGAGAAAGAGTACCTTTGTTTTGCTGGATGAAGCCATGGAATTACAACGTATTTCTAGGAGTGGAATTCCGTTACCTTCACCAAACAGTGACGTTAATATAATTTTTTAACATTTGTGCAATGGACACATTTAAAATAATATTACAGTATGTTTTACCATTGGTTTGTGTTGGCAGACTGAATTTGAGAATAACTTTGAAACGGTTATTTTAATGACAAAAGTAAAACAAACAAAAAAACATTTTAGAAAGCATTTTATTTTACACATTATTTGAACGTCATTTAATATTGTTTTCACAATGTATTTAATTTATACATGGAATAAACATACTAAAATTAAATAACAAAATAACTGAATAACAAAAATTATTGAATGAACATGTTTCATGGAAAATTGTATTTGTATTTAAAAAACATTTAAGACAATATTTAAATATCTAATTGATAAATGTAAAAAAATAAAAGATAGTGTATGTACACTAAAAAAATGCTGGGTTGTTTCAACCCAAATTTGGATCAAATATTGACAAACCCAACCATTTGGGTTAAAAAGTTTAATTTAAAAATTTAACCCAAAGGTTGGGTTTGTCAATATTTGACCCAAATTTGGGCTGAGTGTATTAAATATCTTGTTTAACATTTAATATTATATAAAATGTATTGTTTTTTAAAACTAAATGTATAAAAATGAATCAATCTAAGGCTATCTAGAATAATGATATGGAAATTTACCTCTAATTAAACATGCTAACAAACTCTAATTAGCACTCCTAAACCACTTCACAGTGGCGTCTTGCCAACTAAGAGAGTGAGGTATCTGCCGAACACTCCACCTGCCCTCTTCAAATGGAACCACTGGTGTGTACTGACATTTCTTTTAACGACATGATTATAAGAACAGCAAAGGCCGCGGGACGGTGGAGGGGAGGGGGGACGAAGTTTAAAGCTTGAAGTTAAGGCATAGAGGGGCGTTCCTCTATGCTGCAGCCCAGAGCGCTGGAGGTGGGACTGAGTAATTACAGGGAGACAAGACCTCTGCCAGATCTGCGCTGAAATCACCACTTCCACCTGAACCATGTCATATCAGCCCTGATTTATTCAATAGAGAAAGGATTCCTTGCAGGCCCTAAATAAATTTTAATTGCAGTAAGCTGGTTAACACAGCAGCTTTAACATTCTCACTGTCTCCTCCCCTTTTTTCTTCTTCTTTGGCTGGGAACTTTGAGGGGATTAGGAATTGGTGGCGGTGTCGGAGGGGGTTGTTGGGAAAAACTGTGAGCGCAGCATGGCTCCCACAAGTTGCAGAAAACTCAGGCCAGATTGTTCTAGCTTTCAATGCAGCTGTCGCCATTAATGTACTCTATGCTTCCTGTATAATGGACAACAAATGCAAAAGCAAATTTGAACACACATACCAACAAATTCTCTCTTTAACACTTTTGTAAGTCAGAAAGCTCACATTATAGCAAAACTGATTCATCTGCAGTTGTATGTGTTCAGACACTACAGGGACTCAACAAAGGCATCATCTAATTTGTGACTAATTAACTATTGAGTATGTATGTAAGTGTGGAGTAGATATACATTTCCTTAGTTGTACCCTTGAGCTAAACTGCATTCTCAAGGTTCTTGTCTCACTTGTTAGGTCATGTTGTGGCATTTACGGGTTTGGTGTCTTTGTTTTGTTCCTATGGGGTTGAAACTGCTTAGCATCCCAGCTATTTTTGATGTCAATGGCAACACTAATTGAAGTGGAAAGGGGATATTACAATGACTCAAATCTACCATGATCAGAAAGAACCCATGATTTCACATCAAGCGGTAATCAAAATCTCAAGACATGCAGTTAACAGTTGATTAGATTATTAGTTGAGAATTGGTTGATTATTAGTGCTGGGAGTGGGAACTATGGTCCACTGCCCAGTTAGTTATGTCAACATTAATTTGTGCGTTTTACTCGGCAATGTTAAGTTGACTGAACAAACACTTATTAAGTAAAGCTGACAATACTCATTTTTAGTAGAAACAACTCAGTTAAATTAAGTTAATGTAGTTGCATGAGTTTTTAAAGTGATGTGAACAAGGATGTGAAACTAACAACAGTGAAAGTTAATTTTTTTGAGTATATGACAGAATTCAAAATATCTGATTATTATAACTAGAATTAGCATTGATGAATGCAGTGTGCATGAGGTTAGTATTTATATACATTTATTACACGGCTCTGTGGAATACTTGATTCTGATTGGTCAGTTGCGCCATCCAGCAGTATGTTATTCCCCGATAACAACCGCTGAAAACCGGGTTACTGAAGTCAGCAGCGTTATACGCTTGCTAGGAACGTTTTTTCTTTGTCGAAGTTTTGCGTTTGGTGAGCTATTAAAACTCAATCAAATCAATATTTTGTGTACAGTTATTTAATTATATCATCCAGTATCGTGGACTCGCTCTCTCTTGTTCCATGCAAACGCAGCTGCTGTCATTTTGCGACTATTGTTTCATACACTGTTGGATTATAAAACAGGTACAATTTTAAAACAGTTCCATCTCAGATCAATATCTCTTATCCCCATAATTATTTATGTGGCGAAATGCCGTTTATCAAGTGGTGTGACCAGTGGCATGTTTAGGTTATTGGGGGCCCTAAGCAAATCTCCAGGAGGGGGCCCCGTGATCGCGTTCCCGGGGGTTTATCAGCTTTTGGATATACTGTATATCAGGTACAGTACATGGCAAATTGGCAAAATCGCTGTAACTGGTATTAAAGTGGAGGAGAGGACTGGTATTAAAGTGCGCGTCAGGTTGCCGCTTCTCTAGAACTGAGGCTGCAGAGACTTGTCACGGCACATTAAAGAGTGCCAAATCCGTATCCTCGCGCTTTTTAAAGCGGGTATATGCAAATCCTTGACCTTTCCTAGTGGGTATAAGGCATATACCTGCGTATCACGTAGACTACACCACTGTGGGGTCCCCCTCGGGAGAAATCACGGGGGCCCCCCAAGACCGCGGGGCCCCACGCAATTGCGTGCTATGTGTGGTGGGTAAACACGCTACTGGGTGTGACTGTACTGTATCCCTTAAATGTCCGTCTAGTTTGAACTTGCCGCGTTAGCAACTGCTCTCTCCGGCATCTCTGCGGAAGCTTTGCGTTTAAAGAGCTAACGTTAATAAAATATTTCGATTTAGATAAATATTTTGTGTCTAATTATTTACTTATGTGCCAAGTAGCCATGTAATAAGCGGGATAATGTACATCCAGCAGGTTGTTATCTCAGAATAAAGCCCGACAGGGTGATCAGGGCCCCAATGCAAAGCGGATGGATGTACATTATCCCTTACATAATGCTTTATTCTCTTCGCATAGCATGAGAATTAATTTTTTTAGGCAATTTAAGAGAATTTCAGTTTTAAGTTCAATAGGATTTGAGCAGAAGATGCAAGAGCAATAACAGCCATTAACGATAAGTGAATAGCAACATGAACCCAGATTTCAGCTTGTTCTGTGCAGATCTTCCAATTCCCAAATGATTCTGAGGGTGAGAAAGAGCATTTGGTTTCTGAGAAAGCATGTTTTTGGCTGGCCTGAAGGAGGATGCATTTCAAAGAGCTTCAGTGCATGTCCAGGCCTGCTGGAAGGGCAGATAGAAAAGAGAGAGAGATGGTGAAGAGAGAGAGAGAGAGAGAGAGAGAGAGAGAGAGAGACCCAATTATTGACCTCAGGAGGGAATCAGAATTCCTCAGATTAGAGTCACTAGCAGTTTGCTTCACAAATGCATTTCTCGTAATTGAGTATGCAACCTGGCTCCATTAATCCCTTGTCTTCTGTCTATTGGTGAGATCAATCAATTCGAGCGGGCTAAAGTTACTAACGAGGAACGTTATATTCACTGCTAATTTGGTACAATTTCTGAAGTAAGGAAAAAAAAAAGCTGTTGCGTTCAGTGAGTTTCATGCATGATGATTGGATCATGTGGACCTCCTTTAAATGCTAAAGGCATTGGTTATTTTTTTGTTGAAGTTAAGGCTTGGCCTTTAGTGAGGCATTTATAGCCTCAAATTTTAATTATGGGACTCTCAGCATAAATGGTGCCAACTTATTTTCATTTAGTAGTACGTCTATTACAACTTATACATAAAGGGGTTTACTGGCATCTGGTTCCAGTTTAAATCAAAGAGGGTTTTTTTTTTTTCTACAGCATATACATTGTATACGTTCAGGCCATATTAACAGGGTTCCCTGTGTTGTAGAGCCAGCAGAAACATTAATGTCTGACTTGAACATAATGTAATATAAAATGGCACAGAAGAATGTGTTAAAGTATATGCGATAGAGTATATCGCACCATGCTTGGACATAGAAGCATAATTGAACATTATAAAAAGCCTAATCAAATCTGAAATTATAAGCTACCACAACACAGAATGTGCTCAACCAGAATCCATTTAGACATCAGTCAGCACTGTGACCCATGCCACCATGACATATGGCCCGGCATTAACCTTCGCTCATATAAAGGTGGGATAGTGTTGTGCGGGGTCTCTACGTGGCTCTCTGACATTCCGAGATGAAGCCATCGATCCATGCCTTTTCAAAGCTTCTTCTTTCAGCCAGACCCTCAGGCCACAGTCTTTAACAGATGGGCCATTCTTCAGAGGCAGCCTTCCCTCAGATGGTGATACAGACACATATTTGGGTGTGAGCAACTGGCTATAGCCTCTAATTAGGCAGCTTGATGGCTTCTTTCACTGATTCTGCAAAGAGCTTGAGAAACCCAGTGGAGAAGACAATGGGAACAGGTATTTATTTCATTTCACAGTGAAATTCATGGGAATGTCAGAGTAACTATGATTGGAACGTACGGCCCTTTAGGCTGAACACCCAATACCCATCTCACAAAAAATATAATGTTTTGCTAACGTTCCCATTAAGTTATTTCAGTGTCCTCTGAAAGTTCAAAATGTTTCATTTTTTAATTGTTTAAAAAAAAAAAAAAAAATCTTGGTTACTCGAACGTTAGAGAAAACATTAAGGCATTCCATTTTATCATTTTGCAAACATTATGGCAACATTACTTTTGCATGTTCTCTGAAAGTTCTGGAACAAGTAGTAAAGTAATAACATTTTAAAAATGTAAGACAAATGTCAAACTAAAACGTTTTAGAAAAAAGCATTCCATGAACAATGGAGAAATTATGTTTTTGTGCTATAATATTTTGCGAACATAATATTAAAGACCAGTCAACTTTTAACAAATGTTCTATTAAAGGTGGGGTGTCCATTTTTTCAAAAACGTTGTTGGACGTTGTTGATATTTGAAATCAACCCAAACAATCTCAATCGTCAGTGTGCAGTAGTTTAACTGCAAAACTCTAACTATCTGGCCACTGTTACACACGTAATACGAGAGTGGATGTCTGTTTATCACAACTGATGTGCAACAAAATGCTTCACGAAAAATAAAGCACAGTTGATGAACGAACGACAAGGAAGAACAAAAAATGAACGTACATTACACAAGAGTAAACACAAGAGTTTGTTGTTAATCGCCAACAGCACAGCAGCCCCAGACAATCATGACACTCAAACCCAGTGTTACTCACATGTGAAGCAGGATCAAAGCAGCCTCCGCGTCTGTTTTCAGGCCTTCCCTCTTAGCTCTCTCCAGCGCTGGAAAGCTTTTCTAATATTAACGCAGGTCCTAAAGCACTTGCCCAGTCATAAGCCTTCATTCCAGTGATATTCTTTTGAGCTCTTTTGTATTGTGTCTCATCATTTCTCTTTCTGCATTTTTTTTTTTTTTTTTTTGCTGGTTCTGTCTCCACGACCGTCATACGCCCCCTAATGCTGATTGGTTAGACATTTGTTCTTGGTATCGGCCCGAAAAACTTCCAAACAGTGTAGCTGAAAAAAATGGATACCCCACCTTTAATGTTACTGGAAGAACATTTGTTCATAACTTTAGCTTAGCAGGAACATTAGCCAAAGTTCTGAGAATGTTAGCTGGATATGAGCTCAATAGATTTAATAAACATTCCAAGTTTTTTTTCTCTTTTTACTTTCCACATTAATTTGTTCTCACCTTCCTTTTCTATATCAGCTAGGTCTTCATTTTGTTTTGCATTCTGATTTGTAATCATATGAACACGCATATTGTTTACTTCTTGTGATTAGACTATCGTAACAGTGAGTATTTTAACGTTTTCAGATTAGTCTCCATTGTAAGTGCTTCACTGTAACCCAGATTATTGCAAGTAAAAAATGTCAGTATCTTTGTAAAAGTCTGATGAATTGTGTAGTGCAATAAAAAAAAGAGAAAGAAAAGAAACTGAAGCCTGTACTTGTCTATATGTTAAGACATACATTACATCTTTATGATAGATAATTACTGGACAGTAATGGATCAGTCAGTGATACACATGTAGAAACAAAGACAGGATTGTGCTTTTTAGATGATCAACAAGCCAAAAGGAAAAACATAACAGTCATATTTGTGAGCATTTTTGCCAGCCAAGTGCTTCATTTCAAATATCTCAAGACAGTTTTCTGCTCTTCCAAATTCACTTAGATCCAAGAGATGCAGCATACCCTTAAAAGTATGTCTGAACAAAACCAATAATCTCAAGCAGTGATTGCATTCTAGCAATGTAACCTAAGGCCTACCCAATGCATGGCGGGCCAGCTGGCATGGCAGAAAAGTAACACCACTCGGAGTCATGAGTAACTCCATCTCCACGCCGCTGCTCAGAAACACTCCCGTATTCCAGATTCCATTTCAGTCAGCTGCGTGCCGGCTTCCCAGAACTGTATCTGCTTAAATTACTCCTCACAGGCCTCTGCAACATGGCACACATACAAAATGACAGCTCATCCCTCAAATCCTTGCATCTTTTCTGTCATCCTATACCATTCTTCCTTTCAGGGGTTTGAGACATACATTGTTCGACAGATCCCCATGGCAGTGATATGTCTGCAACCGCGATGTCATCTTAAGGTTGCTACTCAGTAATACACAGGGTGAAAAGGTGGTTTGGCTGAAAGCGAGTGTTTGGGAATGGAAAACCTCAGTGCATACGGTATTAAACATCTTAACATGGCTCAGACTCAATCCTAAAGAACAATAGAGAGCTTTGATTGTGAAATCCACTCGTTCGTAATGGATGCCGCAGCCAGCGCCTTAACACTTCCCTTTTTGCTGTGTGGGGATTAGGGAGTGTGTTTTTGTGGGAGTGCTTGTTCTGTGTCAGTACACCTCATGAAGAGAGTCAATGGTGGGAACAGTCCCACAGAGCAATATCACCTTCTGCTGTGCATTACATTAACATTTCACGGATCACAAAGTTACACTTTTTTTAAATGCACAAATGCACATACATTTAAGAAGCCCTGAGAGAACATTAGAATTACCAGTATACTTAAAGCTATTATATTTAAACCCTCTATGGTACAGTTGACTCTAGGCAACATGTATATATTTGGCTTGATGTAACAAAGTACCAAAACAATTCACGAGTGCTTACTTCATGAAGAAGGAAGGAGTCAATACTAACTAATAGAAACAGAAATTTATCATATCATCCACTTGCAGGATTTTTGGTCCCTCTATCAGCATGTGCGCATATATGCTGCCGTGCAATATTTTCCCTGTGAAAAGTGTACTTTTAACCAGTGTTCCTGTTATGTTTCATCAAGATGAAAATTTGACTCTTGTTGTGGGAGAGAGCGGGAGAGATTATGTGTTTTCAGGACCTAATTAAACATATTTTGTGGCAAAAACCATGACAATAATTTGTCCAATAATTTTGTTGTCAGTGTCATTGTGGGTTTTGTTTCTTTTGCGGTTGTAGGCTGTAAGGACCTTTTGAAATAACTGAAATCATTTGGCGAAGAGATATGGAACTGTAATGTGGTCAAGACCTGCCTAGAACTACTTTAGCCGTTCGTTTCACTGAAAATAATTGCACACCTTAGAACATTGGTAAGCCAATCACTCAGCATTCAACAGCCCAGTAGTATAAATACATATTATATGTACATGTTTGATAGGAAATTATGAAAATAAGCATGTCACCCTTAGGCAAAACACAATGGAATTACAACACAATAAAAGCATTATAGCCATATAGTAGCTATTGCATTCATAAGGAACAGAGTGAGACAAACCATTTTTTGCATTACAGCCATGAACTGAGCAATTTTAATTTTCAAATATATACATGTACAACCCGAATTCCGGAAAAGTTGGGACGTTTTTTAAATTTGAATAAAATGAAAACTAAAAGACTTTCAAATCACATGAGCCAATATTTTATTCACAATAGAACATAGATAACATAAATATTTTCTTTTCAAAATAGTGTGAAGACATCTGGGCATCGAGGTTATAAGTTTCTGGAGTTTTGGTGTTGAAATTTGGTCCCATTCTTGCCTGATATAGGTTTCCAGCTGCTGAAGAGTTTGTGGTTGTCTTTGACATATTTTTCATTTAATGTTGCTCTAAAACCTTTATATACCTTTCAGCATTCATAGTGCCTTCAAAAACATGCAAGCTGCCCATACCGTATGCACTTATGCACCCCCATACCATCAGAGATGCTGGCTTTTGAAGTGAACGCTGATAACACGCTGGAAGGTCTCCCTTCTCTTTAGTCCAGAGGACACAGCATCTGTGATTTCCAACAAGAATGTCAAATTTGGACTCATCTAACCATAGAACATTTTTCCACTTTGAAACCAGTCCATTTTAAATGAGCCTTGGCCCACAGGACACGACGGCACTTCTGGACCATGTTTACATTTGGCTTCCTTTTGGCATGATAGTGCTTTAGTTGGCATCTGCAGATGGCACGGCGGATAGTGTTTACCGACAGTGGTTTCTGGAAGTATTCTTGGGCATATTTTGTAATGTCATTGATACAATCATGCCGATGAATGATGCAGTGTCGTCTGAGGGCCGAATAAATAAAGGTCTTATCCAATAAAGGTCTTCGGCCTTGACCCTTAAGCACAGAGATTTCTCCAGTTTCTCTGAATCTTTTGATGAAGTTATGCACTGTAGATGATGAGATTTGCAAAGCCTTCACAATTTGACATTGAGGAACATTGTTTTTAAAGTACTCCACAATCTTTTTACGCACTATTTCACAGATTGGAGAGCCTCTGCCCATCTTTACTTCTGAGAGACTCTGCCTCTCTAAGACATCCATTTTATAGCTAATCATGTTACAGACCTGATATCAATTAACTTAATTAGTTGCGAGATGTTCTCCCAGCCAAATCTTTTCAAAATGTCTTGCTTTTTCAGCCATTTGTTGCCCCCGTGCCAACTTTTTTGAGACCTGTAGCAGGCATCAAATTTGAAATGAGCTCATTTAGTGGATAAAAGTGTAAAATTTCTCAGTTTAAACATTTGTTATGTTATCTATGTTCTATTGTAAATAAAATATTGGCTCATGTGATTTGAAAGTCTTTTAGTTTTCACTTTATTCAAATAAAAAAAAAAGTCCCAACTTTTATATATATATATATATATATATATATATAATCAAGTCAAGTCACCTTTATTTATATAGCACTTTTTACAATGCAGATTGTTTCAAAGCAGCTTTACAGCTCTAGAAGAAAATGGTGTCATTGTCCAGCTTAAGTAAGTTCAGTATTGATTCTTTTGTAAAAACCAGTAGTTATTAATTTAGTTAATTCATCTATACATCGCCTCTGGAGAAAACAGTGATGTATACTATACACACACACACACACACACACACAAATGCATTTAAAACACAAATGTTTACCTTGTTACATGAAAACATCCATTGTTTTAATTTTTATAATATGGTACAATGTTGCCTTGAGCAAACAAACTTGGCATTTCTCACACTTGATATAGCATGGCTAGTATCATTCATTATTCAAAACAGCTGGGAGGCCTGTAACCAAGGAACAACAGAAATGTATTACTCTGAACTGTCAAAAAGATGCGGTCTTGATCTCAATCCTGAAAGTGAAAATGGGAAAAATCTGACTTTTAAACATCCATGTGTTAATTCATATGTAAAGTATCATTTTCAGTACAGCTATTCATTAAAAAAAAAAAAATGCAAAATTGAGCACAACAAGCAAAAGCATGTTTGAATCAGGGATTGAGTGGAAATTAATCACTCATACCTGTAGCAAAACATCTGATATACATTGAGGTAAAATTGTACTGAGCCTAGAATAAAAGCAACAGGAGCTTGTAAATGTGAAGGGAAGGATTACCCTCAGGAAAGAAGGACTCCACTTTAATAGCACCTATAAATGACTCAACAACAGTCTGCATGGATGTGCATTATATTTTCTTTCTTATTTTCATCTGTTTTTTTTCCCCTACTGCATTTTTTCTAGTATTCCTCAGGGGGTCATAGGAAAAAATTTAAGCAAGACGCAAAAAGGACTTGACACTTGGGCATGCCTGAAAAAGGCCCGGCCTGCTGGTTGTCAAGATAAATAAAGCACACATGCACTAAAACCAGGCCATGTCAAGCAGAGTAGATTAGTTTTAAGGAATCAGGTCATAATTTTAACACATGACATCTTACCACTTTCCACAGTCCAGGCAACTTCAAAGGGAGAATATGGTATTTATTGATGGGCCCATAACTCTAGATCTTTTAAAAACGGTCAGGTTTCATTAGACAACGCAGGGAAAATGGAAACCAGATGAGAGTTAGGCCACTGGACTTAGCTAAGCCTTAAGGCAGACAGCATAAAGGTAAAGAGATAGTACATCTAAAAAGTAAATATATACGTTCAACAAAACAACTTTTTATATGAGTAATATTACAAGTTGTGTTTGTGGTTCAATCAAGATTACAAGACAAAACCAGAAATATCACCTTTTGTAGCAGAGCACATATTTGGTTTCATTTTGACCCTTATAAATAGCTCAGAAAAGAGGAGAGTTTACTTTGTAGGGAAATAAAATGTCACTGAGTGATACACATTAGAGAGTGTTTCTTCAGGGCTCTTTTAGTTCTGAAGCCTTTTAGAACATAAATTCTCTTAAATCACACTTTTCATACTCAATTTTCTCCAACAATGTCTAACAACTAAGTAAACATTTCTTCCCTGAAAGTCGTGAACATTTACACCACATATAATGTATTTTGTTTAATAGCATTCTGTGCTGGAAATTATTTTACACATTTTTAAAATAAAATGGCTTTCATCTTTCTAAGGTTAATATCTTAGCTAGCATTATAGCCCGGTTTCACAGACAGGGCTTAGATTAAGCCAGGATTAGTTCAATTAGGATATTTAAGTAGCTTTTATAAATATGCCTTAGAAAAAAAAAAAACATTACTGGTGTGCATCTTGATACAAAACAATGGCACTGACTTATTTTAAGAAATATCAGTGCAAATTGCTTTCAGTTAAAACAGCTCAAACATGCATTTTAGTCTGGGACTAGCTTAAGCCTTGTCTGTGAAACAGGGGGTATATGTATCCCAAATATACACAGAATTGACCAATGTTTTCACACTTTTGCATAATTTGACAATTACAGATTGATTGGTAATGAAAACATTTCTGTACACTGTTGAATCCTTGCTAAATCTTTTTGGTTTTGTTGTAGAAATGGCAGAAAAGTAGTAAAAATAAATGGCTAATGCACTTTTCAAGATTTAATATGATCTTAATATATCAAATAGAAAGAAAAATGACACCACCTTGTGACATACATGTGAGTGAAATGTACTATTGAAAAAGAAAAAATGTAAGATGAGGACTTGGTTCTATCAACTGGTTATTACTTAGACAAGAAAGGAAGCGAGGCGGGGCTTAAGTGTACTAAAGGATTTTGAGAATTCTGGAATTGTCAATCGACAACTGTCAAAATCTTAAAAAAATTTTTTTAAAATTAAACATGCACAGGTAAATCATTCACAATAAGATCAATAACATGTATTTAGAAAGTAAATAAGCTGGGACATAAACCCCCAGGACATAAAAGTGCTCAAAGTTAAAGAAACAGCCAAGGGGAACAGCAACAAAATATGTATGACCTGTGCAAATTAGCACATTATCAAACATTGGATTTTTTTTCTTCTTAAAAACATACTTGCCCACATCCCTGTGGAGGCCATGAGTGAGACATGAGAGCAGATCATTATCTTCTTCTCCCTTATACATTCCACACACACACACACACACACACACACAAAACTCAGCGACCATGAGACCAATCCGATCCGTTCCATCTTACTCTACATGCCAAGAGGATTTTCACAAAACAAACATTGCTGGGAGCTGCTGTTGCCAGAGCTCTGGTTACAGTGTGTATGTAGCAGTACATGTGTATTGTATTCATTTGTGTGTATGTGAGTATGTTTCCTCCATGTGATCCTCCTTTAGGACCACGGGTTCAGATAGTTGAGGTAATGGGTCATAGTTTGGCAGGGCCTCAAATATGCTTTGGGGGAGATAACAAGATGTTCTTCTAATGTCACAACTTGTGTCTCTGGTTTCTGTTAAATGTGAATAGAAACAGAAAGAGAGCTCTCAATCTATCTGTCTGTCTGTCTATTCTTTGTTCCTGATTAAACAAGGCCAAGATTAAGTATAACAAGAAGCTCCACCAGACCTCAATGCATCTTTATACAATCCACAAAATAGGAATTATACTCAAAAATATTAATCGTTAGATTAATATTGTCAGAATATTGTATGAATAGTGGAGCATCAAGAAACTATGGGCCTCTCCATGTAATGATAAATTATAACATCTGGAAATGCACTGGTGACAAAACTATACAGGCTTTGTTCAGAAAGGAGGGATGCCTGGCCCAACACCTTAAAGATGTGGTTGGTGAGAACATTTGCACATACATGCTTTTCTTTATGTATTGTCCTGCTCTCCATTGCCTTCCCTGGGTGATAGACTGAAGGTACACTTATGTTATGAGATGTGTCAAGGCCTTCAAAGGTCTGTTTGAAGTCCAAAGTCCAGCCATATGGACACAGTTATGAAAAAGAAAAAGAAATGCACACATTTCACACATGATCATCTCGTCACAGACATATATGGAAAATGTCTTCACAAATGTAGCTTCAGGCCATGATTTCCACTCAAAATTGCTCCTGAATGGCTAAGTATTTGCACTTTGACTTCCAAAAGAAGATTTTCTTTTTGAGGCCACAAAACTCTCAAGCCTGTGTTTTGTTTTGCTTTGTACATGGTAATAAAATGTGAAAATTCGGTACCTCAGACATCTTGGATGTATTAGATCTCAGGATATTGAGATTATTATTGGCTCACATGGGATGACATTTTAAGGTCACTTTAAAGCTGCAGTCCGTAACTTTTTTTGGTTAGAAATGATCCAAAATCAATTTTTGAGCAAGTACATAACCAGCCAGTGTTTAAAATATCTCCTTACCTTCACAAAGGTAAGCTTGTAACAATGTTTTATAAAAAAAAACTGGTGGGTTTCCGCAGGAAATTCGAGCATGCAGCCGTTCGTCTTTGCGTCATTACGTCACATCTGTTTACATAAAGAAGGAGTCCCAGCTAGTAGGCTATATGGCATGTAAGGATGCTGCAGGTGGCAGATCATTTATAGCCTTTTCTCACAGCAGCTGCAATAATTAAACGTATCATTTCGATGGCGGATTGTAATCCAAATGACAATCATCAGTGTCAACTGGAGATTCACCCACAGTCAAAAGCAAAAGACTTTGGACTGCAGTGTGGCTACAGAAAATGAAATCTACAGGTAATGCTAATACACACTAAATACACATAGTCACAAAATGCTGATGTTGTTAACATTAACAATTTGAGAACAAAGTATAATAATAATAATAATTTGCACGGTTTGATCCAATCCGAGCTAAGCGATCATTAGATTTAATCACCATTGGCAGCGTGATTTATTGTAATGCTTTTCTTCTCAGACGGTCAGAACAAAAGTGTTACTTACTTGTTCAGATAACATTTTCCGGTGAAAATTCTTATTTTGGTCATACTTCCAAGACTACAATATGTGATTCCGAAGTACAGTATCCACACCGATGTGGTGTCTGACAGCAAACATTAGATTCATCCACGCTGAGGAGCCATGCCAATGCACAACCCATGTAATTCCGCAAATAACTGCAATTGCAGGTTTCAAACAGAGATGGCGACAAAGAGGCAAATATTACAGACTACAGCTTTAAAATTTCTACACACCACCCATTCTATATAGCTGCTGTCAAAGATGATAATACACTACTCAAACCAATATGCAACATTTAAACAATAAAAGGATAGTTCACTCAAATTCTGTCATCATTTACTCATGTGGTTCCAAACCCATATTGCTTCCGTGGAATACAAAAGTGACAAGTTTTGGTCCCCATCCACTTTTTATTATATGAAAAAAGAGCAGCCTGGACATCCTGTGAAATATATCTTTTGCATTCCACGCTAGAAAGAAAGGCGTAGTGGTTTAAAACATGAGGGTGAATTTTCATTTATGGGTCAACAATTCCTTTAATGTTTTAATGTTAAAATATGGAAGAAAATACATTTTCTTGTTCAGTGTTGATAATACATTAACTTAATATTGTAAATCAATTATTGTATTTCAATTATAGATCATATAGATAAGACATAATTTAAGCATAGATCAAATTTAGATCAATAACTGTACTATGTCTCACCATATTTTGTTTTTTTCCGCTAGTATTACAGAAAAATGACAGTGAGCGTGAAAAGTCTTAATGAACTAAATTCCCAGGATTGATTGATTTATTTATTTATTTTTAGAGGTTCATGAACTAAGGATAAAAGGCACGGAGGAAGTTTGGAACGCTGGAGTCATCAGCTATTCTGTATATAGTTCCTATTCAGAGGACTGAAGTACTAGTTTCCCAGTGTGCTTAAATAACAGCTCCTATGCATGTGAATTACTTGGCATGGCTGCTTTAAACCACTGGTTTGGCACTTCAGAGATGCTACTAGCTGAATGGTTTATGTGCTTCTCTGTTTGTTTACTGTGGTTTTCTGGCCATAAAAATGAGAGAAGTGGAGCGGGACAGCCCTTCCCCTGCTCTGCTGTGCAATCTCAGTCCTCTCTCTTTTTCTTTTTCCCCTCATGCTTTCCTCTGGATTTCTCTTCATCCCCCTTCTCTTAAATATTATTTTCTTGTAAACATGTTCTCTATCCCGGTGTACTGCAGTCTCAAGCATGCAGTGTCAGATGTTGATTTGACTCCTCATTGCACATATTTGAATGAATTTCTTAGTAATATCAGCCCTAGCAACCTTCTCTGTTGCGCAGCAAAACACATCAACAGGTCGTCACATGCGATTTCTGTTGGTCTGTTCTTCAACAAATTAAACAGCAGACTCAGGCATATGATACACGGACATGGGAATGTATTGTATCAGATGTTGTAGATGGAAATCTAGCTGCTTGCCTTGGGGAATATATGGGAATGAATGGTTGTGGTTTTAATCACACTGGTGAAAAAAAGATGATGCGACTACTTATTTCAAAGGGTTCCTGTACAACAATAGCTTTGAAAGGACTCACATCTTTCTCAATAATAGTGAAGTGAAATTAGTAGCCTTCCAATCCACACCAAAATGTAAATGATAAAGACACACATTCCAAAGTCTGGGAAAGGAGTCATCTTTCGCCCTCACAGAACAGCGCAGCACACTCAATCATTGCTGTACATTGTTCCACGTATGGCTCTTCTTCTCCCAGTCTTTTTCCCAAACATTAATAAAAGTCCAGTGTCTGGAAAGCTCAGAACTGCGTCTGCTCTCTGTGATCCCTGGGACTTTGCCAAGACTATATGAGAAGAGTCTTCTGCTCTGGAATGTGTAACGGAAATTGAAAATAGAGTTACACATTCAAGTGGGAGAGAGGAAATTGAACTAATAAAATAAATGCCTTGCTTCATAAGGCTAGATTCCAAACGTTTTTATTAACCTGCTTAGCTAAAAACATACAAACTGCAGCATGAAAACTGTTGTGAAGGCAGTTTTTGGCCAACTGCATATTGTGCAGCATAAACTGAACTTTTAAAAAGTCTTTTATATGAATGCATGAAGCACTCAAAGCACTTTACAATCATATCAGGGGTCTCAACCACCTCCAGTGTACAGCATCCACCTGGATGATGCAATGGCAGCCATAGTACAATGGCGCCAATGTGCTCACCACACACCAGCTATAGGTGGAGAGGAGAGAGTGATAGAGCCAATTCAAAGGATGGGGATAATTAGGAGGACATGAGTGATATGGGCCAATTGAGGGAATTTGGCCAGGACACCACGGTTACAACCCATACTCTTTACGACAAGTGCCATGGGATTTTTAATGACCATAGAGTGTCAGGATCTCAGTTTAACATCTCATCTGAAGGATGGTGCTTGTTACAGTATAGTGTCCCTGTCACCATACTGAGGTGTTAGGACCCACACAGACCACAGGGTGAGCACCCCCTACTGGCCTCATTAATGCCTCTTCCAGCAGGCAGGAGGTCTCCCATCCAGGTACTGACCAGGCTCAACCCTACTTAGCTTTAGTAGGTGACCAGTCTTGGGCTACACTGTGATATGTCTGCGGGCGAGAATGTTGGCCTCAGTCAAAACGATTAGCCCGGGAGCAAATAATAGATTCACAAGACCAAAGACTGCCTGTTAGATATACCCACAATGAATATCTCATGTTTAACTACTACAGAGACATCAAAGCCAGTGGCAAATGTCCTCACAACTCTGAAAACGTCAGAGCAAATTTTCAAATAGGAGCTATCTTGATGAATAAACCACAGATTTGAAGTTTAAACAACTACATTCTTGCGTGAAAAACTCTTAAAACTACATTCCGTGACACACCAACAATAGTATTTAAAAATAAATAAATAAATAAAAAATAAATTGTGGGTTTTCTCCTCCACTATTGGGAGAAATGCTGCCCGTTTAGAACACGCAAAGACGTAGTGATACAAATAGTGAAAGTCCATGTACAGATACTGGTGGAATATCAGCACTCCTGGAAGGCCTCTCAGCCAGTCAGATTCAATGACCAGAACTAACTGTTGTATACAACAGTTTGACAGTACCTGTCAAATGTTTGGAAACATTTCATTTTTTTAATGTTTTTGAAAGAAGTCTCTTATGTTCACCAAGGCTGCATTTATTCCATCATCATAAAAAAAAAAAACTGTAATGTTGCGAAATATATAAAACAGTTGTGGTGCTTAACATTTTGTAGAAATGGTGATACTTTTTTCAAGATTCTTTAATAAATTAAATTTATTAAAGCATTTATTAAATAGAAATCTTTTGTAACATTGTAAATGTCTTCATTGTCACTTTTGATCAATTTAATGCATTCTTGCTGAATAAAAGTATCAATTTCTCTCTTTTAATCTTATCACAAATGTTTAAATAGTATCACAAAAATGTTATAATTATTATTATTGATAATAATAATAATAAATGTTTCTTGAGGACCAAATCAGCATATTAGAATGATTTCTGAAAGATCATGTGACACTGAAGACTGGAGTAATGATGCTGAAAATTCAGCTTTGCCATCACAGGAATAAATTACATTTTAAAAATTATTCAAATAGAAAACAATTACTTAAATTGTAATAATATTTCACAATATTACTGTTTTTACTGTAGTTATGATTAAATAAATGTTGACTTGGTGAGTTTAAGAGACTTTCGAAAATATATATTAAAAAAAAACTGCACTGTTAAAAAATGTTGTTTCAACTTAAAAAAGTAAGTGTTCGCGCTGCCTTAAAATGTTACGTTTAGTCAACTTGGAATGTGAAGTTGTACTAAGTGACAATTTGGATATTTCAGTTAACTAAACATACATTTTTAAGGCAGCAAACACTTACTTTTTTAAGTTGAAAAAATTAAAGTGTGTAATGTTTTCAAAATTTTGACAGGTACTGTATTGTAATTTGTTAAATATATTGTTTTCTTTCTCCACTTTCTACAATGTTCACTACAATGTATATATATATATATATATATTTGTGTGTGTATGTTATATGTATGTGATATATAATATAATATAATATAATATAATATAATATAATATAATATATTGTTATTATTACACATTTCTATATAAACATAACATAGTGTCATATTTTGTGCTGTCCACTGGATGCTTCTTGCAGGAATGCTATGCCTCTTTGCCCCTGAGAAGTCAACGTACAAGTTGCAACAGCAATCTTCTTATCTCTGGATCTCACTGGCATGAAAGTGTAAGCAGTGTCAGTGAATGTGTCAGAGAAGGACAATGGCAGCAGGCAAACTCAGCCATGGTTTGCCACTAAATGAGCCTTATCCTAGCCATAAATGTCACATTCAGCTCCAAATAAACATTCTGTTCCAAATAAACACTTTCATAAAAGTTAGTCAGATAAAGCGGTACAGATAGAGATCACTAGAGAAATGCTGGATAAATAAACTGTGAACCATGGTATTAAAGAGAGAAAGAGAGAGAGACAGAGAGAAACTTTTAAGCATTTTATTACATCTTTGCATCTTTAGTAAATCATTATCACAAAGTAGAATAAAACTAATAAAATAACAAACATTAATATTAAGAATAGAAAATAATTAAGAAATAATTAAATAAATAATTAATTCAAGTATGTTTATTATATTTTACGCTTTACTTATCATGCTTCATTCTGATATTCTCAAATTCAACTCAACAAGACAAAAATGACTGGAGTACTGATTAAGATTTAGTGGCCAAAATGTTTTGAGTTTCAGTCACTGTGATTTATCCAAAAGCCACTGTCGCAAAGCTTTTGCGGTTCTGCACAGGACAGGAATGTCCATAAACATAGGGCCTGTCTTCTCCCTAAACTCAGTGGGGCTGCATGCAGCTGGCTGAATAGGTGTGTAAATCTTCCCTGCACAGCACAGCATCATGGGCTTAAGGCTAAATTCAGCAATCTTGGCAAACACGTTTTCTCTGGAGCCCCTATGGTGCACAATCACTGGGCTATTCCTCTAGAATACCCTAAAGACAAACGCTTTGAACACTGTCAGCCAATCAGGCACTGGCTGAGACACGCTTCCTGTTTGTTGAACTTCCTGTTTGGTGCTTATTGCTCGGCCTGAGGTCCTCTATAGTTGCCAGTATCTTGTCAGATCTTTTCTGAAGATAAAATTGCACTACGCAATTGTTCTGAGCAGCTGTTTCCACTCTTTCTCCTCTCTTTGTCAACCTCTTCTTCTCTTTTCTAATCAGGTGTTTCCTGATGGTCAGCTGTGGTTTTATTATTAATAGGGATAAAAGCGAGAGACAAGCCCAAAACAAACGGCCGTGTGGTTCTGGACCTGTCTCCACTAAAGCTTTTCCCATCTGTTGTGGCAGCCAACATAAACCTACTGTAATTATAAAAATTACTGTATATCCGCTTTCTGAAAAATTGCAGGATTTGATTTACAGATTTTAATACATGGTTAGGCGATTATAGGTTTAGCAATGTGTCATATAATTGAAACTTTGTTAAATGGCACAATCTAATATTGTGATGGAACTGGATGTTCCTTCCTACTGCTCCGCCTCCTGGGGAATGACAACGGCTCCTCTGGCTATGGGCGTCCAGCAGCGAGGTCCCCATTCCATCACGGCGGATGGCAACTAGCACTGCCTTCCGCCGAATTGTGGCGACTCCTCTGTACCCTCATGGATGGAGGCCACCCCTCCTTGACCCAGTAGGATGGCAGTGAGCTTTCCGTCCTGTCCGATCCATCGCTCCAGCACCACCATCTTGGGCGGTCACCACTCCTTCGTGCTGCATGACCTCCTCAGCACCGCGATTTTCCTGTATTAAAAATATTTTGAAAGATTTATTTGATCATTTAATGTAACGATACCTACTGTTTAGCAATACCGGAACCCACTGACTGCTTTAAAACGCTCCTGTGAGTTTGTAAGCGCTCTGTGAAGACTGAAGAGTGTCAACGGTTTCTATTTACAGATTCTATTTACTTTTTTTTGCAGCAGCAGCAGCATTGAGCTTTGCAGCCAATCAAAGACATCTGTTGAGTGCATGAACGCAATGGCCAATCAGACAAAACAAAATGATCTGATACTGTACGTCAAATGATCAGTGCATTAAGTCTTGGAGTGTAAATGCAAAATAATAGACCTGCTACTTTTTCTATGTAATGTTTAATGTGTTACTTTGTTGTTCATTTTATTACAAACTTTTCAAATCAGTCACTCAGTGACTTTTGACATATATATATTTACAGATGTTTAAATATAATTGTAGCGAGGTATGTTGTTCAGGGAAGAAGGAGGCGGGAACCGAGGAATGTTCAACAACTTTAATATCAAAATAAACAAACAACAAAACGAAAGTAAAAGCGGCAGCCCCTCAGGAACGACTGCCGCATACACATAAACAAAACATAAATAGTCCAGGCCTGGTCCTCTCTCGTCCTTCACTGTTATCGCTCCTACTTTTATGCTCCTGGAGCTCCTCCATGAGAAACTCGGTCATCATCAATCACGCCACCGGTCTTACCCCCATCACCCCTTGCAGGGCACTCCAGAGACTGCGCTCCACCCCCACCCCCCAAGTCACCTGGGGGTAAGGACAGATGAGGCGAGAGAAAGTAGAGAGGGGAGAGTTCCCAAAACGCATGCCATCCGGTCCTCCACCAGCCGGGTGAACTAGTCTGCGATGCCTGGTGGCCGTGCTGGATAGCCCTCAGTGGATGGCTCGACACTCCTCCGCCGTCTGGTAGACAGCGACGGCTCCTCCAGGTTCGTGCAGTCGGCAGGAGTCCCCCTTTCCCTGCTACTCCCCATCATGCAGCAGGCTCCAGCCCACGGCGAACAGTTTCGACTCCGCTCCATCACGGATGGCAGCTGCCCCTCCAAAACCCAACTCACTCCAGTCCACCACCTCAAGCGTCCATGGTGGGGGCTCTCCGACAGCGTGTTCCTCCTTCCTCCCTGGTTTCGGCACAAATGTAATATTGTCCATAGTTGAGGGAAAAAAGAGGCGGGAAGCAAAAAGCGTAAGCTCCCACAGCTCTCAGACCTGCCCTGCTTCACACCACAACATTTTTTTCACTTTACATTTAAATATTAGATTACAGTTTACAACATCTGATAACCAGAAGCTAAATCTATAATCAAGTGACATTTTCAAGGGCCTGCAGAAACTCTTAACAGAACAAACATATTTAAGCAATCTTAAACATTCAAACTAGATTCAGCATACAGCTCGCTTTGAGAGTAAATTTTGAGTTGTTATGCATGACTCTGCATGAATCTAGTTTTAAACTTTGAATAAACAATGGGTAGGCAACCACCAAAGAACTAAAAAAGGTCAAGAAAAAGAAAGTCTTCTTGTCACTGTTATAGATCATTCTGAGATGGCCGATGTTTTGTCTTGGATGATGTTCAAGACCTTTGAGAAGTCTGGGGAAGATGTGTGCCTCTAGTGTGTACTTGGAGAGGTTTAAACTGTGGGTCAAACCAAAATGTCATCTTGGCAGACAGCTAGTAAGAAACTCCGAGCCAACTGACAACACAAACTGTCCCGACATGAACGTTCAGTACTCATAAAACTATGGAAACACAGTGACAATACATGAGAGAATACTCTGAAATCATTTTTAAATTATTGAAGCACACTCGCAATTTGTCTTCATTATAATGCTATTTTTACTCAAAAGGCCTGAAATACAGTGTACAGAAATAGATGAAAAATGTGAAACAGGGTTTGAAGGGAGAAAAGAGAGAAAATGAAAAATGTATTTTAAAGGGTTAGTTCACCCAAAAACCTTCGTTCATCTTCGGAACACAAATGATGATATTTTTGATAAAATCCGATGGCTCAGTGACACCTCCATTGACAGCAAGTTAGTTAAAGGAACACTCCACTTTTTTTGAAAATAGGCTCATTTTCCAACTCCCCTAGAGTTAAACAGTTGAGTTTTACCGTTTTTGAATCCATTCAGCTGATCTCCGGGTCTGACGGTACCACTTTTAGCATAGTTCATTGAATCTGATTAGACCGTTAGCATCTCGTTAAAAAATGACCAAAGAGTTTCAATATTTTTCCTATTAAAAACTTGACTCTTCTGTAGTTACATCGTGTACTAAGACCGACGGAAAATGAAAAGTTGTGATTTTCTAGGCCGATATGCTAGGAACTATACTCTCATTCCGGCGTAATAATCAAGGAACTTCATTGCGTAATATCATTGCGCCTGCTGCACCCATGGTACGGCAGCAAAGTTCCTTGATCATTACGCCGGAATGAGAGTATAGTTCCTAGCCATATCGGCCTAGAAAATCGCAACTTTTAATTTTCCTTCGGTCTTAGTACACAATGTAACTACAGAAGAGTCAAGATTTAAATAGGAAAAATATTGAAACTCTTTGGTCATTTTTTAACGAGATGCTAACGGTCTAATCAGATTCAATGAACTATGCTAAGCTATGCTAAAAGTGGTACCGCCAGACCCGGAGATCAGCTGAATGGATTCGAAAACGGTAAAACTCAACTGTTTAACTCTAGGGGAGTTGGAAAATGAGCCTATTTTCAAAAAAAGTGGAGTGTTCCTTTAACACTTTCAGATGCCCAGAAAGCTACTAAAGATATTTAAAACAGTTCATGTGACTACAGTGGTTCAACCTTAATGTTATGAAGCGACGAGAATACCTTTTGTGCACCAAAAAAACAAAATAACGACTTTATTCAACAATATCTAGTGATGGGCGTTTTCCAAACACTGCTTTATGAAGCTTCAATGCTTTATGAATCTTTTGTTTCGAATCAGTGGTTTGGAGCGTGTATCAAACTGCCAAAGTCACATGATTTCAGTAAATGAGGCTTCGATACGTCATAAGTTTTTCGAAATTTCAATGGTTCACCACTAGGGGGTGTGACTTTGGCAGTTTGATACATGCTCCGAACCACTGATTCAAAACAAAAGATTGGTAAAGCTTTGAAGCTTCATAAAGCAGTGTTTTGAAATCGCCCATCACTAGATATTGTTGAATAAAGTCGTTATTATGTTGTTGTTTTTTGGCGCACAAAAAGTATTCTCATCACTTCATAACATTAAGGTTGAACCACTGTAGTCACATGAACTGTTTTAAATATGTCTTTAGTACTTTTCTGGGCATCTGAATGTGTTAATTATCTCGCTGGCAATGGAGGCCTCACCGAGCCATCGGATTTCATCAAAAATATCTTAACTTGTGTTCTGAAGATGAACAAGGTCTTACAGGTGTGGAACGACATGAGGGTGAGTATTTAATGACAGAATTTTCATTTTTGGGTGAATTAACCCATTAAGCATAAAAAACGCCTGTAAAGAATTTCTTTTTTGTTCATCTGTTTGATAATATTTAATGTATTTCATGATGATTCTGGTCTATCTAGATGGGTTAGTGCAGGCACTGCAGCTGTATATGTTGATAGGTACTAACACTGGTACCCAGTCTTTAACAGTGTGCAGAGTTTACAGTGAATATGTAGAAAATGCTCTTTTACACAGTCCTCCACATGTCCACACAGCTGGCAGAGGCCGCCGCAGACACAAACAGATGGAGAGCTCCTTAAGCCACTCAATGTTAACAATAATAAACCCGGCAAACGGTGCTCACGGGCTGTGGCTACCCGATTACTCAAACATGTGGTCGAGAGTCGGTCTGTGTTAACCATGCGACTGTTGTAAAGTGTGAAAGTTTGTTTAGTACAGTTACTGAAGCATTACATTTACACATTCATGACTGCTGTCTTAATGCTTGTCAGTTCACTGATGTGATTAGAATAAACAAACAGATAAACTGTACTGAATTAACATGCCATTAAATATGCCATTCAGTTTCATCCATATCGTCAAGAACATATTTTAATTGTCACTAAAATCACATATAACAGCTAGTGCAGTCCTGGTTTAGAGACAGCCTTTATGGAGATTTTAAATGGAGATTTTACATCTTGATACGCAGGCTGCACTTCACGCATAGCTAAGTATAAAATTTGTTCATGGTGACTAATGAAATGTCCTTATTTTAAACCAAATATATTTATTTCTTCGCCCGCCACAGCAGTTAACACTCTGTTTGAATGAACTTTTCTTTTAAGATTCACATTTGATGACAATATTGTCTTGGCATTGCATTAAATGGGATCATTGTGATCAGAGAACAAATTGATGTGGGGATTGAAAAGGATTCTGACTAAATAGTGGAGATATATGTCATTGACTTACTGTGTACAATGAGTTTAAACAGCATTCAGACACACAAGGATTTAGCAGAAGATGTATGGGGATTTCATAGCTGTCAAAGTGTTTGGCTTGGGCTAATCTCTTGACTTGCTCCTTGTGCTTGTATTGACATGATTATGCCTTTGAATTTCCAAGCTAACTCAGAATTATCCTGTGAAGCCCCAAGCTAAAACCATGCAAATACTGTACCTGACACATTACATGCACAATAATAACTTTTACTTAATCAAAGAAATTTGGCAAAGTTGCAATACCCTCCTTACATTCCCACACGCCCAGTTCCTCTCCAGACCTCTTCATGAAAACTATTAAAGGACTGTTGACTTTTCTCTCAGCTGGATGTGCTAACACAGACTCCATGTCGAGGTTGAGGGGGAGTTTGGATTGCGCTCTCCATATGGACACAGAGAGATGAAAAGAGAGATGGAGGGATGACCTACTGTGAAGGTGTGAAAGCGAGGACCAAAAGGGAAATTCTCAGCGTGGTGGTTTTGATGGAGGTCGAAGTGACGACACACACCGAGACGGCTGAGAGAACTGGAAGAAGCTGAATAAATCAGCTGGGTTGTGATATTTAGCTTGGGTTTGACTTCTGCATGTTCTCTAGAGTTACCGATTCTTTCAGCGGACTCTATTTGACTTCACTAAAACAATGAAGGTTCACACTTTACATTAAGTGGTCTTATATATGTATTAAATACCTACAACACTATGGACTGTGTAACTACATATTGTTGTGGAAAATTTCCACATTTACTGCTAACGTGTTTGAGGTACGATTTGGTTTAAGAATAAAAGGTAGGGTTTATAGGTAGGGATTATAGGGATTACAGTTAGGTTTGGGTTACGTTAAGGAGTAAAGTTAACAGTGTAACTACAAATGTTAATTAAATGCAAGTTCTTTAAATGTAAATACAATGCACCAACATGTATGTACACAAGTAAATTATATCAAACAGTTAAATGAATAGTCATTAAATCCATCTAGTATAAAATGTGACCGAATGAAAATATAATCTTCTGTGTTTAGCTTTGTCCAATAGGGTTCCAGTTAATTTCAAAACACAAACTACGCTCACCTCACACTATAACCAATAGCAGACCTTTGGTGGAGACACATAGGTTTATATTAAAGGTATAGTTCAAATAAATGTCATTTAACTCACCTTCATGTGGTTCCAAATGATTTTTTCTTCTTCTGAGGAACAAAAGAAGATATTTTTGGACATTGTCTATACGGTGAAAGTCAATGGGGTCTAAAACAACTTTGGTCCCCAGAAACTGTTGAAACATTTTTAAAAATATTATTTTCTTTTGTGTTCTACAGAGAAAAAAAAAAAAGTCATTTGGAACCACATGAGGGTGAGTAAATGAAGAAAGAACTTTAGTTTTTGGGTGAACTGGTCCTTTAAGAAGTATATCATTCTTTCTTAAACAGTTTGTTTAAGGGGTGAGATGTGTTTCTGCTCTGCACAACTGTTTCCTATCCAATGGCTCAGGGCAGAAGGGTTAAGCATCCCACAGATCTCACTGGCCATCGAGCTGTGAAATGCCTGAAGCAAATGGATACATCCCAAAATAAACAAAAATTAAGAAAACCAAAAGGAGGGGTGGAAACAGGTGCTTCAGAACAAGCACTGAAATCAAAGGACGAAAAGGCAAATGTGAACAAATTTGACCCTTTAACCTCTTCATTGCCGCTCTGTTTGGATAAGCACATTA
Source organism: Ctenopharyngodon idella (assembly GCF_019924925.1). Lineage (NCBI taxonomy): Eukaryota > Metazoa > Chordata > Actinopteri > Cypriniformes > Xenocyprididae > Ctenopharyngodon > Ctenopharyngodon idella. The sequence continues at coordinate 18,870,051 of NC_067224.1, read as the reverse complement.
GAGTGGAGAGGGCTCAGCATCTGTCTGAAAAGCTCCTCTGAGCCTTTAAGAAGAAAACAGCTTTTGCTTTCTCTACTGAAAACATTGTTCTCTGCTGTGGATGCTTGTTTGAATTTAAAAGTGGTCTTAATGGATACTAATTTTAAAAAATAGAATATTAGCATATATAGAGATATTTTAAAGAGCAGAAATGAATTCAGATTTCTATTTATATTAATCAGTGATGTTCTAATAAATTATATGAGATAATTTTCTCTCTATTACAAGCTCCTTGCACTGTTCCACTAGGCAGATGAACATACTTTCTGAAGAATGACACATAGAATAAACATAAACGTAAAACCACATGGCCTCACATCCCATGTTTGCACTGATCCCGAAACCACTTTCACTTTTCTGATCTTTTGAGCTTTACAGTTATGAAACACTAAACTGGTTTCAGATCAATGGAAAAGGGCATCTTCTGAGAGAGTCGCAATGGGATATTGACCTGACAATCTCATGAGGTTTATCTCTTTTTAAAACACAGAGGTCATACTAGAGTTGCAATAAATGGGAAATAATCCCCTTAGGAATTGTGGGTGCTTTTCACAGTTTTAGCAGGTCCTTGCTTACTCTATGGTCCATAACATAACAAAAGCAGTGCGTCTTGAGAGGTGGAACATTATTAAGATGTTCTGAGAGTCACTAATTCATAGCACAAGGTTCCTCCAACTGAATCTACTGGGATATGAAAGAAAATATACTGAACTAATTGGCAACTCAGGTTTTATACTTTAGAGAATTTAATGTACTTGAGCGCAAATTAATTTTTATTATTATTATTGAGAAAATTCTATTAGTGTCATGTGAGGTCATTTGTTTGCCTCACAGATCTAAAGAAGAATAAGAAAAATAAAGCTAGGTACAGTAAGTTTTGCATGGCAAGACTTACTGAGGTCCGTATTGGATATGCCATCACACATTTGTCAAAAGTAAAATAATAACAAGCCATCTGAATGTGTGCTATGGTTGATCCCACAACTAAACAAGGAAAGCCAAGAACACATGTAAATTTAAAATGATTCACAGGCTACTAATTGCTAAATGAAAACTTGATTACACTGTAATTAGTTCCCCGATGTAATATTTATTTCATGCCCTTGGCAAGAATGATAATTATTGAGAAAGATTTGTAGGATCTCATAGTCTTTAATTCTGTCCAAAGATGAAAAGAAAACTTTATGAAAAACAAAACTGACTTTGACATACACATCACATCCAAGTTTGTTCTAACAAAAATGTCCCATGAATTATATGACATGAAACATTTAATTCATATCTTGTTTTTGAATCTTGAATGTTGTGCCATAAGCACCATTTCAATCCACACAAAAAATAACTTTAAAAACTTTTGGAATTATGCAGTACTGTTGCTGAATTTAAGCACTGTCATTTATTCTGAATTTTTCATTAGTCTTTTGGATGATAAATAATGTAATCACACATTTTTCTTTCCTCACTTGAAAGAACTTGAAAGAATGATGAGCGCCTCAGATTTTCCTTGGTTACTTTATTCTCCCCCATTAAAAGCAAATTAGCTCATTCCACTCCAAAAATTAAAGGGATAGTTCACAAAAAAAAAGAAAAAAAAGAAAAAAAAAATCATTTAACCACCCACAAGTTGTTTCAAAACTGTATAAATGTCTTTGTTCTACTGAACATAAAGGAAGATATTTTGAAGAATGTTTGTAGTAACCAAACAGTTGTGGGGCACCATTGACTTACATAGTATTTTTTATAGTCATTGGTGCCCCACAACTGTTTGGTTACTACAAACATTCTTCAAAATATCTTCTGTTCAGCAGAACAAAGACATTTATACAGGTTTAGAACAACTTGAGGGTGAGTAAATGATAACAGAATTCTCATTTTTGGGTGAACTATCCCTTTAAGGCCTGAAAGATTTTAGTTCACCCAAAAATGAAAATAATGTCATTTATTACTCACCCTCACGTCGTTCTACAGCTGTAAGACCTTCGTTCATCTTAGGAACACAAATTAAGATATTGTTGATGAAATCCGATGGCTCAGTGAGGCCTGCATTGACAGCAATGTTACTGCACCTCTCAAGATCCATAAAGGTACTAAAAACATATTTGAAACAGTTCATGTGAGTTCAGTGGTTCTATCTTAATATTATAAAGCGACACAAGGGTGAGTAATAAATGACATTATTTTCATTTTTGGGTGAACTAACCCTTTAAGACATGGATTCCAGTTAGCTTAACATTGACCTATTTGTCTGGAAAACGGACTGAATTAAAATGATTTTTCTTTTTTTCACTCCTTTGCAAGAGCATTCATCACATTGAGCTTGCACTTATTCATACTGAGCTAACCTGCTGTAATTTGACTAAACTAATAAAGCAGCACTGTCACTGGAAGATGTCCAGGGATACAAGGCACACACCTGGCTCAGAACCGTGGCCCAGTTGCAACGGAGCCCTGAGCAGGATGTCAGGAATCTGATTAAAATTCCTCATTTCCCCCAACTCGCTTATCAAGTGTGTTGAGAGAGCGAGGTTAGAGCAGGAATAATTGTGTCGGATTCCTTCTTCGTCCTTCATCAAGGTGCCATAATGAAGGCTGAAGGATTCAGGCCAAAGATCTGTTCTCTCGCAGCCCAATATGGGCTGTAAACCAATACCCTTCCAGGAAGACAGGCAGCGTGGGTGTATGGGGGAGGGGAGAAGGGTGAGGGCTGTTTCCTTGGTGACCAAGCTCTTTTAACTTTCAACGCTCTTTGGCAGAGCAAGACAAGGGAGGAAAAAAAGTTTCTGTGAAAGCAACAGCTGTTGTTTCCTCCGTTTTTGTTCTGCTCCAAAGTGCAAGTGCATTCTCTTAGTCAAGCCGATAAGGTTTGAAAGATAACAGGAAAAACAACTTTTGTCTTACTGATTCATACAAATTAGAGCTGTCAGATTTTCACAACATGGCAACAGTGGCCAAATAATATAATTATATTCATTTCAAAAATAATATAATTGTGAAATCTATAGAACTTTTGAAGAAGAAAAAAAGAAAGATTCATCTTGAACTTTACTTATTTTTGTTTTATCTTATTTGGCCAATGAATCAGACTCAAAATATGAGTGTAGGCAGGATGTTAAAGATCATGGAAAACGTAAGAGCTTTGGCTGCTGTGGGCAATGAAAATCACCAGAAACCCAAACCAGATATGAGAAGATAGATGCCTATAGCTGTGAGCTAACATGAACATTTTTAATTAACTAACATTAACAAAGGTTAACAAAAATATTTCGCTCATTGTTAGTTTATGTTAGCTGATGCATTAACTAATGTTAACTAATGGGACCATATTGTAAAGTGTGACTGTTAAGTTTCATATTTTATGAATTATTTCCATGAAACTGAAAACGTATACTTTAAGTATATCAGAACACTCCAATGATTCACATAATCTCCTCCAACCAAAACAATGTGTCAGTAAATGAAAAAATAGATCTAAACTCAGTTCACACATCAACAGGGACTTAGTGTTGCACTGAACATGGCCTAATACTGATTAACAGGTTTTAGTTACCATCATTACTTCAAGCTTGTTTTGCAGATGGTGAATGAAGTCACTACCATTTTCCAAATCTTTTTTGGAACAAACCAAAAGGTTGCAGTTAGCACGTTGTTTGGGAAAGAGCCAACTGGAGCAGGTTTATCAAGGAAAGTGATTATGAAAGAAAAATGGGGACTAGAGTCCAAACATTTTCTTTCCCAATCAGTCCTGTCCTGAGGGGATGTACAGAGAGAGCACAAATAGGCTGTTATTTTGGCTCTTGCCTTGACAGAAGGGAGGGAGGGAGGGAGGGAGGGAGGGAAGGAAGGAGAAAAAAACAGTGAAGAGGTCCATATATGTGCCCTTGAGGAAGGATGGAGGGAATATTTGACCCTCTCTGCAGCAGTTGTTGCCCGTTGGGAGCAGGTCTGATTCAAGGCAGCTGGCCCCAAAGCTATAGGCATCTATCTTCTCATATCTGGTTTGGGTTTCTGGTGATTTTCATTGCCCACAGCAGCCAAAGCTCTTACGTTTTCCATGATCTTTAACATCCTGCCTCGCTTTCTGTCCACCAGAAGAACCCAAATGTACCCTTACTTTAAAGAAAAACCCTGGTGCAGAATTTAAATGGTGTTCAGAAAACCTTAAAAGGATAGTTCACTCAAAAATGAAAAATTCTTTGGAATACAAATAAAGATATTTTTAATACAATTTCTGTCCCTCCATTGACATCTACGCAACTACAACTTCAAAAGGTCATAACCGCTTCAAAAAGTTCTTAAAGAAATCGTAAAACGAATTCATATGAATTGAGCAGTTTAGTCCAAGATCACTTAGATCGCTTTATACACTGAACAGATTTCATTTAGGCACGTAAACACCTCTGATTGGCCATTGATTGGCGTGTTTACGGCTCATCGGATATGTCTGTGATTGGCTTCAATGATCAACGCTGTAAAAACGTTGTAAATATTCCTCAATGAAGCTCTTCACTGAGCGCTTACACAGATACACACGGGAACATCCACTGATAGACGCCTGCTTTCAAACGCTCCTGCTTTCAAAACGCTTTCAAATTCAAACACTTTGTGTGCTTTCAAACGCTGCCGTGCATTTATCTTTGTAGCCAATCACAGACATATCCGATGAGCACGTCAACACAATGGCCAATCAGAGGTGTTTACGAATCTGCTCAACAGCATTCAAAGCGTCACATTTTTAAAATTTCAGTACCGATAGGTACCAAAGTCGGTACTTTTGACAACTCTAATTCACACATAATCATTGATCAACGCACACATCAGTTGTGGTAAACGGAAATTCAAGCATGTTTGTTTGATGCGCGAGAACCAATGAGGTTCATTCTCATGTGTTACGCAGCACGTTTATTATTGCATGTCAAGCAAGTGCGGCTGAGCTTCTTTTTATGTTTGCTGATCAATGTTTATATGTGAATAAAATCCTAAATTCAATCTGTTCATCATAAAAAGCGACTGTGTCTCTTCAGAAAATGTGGACTAAACACTCACATGGATTCATTTTGTGATCTCTTTATGAACTTTCTGAAGCGACAAAGTGGTAGTTGCGTAGCTGTCAATGGAGGGACAGAAAGCTCTCAGATTTCATTTAAAATATCTTCAATTGTGTTCCAAAGATGAAGGAAAGTCTTACGGGTTTGGAACAACATGAGGGTGAGTAAATGATGACAGAATTTAAATTTTTTGGGTGAACTTTCTCTTTAAATCAGTCTATATGTATTTTAAATATGCAATCCTGATGCTTGACAATAATCATGACTGAGTCAGCATAATCTCTTGAGCAAAGTACCACAGACAAACAAAATACATGAGCATAGATTTCATTTTTTGTTGTTGTTCATACCACAAACTGCTATGTAAACTTGAAATCTACTATTGGGTTTTGTGTTGAAATACTCAATTCAAACTGAATTCATTATACTGAGGGCCTACTTGTGTTTGCTATACAAGGCCACTTAAAACTGCACACCAATTTAACATATTTATAACCCTTTAGTGAGCTCTCTCACGTAAACACTCTCTCTCTACGATTGTACCAAGTGAGTAACCCAAACCATGGGTACTTTGGCATGGCCTTTGCCATGAAAAGACATGACATAATGGGGAAATGAATGTGTGAAGGATGAATTCTTTCAGGAAAACAACTGGGTGCAATTTGGCCCATGGCCCTGGGGGTCGACTTAATAGAGTGAAACCCCCAGCCCCCATTCAGTTTCTGAGAGACTATTAACTCTTAACAACTCCCTTGCTAGGGCTTCATTATTTATTCTCTTCAAGCTTTTCTTCACTTCTTCCCTCTCTCTGTTTGTGTTCTCCATTTTATTGTCTTTGATTGATACTGCACTTAGTTAATCATTTGATGTTGTTCTGTTTTGTAATTCATGGTGACCGCTGCCGAGTGCGCTCTTGACTTGATGTAGCCTGTTTGAGATGTCAGGCAATAAAGCATAATCGGTCGCTTTAAAACAAAGTTTGGAGGTTTCCTGGGAAGTTAGAGTAACAAGTAGGGAGCTTAAGAACTGTTTCTCAAAGAAAAACAAATACTCACTTAAAAAACAGACTGCTACCATATACACAACCACAGCTCTGGGTTACTCTTCCAGCGTAAGTTTAGTTCACAACAAATTCAAGTTAGGTCATAAATTCAAACATGCCAACATTAAACAGAACAAAAACCTTTTCAATACCAAGTAAAATGCTCCAAGAAGATAATCATATATTCAGAGGAATTTACATGTCTTTGACATTTATTTCGGGAATGTGAGAATTAATAGGTTAACATGTAAATCAAAGCTGTTATCCAGGTAAGTTACTCTGTAATCTAACAGTAAACTGTCTGCTTCGAAAAAGTACAGATGATAAATGGAATGTTCCAGAAACCCTCAGGAGTGATTCGTCTGACATCAATTCACATTATATGGTGTATGTAGGTAGATTGAAAAGTTGATTTTAGTAGTAATTTATCCATAGTATTTACATATGTGACCCTGGACCACAAAACCAGCCATAAATTGCACAGGTATATTTGTAGCAATAGCCAACAATACATTGAATGGGTCAAAATTATCGATTTTTCCTTTATGCCAAATATCATTAGGATATTAAGTGAAGATCATGTTCCATGAAGATGTTTTGTAAATTTCCAACCGTAAATATATAAAAAATTTGTTTTTGTTTTGTTTTGTTTTGTTTTGTTTTTTTCGCACCCTCAGATTCCAGATTTTCAAATAGTTGTATCTCGGCCAAAAATATTGCCCTATCCTAACAAACCATACATCAATGGAAAGCTTATGTATTCGGCTTTGATGATGTATAAATCTCAATTTAAAAAAAAAAAAAATGACCCTTATGACTGAATTAACTAAATACCAAACCAAATGCAATGGCATATGCAAGCAAATGATTCCAATTCATTTTTCCCTCCTAAAAAAAAACTGGTTTCATGTAGAATCTACAATGAACAAATAGCTACAAAACTTAAAACTTAAGTTTAAAACTATATAAAATATGTCATTAATATATATTTGCAACATATCTTTAAAATAAATCTTTAATATTCAAAATTCTACTACAAAATACGATATAAACACTGAAATAACTGGGATGAGGTGATAAAATTATAATAAAAGAAAGAAATTGGAAAGGGAAAATCCTTCTCGTTCACCCTTTACACACATTCAAATTAACTGAAACAAGCTAAACACACCAAAACCATTTAAAGACAGAACTGTTGTCTTGTTCACTGTGCAGTCAAGCCTTTCACTCCTTAAACAGTACTGCTGCTTGTTTACTTTCATCTCTTTAAGGGGTTAAATCTCCAAAAGCACATACCAACGCATATGGTTGTCTGCTCTCTTGAGGCAGAGGGATGATCAATAGGAAACTGCCACTGATGACTTGTTTCTTTAAATCAGGCCTATAAATACTTCTGCTCACCTCCTTCAATAGGAGTGAAGCTGAGATGAAGACTCAGTTGCTCTTCAGGGTCAGTGGAGCCATTGAAGTTAAAATGGCCCTCCACAGCAGGCCGCTCTTCGCAGCTGCCCTGTGACCGTGGAAATTAAGTTATGCCCCGTGTCAGCAAGTTTTCTTCTTTTGGACTCCCTTTCTACTTCGATCTATCCCCTCAGTGCTCATTTTTTAAAAGATTCTCCTATTCGTATTTATGAGAGAGCCTGTAGACACAAGGAAAGACTCTCAAGTGTCTTAGCTGGAGTATTCAGTGTTGGTAAATAGACATAATGGGCAACGATAGGACAGAATGAGGTATTGTGTGGTTGTAAGTGAGAAGGCTCAGGGCTCTTGGTCAATGTTAAGTCAATGGCCTCCTGTTGAAAAACACAAACACACACACACACACACACACACGCTGCTGCTTTACCAACAGGTCTGCAGGGCTCAAGTGGAAAACCTCCTCTTTTCCTCGGTTTCCTCCACCCTCTTCATTCGCTCAGCCTCTTGTGTCCTTCTTCCTTGAACATGCGCTTGTGTTTTGCTTGTCTGTGGGATAGTTTATTTGTCCTGTGGTCGGATGAAGAAGCTGGATGATGACTCCTGCTTTTGTGGGTGTAAGCGTGTGTCTAAAACATCTGCTTGCTGCCAACAATTTAGAGCAGGCCATGTTATGCCTACACTAAAAAAAAATAATCCAGTCTTTTTTTTTTACAGGAAAAAAAAAATAATTCTGTAAAAAATACAACAAAAATGTAAACATATTTACAGAACAATCTGTAAATTTTACAATTTAAAACTATAATTTACAAAAAATAATAATACATTTTAAACCGGTAAATTCAACAGCACTTTTCTGCTGAATTAGTGAGGCTACTAAAATGTTTTGTCCATTTAACATATACTGACAACCACCATAATAACACTGGCAGTAAAGAGAAAGTCACATGATGAATCAAAGTTCATCACAAGTTTTTCCATAAGCTGAATATTAATATAAGGTGCATGATAACATACACACAAATACAAAACACCATCATGGTAACACACAGCACTAAAATAACGCAATAAACATTCTTTTAACAACACAAAAAACTAAGAAGAAACATACAGTTTACAGATCATCAGTTTACGGCTTTTCAAATTATTAGATGATTTGTCCTTTCTTTCTTACAAGAACGGTACATTTAATAATATTTTACTTTGAAATTACATGAAATGTAAGGTTTGACCTATTATAGTTTTCCCCCGAAGTAGTTATATATAGTTTTACTGTAGCATTTTGCTTTTTTTTTTTTTTTTTAATAATGCAATCATTTGTATACAAAAAAGTGTCAGTCAGACACTTTTTATGGTGAGAAGATATTATCTGAACAGTTAAAAGTCAGATTTAAACACACAATTTGACTTAATTAATCGTTTAATGCTCAAGGCTGAACAAAATAATTCAGCATTTATATGAATGCCACGATGACAGAGGATTCCACAAGAGAATGCGGCTCATGTTCCAGTTCTCTCCGTTGAAAATGTTGTCTCTCATACACAAAGATTATAATTCTTTACAGATTCAGTGCTGTTTCTCATTCCCTGGAACCATTACCCAGCATTCCTTTCTTTTTACCCAGTTAAGGGGCTTTTCCTTCTGCGTCTGCACGCTTCCCTCCCCTGCACTGGCTGTCAGATAGATTTTATGGCTGTTGGTACAAAAAAATGGGCTATGCTCTGCTCTAGTAAAAAACACCTCTCCCTCCGTCACCTCATTATCCTCCTGAGTGAAAACAAGCGGCAAAACGTCTCCTTCATCTACCATTATTCCCTTAAGAGTGACCAAAGTTCTGCTGTTTCACTAGCGCCAACTGTTACAGCAGACATAAATTACTTCATTATTCTCATTTACCTGTATAGTTGTTCAATAAACTTCATGGTAGGAATGAACGGTAATGAAATATTAAAAAGCAAATTGCTTCTCAAGAGCTCAGCTGTAATATATGGGCATTGAACTTTGCCTCTGTAATAATACATTTGAGTTAATAAGCTCAGAGCAATTAGCAAAAGCCAGCTCACATGGACTTTATACAAATGAATAGGAACGACTACAGCAACGCCTGTATCATCAATTAAAATGAACACAATGTTATCAAGATACACCATAGCACTAATCAAATGAGCTGAAAATCTTCAACACAATGTATATACGATTAACTTAACAGTAAGGGATTCCCAAAATTTTATGTCAGCCAAACCCCTTTGACCTAAAGTATTTACTTGAAGTACTTTAAGTTCATTTTAAGTTAATATTTCAATAACTTAACAACACATTTGAATGTTCATGGTTCTCTTATGTCGGTTAATAGTCACATGATATGCATGTAAACAAATAAAGTTGTTTTAACTGTTCTGATTTTGTTTTATTTTAAAATTATTATCATCATTCTTTTCAATATTATATTTTATGATTTAATTCATTATTAGCTTTTTATGAACACACAAACCCCAGTTTGGGAAACCTTTAACTATGGCAGTTGCGATCTGGAAAAAACAAACATGCTTCACTTTCACCAAAGCTCATGTCAGTATTTACAACAAAAATAGTAGGACTTGTTTTCAGAGTTCCAACAATATAAGAAAGGGACATTAAACTTGCTCTATCGCACTATGTAACAGGAACAGATTTAAGAGATGCCCTTAGCGAATTCTCAGGTAACTGATCTCTTTGTGACCGGCTTAATCCTGAGCTTTCGCACCCAGGCAAAAGCATCAGACCCCTCGAGAGAGTCAAGACATAGGTCTTTTTACTCATTTCAAAGAGCCGTGAACTCAACAAAGGTCTTCCATGATGAAATCAAAGTGGCAGCTTGGTGAAGAAAAAAAACCTTGATTTGTCTCTAAAGACTAAAGAACAAAGAAAAGAACAGTTTCTTCAAGTCAAAAAGGGAATATATGCATAGTGTGTGTGGGTGGGGGGGGTTCATAAATCCATATACATCTACTAATAAACAAACAAAATGTTTAAAGACCAGAGATCAGCACACACCTTAAGTATTATCATTTAGAAAACAACTGTTACTTAGGAACAAGACTTTAGGGTGCCTCAGCCAGCGACCTCGCTATTAAATACCTTGTGCTAACTTTAAAGGATTAGTCTAAATCCTACCCAATCAGCTTTCCAATTCAATGCTCAGCTGAGGCTCAGCCATACCAACTGTCTACATGTCTCATCGCTTAACACACAATTTCTCAGAGTTTGACATCAACCATTCTTCAATCTAACCTACGCTTCAGCACTACAGCACTGAAAGTTTATGGGCTAAGGAATAGTTGCAAAATGTTGCTGAAATATAACTCGAAAGCCCTGCTGTGATGTTTCCTGTAGTTTTCCCGTACCTCTTGGACACGGAACAATTTTTTTTGCCAAGAGATAATTGAAAACACAACAAGTGAAGTGTATGGCCTCAAGACAATTGGTGCATTATCTAAAATACAACCCGCACTGAACTTCATATGGTAACATAGAAAAACAAAACGAGTTTAAAATGTAATAATAATAATTTTAAAGAAAAAAATTCATTTCTTGTAGTCTTTTTCATTTAATAAAATCAAATTTATCATATAACCCTTCACACATCAAAACATACACTCAGATTAAACATTCAGGACTTCAGCTGGAAACACATTACTCTAAAATACACCACCATTGCAGTACTCTCCTCTCCACTTTCACCCACAATGCCACTGCAGGAGAGTTACAGCAAAAAAATCCATCTTTTTATTGAACAGGCCACAGTGACATGACTAGTTTAGATGCTCGATTTCAATTGTTCCATCCTATTGGCCATTCTGAGCGCTCTCTCATTATTTCATACGGCACATGCTGGGCTCTATTGCATGGGCTGAAACTGAGCGCAAGAGAGGAAAATACGTGGTTTTCGACTACCCCCCAAAGATGATGAAGTATATAGACAGCAGTGGGGACTGCATAGAGTATGTGGACCAGGGGCCAGCGGATCTTTCCCACATGCTACCCCGTGGCTCGGCTCTGAAGAGGTGTCAGCGAGCTCTAGAGGAATGAAGTGCCTGGGCATTGTGCTGTTGAACTATTATGTGCTTAACATTACCATGACAAAAGTGCCACTCGACTTCTCCTCCATTCAGCGGGCTGAAGGGCCCTTGTCCCCACACTAATAAAACATTTTGCAACCATCACCCCCATTTGAAGACCCTGGTGACAAGAGTGGGAGAATAAGAGTGGTAGGTTTTAACAGCATGGAGTTGAGAGACAGAGAGAGGCCTAGCTGAACATGATTAAATGACATGGACGCAGCAATATATGCATATATGCACCCTCAAGCCCCAGATGAAAACACGCAAACATATCATTTTTTTTCCTTCGCAGAAAACGTTTACCAACAATCAAGCAAGCCATTACATCATACAGAGAACTTGGCACAAATTTGGCACGACTGACACAATCCATAAGGAAACTGGTATATGTTAAAGTACAAATTATAACTGAAATTACATGTACATTTCTAATGGTGGAAGTTTAGTGTGTACAAATTAAAATTAGAGTAATTCACAAGTCGCCAACTTGGGCGCTGGTGCAATAGATGTACTGTTTAAACAGTTTATTGCAATATTACATAGTTAAAAATCGGATAGTTAAAATATCACTAACAGACCAGCAAGGGTCATTCATCAGTCACACTGCAGATAAAATTAATTTTAAAAATAGATCAAATAAATCCTTTTTGGAAGTCACATCAAGAATCCTGACACTGTAAAGTTGAAGCTAACTCTTATCCAACACAGTCAACACACTTCTAAGAATGAATTCTGCTGGCTTTCTATTTAAGTAGCTAAAAAGATCCAAATATAGAATTTGTTACAAGATAATCAATTTGTAGTTCATGTTGTTCTGCTACTGTTTCTCTGTTAGTTTAGAATTTGCCACTTTATGCTTGCAGTAGTGGCGTGCAGACAAAGGCCTTTAAGCAAACACAGTGACTGAAAAATAAATAAACCTCTGTCAGTCTTGGCCCAGATGCAACACGGACACCCCAGGGAAAAGTCACTCGCGCTTTTGTGTTCACATTCTAAAGATATCCAAATATCAGAGTTTATGCCTTCAGCAAACACTTCTGTTTGCTAAGTCGTGTGTCAGCGCTTCAAGCTCCTTATGTGTGTGATACTTAATCTGTTCCTGAAAAGCTCTGCTGTGCTAACCAGCATATTCTAGATTTAGCATCGGAATCCATGCATGGTCACGCATGGAGTCAATGCTTTGAAAGTTCCTAATGACACTATGAAATATAGCAAACAAAAACAAATTACACAAACTCGGTTTGAGTCTTTGCACTTTAGTTTTTATGCCTTCTATAAAAGAACATCACTGAGGCAGTCATACAGTGGATTTAGACATTTCTACACAGTAAATAGTTCATCTTAGATAACACAATTAAAAGATTCTCTGAAAATCTGTACACTGTACAATATCTTAAAAGGAAAATAATTACAACAAACATTTAACTTCCCTTTAAAGCTGGAATCATCACCCTTTGTTTTGAAGGTTACTTTATGACAAAAAAATAAAGGATCTCTGGGACTTTCATAAGGTTTATCAAATGTTACTAGCTAATATAGAGATCTACTCATTCTTTCCAGCATTCCAAACACTTTTTTACACAAGTTACTTATCCAAAGTTGTTTGCAACTTTATAAAAATACTTTACATACTTAAAAAAATCTAGTTTTACATTGGCAGTGCACAGTTTTATAATTACAACTTTCACTGTTAAAATGTCTATGTAACAAAATAAACTTTTTCTATATCTTTATGGAAATATCTTTATCTTTTACAAAACAGCACTTGAAATAGGCAAGTTGGTGTTTAAGGCAGTTGACTGACCTAAAGTACTTTGTATCCCTGCTCTTAAATAACTTCAGAATCAGAATTTTAGCTTGATAATAAAAACTTACATTAGACAAGGCATTGTTCACCTGGGCCGAATCTGAAATGCTAAATTTGCATAGTGAATCAAAACACATTTACAATGTGACAACTTCTGGATGTGAACTGCACCTAAATGTCACACAAAGCTTGTAATCTTTGGAGAAAAACCATGTCAAGCTCTATTAACATTTATTCCTTAAAGCTAACTAATATCTATTGTTATGTTACTAGTACTTATTTTTTACTTGCTAGCAAGTAATCCAATAGTGACTATTTTTATTTCACTGGACTCATTAGCTATTACTATTTATTCATTACTTACTACTTCCATTCCTTGATCCTTTGCTATTAGTCACTATCCTTAGTCATGTCAAATAGTGACAAGTAACTAATCCATTGTCACTGGTATGAATTCGCTGACCTGTGCAGTTAAATTTTATGGGGACATATGGTTCAGATATAACCTATTCCACTTTTCCACGTACTAAACTGAATATGCAAACTAGTCTACTGTTAACATTTTTAACCTTTCTAGTATGATTTTTTACTGGAATTTACTGACGTGTCATTGTAAATGACCAGTAAAAGCAATTGTAACTTGTGAGACAAGAAATGTTACTAAAAAAAGGGGGATATAAACTAGTTACTTCTGGGATAGCTACTAGTAACTTAAAAGCAAGTACTAGAACCTAATGAACACCTAACAAAAGTTGATAGTCACTATTGGATTACCTGAATTTAAAATAGTCCGTGTAAAACAAAGACTAGATCGTTTTAAGGAATAAATGTTGCCATAACAGCTTGCCATAAATGAATTGTAAAACAGGAGAAAACTGACAAAATGCACTATTCCCGAACAGCCGTTGGAGCAGATTATTAACTCGCCTTCAAAGTGATTTCACTAGAGCCAAAATGGATGCCACCACAGTCAAAACAGAACATGCCACAAAAGCAGAACCTGTGTTCCTCGTGGGCTCTGGCTCTGGGTAATCCTCATCATCAGACTCATCATCGTCCAACCCACTGGAGCCTTCCTCATCCACGGGGGGAGAGTCAAAGCAAAGCGTTTTCATACTAGTTTTGATAAACTCGCAGATAGTCCGCTCTGATCCATCACAGACGCAAGAATCCAGGAGTTGAGCTTTGGGTAGTTTGCGCATGTACGCGATGACATTGCGGCATGGGTTCGAGCAGCTGGAGCCGCTGAAGAGTTTCCCGCAGTGGAATAAATAATCGCCCATCGCGTTTCGGCACTGGTTGTCCCTCTCGCACTGGCGCCGGGCTTCGGTGCAGCCCATGCTGCTGGTTTTGGGCAAGCACGGCTCGATGGATCGTTTGATCTCCCGGCAGCGGGGGTCCGAGGCGCAGCTGCAGTCTTCCAGCGCCGGGCCGCTCTTGGTCAGGTTGAGTTGCACAAGCGACGAGATGCAGTGACTGGGACACCTCTTCCTCTGGCCGGTCAGGATCGATTCACAGGCGTGCAAATACTGGTCATAAGCGTAATGACACTCGGGCTCCGACTGGCAGTTTAATATCGCTTGCCAGCAAATCAACCGACGGCCGTGGTGGTTGGACGAGGCGATGGAAAAACAACTAAAACAAACAAGCACACAAGCGAAAGGCCAAATTAAAGTGCGCGCGCCCCGAACCAAACTTGCACAAGTTGCCATATCGAAGTCTGTAATCGTTTGGTTGCCGTCAGGTCAGTTTTAAGCATGCATATTTCATATTTCCATTGCATCTATGGAGGGAACAATCCCTCGGCTCAGATCATGTTTGCAAGGTCCATCCAAAAGAAAAGTTTGTTCCACAGTTGCGGTGAATTTATAAAGACATTTCCCTGTAATCCATGTCTTAAAAAGAAGCCTGAATTACGAAAAGTGCTATTTCCAGCAAACGGGTCGTTCACTCCATCTTCTCGGCTTGTGTCCGTGTGACAGTACGGTGATTCCTCCTTCCACCTCTTGTCTTTCTTGTGGGCAGAAGTGAAGAGCTCACGAGCTCGTCCTTTCGCGTCTCTTGCTCACATCCAAATGTGCTCGAGCGCTAACATCACGCTTCCCCGACTGAACAGATAAATTCACGGGCGTGCGCTTGTCGTCCGTCATTAAGTACGTTTAGGGACGCGAACAGATAATAACACGGCGTTCAAATTCACACACTGGCCCCTTTCTGACCCGCTAGTTTTGCTTTATCCATTCTACTCCTGCGGAACTTTTAGGGATTCCTATTGGTCAGACCGTTTGTTGTTGCAAATCTCGACGTCAAGTAAGGGGCGGGAAAATGGAGGTGGGGCATGATGGTTTAGGAATGGTCTCTCTCCAAAAGGTTTGGATTACCTCAGAGCCGAAAGTGAGTTAGAAAGACTCACTATACTGTTGTTTCTCAGACTTTGTCGAATATGTATGACTTGCGTTCTTGGGCAGTATCACAGCATTTGATTTTGTGACTATGCATGACTGTTCATGAGCAGCCAGCAACTGTATTGCTGAACAAGATAAAAGCATAAATTGCAATTTTCCGTCAATAGTCTCTCTCTCTCTCTCTCTCTCTCTCTCTCTCTCTCTCCTTGTGGGGACTCTCCATAGACTTAATGGTTTTACTGTACAAACTGTATATTGTATGCCCTACCCCAGACTAACCCTACCCCTAAACCCACACATCACAGAAAACTTTCTGCATTTTTTCAAAAAAACAAAAAACATTCTGTATGATTTATAAGCTCCCCACGGTGACACAAGTCCCCATGAGTCTGTGTGCATTCAGGTTGCAGTCTCCACCAGGACAGAAAAACATGTACACACACAAAAAGTTTGGTAAGATAAGATTGTTGATTTCCTATTGTTTTCGAAAGAAGTGCTCTTATGCTCACCAAGGCTGCATATTACATTAAAGTACAGTAAAACAGTAATATTATGAAATAATATGGCAAATCTGAACTTTCAGTAGCCATTAATCCTTTCTTCAGTGTCACATGATCCTTCAGAAATCATTCTGTGCTGATTTGCTGCTCAAGAAACATTTATTATTATTATCAATGTTGAAAACGGTTGTGCTGCTTAATATTTTTGTGGAAACGGTGATGCATTTATTTTTCGGGGTTCTTTGTTATATAGAAAGTTCACATGAACATCATTTAAATAGAAATTTTTGAAATTTTAAATGTCTTTAGTGTCACTTTTGATCAATTTAATGTGTCCTTGCCAAATAAAAATACAAATTTATTTTAAATAATCTCACTAACCCCAAACTTTTGTACGATAGTATAGTAAAAAAAATTTGATTACAAAGGGCACGCAAGAGATTCTCTTATATAAACAATGTCTTGATATTCATAAAAAACAATTTCTCCTTGCAGACTGTTGTAAACTAGCTTTTAATTTGGAGTCAAATGTTTATATGTGTTAAGTCGAGCCATCTTTATGCAACTTAAGCGTGAGTTTCCGTCTATGCTCATTAAATCTGCATGGGTTTTTAAAGGAATCTAAGTTTAGTGGAAAGTCATTTTTCTTTTATCAGATCTTACTGCATCTGTAGTGGATTTATTTCAGGAGATATATAATCACTTCAGAAACATTTGGCCTTTGCTAAAATACATAGCTGTTGCCATGCCAGATTTCATTCTATAAGTTTTTGTCCTTTTAGACAAGATCTTATGAAATAAAATCTTACATTTCACAGTCAACAAATGGAAAATGCATTTTGGGCGAATGTCATTTCGGCTTGATCCAGGCAAAGAATGTGTTTGAAAATGATAGTTCCTGGCTCGTTCCACCGTGTCGATTAGACAATAGGAAAAGAGACATTGGCTAAAAGCAGCAATATCAACTCTGGGTTCAGATATAAAATGTAACCATGAGCCGTGAAGAAAAGTTGACTCTTTATGTGTAAGATGATAACATTGCAAGTTTACACTTGAACATCAAAAGGAGGGCATTTGCTGATGCTTAGGATGGAGGATCAGTGGATCCACCTTGCACAATAAGGGTTTGTGTTTCAAACACTACTCTGGAGTTAGGAATGTACCTTTAGGCCACTGTGCATCGAGCTTCTGACCCTAAACAATGAACTCAATGTCAGTTACGGATGGTCAGCTCTGACAATGACGTTTTCGCACTGGTAGGTGATGGATGAAGGGAACTCTATACCCCTGTGAGTCAGAAGTCTTGAGACCACAATGATTGGATCCAGAGATAATAGTATCTTATAGTGAGATCAGCAACCACACAAGCAACAAGTAACTATTCCAATTCTATTGTGGTGAATTTAAATATCGCAGCAAAATAACCACAGCATGCTGTTCATCAAACACATTTCCTGCTATTTTCTCTTAATACCTGAATCCATAACAGCTTTTTCTTGGATCTAAAGGAGATCTAAATAGAGGGAGGAAAACATTTATAAACAACTGTTTTCTTTGGCAGGCAGGATTTAAATAAGCCAGATGCTCATGCAAGAGAGAACTGCATGCTTTTACTTTAAATGGGGATTCATTTAAATTAACAGCACACAGCTTTAAATGGGGATACAAGCCTCAATAATGGAACAAATGCAATGAAGTCACAGCACAAATGAAGTCCTTCCGTGCTCATTATAAGAGAAACTTCAATTGGTAAACATTATTAGCTCGACTTGTTTATGCTATCATGCCTTAGTAAAATGATACACACTAACAAGATGGTATTTTTAAGCAGGGCTTTGGAAATATTTGGGTGTCGTAAATGAGTGCTGATTTGTGTCGATACAGTGAAAGTAAAGTATACAGAAACAACCCATTTTGATATATTCCTATAAGAACATTAAAGCAGAATTATTATTAGTTAAATAATTGAAATGAACAGAAAATGTTTTGTCTCTTATGTCTCCATGTTCTAAAATATTAGGGTATGTTTATGATTGTTTGCTTAATATTTTGTGCCATAGTATTACAGTCAAATGTTAACAGTTACTATGCAATCATTAAGGCAAAAGGTGAAAGTCACAGATTATAATTTTGGCTCAACATGTAGCAATTTAAACGGTTTTAAAATAAATAATGCACTTTATATGGATAAAAGAATGCCCATTGCCTTTATTTTTTTGCTCTGGTCTAAGAATACCTTTCTTACACTTTTGGAGGACTTAATGAGAAACAGATTCCTTACAATAATCCGTGGGGTGCTGTTGCCAAATTCCTGACCCTGATGGATGACCCCAAACAAAAACTCACCCGTGCTGTAATTAGAATAAACTCACATAATTTTTTCCCCTCTTTTTCATTGTATCATGGCAGTACTGCAGGAACAATATTCCAGTTCACATAGCAAAACACTGAAATCACACAGACAGAACATGAACTCTATCAACATATTTTGATAATGCTAAAAGTGTGTTGCACATTTTCATACATTAATCAATCATTTAAATTATAATGATATATAATACCTATAAATTGTTAAATTTAAATGGCTATCAATAGATTTCTGTTAAAATACATTAGATATTTTGGTAACACTTTAGTATGGGGAACACATATTCACTATTAACTATGACTTTTCCCTCAATAAACACCTAATTTACTGCTTATTAATAGTTAGTAAGGTAGTTGCTAAGTTTAGGTATTGGGTAGGATTAAGAATGTAGAATAAGGTCATGTAGAATAAGACATTAATATGTGCTTTATAAGTACTAATAAAACAGCCAATATTCTAGAAATATGTGAGCTAATAAGCAACTAGTTAAAAGACCCTAAAATAAAGTGTTATTAATATTAACGCTAATTGGTTTGAGTAGGACAAACTTAAATTAACAAATTAGTTCAGTCAAATCAATTTTTATGAGTATTTAGCACTTTCTTTTTCTTTCAAGTTCACAGAACTGATATATTTTGAGTAAACTCATTTCATTGTTTTGAGTTTTATGAATTTATTTCTTTTAATTTAGATGAACTTAAGTTTAACTGAAACTGGGCTGGGATTTCTATTTCCCAGCATTCTTTGTCCATAGCACTCGAAAGGCAGAGTAAATGCTACAATGTTATATAATGTTTTTTTTGTGTGTGTGCAAGATTAATGTTAAGTGGGATATTTAGTAGTGATTAATGTTTTGTTATGCTACACTAATAAAAACGTTTACATTGAGGTTACATGATAATTTCAAGTTAAATGTATGAATTAGTGTACTCAAACTTTTCAAGTTAAGAACAATTAAAATGCATGAGTACAAAATAAAAACCTGCCAGTTCTGCTTACTTAAACTTTGAATTTCTTAACTTAAAAATTTTGAGGCAACTGATTGCCTCAATACCCTGAATAAAGATTTACAGTGTAGGGTTTTTTTTTTTTGAAAACTGAGGCATTTCAGCAGGATCAAGGCAAATGGCTATAAAATATTTTGAGATTTTTTATGCAAACATGATTTAGCTCTATTTTGGAACCATCCTATATGGATCAAATAAAAATGCTCTTAAAATCTGCCAAGATCTTACTGGATAAACATAAGTTCCCTAAAAATAAACTGGGAAAAAAAAAAAAAAAAAAAGTCAGAATTTCAGTTCATCCAGTTGGTTCTTAATTGATTCTTAGAGGATTCTTATAGAATTGATTCCAAATTATGATCAAAATGATATTAACATTCCTACAGGAAGTTGTGACACAAAGCAGCTGTTCTTGGTTTTATTGCGGCTCTAAACACACCACCAACTGTTGTTAGCTCCATGATAGAGATATAGACAGCTGCTCTATAGTGTTGTCCAGAATCAATTGAGTTGAAGCTTTAAGCTTTAAAATGCAACATAACATAATAGTTCTAGTTTTATAGTTTTCAGTTTTAAAAAAGCATTAAATCTGGACATAATTGTGCTTCATCATTCCATTTCATGTATACAAAAAAAAAAAAACGAAGACAAAGACTTTGAGCCTTTCAGGGAGTATTATCTGTATCTATGTGGAGTATCCCATGGAATCCAGACATCAATATCGCAGTCAGGGAGGATGTTGACTAAAAACCTCATTCACTCTCATTCCATTCCAGCACTGCCATCAGCTGCCATCCCATCTTCTGACTGACACCAGATAGGAGGACCGATATCTTGCCAAGTCTTGTTTGAACCCACAGCCATGTCAACTCCCTTGATCAGCGCACACACACACAGACCAGCTGTTCCAACACATGGCCCCCTTCCCTTTCCATACTACAAGTGACTATTTATACAGGCCTAAGGGCCCGTCATACCATTGCAAAGAGGAGAAGAATGCCATGTGTGCATATGGGGCCTGCCAATAAAGACATAACCCCTCGCAGACATGACCTTAATCCAACAAACATGGAGTGCAGCATGGAAGAATTTTACTGCATGAGACACAACAAAGCCTGACAGTAAAAACGAGTGGCAACCACAAACATTCTTTATGGGCATTAATGATATTTAGAATGCTTAAGTCACGCAAATGAAGACCTGAGACTTGTTTGTTCAGAACTGAAGCTTTGGATACGAGGTCAGGTGTACAAATAATTCAGATATGAGTAATTCTTTAAAACTTGCACTTAATTATTGGCCTGTGTTGTGTCTCACACCCACATGCAATTCTGCACAGCCCTGCTAATCTTTCATAATAGTTAATACGCCAATTTGTTGATGTTTTTGGCAAGCTGCATTCATTACACGAATACTTCAAAAGCATATTAGTTTAGAGAGTATAAAATATTCACAGCCAAATAAAACATAACCACACCTGTCAAGCTGTGGTTATGGTGGGAAGATGTTCTCTGAATTTCTGAAGCCTGTTTCAAACACCTTGTCAGCCCTGTATTGGTATCTAAAAGAAGCATAGCTTGTAAAACACAAGCTCGCTGAACCTTTTGTAACCTTGTGATGGTAAAGGGTAAGTGTCAAAAATGGCATGCAGAACTCCTCCTCCATAATCAGCCCAACTATCACCCTCTCCATTCGCCCTATGCCCCCAATTGTTGCAAAAAGCCTGGCCTGACCCGTCCGGTTATGGAGACGTAAAGAACAAGCAGGTAATGCGAAACCTTTAGCATGATTCCTCCTTGTGGTACCTTACGGCCGTGGCCCCAGTTATGTTATGGGGCCGCTTTGTTGGAGCGATCACTGTGGGCCTGAATGCTGGCCACCACAAAGCTTAGAATAACTGAATGACACAATGGTTTCTTCTCTAAATAAACAGATGTAGGGAGACTGTTAAAACTCTTAGCCCCCTTTTGCTCTGCCAGAAATTTTTTTCCCCCTTCGTTCCCATCTGCGAGCTGTAAGAGCAATTTCTCGCTCTCTTCCTCCTCTGAGAAATGGTGAGTTTTCATTCTGGGCAGCTGTGGAGCTGAGCCCTGCCCTTCTTATTTTACCGTTTTGATTAGATGATATCAGCTATCACTTCGGGTCCACATAATTGCATCTCACTAGCATTCTGTCTCTCCCTTTTTCTTTCCCATCGGCATATGTTAAGGAAATTGCATTTGTCAAGCCCTTGAGCAATACATTTTCTGTTTTAGATTACAACAACAGTCACATTCTCTACATGAGTGTCTTCTATTAAATGTGATTTACCTGTTACTAAGAGCATTTAGTGAAGGGTAATGATTTCTTGGGTTAATACATGTTTTTTTTTTTTTTTTTTTAAGAATGAATGAAATGAACACTTTTATTCAGCATTAAATGGATCAAACATAACAATAAAGATATTTATAATGTTACAGAAGATTTATATTTCAAATAAATGCTGTTCTTTTGAACTTTTCTATTCATCAAAGAATAAAAAAAAATCATGGTTTTCATAAAAATATTTCAACATTGATAATAAGAAATGTTTCTTGAGCACCAAATATTAGAATGATCAGCATGATTTCTGAAGGATCATGTGACACTGAAGACTGGAGAAATGTCTGCTAAAAATTCAGCTTCCCAATCACAGGAATCAATTACATTTAAAATTAAAGCTGCAAGCAGCGATGAAAGGGCCCTCGCATCCGGGCTCACTGCCACCCGGTGGCCTTAGGAAAACAGTGAATAGTGGGTGAAATGCATGTAAGCGAGTAAATACAAGGGAAATATGGGTAACACTTTAGAATAGGGAACATGTTTTCACTATTAACTACGACTTTTCCCTCAATAAACTCCTAATCTACTGCTTATTAATAGTTAGTAAGGTAGTTAAGTTTAAGTATTGGGTAGGATTAAGAATGTAGAATAAGCTCATGCAGAATAAGGCATTAATATGTGCTTAATAATTACTAATAAACAGCCAATATTCTAGTAATATGCATGCTAATAAGCAACTAGTTAAAAGACCCTAAAATAAAGTGTTACCAAAATATGTCATTTCGACGTGCCACACTTCCTGCTGCCAACAGGTGGCGCTTTGACTATTACTGAATATTGCCATGTAGATGTCTTCAGGTCAGGACTATTATCAAATATGTGAAGTTTGGAGCAGATCGGACATTGTATGCCTGAGTTACAACAACTTTTTGTTTCGTGCCGTTAATTGCATACTTTAGTACTTAGCCAAGTGTTGCATGATTTAACGTGTTTCTAGTATGTTTGGCACTTCATGGCATATTGAAATGTGTTTCTGTGAGTGAATTACAGTGTAAAGCATGTCATTTCCTGTTGCCAGCAGGTGGCGCTATGACTATTACTGAATATTGACATATAGATGTCTTTAGGCCAGAACTCTTATCAAACATGTGAAGTTTGGGGCAGATCGGACATTGTATGCCTGAGTTACAACAGCTTCATTGTTCATGGCAAAACATCAGACTTTGTCAGGCCGCCACGGACACGCCGATCAACGAAAACTCAAGATCTTTGCAATTTAACATCGCTAAGGCCTTAAGATTAGACTGACCAAATATGATGTTGATCTAGTTAAATCGCTACGAGGAGTTAATCACAGTGTAAAACATGTCATTTCCTGTTGCCCACAGGTGGTGATATGACTATAACTGAATATTGCCATGTAGATGTCTTCAGGCCAGGACCCTAATAAAGCATGTGAAGTTTGGGGCAGATCGGACATTGTATGCCCGAGTTACAACAATTTCCTGTTTCATGGCGAAACATAGAAATTTGCCAGGCCGCCACGGACATGCCCTTCAGCGAAAACTCAAGATCTTCGCAATTTAACATCGCAAAGGCCTTTAGATTAGACTGACCAAATATGATGTTAATCTGATAAAATCTCTAGGAGGAGTTCGTTAAAGTGCAATGTCTGGAAATAGCAAAAACTGCAAATATTTTGCAGAGAAAATTTAAAATATCTCACTTCCTGTTGGGTTTTCAGATTTTGCACCCAGGGACTTTTTTGTAGGTATTTTGTAGGGCTGTTACATGTGTCCACCGAATTTCATATCTCTATGTGAAACGTAGCACGAAAGACGCTTAATTGAAATTTTGTAGGTGGCGCTATCGAGCCCTCAAAAATGCGATTCATTTTGGAGAAGAAGAATAATTGACTGAGCAATTACAATAGGGTCCTTGCACCACTGGTGCTCGGGCCCTAAATATATTGAAAAGTTACTTTAAAATAACTTGTAATAAGTTTTTACTGTATTTTTGATCACATACAGCCTTGGTGAGCATAAAAGACTTCATTGGAAAACATAAAAAATCTTACTGACCCCAAACTTTTGAACGGTATATAGTGTACATTTTAAAACACTTATATAGCACATTATGTGTGTTATTAAATAAATGTATATTAAAATGAATGTTTTGATCCAGCATTTTCTTCTTGGTCCAAACAATATTGAGGCAGAACAATAAGTCTACATTTACATTTAACCTTTAAATACACACTAAAGTCATGTAATTGCAATAAATACTCACACAGAATCAGTTAATAACTCTGCAATCCACAATCAACTATAAAAATACCATTGCTGAAACTCCCATGAGAAGACTATGAATCATCTAAATAGCTTTGGGTTTGGAAATTTTGTGAGAACTTTGCTTTTACGGTCACTGTGGAGTCACATATTACACATTGAGCTGAATGAATTCAAAACAGCAACACTGTTAAATAGCAATTAGACATTTAATATCTGGTTATTCATGGAATTACACAGGGCAAATTATTGTGTAGGGGTATTACAGAATAAGCTAGAATAACAGGGTGGGTTTGCACGTGTTGTTGTGTATGTGTATGATTATCAGATCCTGACTGGTTTCTCTGTTATCTGTACAACTCTCAGCCCAACTAATATATTCTCTGCTCTTCAACTTTAGGCATAACCATGTGTATAAAAGCAAGATTGTGCTTGCAAAACATTTGATTATTTTGACATGATTCTAGTGGGAAACAAGAGTCTCAGGGTAATAATAGGTAGCTGGGCAGTTATGGAGACATTGGGTCTTGAACTAGCCCCAGATAAATACATTTCCATGAACAACTGAATTCCAAGGTTGAAATTCTTAAACAAATAACCCTGTGCCATCCAAAGTTGACAGAATTCAAGCAGCTTTCATCACATTTCGCCGGCAAGCAGTTTCTTTTAGCACCTATAAATATGTTGTCACGTAGCATACTATTGACAGGGATGAAAGGGAATATGCTTGAAAGTGTTGCGCCACAGTAAAATTTTACAGCATCCATTAATAAAGCTGTTCTTAATTGTGACCAGATGTGACCTTATTAGCCAAGTGATTATTCACAACATGCATAAATCTCACTCAGAGAAAATGCATGCTCAGCATTCACGTAGCACAGCATTTTATGAACCTATTTGTTACTATTATAAATGATCAAGAATGCAAGCTGTCGCTAATCTATACGAAAAACACTCTTTAAAGAATCTTTCCAAGAAACAGATGCTCATTTGCAATACACGCCTTAAAATTCCCACACAACACTCATCACTTCACTCTCAGCTGAGCTTGGTTAATGACAATATATCTTGATGCTGGTATTTTGCAAT
Organism: Ctenopharyngodon idella; assembly: GCF_019924925.1. Classification (NCBI taxonomy): domain Eukaryota; kingdom Metazoa; phylum Chordata; class Actinopteri; order Cypriniformes; family Xenocyprididae; genus Ctenopharyngodon; species Ctenopharyngodon idella. The sequence goes on along the minus strand of NC_067224.1, from coordinate 18,844,646 downwards.
AACGCACTCATTATTAGTGTCTGGTTTCTGCTAGTAATGCCATTGCTTATGACTCTGGAGTCCCACAGATGTCTTCAGACATATTCATCACTTCTTGCCTAAAGGTCACTGCTCAGTAATCCATCAGGAACTTGCTTCTTTTCCTCCTGGAGTATGGTTCAGGCCGAGGTTACAAACATCACACTAGATTTATGTGCAGGGAGGTTGCACTTTTCTACCACGGGTTGTAATGTTGTGTGATTGCCCTGTCATGGTTGCCCGTGCTAGTACATGGTTTTTAAAATCAAAATGTCAGGTTTTAAGGCCTTATAGAGGACATGATATCTTTATTACTCTGAGCACTTACTTTGTGAAAGAGTCTGAAAGTCTGAAGTTTTTTTCTTGGTCCATTTCTTTTCAAACTTAAAGCTGCAGTCCGTAACTTTTTTTGGTTAAAAATTATCCAAAATCAATTTTTGAGCAAGTACATAACCAGCCAGTGTTCTCCTTACCTTAGCTTGATTCACAACGGTAAGCTTGTAATAATGTTTTATAATAAGAGTGAAATTCGAGCATGCAGTCGTCCGTCTTTGTGTCATTATGTCACGTCTGTAAACAAAAAGGAAGGAGTCGCAGCTAGAAGCTCTATCATGTGAGGATGCTGCTTATAGCAGATCATTTATAGCCTTTTCTCACAGCAGTTGAAATAATTAAACTTATCATTTTGATGACGGACTGTAATCCAGAAAGATCCAAATGATAATGCCACAAACAACTGCAATTGCAGGTTTCAAACAGAGATGGCGACAGAGGCAAAACGTCCGGACTGCAGCTTTAATGACCATTTAACTAAATCAAGGGAACGAATTAGTAAAATGCGGTACAAAAACTTCTAAATTCGTGGCCTTGCTATCTTGTTTTTTTTCCCCCTCTGCCTTTATGAAGCTTCGAAGCTTTACGAATCTTTTGTTTTGAATCAGTGGTTCAGAGGGTGTATCAAACTGTCAAAGTCATGTGATTTCAGTAAACGAGGCTTCATTACGTCATAAGTGTTTCGAAATTTTAATGGTTCACCACTGGGGGGGTCGTGACTTTGGCAGTTTGATACGCGCTCCGAACCACTGATTCGAAACAAAAGATTTGTAAAGCTTCGAAGCTTCATGAAGCAGTGTTTTGAAATCGGCAATTACCGGATATTGTTGAATAAAGTCGTTATTTAGTTTTTTTGGCGCACAAAAAGTATTTTCATATTTTCTGGGCATCTGAAAGTGTTAATTATCTTGCTGTCAATAGAGGCCTCACTGAGCCATCGGATTTTATGAAAAATATCTTAATTTGTGTTCTGAAGATGAATGAAGGTCTTACGGGTGTGGAACAACATGAGGGTGAGTAATTAATGACAGAATTTTCATTTTTGGGTAAACTAACCCTTTAATATTTTTTAAATCTCTTTTTTGGTTCATTTTGCCTGTAAAACAAAACCTGCCTAATAATTCTGCACACCTGAATATAAGGTGTTTTTCATTTCCAGCCTTCATGAACAATTATATATCACTTATAAATGATTAAATACAAAATTAATAGTAGTTATTAAGATTGATGTGGTTTGGAATTGGTAAAATGTGCCTGGGAAAAAAATATGATAAAAAAAATCAACTTGCATAATAATTATGCATGCACTGTAGTAGTTAAAGACACGTAATATAAAGTGGGACCAAGATCTCTAATATCAGCTGATAACTGATATGGCACCAATATATCCTGCATCCCTAATTTTTATTATATAGATAAATATAATAATATAAATATATACAAATAACCAAAACGTTTTATGGTGTAACTTTGGCTTGCTCTCATAATGATCAATAACAATTTAATATTATTTGAGGAATAAATACCATTATTGTGTTGGTTTCTTCTTCCAAACATAAGAAACTAAATGCTGCAGAAACCTGCCAATGCTTATTCCCAGTGATCATGGTTTTCAGTGCCTGCAGCATCATGGTTGCTTGGTGATCAAAACAAACAACAGGCCTATAACAGAAGATCGTAGACACTTATATCATGCAGTCAAAAGAACAGATGATATCAGTTTGGGTATGTCCTTACATAAATGCTACTTTCTGAACATTACAACTCATAAATATTATAAATATGCCGGTGTTGTTGTAACATGTTCAAACAAAAACGCTAAACAGCCTTGTCAAGAATTATCTCCACATCTTTATGTGTTTACTTCAACTTTAAAATACCCTGTACATTATGGTTCTGCAGAGGAGCATGCTTTGGTAACAATGCTTTGCAAATGAATGTTTTATCAAAAAAATAATCAATATTAATGGATGTTGGGCTTGGCGAAGCACAGCAGACAAAGTTACAGATAAGATAAGCAGGTCAAGATCAACAGTTTGGCAGAGCCACTGACAGACATATTAAAAACAGAAACTCTTGTGGATTAAAAAAAAACATAAAAATGTATAATCACATGCAGGTGTCTACGCATTGTCTGACTTGATTCAATCTTCATCACATTGTCCAACTTCTGATCAATAAAGATTCTATGAATCAAGTATCTTAAGAATAAATCTATTGTTTTCTTTCACACACTAATACAAGCAAATGTTCACTCAAAAATGCATGCACAATCTCCTGGTGGTCTTCACCTCACAGTGAAAACCTTAATCACAACCTCCCAAGCACTGACAAAAACACACACACACACCTTTCTTCACTCCTTAAGGAATCGGACCACCTTCAGCCTATGATATACACACCAGCGCTGTTCATAAACAATGGAAAGCTCATCTGCTCTCTCTTCTCTTAGGGATGTCACTGGGAGATCATTAATTCTAAAGAGAATCAAAAGTATTCAGGGCTCTAATACGGGTCAGTTTCCAATATCTGTCAGTACGCAAATTCGCAAACCTTCCCTATCATGAACTTCAAGTTAAATGTCCTGTTTGTGGAGCATGAAACCATAGCGCTTATGAGTACTGACCTGAACACATGCGCTTGTGCAAGTAGCCATGCAAGTGCTCTGCTGAGAGTTTAGGATTGACTGTTTAGTATTTCCATCCTCTTTTTCTCTGTCTCGCTCTCCCGGCCTGCCTCAGAATACTATATCCACTTGACTTGAGCTGAGACTGCAATAAAAACATGGCATTATGACTTGGGTTCACAGTAGACATAGTTCCCTGCCGCTAAACTCTTGTGGAATGTTTGCATTGTGGCCTCCTGTGTAGCCTATTAATTGGCCTCATGTTATGATCTTGCCCCGGGACAAAGCATCCTATAGGCAAAGCTCCATTTATTTGAGTTTAACTGCGTGAGACCACGACCACTGTTGCAAGATGAAAAACATAAATCATGTCAATACTAACAAAAAAATTCAGGAAAATTGTCAAATAAATTTTGACCAATGTAATTAATGTTAGGCCCCCTAAAACTGTGACAGTCACATGAAAAACATTTTTAATATGTTACTTTGCCTTAATATTTACACTATATTATCTATCTATCTATTTTTTAGGTCGCCATACATTTGTAGATTTGCCACATTTTGCTTGACTCGTTATTATACATTGCGTGACTTTTCCACCTGCTACGGTGCAACAATCAACTTTTGAGCATGTGACGCTCCATTGTTATTATTGTGAACACATTAGGACTTAAAAATAATCCATTCATAAATAAATCAGTCTTTTGAGTCAGTTCTTTGAAACGTTTTTTCAAAATAGTAAATAATAAATGGGTTCACGAATCAATAATAATCATTCAGACAGTTCACTCGTGCACTAAATCTCTCCATAAACAGTAACGCAGTTCATAATGAAAAAAATGGGGATTACTGGATTACCTACGATTAATTGAAGAAAATCTTCCAACAATTGCATTTGAAGCTTGTAAGCGATTCATATTACTGCAGGTAAGGCAATTTTTCCGCCACTAAACGAACAGTACACTGCAGAACTATTAAAGTGAACCACTGCATTACCATGTACATGGAAATCATTCAGTTCCATTTATCAATGTTCTATGGTATTACTATCTGATACTATCACTGTACCATATGGTACTACCACAGTAGTCCACATTTTGAAAGGTAATTTTGTGAAAAACTAGTCCAGTATTTGAGTGGGTCTTTTAGAGATGCTTTCTTGCCCATAGTCACAGGTAATAATACACAATATTACTGCAGGAAATGTAAAAATGTTGCTCTCAAAATCAACAGAATTAAACATTTTGGTGCTCTTTTTGAAAAACAGAGCCCTACAAAATAAGCATAAACTTTTTTTTTGTAATTCATGGGATCCTGTAGCCCAAAAGGCTAGAAGCACATGTGAAACATACAGTGTATAGTTCTTTAGACTCTCTTTTAGCTTTTCACTGTTCTTGAACATATTTTAGTTGCTTTTGGTTTACATGCACTTTAGATACTAACTTGTGTCTGACATGTGTATGAATCAGCATGTTATTCTGCATATCTTACTAGCATTGTTTAAAATTTGTTTTTGGCAAGTAAATAAATGATTTACCAACCATAATCTGGTCATTTTTAAAAGGAACTGCAACATAAGGTATGGATTAAATTTTAAGAACCATAGTCTGACCCTGGTTGTTTTTAATTGCTATTAATGATGAATCAACTCAAGATTAGTAAAAATGCAAGCCTGTTAAATGACTGTCACAATGCTGTATGTTATAACAAGTTTTATCTCGGTAAAAAAAAAAAAGTACCATCATAAAATGTATCTAGGATGCCTAAAGTTTTTGAAGCCAAGCACAAAAGTGAAAGTCCATCTATGGTGCATTTACATTTTACTTATAAGCAATCTGTCTGTTGATTTACATGAAGATATTAGTTGCAGTGTGATTTAGTTGGTTCACACAGCTGTCCACAGCCTGTCATGGCAGATTCCTCTGTCTTTGGCCAAAGAAGCAGATCTAATTTGAGTTTTAACACCAGGCATGACATCACTGCCTATAACAAGCATTGACCCCCCCAGCTTGAAGATGAAATCAATATGCCTAGAAGAAGAAAGAATAAGTGTCTCCCGCTCTTCTGAAGCACTCCCACATTCCAAAATACAACGAACAATAAAGCTAATGATCATTTTGCATACAAGTTTATTCACACTGAGGGCAAATTCATTTAAAGTGAGCATCACTTTGCCCTATCACCACATTCATACTTTGGAACACCCTAGATAAAGCCATACGTAAATGTATTAGAATGTTATCTTTATAGCAGAACAGCAAAATTCATAATTTTAAGAAAATTTAGCTGCTAAAATTGTTATAGAAAATAAGTTGTGCATCAAATGAAGCCTCTTTATGGCTTTTCACACTGCGCTTAACCCCGGGTTATCATCGTTCTAAACCTAGCTCTTAACTCTTAACGTTTCACACTTGTAATTTAGAAGCGGGTTTTGCACCACATTTTACCTGGGGTTATCAAAACCTGCTTCGCATTAGGGTTCCTCAATCCTCAAATTCATGTGCTTTGGACAGTCACAGAAACGCAGTGAACATTTTGGACTCAACGTTGATGTGTTAGAAGCAGGAAGAATGGGCAAGCGTAAGGATTTGAGCGAGTTTGATAAGGGCCAAATTTTGACAGCTAGATGACTGGGTCAGAGCTTCTCTGAAACTGCAGCTCTTGTGGGGTGTTCCCGGTCTGCAGTGGTCAGTATCTATAAAAAGTGGTCCAAGGAAGGAACCGTGGTGAACCGGCGACAGGGTAATGGGCGGCCAAGGCTCATTCATGTACGTGGGGAGCGAAGGCTGGCCCGTGTGGTTCGATCCAACAGACAAGCTACTGTAGCTCAAATTGCTTAAGACGTTAATGCTGGTTCTGATAGAAAGGTGTCCGAATACACAGTGCATCGCAGTTTGTTGCGTACGGGGCTGCATATCCGCGGACCATTCAGAGTTCCCATGCTGACCCCTGTTCACCACCAAAAGCGCCAACAGTGACAGAAAACGCAACAATTGGAGTAAAGAACAGACCATTTAATTCTTATAGTCTAAAAAGTCCAATCAGGAAACTTGATAGCAGTTGACAATGTACAATATGAGGATGCACAATTCTAGATCCTTTATGTAAATGGGCTGTGTGCTGCGCTCATCCAATCAATGACATTGACACTGCAAATATGCAAATAAGAACGTTAACCCAGGGTTTAGCAATGTACAGTGTGAAATGCCAGCATATGAATGTGATTAATTGTTAACCCCAGGTAAAGAACAGTGAACAAATGTGAAGCAAGATAACCCAGGATGCCATTTACCCAGGGTTTAGAATGACCCAGGGATAACTATTTCAAGTGTGAAAAGCCCTTTTGCGTCTCGTCATTGGGCATTTGGTAAGAACAAACATAAAATGTGTAATATATAAGGATATTTCATAATGGGTTCAAATTGGCTCAATTCTCAGGCAACTTGTATAAATTACTTCAGTGTTAAAAATGAATCAAGGATTCACACCACTCAGGATCAAATGATTCTTTAAAGTGAGCAAATTCATGTACCCTTCACTAACTGCCATGTAGAAGAGCCAATCTTGAGTGGCGCCCCATTCCTGTAGTGCCCTTCAAGGGTGCAAAATACAAATGCACTCTTGAGTTTGTTGGCATATCTTTGTATGGCTGGGTTTTGATGAGTGAGTGTGGTCTAAATAACTAAAGCCTGGCAGAAGGTAGCAAAATGGTAAAATGGCTTTAAGCACCTTTAATTTCTGTTGCTTTGTTATTCCATGAGTCAACTCGGAAAGCAAGCAGGTGTTCTTCTCCATGGAAAGCAAAGGTTTATGTCTTTAGCCTCGGGGACTTTAGGTGTATGTGAAAAGAGTGAGCTTTACACCCTTGGCCCCTAGCTGGGTTTTAACTTAGCGGAATGCACTGTGGCGCTGCAGTGGCCTGCTGGGGGATATTTAACAACCCCTGGAGAGAAGTTTGATTCAGCTTGTCCTTTAACAACAATCTTTTTTGAACATTGCCTTGCCCATGCAGATGGTGGAGAAATAATTTTGTCCACAACTTTATTATTTAATTTGACTGTAATGCGTATCAAACTGCCAAACTGCTGAAATCACATGACTTTGGCGCTCCAAACCACTGATTCGAAACAAAAGATTCGTAAAGTTTCGAATCAGTGCTTTCAAATTGGCCATCACTAGATATTGTTGAAAAGTCTTTATTTTGTTTTTTTGGTGCACAAAAAATATTCTCGTCACTTTATAATATTAAGGTAGAACCACTGTACTCACATGCATTGTTTTAAATATGTTTTGAGTACCTTTCTGGATCTTGAGTGGTTCGGTGACATTGCTGGCAATAGAGGCCTCACTGAGCCATCGGATTTCATCAAAAATATCTTAATTTGTGTTCCAAAGATGAACGAAGGTCTTACGGGTGTAGAACGACATGAGGGTGAGTAATTAATGACAGAATTTTCATTTTTGGGTGAACTAACCCTTTAATGTACAGACAAAAAAATGGACAGATTCTGTTGACGTCTAGAGACTGAAAGTCTAGTGAGTTACAGGAGACCCTGTGAAGAGAATGGTGGGCTTACACACACACACACACACACACACACTTATTCAAACACAGTCCCCTCAGAAATCCAGGAAAACAGAGCCGCCACTGGACAAGGAATCCCAGCCAGTCTGAGATAACATTGGAACAATCCAGACCTTCTTCTGTCCTGTCGGGCTTACTTACCATCACTCTTTAGGGCTCAATGAAGATGGATGAGGCTAGCAGAGGCACTGTTTGTCTGTCAGCGTGGAGGCGTGTGGACAGGGCAGATGACTGGATAATATCAGACTGAAGGCCTCTATGCCTGTTGTCCAACAGCCCCTTCACTGCCCTCCTATCCTCAGCTCACAGGCTATAAAGTCTTGCATCAGGACAGAGGTCAGTTACTTTTGGCACACAATTACAAAGTCAACCTTTCTGTTCCTGGTAGGCGTAAGAGAGGCAATTGATGGCGTAGCACATGTTAGTTTAGATAAGGGTGCGAGGACTAGTCAAGATATGTCTTGTAATCAGCTATTAGGGCTGCTGTCGGTTCTCACCGTCACACTGTGATGTATACTCCTTCATTTTCAAACAAGATTTGTATAATATTACTGTTTATCATGATGAAATATATGATGGCAGATTAATCTAAACTAAACAGCTCAGTAGTTTTTTATGTTTGACATTTTTCATAAATAGGGTGGAAAGTAGGACCCAAAAGTAGGCCTAAAGTCTTATTTTGTTCTTAAAAAAAGGTATTTCTTTGGTTCAAGCGGTTATTTTTTATTAATTTCATATAAGGTTACTTAAAATTTAATCTATGCTCAGTAAGGGGCCGTTTACACAACACACCTTGACATTTCATTGTGCTACTTTTAAATTGTTTTTCTAAGTAAACATGCTCTAGATGGACATGTTTGACCATTGTGCTCACATCTGCATCTCGCACAACATAGTGTTCTAAAAACATGGCATCCAATCCAAGTTTAACTTTTTAAAAAATGTGTCTCGAGATCTTGTGTTATTATTATTTTTTCTTCCATTCCACTGTTCCCATCTCAAGGTAGTTTTGAGTTCTGCAAGTTGCAATATGTTTTCATAGTACATTTGATGCTTTTATTTAACATAAATTGATTTCTCAGGGTTTGATTAGTAATTTAGTTAAACGAATAGATGCTAAAAAAAATATTCGCAGCACATTCACTACAGTTTGTGTTTTATTACAATTTCAGTTCTTAAAGCCTTCGGAACAGCAAGTGTTATGGTAACAATTTGTAATGGTACTGGGAAAATATGATTTAAACGAAGCTGTCAAAACGCAAGAATTTGGATGGGTCAGGGGAGTTAGTGTACCATGGCCCTTGCGTGCTCTCCCAAAAGAGCAGAGGCCCCAGCTTTCATCACTCACTAAGGAGGTCCTAGCATGTCTCCTCAAGGACCTATGCTCTTAGACAATCTAGCCAACACTCTGTCCAAAAGACCTTTATCATGAAAGCATATTCAGAGGTTGAGTAAGCTTTTTTGGCCTCCTCCAATTCTTTGAACTTGAGATAAGGTGGCCTCCACATGGTCACCATGTGTCTTTCTATCCGGTTTTACTCTGTGTCTGGATGGAGACCACAAGAGCCCTGGAGATCTCCTGCACTTAATATTAAGTAAAAAGTTTTCTCTGATGTCCATAGATGGAATGTTGATGGATGTCTCTGGAGTTATTTGGAAGAATCACTATGATCTAGAATGTATTATCACTGTATTATCAATTTAAATGCTCCTTCTTTCAAGCATATGGCCAATATGACTTTATTTATTTATTTATTTAATTATTTATTTGACAGGGACAATGGACAATAAAAGAGTACTGCCCCAGAATTAGCTACAGAGCTAAATTTCATCTGCTGTCCCTGGGCAGGAGTAAACCAAATTATCAATACCATACAATATAAACACAGTAGAATACAAAATATATAACATATTCAAAAATCATTACATTGTATAATCAATGATCACAAACCTGGCTTGCCTTTAACCATCTTTCAAATGCGATTTAAACTGCACAAAGGTAGTACACTGTCTAATATCAGTTGGTAAATTATTCCAATTATTAACAGCTTTTACAGAAAAAGCTGATCGACCAAAATCTGTTTTTCTAAAAAGCGCTTCACAGTCACCTCTTAACGAGGCTCTTGTCTGTCTTATGTTATCAGTGCGCTTTAAAGGTGGAGGTGCAAGATCATTTACAATTTTATACATTAAACAGCAATTGTGAAAAATTACAAAATTGTTAAAGGCAAAGAGATTATGCTTTTGAATTATAAGACAATGATGTCTGTCAGATTTTTTATCAAGCACTTTTATAGCACGTTTATATAAAATATGTAAAGGTCTAAGAGTAGATTTTCCTGCTTGTGACCATGAAGTAATGCAGTAAGAGAAATGAGAAAAGTTCAAAGAATGCAAAAAAATTCTTGCAGCTTCTGCTGAAAGTTGACTCCTTATAAATTTATCATTTCTAAGTTGGGGTGTAACTGGACAAACTATTTTTTTAACATGCTTTTCAAATGTTAAGTGAGTGTCTAGGATAACTCCAAGGTATTTAAATTCCGACACAATTTGTAATTTTTCACCATTTACTAATATATCTGGTAAAACCTCCTCCGTCTTTCTAATCTTAAAATACATACAAGCAGTTTTCTGAACGTTTAACGATAAACAACACTGATTAAACCAGTCTGAGATTTTGGTCATGACAGCAGATAATTTTTGTGATACCCGTTCATTTGTTTTATCATGTACATAAATCACAGTATCATCTGCGTACATTTGAATAAATGCATCAGGACAAACATCTGGAAGATCATTCAAGTACAAACTAAAAAGTAGGGGCCCTAGTATGGACCCCTGAGGTACCCCTGTTGAACAGTGTCTTGTTGAAGATATATGTGTTTTAATCCGGGTGCATTGTTTCCTTGATGTAAGATAAGACTCAATCCATTTTGTTGTTTGCACAGAGAAATTAAAATGTATTAGTTTAGATAATATAATATTATGATTTAACATATCAAATGCCTTTTGCAAATTGAGAAACACTGCACCCACAATCCCACCCTTATCTAATTTTAATCGCACTTGCTCAATGAAATAACATACAGCAGTTTCCGTAGAGTGCTGTTTACGAAACCCAAATTGCATAGGGCACAGTAAATTATTTTGTGTGTCTAAAAAATTTACAATTTGCTCAGTTACTACTTTTTCTGTTATTTTAGATACTGCTGACAAAATTGGCCTATAATTTGCTACGTTTAATGGATCATCTGCCTTGAAGACTGGGGTAACTATCCCAGTTTTCCAGCAATTTGGGAAAATAGATTGCTCGATTTATAAGTTCACAAGATGTGTGATTGGTACTAAGAAGTTTTCACAGTTGTTTTTTAAGAAATTACAATTTAAACCGTCTATATCTTTATCATATGCATTTTTCAAGGTTTTTATAATATTCTGGATCTTATTCTTTGACACTGTTGTTAGATCGAGAGCCAATCATAATTTGATATGTTGTTTCTATGGATAGGTAAAAATATGGATTTTCTGATTAATCATGATCTTCATTTGAATGAGTAGAATAGTACATATGGCATGACTAGAGTAGTTTGATTAATTTCGAAAGGACTCTTTTAATCTGGTTCTTTCTGGTGAATCAAAAACATACACCAAAACCACTAGTGACATTCACAAATTAGTGACTCTTATGTGATGGTCCTCATCGAAAAAGACCTCATCAGGAGTTACCAATTGAATCAGTCTGATAGATCATTCACTGAATTAATTCACTTAGGGTGCATTTACACAACAACGATGTAACAGAAAACAGAAAAGTTTTTCCTTTGCGTTTTTCATGTATGGACAACTATGTTGTCAATCCCCGATCCCCGTTCACACGGATCTGCGAAAATGACTATAAATGCTGTATTATGCTGCCAGGCCAGTAGTTGGCGATGTTACTTTGTAAAGAAACACTACACGCCTATAAACTGAAAACATGAAGTCATCATCATCATTTTCACAAATTTGCATTTTTGTATTTTACATGTAGATGATAGTGGTCTCTTTTTCAAAAACCTGCACTTTGAAACCTGTTTTCAAAAGTTTGCATTTTCAGACCCCCAAAATGCTGTTGTCGTGTAAATGAACGAACAAAACGCATAAAAAGTTTTCTGTTTTTATTTGAAAATGGTGTTGTGTAAATGGCCCCTTAATCTGTCTGAGCAGTTACTGATTATCACGTTATCATTACTTTCACTGATAGAATATTGTAGTAAAAAATAGCATTTATAAATACTAAAATAAAAATAAAATAAAAAAAAATTAGATTTAGAATTTTTTAAATACAATTATTGTTTTATAATGTATTAAAGTCAGAGGGTTTCCTGTATAACTTACAATTAATTTATAATTTGTCTTTTTGGACTGGAGAGGAAATTTTGAGTCCTGCAAGTTACAGTATGTTTTTTTATAGTACATTGAACACTTTTTATTTATAAAAAAAAAAAAAAAAAAGATCATGGGAAATTTGATTTCTCAGGGTATTATTTGTTTAGGCTCCAGTTATTAAATGGCTCAGACATGTAATATTTACAAATTAAATGAATAGACGCAAAAGAATGTTCATAACAGTTTGTTTACAGCATTAGCTGGGAGATATTCTCTATCATGTAAGCAAAATGGATATTGTAATCGAATTGTAATTTTGTGAATCAAAAACAAATTGATTCGGGACCTTTGTATCTATACCCAGCCCTATTGTTTCCGTGGGTGCCAGTCAGTTTAACACAAATGCTTTGCTTCAGGTTATGTGACTCCTTAAAATGTCATGCATACAAATATTACTATGTTACTATATTAAGCTATATTGCTTTTTAAAAAATCAAGAAAACAGGAAATGTTTGAGAGTGAAGAATGTCTTCATCTAACAATTTCCTGCTCTGTGACACAGGCCAGTTCTTCTGCAGATGCAGTTGGGATTGAAAGTCGACCCCCTTGAGTCCTGAGACAGTTAACAGAATTCCTTTTGGCTCTCTGGCGAGGCTGGGGCCTGCTTTCCCCATCAGAACGAGAAAAGAGCAGGCCACTCCCACCAGGGCGCAGTTGTGATTTACCGCAGAAGGCCCTACCTGACAGCAGCAGCTGGCCCTGCACTCTGACAGATGGGGCCATGTCACCTTCGGGATCCCTCTAGAGCTCCTCTGCACTCAGCATTTCTGTCAACACTCAATATGATGGGCTAATTTTACTGAGGGCCAACAGACATGCACGTACCCGCCCATCTCCAAGGCTAACCCCGTGCACCAGAATGGCAGTTGGCTAAAAGCGAACGCCTACAAAATAAAGTTAAGGCCCCTGGCATCTGCACCAAGGTGAAATACAATCTAACACACGTAGGCCAATCATAAAATAACTGAACGCTAATTCAATTTCTGCAAATTTAAACTAGGAATTATGCGTATGCTTAAAAGAAAACCATTCTAGGTAAAAGTATCACTTGGCAGACAATATGGGAACAAAGAATCTGATTCAGCATTTATATGAAATGCACACAAACAAAACAGGGTGCTTGGAGACAAAACAGGAAACAAAACACAGTCCAAGAGAAAATACATTTCCATTCCATCACAAATCATAATTTTTAGCAAGCCTTCATGGAAAAAGGTAAAATGGATTGAAAAAACGTGGGGGGAAAAGAAATATGCAACACAAACGATCATTCCAGAGAAGCAAGAGACGCTAATGCACAAACCATGAGGTGGTTGTGGGTTGTGTCCTTAAATTTCAAGGGGAATATGCAGCGGTTAATCTGCAGAACATGACAACAGTTGGTGTCGCCTGAGAGATTGACAGAGTCTGCGTCTGGAAAGTTAAATCATCATGATCTGCCCTTTTCCCACAATATACAACTGGTTGAAGCTCCTCAGGAATAGTGCTGAATTATTTTATTTCTGGTTATTTCTTGCATATTAAGTCCAGATGTTCAGCTGAGATTTTTGAGAGGACCTCTGGGGTTTGGGAGAGGAAGGAAAATGAAGTGTTACCTCTTTTCAAGAGACATCAACCTTCTTCACCTTGGATAGTGACCATGGAAATGCTGCATTTTTTATTATTATTTTTAATAGCCTTGGGCTTTTGGAGCAACAAAAATATTTTTCATCTGTAGTCTGGCCTTTGTTGCCGTGTGAATTTCTTATCATAATGTTTGCAGAATCAGTTACATATCTAACTCGCAGAAAACCAGACTGAATCTGATGCTAAAGGGGATTGTTTGGAAATGTGAATGTTAGCATTTATCAGCAATTATTTCTACAGTTTAAAATGTAACATCTGGTAAAACTGTATATAGGGACCAATTAAAATAATTTATATAATCAAAGTCTTTATGAAATAGTCAAGATTTTGTGATTTCTGTGAGGGGGGAAAACTTGTGTTTTGCTACAAAACTCAAACCCAAGCAACGAATAAGAGCCAACTCTTTGGCAAACATCTATTTCCAATGAGTTTTTCTCAGTGTTTGTGAGTCATTCTATTCTGTCTCCATAAAAACACCAAAACCATAGTTAATATTACTTGTTAAAACCATTTAAATGCCCTCCATTTTGTGCCAAGACATTAATAAGTGAGATAATTGGGCCATATATAAGATGTATAAAGTCAATTATTTCTTATAAACATAGAGTTTTTAATAGCCTTCATTTTACAAGCATATTCAATATGTTTTCCTTGTGTTTTGATTAGCAATAGACAGAAACGCTGATTGAAACCGTTCAGCAATATATATGTTCTCTGACAAAATGTAACAAGCTCATTTACTGTCTACCAGCTGAGATCCCCTATCCCCGCATGGCACAGTAGATTTGAAACATTGATCTCTGTCATACTTTCCTTGTAATGTGAGTACAGAGCCTGTCACTGCTTACATATGCAGAGATTGTTTGATTACCCTCTTAAGAGCCCAGAGGAACCCATTCTGGAGAAAAGTCTTTATATATAGTCTTTATATTTTAACATGCAAAAGCCCCTGTAATTATTTTACTTTTTTCCAGGTTTCTGTATGTTGTAAATTACTGAATGCACTAAATCAGCACCTGTCCCTATTGCATCAGCTAAAGGCAGGAGAGTACCCCCTCACCATGACTCCATCTCTTCACAGATGCCCCATTAATCATAAGGGGAAGTTCTGGGCGCAGGGCCAGTTTGGGATTACGATGTCCAGATAGCTGCATCTTCATCACAGACAAAGACTAAAACGCACATCTGGAAAGACTCAGTTGCTTTTCCTTTTTTGACAGCAATATGATTCACCTTTACAGTTCATACTCCCACAACACCAACCAACTAACCTCTCCATCGCCATTATCAGTTCTGCAGATATTTGGGGGTTGGGTAACATCACCCTTGTTTATATAAGGAAGATAAGGAAAATGTTAGGGGTACATACTGTATTTTGACTCCTTTCTGCCCCTGAAAACGAGTCATGAATCAAAAGAGTCCTCTTAGTTAAATGATCAGTATGGGTTCATGTTGGATATCAGATGAGGGTTTTGCCTTCAAAGTAACTGACAACAAGTTATGAGGCTGCATAATGCCATTTTTTATTATAAATGTGCTAACACTTTACAATAAGGTTTTATTTGTTAACATCAGGAACCTGCATTATAGAACTTTCCATCCCAGGAGTTTTTCAGTATTTTATTTCCAATGCTCAACATTTTTAACAGTACTGGGAGGCATTTCCCAAAAGCAACATTCGCCAACTATGGTCGCAAGTTCCGTTGTTATCAGCATGGTTCAACTATTTGGTGTTTCCAGAAACCATAGTTCCAATGAACAATCGCAAACTGCATCGTAAAGTTGTGCAGTTGGAACGACAGCTCTCGAGCTGTGGTTAGAAGTATAGTTTCTTGTTTGTATGACGTAGACTTTTCTTGAGCAAAATAGGCAAGCTGACATTCAATACAATCTATAGCTTTCATTTCTAATTCATACAAATGTAATTTACGTCTTTTAGTTTGTCAAGAGTGCTGTTTTTGAAGAGTGTGCATGTGTGTACATGCTCTTGTACGTAAGAACGAGCAAATTATTGAATCTGTAAATAAAGCAAAGTAATGGAGAAAAAAGAGAATTAGTTTTCAGATGCCATGTCTGCAATTTATAGCAAAAAATCTCAAACAGATTAATTAACATAACATATTACTCTACCACCTGCGTGACGTCATTAACCAACGTGGCTGGACGACTCATTTGCGACAATACTGTTTCGGGAAACAGACGTGGTTAGGTTCTACAACGACGCATCGTACTTTGATAGTTAAGCAACAAGTTACGTTGTTGTACAGGAAATGCACCCCTGAATGATAAACTGCCATTCTCTGTGACCTTCTCAACCTGTAACTTCAGCCTACCAGCAGCTGCACACCTGTATCCAGGCTTTCTCCTCTCTTCCTCCCTCCCTCGTTTTCAATGTTTTGCGTATTTCTTGTTCAGTCTCTTCTGGGGCCTCTGAGTCTTTTCTAGGGCCCCCAAGCCTGCATCCTGCCCTGGCCTCGGAGTGAGACAGCCATATTGAGCATGACAAAGTGGGCTCCCTCAGCTGAGGGGGGCGGGCAGCTTGGCAAAGACCCACGTATTCAGAGGCAGGTATTGATTTGAGGGTCAGTAAGTCTAGTGGAGAAACCTGACTCCCCTCAGCTGTGATAATGGCCCATGTTCCCTCAGGAAATACCTGCCCAGTGAGAAAGAGAGAGGTTAGGAGAGAGAGCGAGAGAGGGTAACAGCATTTCTATTGTTCATGTAGCCGGAGTTGATGAGGGCAGAGTGACAACCCTAAACAGCAGCTCCACCCAGAGATAGACGTGAACCAGCCAAGCCTGAGATCACTCACCTTTGCCATTAGCAACTGAGATCAGTAGAAGTGATATACACGAACGTGGCTATTTACTTCCTAAGCACACCCTTTTCCAGGAATGTTATATATAATTTTTTTTCAGTTTGTTAAAAAATCTGAATGTTTTGCTTAATGTACTTTAAGTCAAACCCTAATCCTCAATACACAAATTGTGCAAATGAGTCAATGCCATATAGGCTACTGTAAGTTCTTAGAAAATTGCTGATTTCATATGGTTTCGAAAAACTTTTATATCATTTTCAAGAAATGCATACATTTTACTCATATTTTCAAAGATATATTTAATGTTTTTAAAAAATGAATGTTTTTTATACATTTTATTCGAGAAATAAAAAGAGATTACAGCAAACTGCTTTATTATTTTTATTATAATTATTATATTTACCCTCCCCCCAAGATTTTAATCTAGACAATAGTTTAGCATTTCTAAACATCAGCCTGTAACCTCAGCAATGCGTCAAATGTTTCAGCTTCACCTGTCTCATATATGTTTATTGACATGCTCTTCACATGCTCTCTGCTCTGGAGTTTGTGTCTTTAAGGCTGATGAATGGCTCTGCTGATGTCTTAATTAACAGTGTGGAGAAATGTAATGAAAAGCACTATTAGACATAATTGAAGGTTTTCAGGGGGCCATTGATGGAGTGGGGAGCAGTGTAACTGTTCATTTTCATCACAAATTACCACATTGTGAAGCACTATATCATGAAGCAGCCTGATGATAGGTAGAGAGGGGAAGTTGTGTATGGTATGTGTTAAACTGATGTCTCACTCCTCCCCTTCCAGAGATTTTAGCCAGAATCTAAATGTAATTTGTTATAGCAATCAGCCAGACTAATAGCTAGTGAAACTGTTGTCAGCCTGGCAGAAACCAGGGTGAATGTATCAAACCCTTGTGGTGTTTGTGTGTGTTGGCGTCTCGTGGTGGTAATGTGGAGAGCTAGCACTCCACAAGAAACGCGATACCAGAGTTCTGAGCAGTGACAGCTGCTGGTGTGTGTGTGTGTATGTGTGTGTAATCATGTATGTAAGAACAGGAATGGGGGCGGCTGCAGCTGCAGGTCTAGCAGATGATGATAAGGGTCAAAAACCAGATGCAGGTTCCTATCAAGCCCCTTCAATCTCAGACACACACAAGCATTTATGCCCCTCGAATATGGTTCAGGTGTACTTAAGAGATATATGGGGGAACTGATGTCACAGCATTGTTATGAACAAATGTAATGATTCTGTCATTCTATAAATTTGACCTTAGAAACCTGTTACATTTCAGAATAACTGCTCTCAGACCTGTAGTGTTGTTGACATGCATTTATATGACAGCAAAGTAATTTAAAGTAAGTTATTCCAACAAAAGTACTTTTTATGGGTTCAGTCAGGCAGAATAAGCTCCTTAAAGGGACAGTTCACCGATGTTGTTCCAAACCTGCATGACTTTCTTCTGTGAAACATAAAAAAGTTATTATAATGAAACAACTGTTTTTGTCCATATCAATGAAAGTCAGTGGGGTCCAAAACAACACTGGACATTGACTTTCATTATAATATATAAAATTATCGTCCGAAAGTGGCATTTTTGTTTTTTGGCCGAAAGAGAGACCAAAAATATATGCCGCCCAGGTTTCACTCTCACGCTAGCTGTTATCACTGTACGGTCTGATGCTCCACTCAATATTCCTCTCTATGCATGTGCACTCTGCTCATTTGCTCATGGCACATGTGAACGGTCTGCTCATGTACTGCTCATGCTCACTGGAGAAGCAAAGTCCGCTCAAATAACGTGCCGACATAAAATTTCATGAAATTGTAATAGTATACTTGTTTCTGTTTGCAGTAGGCCTACTGTGCTGTAACATGGTTTGATGTAGCCGTGCTGGGCATTGCTGGTAAAATGACGCTACCCTCTCAGGCCCTGTTTACATCTGGTATTAAGATGCATTTTGGTCGATCGGATCACAAGTAGATGAGGGAGACACATACCCATTTACACCCAGTGTTTTAATCCATCTATTTTGTCCGCTTTCGACCACTTCTGTCCTGATTTCTTGAATGGGAGGGTCTATGGGCAGGTAAATATATGGGCTTTTTCAGATCTTTCGATCTAATGGACGAAATAAGCTGACACAATTTACATATGAACACGCAACGGAAAAACACACAGAGAGCACCACAACGAACGTGGTGAGCTCGTGTTAGACATCAGGAATGAGAGAACATTGTGCTTTGTATGTTTTTCATCTTCAAACCAAACTTGGGTCTTCAGCCGACAAAGTTTAAATCCCATCTGGCTAGCGCGCTTTCCCATAATGTTTATGCATTAAGTCAGTAATCAGAGAGTAGGCGGTCTTTTGTGGTTGTTTGAACACATTCGACCACATGAGCGTTTATACTACGAAAGCAACCCGGTCGAATGCGTTTTCGACTACCTCTGGTAGAAAGTGGACAAGCTCAAAACTTTTAGACCCCATTTACATCCGTATTTAGCGTCATCCACTTGTGATCCGATCGACCAAAACACATAATACCAGGTGTAAACAGGGCCTCATTCACTGATCCACTTCCTGCTATACTTTGCTCACGTTCAGATAATTACAGCTTTGTAGGACTGTACATTATTTGGATAATTGGTCAAAAATAAATCTGTTAAATCTGATTCTGTTGCATAGAACTGAATAAAGAACAATATATTTAATATAAATATATTTTCTGTCCAATTTTAGCTTGTTACTTTCAATAAAAGTGTGGTTATTTTATTTTATTGGATTGGATTTTTTTTTAAAATTCAATATCATAAAAATGATTGAATTTCATTAAAAAGTCTAATATTAATACAATTAACCAAAAAATATGCTATTTTAAAATAAGAAATAAATAATTTTTATAATGACATGGGTATGACATAGGTATTACAAGGAGAGGGTGACTTATGAGGACATTACCCCATGTCCCCATTTTTCAAAAGGCTTAAAAATCATACTGAATGAGTTTTTTTTTTTTTTTTTGAGAAAGTAAAAATGTGCACAGTTTTCTGTGATGGGTAGGTTTAGGGGTAGGTGTAGTGTAGGGTGATAGAAAATACGGTTTGTACAGTATAAAAACCATTACGCCTACGGAATGTCCCCACAATTCACAAAAACAAACGTGTGTGTGTGTGTGTGTGTGTGTGTGTGTGTGTGTGTGTGTGTGTGTGTGTTTTATTTTGTTTTCCACAAAAGAAATAAAGTTATACCGGTTTATACAAACAGACATTCCAAAGATCTGATGTTGTCTGGAGAGTTTTAACTTTCCAAAAGCAGTGGTGCTTTATCAATGAGGGTGAGAGCCAAGAACACAGGAGATATCTTCTGTCCAGGCCTTTGCTGATTTGTGAAATTCTGTGCTTCGTTCCCTGGAGCCTGGATCATATCTAAATTATAGTCAGCATATTATTTGTCATTTGCGATTATCATTGATTTGTGTTAGTCTTGACTAGTCTGGCCAAATCTGGTTAAAACTGACTTTAAAGGGATAGTTCACCCAAAAATGAAAATTCTGTCATTATTTACTGAGCTTCAATTTGTTCCAAACCTGTATGAGTTTCTTTCTTCTGTTGAACACAAAAGAAGATATTTTGAAGAATGTTGGTAACCAGACAGTTGACGGTTGCCACTGACTATTTTTTTCCTACTATGGAAGTCAATGGGCTACTGTCAACTCTCTTTTTTTCCCTTATTTCCCTAACTTATCTGAGTGAAACAGCTTCTCGAATAAGAGAAATGATTTAATGTGTTTTGCGCTCCTACACACGTTCATGGTAGGCTCTATGTTGAAGTCACATGATCAGCTGTGTCTTCCAGTTCTTATCGGTTGCTATGAGTATGATCAAGTGTCAGTTAAGATTCAAAGGGTCAAGGAAAAAGGTTATTTATTGGCATTTACAGTTCCATTAAGAACCTTTAACATTCATAGAACCTATCCATTGTACAAAATTTTCCCAATGTTATCTCAGACACGTCATGTCTTGTGCCAGATCTCAGATCTTTTTGAGCTCTTTGAGCCCTCTAATGTTTGCATGTTTAACCTCTGTAGGGAAGAAAAAAAACTAAGACACTGATATAAGTGAACATGGACTCACAACTGCTGCTGTCTTTATTTTACTTGAAATTCTAAATGTCAAGCTACACTGTTGTGCACTCATGATCACTTATGATAATTGTATTGCTTTATGATACAGACTGTTAAAGTGGGTATCACTAGTTGAATAGTTATTTGCATTGCTGATTGTGAATTATACATACAGGCCTACAGCTGCTCTGGCTGAGGTGTATTTATGTTATTTATATTATTTCTGCTATGACAACTCTCGGAGAGATTGGCATGGTAATGGATATGGCAATGTTAACGTATTTGGTCTTAGCGGAATAGACCTGCTACGCTGCTGCAGAACCAAGACTTGCTACTGCCAATACATTCACAGACATTGCTGCTGCACATATAACACACATGAAATAACCCTGTAGCAGATCTATACAGGTGGAGCTGGGGAAGGTGGAGGGTTTCTGAAAGCGTGCTGCAGACTGCTAACAGCAAACACTACAAGTATTGGAATATTTAACCACAGCTCAATGCAATGCTAATGCAACAGCAACAGCAACAATCAGCTGCGCTATGTAGATAGCTATGATCGCTACCAAATCAAGATAAAGACCTATCAGTCTGTGCCATCTAGAGTTTCATGACAGAATTAGGTATTTAATGAACATTTTTCAGACTTTCTATATAATCTTTCAGGCTCTTTCTCTAGGACACGCGTCAAACTCCGCTCTTGGGGCCACTGGCCTGCAGAGTGTAGCTCCAACCAGCTCCAAATCACCTGCCTGGAAGTTTCTAGTGATCCTAAAGACCTTGGCTGTGTCCGAAATCACCCCCTATGCCCTTAAATTGGGCAATATTTGAGGGGACAGCCATTTGTAGCGGTGTCCGAAACCATAGTGAGCGTTATTAAGTGCGCTCATTCAATCCCATTAAGCACCGCAATAACGAGTGTACAACTGATGTACAATCAACGGCTAGAGAATACCCATAATGCACTGTGAGGGTCGCGCTGAATTAATTCCCGCAACTCGCCAGAAGATGGAGCCTGCAGCTGAATCATCCATCCATTTTCCAAACCGCTGGTCCAATGTGGGTACAGCGTAATATCATACAGGTATAAATTTCTTTTTAATTGATTATTAAATTGTTTAATTAGGGTTTATACATACATATGACAGAGTTCAAGATAAATCTTTTAATTACTACTGGAGCTGCCAGTTTGCTAAGTTTCAAATGATTATTAAACAGCAGGCACAAAGTATGCAAAAGCGGCAGCCCTTCCGATGCACTCAGTGTCCGAATTCATTCACTCGTTTTCATTCACTCCTTCAAGTGGACTATATTAGTGAAGTAATGTAGTGAATAAGGAATGAGGGTATAGGGGGGCGATTTCAAACACAGCTCTTGATTAGCTAGTTTAGGTGTGTTTAATTAGGGTTGGAGCTAAACTTGGCCCTCCAGGAACTGAGTTTGACACCCCTGCTATTGAACTTTTAAGGGAGTTGGTTATAGGTTATAGACCACAGAGGATTGTTAAATTGAAATTGTTGGCAGTAGTATGACACTGAGATTTCTTAACGCTTTGATAGTGTTGTCTTTCACAGTTACTGATTTCTTTTGTTTATCCATTTTATAGGAGTAATACACAATTTTGTCACATGCATCCTTACAAATACAAATTCCCCAAAAAACTTTTACAGCATTACAGTGAATAACTCTGAATAAAAGTACTAATTTCTTTAAAAATAAAAAATAAAAAAAAAAGAAAGAAAAAGAAAAGAAAAGAAGAAAAAAAAAAAAGAACTGACCCCAAATTTTTAAATGGTAGTGTCATTACCAAAAAGTGAATCATGTGAATCTGACAACTGATTTCTGTCAGAAATGCGTGATGTCAGTGCACTTATATATTAAAAAGAGTACTAGTGTACCAAGTAAAAATGTACAGTTTGCAAAATACCTTTAGCACAGCAGGGGTTATTTTATTAAACACCTTAAATGACCAGGTAGGTGCTGTAAGAGAGAATCTGCTGCCACTCTCATGGCACTATGCGGTAAAGTTAAATATTTTGAGAGGAAATATTTAGTCTCAACCAAACTTGATGACAAAACTTGGTGATCCAGAGCAAAAACTCATTTAAAAAGTCCCTTTGATTCACAGAAGCCTGGATCCTTTCCTAAAGTTCACATATGCCCACTTGTTCATACAGTGTTATTGTGAGTCACAGCATGTTCAGGGATACTACATCACCACATGTAAGTTCACATCTATAGACATAATGTTAAAGGGCTATGCACACAGCAACTTTGTAAGACCTCAGAGCTCAACAGAGAAGATGTTGTCTTTGGAGCCAGTGTGAGATAATGGGAAAGAAAAAAGCTGCTACAGTTTGAGCCCTGGCATGCATTCATGGAAACTGAGATGGACTGAGCTGTGGCCTTTGATGATTTTAGTGCAGATGTGACATTAGCAGCAGGAACAGTTACAGCCTCTGAAGAGAGTACAGACCAGTTTAATACCGTCTTTTTATATTAAAACAGGATGCCTGTGTTCATAAAGTGCCTTTTGTTTGGCTTCTTTACATTTAAATTTTAAATATCTGATAAATTTTATTAATAATTGATTTCTTGCAACTAAAAACCTACTTTTAATAGCTTGTTATTCTTTGATAGTTCACTAGAAGGTTGTGGCATTTCAAATGTTTTCTTAATTTATCAAACCTAATGTTTTTGTCTGCATTGATGTCTTATGTAGATCTGTCTTCATCAGCCTTTTTGCTGTATGTAAATTTGTCGTCATGGGTGTAAATTGTGGTCAGAGGAAATTGGTTTGGATTTATAGATTTCTGTGACTGTACATGTCCTTACATGAACACTTCTTTCTAAACTGACTCCATCTTGCTGTGCTGTCTCAATGAAGTCTAATGCCCTGATTTACTAAGGTCTCAAATCAAGTATGCTAATGTGCTCGTGCAGTCTAACAAATTGCATGTGTGCTTCATGGGCGTATTGTGGGTAATTTACTATGAATAGATGCGCAAATAATAGGTTTTTACACTCTAATTTAAAAGTGCTGTAAAAAAAAAAAAAAAAAATTATGAAATGGCATGCTAAAAATGTCTTTTTGATTGACAGACATCACTGAAATAGCTCCTGAAATATCACACTTGTCTCTGTGACAGCCCCTGCTCTTTAAACTAAAATATGAGCACATCAGGCTGCAGTCAGATTCTTTGCTCAGCCAATCAGAAGACTTTAAGGCACTTTCTCCCTGTCAGTCATTATGGATGTTCGCAGGCCAGACCATATATAGAAATCCAGGAAGCTGAGAGTGTCAATCTGTCATGCAAGAATGCTACCTTTGCTTCTGACAGCTGATGTTACAGTGTTTATACGAGGTCAGTGTAAAGTTGAGGTCACAGTTTTGGTTTGCTGACATCAAATTGAATGTTTATTTTATTTTGCTTCACTGTTACATTGAGATGATTATAATGGTCTCACAACGTTTCTGTCTGCATGCATGTGTTTGGAGGGTGGGATTTTGGAAAGATGGCCCATGTCTAGTGACTAAATCTGAAGGAAGTCTGATTAATACCTGCCTTTCAGCTGAACTGGTTTCGAAAGCTGTATCCACTGGAGGTCGCATTTATCGGCCACATACATCACTGCCTCATTGCAGAAAAAAAAAAAATTATAAAATTGACTGGTATTCCTTGCGAGGTGTAAATTGTTGTAATTTCTATCACGACAACTCTCTGAGTGTTTGGCATGGTAATGGGTATGAAAATGTTGTATGTTTGGTCTTGGTCTCGGAATAGATCTACTACACTGCTGCTTTTATTGCTGTTGCTGCTGCTGCTGTAGGTTATTGCTGCTGCTGCAGAGCAAGTACAGGACTTGAGCAAGTAAGACATGCTGCTGCTGTACAATATAGCATACATGAATTACCCGTTGCAGAGCTATTCAAGTGGAACTGGGGAAGGTGGAGGTTTCTGTACTGCTAAGGCAATGCTACCAAAGTATTCTGAAGGTTAAGCACGCAAGCTCATTGGCTACTGATACAGCAGGAACCAATCAGCTGTGCTCTATAGATAATGTGATTATGAGCAGGTTGAGTTAAAGGACTTATTAAGCCTGCATCATCTAGAGTTTCATGACAGAACTATGTATTTTTTTCTTACTTTGGAATGTAATGGTTACTTTTCTGAAATCAGGCAGCCTTTATGACATTGTAAGTGGTTGACAAATGTGACTGGAAGGCACAGCCTTCGAAATGAGGCACAGAAACTATTTTACTATTTACTTATATTTACTTATTTATATTACTATAGTTAATTTTGGAAATGACTTTCAGACTTGATCAATCATTTGCAGGTACAATTAATGAATTAATTAATCAAATCTAGAATTGACACTATACTTTTAAGACGCACACTATACTTTTAGGACGCACACCCTAAATTACATATTCATCAAAGGGTTAGGTCACCCAAAAAATTACAGTTCTGTCATATTTACCCATATTTTTTTGAAAATGGTCTCTTTTTTGTCTTTACAGATGAAGTCAATGGGGTCTAGTGTCATTTTATAGACAAAAACTGTAGAACATTCTTCAAAATATCTTCTTTTGTGTTCTACAGAAGAAGAAGAAAGTTCGGAATGACATGAGTAATCGATCACAAATTTTTTTTGTGAACTATCCTTTATAGGAAACTCACAAATAAAATGACAAGGCACTTTTTTTTTTTGCATCTGAAGTTAGTATATAATTTTGGCCATTTTTACATGTGCTATCAAGTTTGCACATGATTTTAAACATTCAAACATTTAGTAAACTAGGTCCTAAGAATCTTAAAACTGCTGGGAAGAAGCTTGTCACCAGGGTCCCATTGCTTTATTCAATAGAGTGTCTCTCCCAGGACTGCGAGACACTATGACAACACAGAGGTTACATATTTCCCTGTGAGCTCTCTGATAGTGGCATTAAAAACAAGCCTGCAAAGGAGCTGTTTGTGTGTTTCTCCCCAAGGATATGAGGTCAAAAGGAATGTTCCCCAACTGACAGAGCTTCCATTTTGGACCGCTCTGAGGCAGTGTGACTTCCTGTGGATGGTGGGAGAAACTGGGTTTGGCTGTCTGAGCCGGTCCAGAAGGGAGTGGGCAAATAATGTGCCTGTGACTCACTTTCGATGTTTCATTCACAGTTGTTGAAATAAAAAGAAAGTTTGAGCCTGTTGATGCTTTGTGTATCAAATCTCAAAATTAATTAGAAGATTATGTGATTTTTCACTCAAAACTGCTAGTAAATTTCACAAATAAACACAAAGAAAAAGCAAGTATATACACTGCTCCAAAAAAGGAACACTTTTTAAATCAGAGAATAGCATCAAGTCAGTTAAACTCC
This sequence comes from Ctenopharyngodon idella, assembly GCF_019924925.1. Taxonomy (NCBI): domain Eukaryota; kingdom Metazoa; phylum Chordata; class Actinopteri; order Cypriniformes; family Xenocyprididae; genus Ctenopharyngodon; species Ctenopharyngodon idella. The sequence continues at coordinate 18,818,719 of NC_067224.1, read as the reverse complement.
TGGGATATTGATCTGGTCAGTTAAGTAGCAGAGGGGGTTGTTAATCAGTTTCAGCTGCTTTGGTGTTAATGAAATTAACAACAGGTGCACTAGATGGGCAACAATGAGATGACCCCCAAAACAGGAATGGTTTTACAGGTGGAGGCCACTGACATTTTTTTCCCTACTGCCCTAACAGGCAGTCCAACTCCTCCAGGTTGGCACATCAATACGTGCCATTGCCAGAAGGTTTGCTGTGTCTCCCAGCACAGTCTCAAGAGCATGGAGGAGATTCCAGGAGACAGGCAGTTACTATAGGAGAGCTGGACAGGGCCGTAGAAGGTCCTTAACCCACCAGCAGAACCGGTATCTGCTCCTTTGTGCAAGGAGGAACGGGATGAGCACTGCCAGAGCCCTACAAAATGACCTCCAGCAGGCCACTGGTGTGAATGTCTCTGACCAAACAATCAGAAACAGACTTCATGAGGGTGGCCTGAGGGCCTGACGTCCTCTAGTGGGCCCTGTGCTCACTGCCCGGCACCGTGGAGCTCGAATGGCATTTGCCATTGAACACCAGAATTGGCAGGTCCACCACTGGTGCCCTGTGCTTTTCACAGATGAGAGCAGGTTCACCCTGAGCATGTGACACACGTGAAAGGGTCTGGAGAAGCTGTGGAGAATGTTAAGCTGCCTGTAGCATCGTTCAGCATGACTGGTTTGGTGGTGGGTCAGTGATGGTCTGGGGAGGCATATCCATGGAGGGACGCACAGACCTCTACAGGCTTGACAAGGTATTGGGATGAAATCCTTGGACCCATTGTCAGACCCTACGCTGGTGCAGTGGGTCCTGGGGTGCACGACAATGCCCGGCCTCATGTGGCGATAGTATACAGACAGTTCCTGGTTCCTGGAGGATGAAGGAATTGATACCACTGAATGGCCTCCACGCTCGCCTGACCCAAATCCAATAGAACACCTCTGGGACATTATGTTTCGGTCCATCTGACACTGCCAGGTTGTTCCTCAGACTGTCCAGGAGCTCAGTGATGCCTTGGTCCAGATCTGGGAGGAAATACCCCAGGACACCATCCGTCGTCTCATTAGGAGCATGCCCCGACATTTTCAGGCATGCATACAAGCACGTGGGGGCCATACAAACTACTGAGTACCATTTTGAGTTGCTGCAATGAAATTTCAGCAAAATGGACTAGCCTGCTAGTCCATTTTTTTCACTTTGATTTTTGGGGTGTCTTTGAATTTAATCCTCTGCAGGTTGATAGTTTTCATTTCCATCAAACGACGAGGCATCCTTTCATTCCTAACACATTACCCAGTCCATATCAATATAGATATCCAGCATGATATTTTTCCCCATTGAGATTTGATGTGTTTGCAAGGTGTTCCTTTATTTATTTTTTTAGCAGTGCACTATGTTAAACCTGTGTCTTAAGAACTAGTCCAACTAATCAGTCTTACTTTTCCAGTACCAGTTACACCAATCTACTTTTTTATGTAACGGACTTTAAAAAAAAAAAAAAAGAAAAAAAAAAAAAAAAGGAACTTTTAAGACTAGTCTAAGCAGTTTATGCAACCGGTCACACAGTATATATATATATATATATAAATAAATATATATATATATATATAAAATAAATATATATAACAATAATTATAATAACCAATATATAACAATAATCTTTGTTTTATTTACAAATCATTTTTTACAGTGTGTGAGAGAACCATACTTTAAGAAATTTTAGCAGTTGCACCATCACTCTTTCCATTTTGGCTGTTGTTTTGAAATAAAAAAGGATCATACGCCAAATATTATACAATTGCTTTCATTTGCCACAACTTTATAACTGAATAATTTAGTCTGGCGTACCTTGACAGTTTTAGGTTTATAGGAGCACCTTTGAATGGTCAAAACTTGCCAAGCTGCAGGAACCGCAAAAAAAGCTGCATTGTTCCTCAGTCCAATGTGAGCTAACATCACTTTTCCCCATAGTTCCATAAAAATACAAACAAGCTGACCCTCTCACCAGAAAGGAAATTATGCTTGTCTAGACAGGATATAGTGTGGCACAGTAGGCTCGAGGCAAGGGCACCTGTTACTCTGAGGTCATTATTTATAATTTTATTTGAGAAAATGATATGGTTTGAGATAAATCATCTTAAACTGTATGTAGCACAATGTCTATAACTTGAAAGAGAAGTGTTATATTTGTACTCTGTTCGAATAATATTATTATATGCATTTTATAGTAAAAGAAACTATAATGTTTATCATATTTAAATCCAATCTTATCCTTCCTGGTGGACTAACAGTTGAGGGTCACCATAATACAGTCCTTTATTCACCAGAACTTCCATGCAGTTTTACAGTGCACCTTTAGACAGAAAATGCTGCGTATGTCTATTTTGGAAACCATCTGATTTAATTTGTCATTTAGGTTTACTTGACTAATCGTGGGTGACATGTAACGTCTCTTGTGTTTGAATTTATTTGAAAGGGTCAGAACACAATCTCCTGTTTGTTTATGCTGGTCAGAGTTGGCATAAATGCCACTGTTATTGTAAATGAATCACTGTTGTAGTCTCACTGTCAAGATGGTGCCACTTCAAATAAACTGTTTATAATTCCAGCTTTATAGTCTCAGAGTCCAAGCTTGTGGTCAGATTTATAAATTCAGGCTCATCCAAATGAGCATGCAGCTTGAAATTCCTCTTCAGCTTGCATGCTTCAAAATGAAGTTTCACATTTCTACAAACAATCTCTTTTGACTTGATGTTCATTCGACTTAAGGGATTACAATGGGTTACTGGGACAGAACAATAAATGCAGTATTGCAATATTTTTGTGTTTACAATAGATGAATCATAGTGAAACTCTTCAGTATAGGGGATTGTCTTTTAGGGGATTTAATGGTTCCTCCAACCATCATAAATCATCACAGTTATTATGAATTTTGTGGTGGAAGTCAATCTAGTTCTTCCATTGTTAAAACTCATGGATCAGACATTTTCTTGTCAGCAGTTCCATGGCGATGATCATGCCAGGAGGTTTTTGGAGTTTGTGGCGCCAGAAGGCCTTCTACAGTATGTCTCTCAGTGAGTACCTCACTGAGGACTTCAGTTTTACTGACGGCCCCCCTGGACTCTGGCCAAACTTATGATCCGTGTAGCTCGTTCTGGATCATGCCACAAAAAAGCAGATGGGAGAAAGAACATTTTTGTGAACGAATCCCAATCTCAGCAGGTCATGTGTGCTGAGTTTGAGTGTCAGTTATAGATGACAGATACTGGTGAGCAGCTGATTAAGTGAATACAGACGCATGAGGCTCAGTTTCTGTTTGGGAACCCACAACAGGACAGTAGTCCTCTATTTAGTTTAGGTGAAAGTGCTTGTAAGAGCAAGAATAGCAACTTAAACTTCATACTAGTAATCATATGGCCTTATAAGACTGGGATATAGATCATGAGTCATATGGACTATTTTTGGTGGTTTTGTGTCCTTTTTTATGCTTAATAGCTAGGGCTACACAATGAATTGAAACAAAACCAAAACTGCAATATGGCTTAGTGGGATTATATATGTGTGTATGTGCTGTGTGTTTCAGAGTGAAGTGCTACACTGCATGTGTTAATTTACACATGAGCAGCTCATGATGCAGTGTCTTGGAGCCTGCTGCACACAAATTCATCCCTGCTTTTGCTGTGAGTTTAGGTCATTTTACTCAATTTGTAATGATAATTACCTATATACTGTCTGTTTTCAATGAAATAGAAGTTTTAAAGGCTCCCTGCAGTTTTCTGCCAAAAAAGCTTTATGGTTTAACGTTGAAGACATTAAAGATGAAGACATTATACGACAACCATAAATATTGGCCATTAAATTGGCCATTATTAGCCATAAATTACATTGTACTTACTCAAATAAGTACTGAGTAATATTAATTAACTACATGTTCTTACTATAGAGTAAGAACATGTAGTTCGGCCATCTTTGAAACACCTCTTGGGCATTCAAGTGCAGCTCCTATCTCTTTGAATGGGGAAACATCAAATTCTCCAAAGCTGTTTGCCAAGCTTTCGATTAAATTTCATATTTGAAATCACAAATGAAATCTGACAACAACTGTCTCATAAATTTTGTTTCTAAATGCTCGAATCATGACAAAAAAAACTGCATTTTTCAGGCTGGATCAAGCTAATGTGCATGCGCAGTCCTAAATGTACGTCTCTTGTGTCTAAGGAGTTTCTAACGGCCACTGCAGTGACGCGGTGACTTTACCAATCGGCGATTGGCTCTTATTTAGAAGGATTTATTCCGCCATATTGCGCGTTGCACTTTTTCCCATTCAAAATAATACGAGTGACGCGTCTTGTGTTATTCTATAGTCTTTGGTTTGGTTTAGGGTTAGTTACTACCATTATGTTATTACCATTAACATGTGTAACTAATGTAAGTAACTAATGTGTAACTACGTCACCTTAAAATCAAGGGCCAGATTTTCTAAACAGAGCAAATTAGCGTGAGAGCACAATTCCACAAATGCGCCGATGGCAAGTTTTGCACGTGATCTACTGCTGACGTGCAAATTAAAGAACACAGACGCAGTCAAATTATTTACATAATGACCAACGCAATCTACCAAGAGCAGTGCAAATTAGCGTTGGGTCGCAAAACAGCAGAGCTGATGCTCATAGGCCAACATGGCTTGGCAAACGATATGTTCGGATAACGTCTTCCTCTGGCATTCCAAAGAAATTAATATGAGTGGAAAATATTTTCTCCTTTCTACCACACGTGCTCTATGTTCTCTGCGGTATCTCCTCCTAGCAGCAACAATTGCAGCCATGTCGCAAAATGGGTTAAGACATGCTTTTTTGGGGTGTTAAATAATGGCGCAAATACCAGTAAATTAACTATCGCAAACATTAGTAAATCAGGTTGCGTGATTCATTTAAATACTCTCCTCCCATTAATTTTGCGTCTGAAAGGGAAACTCCTACAAATGCATATGCAATAAGGTCAGCCACAACACCCCGTAGTTTAAGGATCCACCCAAATGTTTTGACATCATTGTAATATTTTGTGCCATCATACTTAGAACATCATGTGCACATAAAGACATCTGAAGGACTGCAATGCACTGAAAGTGAAGGTACTTTGAAATAAAGTTTATTTCAGTTGACACCACCAGATATGATAGATGCAGGGACAAGCATCCCTTGAAACACACCAGGATCCAGTTCACAGGTTAGGATTTAGTCTGCTGTGTCATAAATTACAGCTCAAGGCGGTCTGCAGGAGATGATGTTTGTTGTAACATCATGGGCCAGAACATTCCGGCAAATCAAGGGATCCCAAATATAGGTAGATCGAAGGAGGGGGAACACCAGATGAGAGCACGAGGGAGATGAAGAAAAAGGGTGAAAGGATGAGAGAGAGAGAGAGAGAGAGAGAGCTCTGGATTGTATTATGTGTTATTCCGAGCCGGGTGGTCCAGAGTTGCTTGGTTGAAGCAGTAAATTTTACTATTCCTCTCTCCAAAACAACTCAGTCTCAGAGCTTTTCTGCTGCGCGGAGGGGGGTCATTAACCATTTATGGGATAAGACAACACAGGCCGTGTTAGAAACAAAAATAAGATAGAGGAGAGAGAAAGACTAAGTTGTAAATGTAAGATTAAAAGTAAGTAAAACAGGCAAAATGAACTCAGACCATTGTGTAAACCACTAAATGTCACAGTAGTCACACTAAACAGAGGAGGATGAGCAAGGCAAACTATTTCACTTCAGTAATGTATAAATAAAAATGCAGAGAATGCATTCAATTCTACAGGCACAGGATGGTTTCAGGGCTTTGTAAATATCCTCTAACTGACTATGCTTTATATAACTGCCATGACTAGATCTCAAGCTGCTTATTCCAGGAACCTGCAAATCATTATTCAGTCCATAAAGATTGTTGCCTACTTTGAATCTTATCGTTTATGTGGAATGTCTTTTTGTACTGTAGCCTGTTTGTGTTTACGTGAGTACCTGATCTGATTCATTCAGGAATTATCTTCATGCTTGTCTTTGAACACAGCGACCTTTGATGCTAATATAAGAAACCAAAGAGGTTTTGGTGGAGCCTCCTGTGATGGGAGATCACCTCATTTTCTCATCTGAAAGTTAAGAATATGCTTTTATGTTGTTCTTGGCTTTTTATGGTGATGGTGATCAAGCAGTGGAGAAAGGGAAACTGCTGAGTTTTATGTTGATTCTAAATTTAAAGGGAAAACTCATCCAAAAAAATGAAAATTCTGTCATTATTTACTGACCCTCATGTCTGTTCAAACCTGTATTACTTTGTTTTTACATGAAATACAAAAGGAGATATTTAGAAGAATGTCCAAGCTGTTTTTTTTCTCCACTCAATAAAAATTAACTATAGCCATTTTTTGGCCTTTGTTATTTTATTTATTTATTTATTTCCACCACATCTCGAATGATATATTGTATTCAATAGCATTCTGTTCTGAGATGAAAATGATGGTGGAAATAACTTTTTTCAATATGTATCCTAAATACACACAATTAAGTAATATTTTAACTTTTTTATTAAATTATTTAACTCAAATCATAGCTGTCTCATATGTTCTCTTGAACACACTAGTACTGTTGCCTCCTTATTAAACTACACTAACTAGTTAGTACACTAAGTTAGTACACTAACTTTAAAAAAAGTTTATTAGCGCCAAAATTGTTTGGTGCGGCCCAAATGCTCTAATTGATAGAAATAATAAATATTCAAACGGTTTATGTTTATTTCTCAATCATTTAATTACAGTGTCATAGTTTTTTTTTATTATTTTTTTTTTAAAGATCATTTATATTTTTATTATGAATTATCATATTTTAACATTGAAAATCCTGGTCTGGGACAAAAAAAATAAATAAATAGAAATCTGTTAATTTTAATAAAAATCATCCACTGGGCCAAAAAAGAGCCTGAAGTTGGGGAAAAAAAAAAAAAACCCTAATATGCTGAGTTCTGTTGCAGTACATCTGTATTTTATATTTTGTAATCAAGATCCCAGGGGCATCTCTGCAGTTTCATGTCATTGAGGGATGACAGGGGAGCATGAATGACCTATTGTTCACCCTCCAACTGGGGAAAAAAAAAATAAAAAATGGAGCTAGAGAAACTGAGAGAGGGAGAAAAGAAGAGAGAGAGGGAGAGAGAGAACAATAATGACACTGTCTCATCTCTGTCGTCAGTGGGAAACAGGGGCTCAGAGGAATTAGGCATCTTTGGTCTGAGCCATCCTGGATTACACTGGCTTGCCTCTTGTCTGTGAGAACTCACTTGGGAAACAATTGGTGGAACTAATTACAAGTTCAGTTGAGGCAATGAAACTTTGTCTTTGGGTCTTCTGTGAATGATATTTATTTCATCTAACGAATATTTGTTATTCTGAAAGGAAGGAATTCCAGGAAAGATTATATTGGCAGATATTGGGTTTTTGGTTTCTTTTTTGCATTCACTAAGCAACTTTATCTAAGCCTTGGAGGAGTGATCATCTCCCTCAGGTTGTTCATGCTGGCTGACGGCTCTTGGCATTTAGCTGTGCAGACAGTAGATTCGGTGCTGCTCAGATGAGGGATCGCCTCCCTAAAAAGCTGCCAGTGATAAACATGATTTTGATCTGGTTGTTATTAGCACATTCCATGAAGGCGCTTACCTTCAGATTTATCCCGCTTCTCCACATTAAATGGTTTAAAGGCTGTCAACCTCATAGGCAGTTCCCTATCGCAAAAATATAGGCACAAACATTTTTTGACAGTAAAATCTGTCTTTAAACCTCACAGTCTCTCTGTGTTGTCAAAGGAGCGAATGCATAGTGGAAGGCTTTAACTGTAGTCGTCTTTTCTACTAAGTATCAAAGTAGTGGTTCTTTTTTGTTTATCTTTTTGTCTATAAGCATAAGATTGGATTTATCTCACAGTATACAAGACAAGTAATACAACACAGGCGTTTCAGCTAAGAATGTGCTACAAGGGACACCGGATGAAGGCAGACGCCTGCGACATAAAAACTGGTCAGTTGATGATGCACTGGAGAGCTTTTCAAAGCCACAGGGCATATTTCAAGGGCAGAGGAATGAAAGCTGAGGTTTCTGGTTTGGGGTCATCAGCGGAGTCAAGAACAAGAATCCCTCATGGAGCTCTGACAGGAAGTCATCATGCAGCGCCCAATTATGAGCTTGTTAAGTGTGTATGTCTGAGGATGTCTCCCTACTTTTTGTGTTTTTGTTTTGTTAGCATTGACAACATTTGGTACAATGCACTGTAGATGTGAAATTGTAATAAAAAAGTGCTGGTTTTGCTTTTGCTTTCTTTTCAAAGTGTTGATTTAAATTACTTTTTAGTGTGTGTCTGAAGTCCTCCAGCCCAATCCCAAATCCCTCCTGGCACTTCAAGTATCTTTATTAAGCTATATAATGTTTATTTTCTTTAATAAACTATGTAATGTAGAGATAAACACCTCAACATCAGAAAGAAGCACTCCATTTCACTCACTCATCACAGCACAATGTTAGTAAAGACCCACGAGACGTTAACTACCCTCAGACACTGTTTCTGCTCCTAAATGTTTACACAAGTGCCATTTTTAAGACCTACCTACCCTCAGCTGGCCCTGATTGTTTAAAGTAATATATCAGACCCACCACCTCTTAAGAGCACTCACTGTAGTCTGGGAGAGTTCACTAAGGTTCACCGACCATAATGTGTATGTATTCTTACTGTAAATATTTCCTTAGCTGTACATGTGTCCTGTGCCTCTTTTTCAAGCACTCACCAATACAAAACAGGGTTTATAAGCAGATATACAGTGCCTGTTCCTAATGAGCAGTGCCATCTTGAGGGTACCACAGACACAATGAACAAGAATTGTTACGTTAATAACGATAATGCAATTGCTGACATACAGTAAAAATACAATGAAGCATTTATTAATTGTGGTTAATGTTAATTTCTACTATTTATACATACATTAAGAAATTAAGACTTATTCAGCAAGGACTAATCAAAACGACAGTAAATACATTTATAATGTTACAAAAGACTTCTATTTCAAATAAATGCTGATCTTTTAATTTATCAAAGAATCCTGAAAATGTATCAGTTTCCACAAATATACTAAGCAGCACAACTGATTTCAACACTGATAATAATAATAAATGTTTCTTGAGCAGCAAAACAGCATATTATAATGATTTCTGAAGACTTCTGCGACACTGAAGACTGGAGTAATGATGCTGAAAATTCAGCTTTGCATCACAGGAATAAATTACATTTAATACAGTGGGTACGGAAAGTATTCAGACCCCCTTAAATTTTTCACTCTGTTATATTGCAGCCATTTGCTAAAATCATTTAAGTTCATTTTTTTCCCTCATTAATGTACACACAGCACCCCATATTGACAGAAAAACACAGAATTGTTGACATTTTTGCAAATTTATTAAAAAAGAAAAACTGAAATATCACATGGTCCTAAGTATTCAGACCCTTTGCTGTGACACTCTGGTTCTACACCTTCATTTGAGTCCAGCTGTGTTTGATTATACTGATTGGACTTGATTAGGAAAGCCACACACCTGTCTATATAAGACCTTACAGCTCACAGTGCATGTCAGAGCAAATGAGAATCATGAGGTCAAAGGAACTGCCTGAAGAGCTCAGAGACAGAATTGTGGCAAGGCACAGATCTGGCCAAGGTTACAAAAAAAATTTCTGCTGCACTTAAGGTTCCTAAGAGCACAGTGGCCTCCATAATCCTTAAATGGAAGACTTCTGGGACGACCAGAACCCTTCCTAGAGCTAGCCGTCCGGCCAAACTGAGCTATCGGGGGAGAAGAGCCTTGGTGAGAGAGGTAAAGAAGAACCCAAAGATCACTGTGGCTGAGCTCCAGAGATGCAGTCGGGAGATGGGAGAAAGTTGTAGAAAGTCAACCATCACTGCAGCCCTCCACCAGTCAGGGCTTTATGTCAGAGTGGCCCGACGGAAGCCTCTCCTCAGTGCAAGACACATGAAAGCCTGCATGGAGGACTCCAAGATGGTGAGAAATAAGATTCTCTGGTCTGATGAGACCAAGATAGAATTTTTGGCCTTAATTCTAAGCGGTATGTGTGGAGAAAACCAGGCACTGCTCATCACCTGTCCAATACAGTCCCAACAGTGAAGCATGGTGGTGGCAGCATCATGCTGTGGGGGTGTTTTTCAGCTGCAGGGACAGGACGACTGGTTGCAATCGAGGGAAAGATGAATGCAGCCAAGTACAGGGATATCCTGGACGAAAACATTCTCCAGAGTGCTCAGGACCTCAGACTGGGCCGAAGGTTTACCTTCCAACAAGACAATGACCCTAAGCACACAGCTAAAATAACGAAGGAGTGGCATCACAACAACTCCGTGACTGTTCTTGAATGGCCCAGTCAGAGCCCTGACTTAAACCCAATTGAGCATCTCTGGAGAGACCTAAAAATGGCTGTCCACCAACGTTTACCATCCAACCTGACAGAACTGGAGAGGATCTGCAAGGAGGAATGGCAGAGGATCCCCAAATCCAGGTGTGAAAAACTTGTTGCATCTTTCCCAAAAAGACTCATGGCTGTATTAGATCAAAAGGGTGTTTCTACTAAATACTGAGCAAAGGGTCTGAATACTTAGGACCATGTGATATTTCAGTTTTTCTTTTTTGATAAATCTGCAAAAATGTCAACAATTCTGTGTTTTTCTGTCAATATGGGGTGCTGTGTGTACATTAATGAGGAAAAAAAATGAATTTAAATGATTTTAGCAAATGGCTGCAATATAACAAAGAGTGAAAAATTTAAGGGGGTCTGAATACTTTCTGTACCCACTGTATATTAAAATAGAAAATAGCTATTTTAAATTGTAATAATATTTCACAATATTTCTGCATTTACTGTATTTTTTTGACTTTCAAAAACATAAAAAAGACCCCAATTTTTTAACAGTAATGTACTAATATTACAGCATTAATTTAGTATTATTTTATTAGAATAGTGTACTAATACAAATTTTTAACATTTCAGGTTTATAATTTAATATTATAAATTAATATGAATTAACAGTGAACAATACTATTACCTATAGATTAATAAATATTGTAAAACGTTGTTATTTATTGTTAGTTCCTGATATCTGAAGCATTAACTTAACAAATTGACCTTATTATTAAAATATTACCATTTTTTGTTGGTAAAATATGCCATCTCATAGTTTCAAGGACAGAAGATGATCAGTTGTTTTTCAATAAAACTTTAACACGATATATAGAATTGAAATATTAATTTGGATTTGTATGTAGCATATCTAACACTATAAATAAACTGTGATGTTTAAAAGATACAATTTAGTAACTAAAAGCACAATTAGTGAGTCTAATGTTAGATCAGAAGATAAACAAGAATATGTGCAATTTTTTTTTTTTTCAGTTTAATTTAAATTTAAGTGTAATTTCTCATTGCTCATTTGTTTCCTCATTTGCAAGTTGCTTTGGATGAAAGCGCCTGCTAAATTAATATATGAAAATGTAAATTGGAAAAATATTGTCTTTTCAAACACTCCCCCTGCAGTTCATTGGTCAGACAAACAAATATTCCTGACTCTAACTCATGACTTTGGTTGATGTTAATGTTATGATGTATGTCTAAAAGACTGCAGTTCAATTTGTTGCCACTAGTAGTGTGGAAAGGACACACTTCACCTTTTGTCTTATGCCATAGTTATCACCTTACATCTTCAACATCAGTCTCTAATCCCCCAGCAGATGTTTTGATGCATGATTCAGATCTGGTTCGGACTCTCACAGGATCTGGAAATTTTAACCTCTCCCTACAGGACCTCAAGGTAATGATGATGATAACATGATACACGTGTGAATTCCCTGCCCCCTTCATTCCTGCGCAAAGATCATGAGCCCCATGTTAGCTGCATAACACATTATGCCATGCTGATGCAGCCACATGTGCAGAATAAATGTCTTGTCTACACTGTAACTTCTTTTAAAAAAAATGCAAAGAGATTATGAAATCTAATCCGCCAGCTGAGATTACAAGGCCGGGCTGGAGTGGCGGCCGGTTATGATGGTAATTCGATCTTGTTGGCAAAAGAGATGGACGATGTGGAATAATCAGCTCCAGTATGCTGGCACCCTCAGCTCTGTGTCATTTTAGATGCCTGAGGGTTGACAGACGAGAGGAAATGGAGTAATAAAGAAGACATTATAGAAGACCTTATAGGGTGAAAACTCAAACATGGTGTGTAAACAAATATATAGACAATCTAGAATAGCTATTTCCTAATAACTAGTCTTTAAATGTAAATCCTCATTTGGAACCTATTTCACTTCTGAACTATAACATTTTAAAGTGCAATTAGGGAAAAAAAAAGTAGGAAGGGGCTTGACTTTTTATGATTGGTTGGTGAAAAGTGAGCGTTTGGTCACTTTTACCGTTGCTCTGTGAAATTTTACAATAAAGAATTTCATCTGATGAACTTTGGATGGCGAAGAAATTTAGCTATGCAAATTTTGCTGTAAGGTTCAAGTTTGGTGAACTTCGACACAAATTTGCAGCGCCGACCAATAACAAGTCTCTTATTTTGGCAGTGATCTCTCTGTGGGCGGAGATTCATAACATAGCAACAAAGCAAAACTAAGACTAAAGCAGTTTTAAAGGGTTAGTTCACCCAAAAATGAAAATAATGTAATTTATTATTCACCCTTATAATAAATTACATTATTTTCATTTTTGGGTGAACTAACCCTTTAAGGGTTAGTTGCTTCGCAGAATAGTATTGGATGCTTATTTTATCATCATTATTCCCTTATCTTATTTTGTCAAAACTACTGGGTTTTATATCAACTATATAAGAAATGGTCAAGTGCTTTGGTCTTGTCCCTGCTTTTATGGCTGAATATAGTATTTATAGTTAAATATAAGTGTCCTAAAACAAGCCTGCCTTTATTCTTTATTGGGAATCCATACAGCTTCTTATATATTCCAGGCATAATACGCCTTGCGGATTATTTCCATTCCAATTTGGGATGTTTGAAAGCAGCAAAGGCCATGGGAGGCAGAGATGGAGTAAAGTTACATTAATTGCCTTAGTACAAGAATTCCATGAAGATAAATGATTAAGCACCACGAGTTGTCACTGTGTCAGGGAAAAAGTGATCTTACCACAGTGGAATGTCGTCTTCTTCCCTTTGCCAAAAATAGGATGGAAATACTTAGCTGGAAAGCTACATGTACTAGAACAGCTAATAATTTGCTTAAAGAAGCCACATCTGGTATGCTCCTTACAGCTAAGGTTAAGAGTCTGACAAAACTAGAGCTCTAGGCTCTTGCCAGGCAGTGGCTGAGAATAGGCCTGAAGTTAAACAAAAATCTTAACTACAGGAAATTAGCCTGTTATCATAACAAAAGCATTTACATTGGCCAACAGCCAGTGTCACACATTAAAACCACTTGTTTACTATTTTTAATAAAGGCAGAAGTTTACATATAAATAGTGGAGACTCTTGCAAAACAGCTGCAGATTTCAATGGTTTATTTAGAAAAATCTCACAGCCAAAAAACTGTTGCACATTCACAGAACAAGTGCAAAAAGAGTTTGTGGTGACGCTTATCAGCTGCTGTGGAAGGCAGTTGATGACTGCTGTAAACTGACTGAATCTCTCAGCTATGTTACAGAGTTGTCAGGAGAAACTGTATGACAGATGTTAAAGCATATGTTTTTGCATTATTATTATCCATGTGAATTGACATTCTTGAACAGTTACTTAAAATCGGTAGTTGTGAAAAAACAACAACTTGGCATCGCTTCTGCTGAAAAAACACCTAAAATATTTTAGCTGACTTCAGCAGAAGCAATGCCAAGTTTTTTTTTTCCAATTAACGATTAAATAATATGACAACATATAATTATTTCAGAACTAAATAATTAAGTCTTCTTTTATGTCTATGTGTATGTGAAGAATGAAAGGTTACTGTCAGTTATACCTACTTCAAATGGAAGAACAATTGTGAAGACTTTTATGTTTATCCCAACAAAAGAAGTGTGTAATAAAAGTGAAATGTGTAATTTGTTCAACGTTAAAGCACTTTTCAATCTCCAAGTCTTATGTGGATAGACTATAAGAAAGTCATTTGTTTATTCTCTGTGGTGCATTGCTCTATTTGTTTGAGCGTCCCAGTCCACCTGACAATAGCAACACTGGCTCAACCAATGGCTTAAGTTTGAGGCAGGGATTTCTGTTTGTCTGATGTGGAGGGAGTCTTTGGAAACCTGTGTGAAAGCTATCATTATTTATTTTTGCAATTGTATTTGGTGCCACTAGCAGCTCAGAAACGAAATGTATTTTTTCATTGTAGATCTCTGACTTGTTGGACAGTGAGATATAAGTTTCACTCAACAATGAGGACCAGGTTCACCCTGAGTCTCAAATCTTTGGTTATTAAATCTAAGCTTAGTCACCAGTGCTTAAATGCTGACTTGAAGTGATGTGCAAAATAAACGTTGGGACCCAGGGACTGTGCGGCACCCTTGTTAAGACAGAACCCTGCCGAGTAAAGTGTTACGTAAAGGGGGGAAAGCAGCTGGGAACACTTAGAGCAAAGTACGGAAATTAAACTTCAGAAAACAAAGTAAAGGTTTTTCTTGTGTTTCCAATTCCACTGGTAAGAAAAAGGAGGAGCTATTTCTGCTTCAGGGATGTTAGCTGATTCGTCTGCCAAAACGGCATGTTTTTGTTAGTTCCTCAAGATTTTTTTTTCTCAAATAAAACAGCTTGGAAAAGGTCAAGAAGGGAGTGGTCAAAATGGCGGGAATGTGACATCATGTCCAATTATCCACTGAGAAAATCTGTTTGCTTCCCAAATCAGGCACCAATCAAATTGCTCTCATTCAGCCTTATCTGAATAGCAGGCTGCTTTGATCCCAAGTACACTTAATCGCAGAGAGACTTGCAGCCTCTATCATAATGGCCTGTTGATTATGAATGGAGATCCAAACAATTATGCTTTTCCCTTTGGTCTGTTTAACTTGATACCAGTTTTCCTGAACTATTACCATGCTATTATTAACCCCGACCCCTCATACATCAGAAAGACAATGCAGAGTCCAGACTTCCGGTTATTTATAACATTTAAAGGGAGATATTAACAACTGGGAAAGCTGGATATAAACCTAATGTAACTAGTTATTAGAAAAACATGCTATATGTGTCTTTCTTTCTGTTTTTTAATTCTCACCAAGATACACAAAACCAATCCACCACACACATTGTACCTAAATTACAATGATCTGACAGGAAATCCAGAGGAAATGCATTATGCTATCTTACAGTAATCCATGCCTCGTTTTTGGTGGTCTACAACATAGATGAGAGAGGCTACATCTATGTATGACCATCTGTTGATTTACCATAATGAAACTATTTGCTTCTGGCTGCACAAGCCTCTGTTACCGCATTTCGATTTAAGACAATCAGTGAAACGTTTATGAAAAATAGCCCTGTCTGGGCATTAACTCAGATTTTTGAGCAGGGTTGTGTGTGAATGTCTTATTTGTTTCCCTCCCAAAATGCCTCCATTATTCCAAAAATGTCAGGCAAACAAACTGCCAGGAGATTTTCGGCACACAACAGTATCTCAGCATCAGAGGAAATGTAAGGCAGGGGACCAAACTCAAGCTACAATCTACAGTCTCTCCTCACTCTCATTTTCCCCTGCTTCACAATGAATTCCAGATGTGTGTGTGAGTTTAAGTGAAATTGAGTTGGTGGTGGGGGCTAAACTTATTTCCTGCGTGTTGTTCACCTATTACACTGCAAACGAAGGCAGGCGTTGAGAATTTGAGGAACTTTTTAGGGTGTTTTAGGGGCAAAGGGATAACTGGTGTATTAATATAAACCATATATGTAAATAACATTCACTTCCATTGACGTTAAACTTGGCGCTTTGCGAAAAGAAAACCTGAAAGTCCTATCTGTTCTTTGGCTTCTGTGAAATATCTGTAATATTGTTTTATGCTGTCATACTGTTTTTTGTTTTGCATACAACCAGATTTAGCAAATCATTTGAACATTTTATGGATTTGAATTCTTGTTTTAAAAGTGATTGTTGTGTTCCCTAAACACAATACAGTATATGAATATATGGTCTAAACTAAAGCTTTGAATCTAAACTGAATTCACATTGTGTTCTTTCTATTAATTCACCCAAAGTATTAATAAATGTTTAGTTATAGGGTTTGCCAAAGGGAGTTTCACAATGTTTTAATAGTTCACTTTGTAACCTGTCATTACTAAAACTAAGCACTCCGGGAAAAGAGACTTGGAAAAAAAAAAAAAAAAAACTGTAAGAAAAGAAAACAATTCCTTTTCATTCTGATTTGTGAGGTTGTGTGTTTTTGCCGCAGTGTTCACATATGTCTGTATTCATGTATGGGACGGAGCGTGTGTGGTCTGCTTGCACAGTGCAACCCCTGAAATAGAGTCATGACTGAAAGAAAAATACTCTCTCTATTTTTAATAAATCTTAAATCCCCTCAGCCTAAGGGCCAGAATGTAAACTGGCGCAGAGCTTAACCATGATGTGTTATACAGAAACTGCCCCTATTGCGTGTGTGTGTCCAAGATGTGAGCTCCTCAGGCTTATTTGAACAAATTCTTTGAGTTGCCGACCAATTGGTGATGCACCAGTTTAGGAGTCTTAATGCAACATAATAATCAACATATGTTATTTGTGTTCTGACTGATTAACCCCAACCCCTCATACATCAGCTAGACAATGCAGAGTCCAATCTTCTGGTTATTTATAACATTTAAAGGGAGGTATTAACAGCTGGGAAAGGATATAAACCTAATTAGAAAAACATCCTAAAGTGTCTTTCTTTCCATTTAATTCTCACCGAGTCACACAAAACCAATCCACCACACACATTGTACCTAAATTACAATGATCTGACAGGAGACCCAGAGGAAATACATTATGTTATCTTACAGTAATCCATGTCTCGTTTTTGGTGGTCTACAACATAGATGAGAGAGGCTACATCTACATACTGAACGACGATCTGTCGAATTACCGCAATGAAACGATTTACAGCGACTAATTATATATATATATATATATATATGTTTAAACATGTAAAATGTTACTGATGCTGTAGAAATTGATACAGTAAAATGCCATGTCTTCTTGGGTAAATGGAAAACTGTACTTAAAGAGGTTGTTCCACATTATTAAGGAAGTCACAGTTCTCGTGCAATATGGGGAGGTTATTTATTGAGATATTTCTGAAGATGAAAGGCATGAAATGGTGCAATGTCTTGCAAAAGGCATGAAAACAACTAATATTTTGCGAAAAAACTGATTATCGAACTATCAAAAGATTTGTGAGTGAAGCACAGAAAAGCTTGTAAGATAAACTTATACGATAAAGCACAGATAAAGGCTTATTAAGGAAAGTTTCTGTCAAACAAATTAATTGTATTTAAAGGGCAGCTATAAAAAGCCACTGTTGAGCAGCAGACAGGTAACCCCTAACCAAAGCTCACAAAGAAAAACATTATCAGTGGGTGTGTAGCAATACATTTTAAGCTTCAAAAAGTTAAAAAGCACCATAAAAATCCATTCAACCTGCACTATATTTCAAATATTCTGAAGCATGATTCTTCTGACGATTCCTTTAGTGTTTTGATTTAGCAAAGCATGTACTCATATAAAGAAAAAAAATACCACTGAAAAAAAAAATCATAATGTGTATCTTTGAAATATAAAATGTCATATGAACAGCCAGCCAGTAGACTTATTTAGGTCTCACAAATACAGTAAGTAACAGTATCAGTTCTTGATTCATGGAGTCAGGCATGACGAAATGAATGACTTGAGGTTCAGTACGTGAGAAGCTGAGAATGACCTGTATTTCAATAAGATACTAAGATTAATTGAGAAACTGATTCATAAGTGTTTATGGTTCACAAAAAAGAACCAGTTCATAAGAGTCATTCAATTGGATTGGATCAGATCTGAAAGAATGATTTTATCAACAGATTTTATGAATCATATTTTATGGTCAATCTGTATGTTTTTGATTCACTGTTCCCTGTTTGTGCTGTATGTTTTGCACTAATGCAGGGAACCATTATTATTTTAGTGCAATGTTCTGTCCAATAAAAGAACAAATGTCTTGAAAATCATTTGGTTCCTTAATAAATAAAAAAAGGTAATACATTCACTAAAACCATATGTATGTTCCCATACCTAAAGACCAATGCTATTTCAACAGATATCTAATTTGGTACTGTTATCATTTTATAAAGAGCTAACATTATATAAGAGCTAAGATTTATGCATCACATTTTAATAAGGACAACAGACGCAATGCCACCCTGTTTTACACAGCCTCTCTGAACTTGTTTGTTTGTCTTTATATTTGTCACAGTGGTGCACTTTTGATTTTTACACGCAGGCTTCTGGCAGCAGATGCTGGGAGAAGTGGCAAGAAGCAAAATATACTGACCGCCTGCAATCCGTCCGCAAAAGCTAAATATTGACTTAGTGACCTGTAATCAGATTCATACACATGACAGAATGGAAATAAACACCAACATGTGCACTTCGCCTCTAACTGCCGGCAGCCCACAACAGAGGGAGAGTGCGGGATGCTGGGAGAGCGAGGCCGCCTGAAGCTGTCTGTAAAGTTAATCTGGTAATGGGTGCACAGGAATGGGAGTTAAATGATCCCATTCACTGCATGTATAAATATATATGCAACACTGTACGTCAAGGTTTTTTTCATTTGTTCACTCTAGCATTTGACGAATGTCACTGCCGTCAAAAAAATCATGATGTGTTTCTTCTCACAGTTGGAAACTGTTGGTTGTGAAACTGTGCTGTGCATGTGGAGTCATACGCAAGTCGTTATGTGCTGCATAATGTGTGTGAAGTTTTTTAATCATTACCCTCTGCTGATTATACATAGCCAACATCAGAACAAACCTTTTAGTGGTTTTCTACATCATCCATGCACTTTGTTGTTTATCGAGGGACAGATAGTTGGAGCGATACTATTACAGGTGTGATTTCATTGAACTTCACAACTGCCTGTCTGGCAGGGAGAAAGAGAAAATGAATGAAAAACAGAGTTGTCCTTTTCTTAGCAGACTTTCATGTGGCTGAAATCTGCATGACTGTGAATTATTCATTCATTAGCGCATACATGTG
The DNA here is from genome assembly GCF_019924925.1 of Ctenopharyngodon idella. Lineage (NCBI taxonomy): Eukaryota > Metazoa > Chordata > Actinopteri > Cypriniformes > Xenocyprididae > Ctenopharyngodon > Ctenopharyngodon idella. The sequence goes on along the minus strand of NC_067224.1, from coordinate 18,799,422 downwards.
CGTGGCTGAGGTCAGGTTGTCGTATTCATTTGCTGTCAGTGAGCAGAAAAACAAGGAAATGTGTTGCAGGCATATCAATGCATCATAGAGCTGAACTGCAACTTACCAAGGTAAAAACATATGGGTGAAATTCAATGGTGGACATTTTTCAAGTTTAGCACTTTTTATCAGAATGGTTTCCTTATGAGAAACTTTTTTGATAATTTCTTTCCTTACAAAGCATAATAACTGACTTTTTATTCGCATAAATAGCAAAAAAAAATTGTTATTTTGAAGTGAAGCAGTTGAGTATTTCACTAAGAACTGATGATGTCCGATTCACGAATGAAATTTTTTTTTTTTTTTTTTTAACCCACACCTTTTTAGAAAAACTGGTTGAATCGTTTCACAGATTATTTTGAATGATTCTTTTGTAAATTCGACCAACACACCCTTCTTATTGCATTAAATACCTATTTTACATTTTGTTGAATTGGTGGCTAATTCATATCAATTTGCACAAAATCATCTGTATGTTTTCATTTGATTTGCTTATGCTCCACTGACAGTTTAGGGATGGGGTTAAGGGTGGACCTTCATGCTTAGGTTTTTTTTCTATCTAAAAATCGTATGTTTCCATATTAATAACGTCATACGAATTTATACAAAGTTGCCTCATAAAAGTTACATTTTCTCATGAGACTGGGTTTATTCAACTGATTCAGTGACCCAATCGAATTAAGTCACCAGTTAAAGGGATAGTTTACCCAAATATTTCTGTCATTAATTACTCACCCTCATGTCGTTCCAAAGACCTTTGTTCATTTTCAGAACACAAATTAAGATATTTTTGATAAAATCCAAAAGGTTTTTTTTTACCTCCCATAGAAAGCAACGAAATTACCACATTCAAGGTCCAGAAAAGTAGTAAAGACATCGTTAAAATAGTCAACGTAACTACAGTGGTTCAACCTTAATGTTATGAAGCGACGAGAATACATTTTGTGCGCAAAAACAAAAGAAAAATAATGACTTTACTCCACAATTTCTACTTTACCCTGTCATTCTCCTATGCCATTTATGTTCAGTGCTTCTGGGTTCTAAGTCAGAACCCCAACTCAGTATTGGCCGGTTCCTGCGTCAGCATCACATGCATGCGCCGTGCTGCTCATGTGAACAGCGTCGGCCAATACTAAGCTGGTGTTCTGATGTAGAACCTGGAAGCCTGCACTGTCTATACAGCATAAACATCGAAGAAGAATGACAGGGTAGAGAAGAATTTGTTTAATAATGTCATTAATTTTGTTTTTGCGCTCAAAAAGTATTCTCGTTGCCTCATAACATTAAGGTTAAACCACTGTAGTCATGCTGACTTTTTTGACAGTGTTTTTACTACTTTTCTGGACCTTGAATGTGGTAATTTCTTTGCTTTCTATGGGAGATAAAAAAAAATTTTAAAAAAAATTCTCAGATTTCATCAAAAATATCTTAATTTGTCTTCCAAAGATGAACGAAGGTCTTACAGGTTTGGAACTACATGACAGTGAGTAATTAATGACAGAAATTTCATTTTTGGGTGAACTAATCCTTTAACAACTCACTAAATTTGTGATGTCCAACTCGAAATGACTTACAATATGGTTCTCAGATGTGCTGCCTCATCTGTGTGACAATGGCTGCATTTGGTAAATTGCATAGCTCTTCTCCATCGAAAGTTAATTGTAATTCTAAATGATTATGAATTCATTTTACCCTGCCGCACCACCAGAGAACATTTCCCAAGCTTAATTCTTAACCCAGATGTTTGTGAATAGTGATTTGGGCCTGTGCACTATTCCATCTGCTCTCAATTCATTTTCCTTTATGTCTCATATGAATTGTACACCCGTAGAACTGACGTCCAAAACCCTTTATCGCATGCCAAAATATGAAACGATGAAAGAAACAGAATCTTTTATCCAGATCGTTTTGTTTTGAATTACAGCGTCTCCAAGTGCTGGTAAGAATTCGCTCTGTATTAAGGCCAATAGATGGTGTGCTCTGAATGTGTAAATGAGTGGCGTAATGGTTTTTGAAGTGCTGAGTTCGAATGTGTGCAGGATTTTTAATGCAATGTATCGGGAGGCCCAAATGGACTTTGCAGAGTGGAAGACTGATCATGTGACATAAGCAAACCATTAACATTTTGTCTTCTAAGAAATCTGGAACTGGTTTAGTGCAACTGAAAGTAGTCCAACTGTTTGCATCTGTGCAAAACACACACACACACACACACACACACACACACACCTTTCTGTATTGAATAAAGGGGGACCAATTAAAGATACATTTTCATTATAAACAACATGTTGCCTCTCTGCTCTGAATGGCTCTAATTGTTGCCTGAGAAGACTGTCGGCAGTACAGTAAGATTTTTTAAACAGGCCCTGCTTTAATAACCCATTTGTCTTGCATCCATGCTAGAACGTTTTTGGCGAGACTACACATGAGAGCAGAGATTGTATGCCGCTGACGCCAAGCACAATCGTAAGTATGTGAAAAGACTTTTCTGAAGCTAATTGGAAGGCGACTGAGGCTAATCAAGCCCTGGGTTCATAGCCAAATATGACTGGTCTTTTGGGCCTTTGACCCCGTGTTGCACAAGGAGAGGACACAAAAGGCTATTTATGAATTCAGTGCAAACTTTAAAGAGCCGGTAGTTATCCTTTTCTTGGCATCCATTTTTATTATTTTATAACTTACTCCAGACATTATAGTCCTCCTTGGTTCACTTAGCAGGTCTGAGAGTGTGGTTAAATCATGCCTGAACCGTAGTGGCATTCTTGATTTCAAGAAAATATTACTCATTTAGCAAATTTATTAGGCCACATTCTCCAGTTTTATATATAAAAGGTAATTAACAAAGTCCACCTGTCTCTATCGTCTACCTCGCTCATCTGTAATCTTACTTGGAGCCTTTTAGCATCTAATACAGTATTTAGAAGTGTCAATGAAAAAATGCTAAAATTCAACAGTGCTGCTTAATAAACTTGGATGTTATGTGGCATACCCACATAATTGCTGTACTCATGTTTGTTTCAGTGCCCTGCAGTTATTCAATCCGCAATAATAACAGGTTTTGATGTGTGTAAGCTTGGTTATATTTGAGAGCAGGAAAATGATTTTAAAACCCCTAAAGACTCTAGAGTAACCACAAGCAACAAACTGACACATGGTAAATGAAATTGAGATGATGCTTTAGGGGGGCATGCTAATGTCACATTTAAGATTAAATGTCAATGTATGATACATCCAATCTGTTGTTTTGTTTGCTGGATCAGAGTTTAAGTGATTAAATAATCTTTTGTATGTGTGGTAAATGTGGTAAATTATATTGAACCAATTAAGCCATTCAAAGAAGGACTTGGGTAAAATAAAAATAACCCATCAGAATGAATTTAATGCATTCTTGCTGAATAAAAGTATTAATTTAATTTATAAAAAAAAAAAAAAAACGTATCGACTCCAAACTTTTGAAGAGCAGTGTATATGTACTAAAAAGGTTATATATGTACTAAAAGATATATATATATATATATATCTCCACACAAAACAATTTGGTCTTTGAAGAAAATATTAATGAAACTGAATACTGAAATATATAGATGTTTTCTTGCATTCATTTCAATTATATAGTATATATATAAAATAATCAATTCTTTATAATTATTTATATTACATCCAGCATTTAAGGTTAAATCTCATAGGTCTGGCTTCCCAGTTAACTTAGCTCAGTGATCGGTTTAGGTCATAAGGTCATAAGCAGCTATTATTTCCCTCTCAGGCGCCATGTATTTGACTCTGGAGTCAGAGCTGTCAGACAGTCCTGGAGGCCTCATTGTGAGGGATTACTGCTATTAAAAAGAAAAAAGTTTGTAGAGAGGACCAAACAGAGACCCACAGCATTTATTCAGTGGCTTTCTCACTGTATGGCCAGAGTTTGTATTTATATATAATTTGATTGGATATCTGCCTACAGAACTGTTTTTTGTTGTTGTTGTTGTTGTTTCTAGTTTCAGTTTTAGGTAAACTCTAATGAACAGTGTTTTATTATCAACTTTCACATTCCCTGTGAACTAACATATTTTGTATTAGCATTTCATGTAAAGGTCTCTTCATTTTGGAAAATAAAATCCAGTACTGTTAAGATTTGTTTGCCTTTGCCTAATTGTAGTGGCTTATCTTAATCATTAGTTTACAAATACTTCTGCACTGGACTTTAGTATCAACAGAATCTCATTCATGAAAACTCCCCATTCACAAACAGAATAACTGCCTCTATTTATCTACCATCTAAAGGTCTTCTGACTTCACTGTGTCTCTTTTTTGCACAATGTGATAAATTAATGTTTACTAAACTCTTACAGAGTTGCTCTTGTGCAAGCAACAGTTGTCCTTTGTAACGAAGCCTGCTGAGCTATAAATTAAATTACCAGCACTCTTCCCAAAGACTGGAATGGAATGAACTTGAACACTATAGTATTTCACTTTTCTAGACATGCTTGTCAAATGCCTTAAAATGAGTTCTGTAGCCAGACGAATGAACTCATTTCTTGGTGACAATGTGACAGCTTGCAGACTGTAATCTCAAAGATGACGAATCTCGCATTTTAAAACGATTGTTTGCGGAAAGGGACCTCATTGCCAACAACCTTATATATGTATTAATAACTTTATAATATTTTAATAATAATACATTTACTAAATCTGACAAAAAAGACAAAATAATCTAGATATTTTGTTTGTTAAATGTTAATTAACATTTCTAATTATTTAAGATAATTATTTTGCTGAACGTAATGTAATTGTGTTGGTTTTTCAACATCCACGTGTGAATTAAACTACTGAAATACTTTGTGTAGCGGGAACCAAAGTAAATTGAGTAAAACCCAATAAATTCAGTGCTGAAGTACAGTAACTTAATCTTTTGCAGTAAACTATTTCTATACTCAACAGCTTATATTAATGACCTCAATTAAGGAAAAAAAAATGTTTTGAGTGTTAAAACAGTCTCGTCTCATCTCTCTCTCTCTTCCTCCCCTCATCTCTTCGCTTAATTAACTGCTTGGACACTTGCTTGGATGTGGTTCTGTGGGATTCACATATGTAAACAGCAGTGTTTCCCCACACTTTACTCTGTAAACCTCAAATTTGTCAGCCTTACAAGCTATGTAATGTGTGTGGAGCCTAAAGGTGCAGTAAAGGAAATGTTAATTACACGCCAGCTTGATGACCAGATGTAGTTGGTGGCACAGACAGTTTAGACCAATAAATTCTTATCTAGCAATGTTGTAAACTAGCTCACAATGTGTGTGTATATATATGAATGAAAGATGAATTTCGTTATACAGCTTAAATATTAAATAGAATTGTTATTTTTTACTTAATCTTACATTTGAACTTTTTTGGTCTCTGCATTTTTCCCAAAACTCTATTTGTATAGTTTCGATTTGACTATAATAAGAGCAACTAAGTAAAGTTGCTTTCTCTCTCAAAATATATACACTCACCAGCAACTTCATTAGGTGCACTTGTTTAACTGCTTGTTATGCATTTAGACATGTAGACATGGTCAAGACAATCTGCTGAAGTTCAAACTGAGTATCATAAAAAGGAAGAAAGGTGATTTAACTGACTTTGAACATGGCATGGTTGTCGGTGCCAGACACAGTGGTATGAGTATTTCAGAAACCGCTTATCTACTGGGATTTTCACACACAACCACCGCTAGGGTTTACAGAGAATGGTCTGAAAAAGAGAAAATATCCAGTGAGTGGCAGTTCTGTGGGCGAAAATGCCTTGTTGATGCCAGAGGTCAGAGGAAAATGGCCAGACTGGTTTGAGCTGATAGAAAGGCAACAGTAACTCAAATAACCACTTGTTACAACCAAGGTATGCAGAAGATCATCTCTGAATGCACAACACATCAAACCTTGAAGCAGATGGGCTACAGCAGCAGAAGACCACAGTCAGCGAAGAACAGGAAACTGAGACTACAATTCGCACAAGCTCACCAAAATTGGACAATAGAAGATTTGAAAAACGTCACACTTTGGGACCCTTAGTATAAACTGAGCATCATTTAAGCACCACAGCCTACATACATATTGTTGCTGACTATGGCCACCCCTTAATGACCACAGTGTACTCATCTTCCGATGGATACTCCCAGCAGGATAACGTACCATGTCACAAAGCTCAAATCATCTCGAACTGGTTTCTTGAACATAACATTGAGTTCACTATACTCAAATGTCCTCCACAGTCACCAGATCTCGATCCACTAGTGCACCTTTGGGATGTGGTGGTTTGCAGTACATTTGCATCGTGGATGTGCAGCCGACAAATCTGCAGCAACTGCATGAGGCTATCATGTCAGCATGGACCAAAATCCCTGAGGAATGTTTCACCTTGAATCTCTGCCACAAAGAATTAAGGCAGTTCTGAAGGCAAAAGGGGGTCTAGCCCAGTACTAGCAAGGTGTACCTAATAACCTGATGACCGACCTGTGTGTGGACAATGATTCACACCTGTAGGCAGAGGTCAAATTGTAAAAAATCTCAAGGGCAATGGTGTGGTCATGGCAGGGTCGGGGGCAAATGTTTCTAATTTTTAAACATTTTTATTTATTAATTTCTTAGCATTTTTTTCTATTCTGAATAACTGAATAAAAACAGCCAGAAAATTTGCCAAAAGTGCCACTTTCAAGCTATTAGACAACGATCCCTTAAGGAATCAACGCACTTCAGCTATGTTTGTTATTCTTTCTAATGTGTCAGGGGCAAATCCTTAAACACTAATCAAAGAAATATCATACCTTCTGTTCTTTTTTTAAAGAACGTCAAAAGATATTGATTGAGTTCTGATTGGTCAATTGCTGTCATTTATAGTTTATTAATTATGAAAATATTGCAAATTCTAAAATTTCATTTACATGATAAGTTTTACATAATGCACAACACTTTATCTAATGAGGATGGTGGTTTTACAGAGGGGAAGCTTTCTGTCATTTTGTTCATCAAGCCCTGTCTGTAGGACACTAAAGCACAGAGGTCAGAGAGCCTGATATCAGTGTTAGCTGCTGCATAGGGCCTGTCCCTACAAGCTCATCTCTCTCTTTACTTTGCCCTTATAGTTGGTTTCCCCAAACAGGAAACTCAAATGGCTGGAATGCTTGCTGAGGTAAAGTGGCTAATTCTCATGGGATCAATCCCAAATCATGGTCTAACTCCTTCTCCTTGAATCCCATGCTGCATTTCAGATTTTAAACATCTGGACAGTTTAAGTAAAGTAACAGCCCTGCCATCTCACCAGTCAGAGGCTTATACTGAGATCATATACAGATCATTATCATACAGTCTAGACTCCAGTATCAAGGCTACTCAACATCTACAAACAGGCCTTTAAAGTAAATGGTTAAGGGCTGGCTTTGGATTTTGCCCTGATATAGCACACTATCTGTTGCATAGTTTAAATCAAATCGTTCCCATACAGGAAGCTTGATGCATGGAGATCTGAATAATGTCAGGAATGCAGATGATGACGAGCGAATACACAAACAAAAGCAAACGAGCTATTACCTTCGGAACTTGTTGCGTCATTAGCGGCTCACGCATGAGTCGGTCTGATTAGGATTTGACATGGAAAATGGAAGTGCAGAGGAAGAGGAGGTGTTTCCGGAGCCTTATTAATGTGTCAGGTGCAGGGCAAATCTCCACTGTGAGGAAAGAAAAAATGAGTCATTATTACAGCTGAGATGTCGAGAGACTTGCTGGTTTTGAAGGTTGTCAACATGCGTTTCCAGCACCTGACCTGGGCTTAATCTTAAGCCTGAAGTAAAGAGAGCATAAAGAGTTCTGAGTTCTTTTGAAAAATGTTCAAAAATAATCCACATTTACAAACCTTCCACAATTGTACCCTCTCCAAGTTACACAAGCAGCTAAAAGTGTGACAAACTGGACTGAATTTGTTTCTCATGATCCTAAAAACTGCTTTAACACATTAAATTAGATAAGAGTAGACAGATAAAAATATGTTTGTGCCTATACACTACCGGTCAAAAGTTTACTATTTTTAATGTTTTTGAACATTAACGAAGTCTCTTATGCTTATTAAGGCTGCATTTAATTCATAATAAATACAGAAAAAACAATAATATTGTGAAATATTATTACAATTTAAAATTATGGTTTTCTATTTTAATATACTTTAAAATATAATTTATTTCTGTGATGCAAAGCTGAATTGTCAGCATCATTACTCCAGTCTTCAGTGTCACATGATCCTTCAGAAATCATTGTAATATGCTGATTTATTATCAATGTTGGAAACAGTTGTGCTGCTTATTATTATTTTATAACCTGTGATACTTTTTCAGGAATCTTCTATAAATAAAAAGTAAAAAAAAAACATCAGCATTTATTTCAACAATATACACTACTGTTCAAAAGTTTGGGGTCAGTCATTTTTTTTCTTTCTTTTTTTTGAAAAAAATTAATACTTTTATTCAGCAAGGATGTGTTAAATTGATAAAAAGTGATAGTAAAGATTTATATTGTTAAAAAAGATTTATATTTTGAATAAATGCTGCTCTTTTTAACCTTGTATTCATCAATGAATCCTGGAAAAAGTATCACAGGTTCCAAAAAAATATTAAGCAACACAACTGTTTTCAACATTGATAATAACTGAGTATCACATCAGCATATTAGAATGATTGCTGAAGGATCATGTGACACTGAAGACTGGAGTAATGATGCTGAAAATTCAGCTTTGCATCACAGTAATAAATTATATTTTAAAGTATATTAAAATAGAAAACCATAATTTTAAATTGTAATAATATTTCACAATATTATTGTTTTTTCTGTATTTATTATGAAATAAATGCAGCCTTAATGAGCATAAGAGACTTCGTTCAAAAACATTAAAAATAGTAATGTTTCCAAACTTTTGACCGGTAGTGTATATGAATTACGCTTAAATATATTATTATAGTTTAATTATTATTATTAGTTTTTACTGTAATATTTTAATGGTTGAGTTGGACCACGTAGAAATGCAACAACCAATAAGTGTCCATATGAAAACTCCTTCAGGTCAAAAATATGAGATGAACTTTATTTATTTGATTTTTTTTATTCAACACTTTTAGTCACTGAATCCTTCCATTTGTGTTATTTTATAATTTTGAAGACTTTAAAAAAGTAATGATAAAGAATTCTGGTGAGTTAGATTTTTTGACTGGTAAGCTGGTAAACTGATTGACAGTTGAAACAGAGATGCTAATAAAGAGAGAAACAGCTGTCCAAGCCCAACTGTGTCATGAGCACATTATTTTAGGCTTGGGGTCTCTTTGAAGTCCTGTCATTAACAGTGTGAATGAATAACTCCTCAACACTGGCTTATTCCATCACCCCAGATAACTTCACTCTTTAATGCTACATCTGTTATCTCTTCCTATATCATGGTTGAAGAAAAATCGCTGTATAAAAAAAAAAAAAATGAAGTAAAAATGGTTGCGCAGTCTCAGCACTTCTCCGGTTCATTGCGGAGTTCATCTGAACTCAAGCGCCCTCTTGTGGTGAAAAACAAATTAAAGCAGTTTTAGGGTGTTTTCAAATTTAGAAACACTTCTCTCTGAATCTGAATCTTTTAATTTAGTTGAATTACTTTTTAAATAATTTTACAATTATTTTAATAATCGTATACTTTCTTGTATGTCTTGAGGCAGTTACTGCAATGTTTTTCTTCATACAGGGTTTAGAAGCTTAGCCAAATATCCAAAACACACAGGAGGCCTCAATTAGACCAATAATTAGGTTGTGCTTAAAGACCATTACTGCGATTCGCGCACAGGTTGATGAGGAATAGCGGCCCCACTGGGAGGAAACACCTGCTGCCCAGCGCCAGGGGGGTTCGGTTGAAGGATGGAGAGAAAAAGGTCAGCGCAAAGTCCCCAGCCCTGATAAACGTGACCCCTCTGAGGGGCCTACAGCCTCAACCCTAATGCCTGACAATGGAAATTAGATCAGAACAAATTGGAAAGTTTTCCTATTTGGGAGGAAATGTATGAAAGAGAGGGGGACGGGGGCACTTTCTGTAAGAATATTTTCAAAGGATGTACAGTTATATGTATATGACAGTATGTTTATATTTATATGACAGTATGTAAAACTATATGAAAAAAGTATTTAATAGGCTACTCAATTTAAAAGACTAAACACAACTACAAGCCAAGTATACGTCAAATACCTAATTTTACTTTTAAGTATATCTCGATCAAAAGATTGAGTACATGTATATTCCAAATATACTTAGACCTTTCTGTCAGTACAAGTCAAGTATACTTGAGTGCAATTTTAAGTATATTTCTGAGTACATAAAAAGTAGACTGAAAGTATACTTTATTTTTAGTTTAAAAAAAAGTATACTAATAGTACACTTAAATAAACATCTTTTTCGTAAGGGAAAACACACATAGCTTACTGTGCGAGTTGCTGTGTTCATAAGGCATCGTGTAGTTCACAGTATTGGCCTAATTATTGGCATATAAGTAATTGGGCCCCTACTGTGAACTATACTGTAATGAATGTATTGAAATTTAATTAAATGAATGATGTTGTTAAATTTATTTTATATACATAGTTAAGTCCACTTATTTGATTTTATTACAGTAAAGACTGAAAATACATTTTCAAGAACTGTTTTATATGTATGTACAGTTTCTTATTGTTGCGCTCTAACAGTAAGGGAGAGCACTTCTTTTGTGAGTGTCAGTAAATTCAAAAAGTAATGCATTCTGTGCAACTTTCAAACAGTAATCTGATAACATATACTGACAGATCACATCCATATAAACACACTTATTATGCTGAAACTTGCAGCTTAAAGGGTTAGTTCACCCAAAAATGAAATTCCTGTCATTAAGTAGTACTCACCCTCATGTCGTTCCACACCCATAAGACTTTCGTTCATGTTTGGAACATGAATTAAGATATTTTGGTGAAATTTGAGGGTTTCTGAAGCACACATAGGCAGCAACGTCATTGCACCTTTTGAAATCCAGAAAGGTATTAAAGACATCATTAAAATAGTCCATGTGACTACAAGTGGTTCATCCTTAAATGTTATGAACAACGAGAATACTTTTTGTGCGCAAAAACAACACAAAAATAACGACTCTATTTAACAATTTTAACTGTTGTCATACACAGTTGACGTAGTGAATGCAGTTCAATGCTTCCGTGTTTACGTCTGAAAGCTGGCTCAGTATTGGCCGACGCTGTACACGTGAGCACCGCAACACATGCGTGTGATGCTGACGCAGGAGCCGGCCAATAATGACTCTGCGTTGTGGCGTAGAACGCGGAACTGCATTTACTGCATCAGCTGCGTTTAAGGTTAAGATTAAGGTTGAACCGCTATAGTCACGTTGACTATTTTAATGATGTCTTTACTACTATCTGTACCTCAAAAGGTGCAATGACGTTGCTGCCTATGTGTGCTTCAGAAACCCTCGGATCTTAATTTGTGTTCAGAAGATGAACAAAGGTCTTATGGGTTTGGGACGACATGAGGGTGAGTACTTAATGATAGAAATTTCATTTTTGGGTGAACTAACCCTTTAAGCATGAGCATCTGTGTCCTATGACTGAGTTTAGGGATCCAGTAAAACAATATTCTGAAGTGAATTGTGCACTTGGAGGTAAGCGTCAATAGCACAACTGCTTAAATCCACATGTGTCATGCGGCTGTGCCTTTTTAGAGAGAGAGAGAGAAAAAAAAACATACCCAGTGAAAATTACACACTGACATTTTCAGAGGAGCAGAACTTGTTACACAAATACGCAAACAAACAAAGCCAAAGCATAGCTAAGGTCTCCAAATTGCTATGTGTGTAACCATCAAATTACAAGGCAATATTATAGTTTATACAGCAATAAAAACTGTAATTATGTATTGTGGGTTCATAAATTGGTTAGATCTCAAATTTAGGTTGCTGCTAGATGCTAAATACCTTTCTGTTAATTTGCTCTCTCTTTCATTTCCTTTGATATGCTCATTGTGGTGAGATAAACCCCATAAAATAATAGAGCCCTTGATTGGGACACACTGCCAAAGCACACCAAGCATATCGAGTGAAATATATATATATATATATATATATACACATACAGTATTCTCCTAAAAATTATAGCATAATAGCAATAATGAAACATTCATAATCATAAGGGAAGTGTTCAGAAACCAAAATGGCTTTCACAGAAAAACTCTTGACCTCTGGGTTATACTCACTCGTTTAGGGTTTTGTTTGAGGCCCTATTTAATGGTTAAAATCTTTTTAATCTTTTTATATGAGCTCCAAATTTTCCTTTGGGAAAATATAACGTTGCCTAGAGACGTGCAAACCTTTCTTTGTAGTATGTGCCGTCATGTATAGATTTACATAGCACTCACTTCAAAAGAGCTTGTGGTACCATTACTGCCCCATATACCTCAGTACTAATTGGCAGATACATCTACACCAGAATTAGTGTAACCACAACATTAGCTTCTGCTATGACCACTCGTATATTCACAATAAGAAGGTTTCACTAACCAAACAAACTGAATTTACAGCAGATTTCAATCTAAATCCGTTATGGGTTTTATCAAAAAAGATTGAGTGGCAGTTGTTGACATTCTCTCTGCCTCAACCTAAATGGCCAGGAACAGAGTTATGCAGCAGATTCTGTAAGTAGCATTGTGTTCAGTGAAGTAAGATTACAGAATTTATGAAAGCAATGTCAGATCCTATTTGGCCCGACGCTGTGCCTGCACATTGGAATCACTGACAGAGGCAAAATGAAGTTAATTAGGTGCAGGACTGCTCCGGCAATGTGCTCGCTGAACTGTGGCTGCGGCGGGATCAGACTTCACTAATCCAGGTTTGGGAGGAAAACATGGGCCTCTGTGGTTCTGAAAGGCTTGTGGCTCTAGACTAGCTGTGGTGCCGACTGCTGGAGAAAGTCTTTGGGGAATCAAGAACGAACATATATGATGGTTTGAATGGATCTAAAAATAGATTTACTTGTGAAAGACAAAATTACTTTTTTGTTCAGTAACTGTACAATGGCCAAATACACACTGTAAAGTTTCAGGAGTGACAACTGCATTTAAATATTGCCCTAGATCTGAATATTGAGTCTGTTAGTTTTCTTTTGGCTCTATTGACCCTTTTGACCCTACGTGACCTGCCTACGGCACTTATCTATACGTACAGACATGACAGCACTGACTGATGTGCAATTCACACGTATGTGCAATTAATATGGAGGCCTTTTATTTATTTTTTTTATTTTTTTATTAATATTAGTTAATTTTTTGGACATCAAATTTAGGTTTTAAAATTCTTTGAAATGGTATCCTTATGAGACTATTTATTGTAAAAAGAATTACAAATGACAGTAACATATTACAATGATACATGCCCTATTTGTTTTAAAAACCTTTATTTCGCACATTGTTTGGAGGACAACACTGAGAAAGTGGAATACCATTTTTTTTAAAAATAAAATAAAATAAAAGTTTCCTTTTTTTTAAAGAGATTAATATAAGCAATAATCAACACATTTATAGATTATCAAAAAAAAAAAATTAGCTGCAGCCTTAGACATTATTATCGTCAACTACTTTGTAAGTAAAAGTAAAAACACCCTTGGTTACGCACAATCCTGAGTCACCTTATAATTACGGTAATTACAACATGGCGTGAACGCAGCCTTAGTTTGAAAGAGTGTGATCATAAAAGCAACGAGTCTGTAAAAGCGGACTAGTGCGTAGATGAGTTTTCCTGTTTGGTGATAACGTTTAATGTTCCAAACAACCGCTTTAGTCCCATTTAGCCACTTGTTAGCAACCGCCTTTTCCAAGACAAGTAAAAGCTGGTAAAAAAAAAAAAGTAAAAAAAAAAAATAAAAAAAAAACATGGAGGTATTACTGGTGTATTTTATGTCGTCGAGTAAAACGTGAGATATCTTGAGCCTGTGTTAACCAGACCTTATTTCAGACATTTAACCAAAAACCCATTCAAAAAGCCCACTGACTTCAGGACGATGGGACCGCAAGTGCTAAAATGCTAACTCATTTCCTTCAAAAATACATCATCCCTTCAGCACTCTCCTGTGGGGAAACCGGAGTACATACAGTAAAAGAAACACCTGCCCAATCCATACCCAACAAACGTGCAAACTCCACAAAGAAAAGCCTCCCAACTCAGCAAGGACTTGAACGAAGGAGGCGAAGGACTCACCACTTAACCCCTTATAAGTGCCTGTTTTCAAGAGACAGACACACAGAGGAGGAATATCAGTGACAAGATTTTTACTCACCCAAAGCGCTCTGCCAGCTTTAAAGTCGACTTTCTTTCTCTCCATGTCCTGCTCTGCTTTAACCAGTTTCTCTTGGCCTGGAAGAAAAGGAAAAGACAAGAATGTTTCCAGAGTAATTCAAGTGACATTTGCTACAACAACAATAGATGATTACAACAGTTTCAAAAAATAAGATGCAATGCAATGGCATTCATTACAATAGGCCTATTACTTAATCATATTCAGTTTCCATCAAATCCTCCAGCAAGATCTCGACCTCATTCTTTTCTTCAGAAGCTTACAGGATACCGACAGTTGTCACCTTCTTTAGGAAAAACTAGCCATTGCACACAACTCAAAACACAACCTGTCAATATTCGTTCAGTAGATTCACAACCAATGAATAGCTCCTTCACAGGTCGCACTTGAGTGCTAGTTAGTTTCTGGAGGCAGGAAAAGTCACCAAAGCATTTATGAACTTCAAAAAGAAGAGACTTCAGAGAACAAAAGGAGATACGAGTCAGTGCAAGGATCCGTTCACTTAAAAGATTCATTGAACACACATATGTGTTCCTGAACAACAAACACAGAGCAGTTCCAAGCAGTTGCTAATAATGCTGGCCTTGATAGAAACCACTGCATACATAAAGAAGAGGAATATATACCCTATATAACTGTAAATGAAGATGATAATGTTAATAGAGAAGCATATAGTACATGTAACATAGAGCTCATGCTGCTCTAATTGACTTACTGCTGATATCAAGTGTTGTTTACATTTAAATGAGCCTCAACATTCTATGTCAGTACAGCAACTGGAGTTGACATTTGAAATCAACACAACTGTCCCTGAAGCCTTGAAGTCTGATCATACGTGCTACAAGCTCTTTACAACTCTTCAGATTATTAAGTTTCTTCAATTTGTCTAATTTGGGAAGCTGTTCTTCAGCCATCAGCATGGAGCAGCGTCGCTCAAGAAGATCCAGGGCTCGTCCCACACACCTGAAGGAATTCTTGGTGGAGGGCGTCTCTTCCATTCAAGACCTTTCACAGCTGGCAGCTGTAATCAGGTTAGATCACACATACAGCTGCCCATATGTGAAAGATCGAAGACCCAACGGTTTGGAAGAGCGCTATCAAAAGAACGCTGCTGTTCTTCCTGACATCAGTCTAGCAGCCTCAGTCTCTTCAGTGGATGCGTGTCAGAAGGAAGAGCCTGTCTCCATCCACGGCTGCAGCGTGCAGGACTACCAGGGCATTTACCGCTCTGTGGTGGAGCCCATGAGGAAGACACGCTCTGGTCGGCACCGTCCCTACAGCCTTGAGCTGGGACTGAACATCAAGCAGCGGCTGTGGGAGACCCTCAACTGCCCTTCACTGGTGGAGACGGAGCAGCCTGACGGACGAGTCCTGATCACTGAGAGCTTCTCCACACCCAGCAGAAGCTTCGCTCCACGAATCCATGTGGACATCAGTGAAGAGCCCCTGCCTGAGGAACCCCGAAGAAAGAAGCCCAGACACTGAGTCATCAAAGTGTCACATGGAGGCTGGGATATCACACAGCGGGGCCTACGTATGTAAATATTGTATATAGTAATACAGTAAGTTTATATTTATAGAGTAAGTTTTCATTTTGATGAATGTTTTTAGCACACTGCTATGAGATTGTTTGGATGCTTTTGGTGATTTTGATGTCATGCGGCTCCTCCTAGGTTGTTCTAAACATTTTTTAATGCATTGCTACATAGTTGGCAGGATGTTTTGGGTGGTTTCCTGTGTGTTGACATGCGTTTGCCAAGGTTTTCTGAGTGGTTGTTGGCATGTTGGTGGTTTTTTCGGAGTGGTTTTTCGTGCACTGATATGCAGTTGTTAGGATGTTTCGATTCATTGGTTGACATGCGGTGGCTTTTAACCAGTTAGGTTAGGGTAGGTTAGGTTAGGGTCCCTCACATGGTTTGCAGCTTGACGTGCTGTGAGGGCTTGTGTGCATCAGTGATGCTGAGAGCTACGCCACTGGTACTTCACAACTACTGGTAGGGTCACCCATAGTGGACAGGTCTCAGCTGAGATGCCAGACGAAGACAAACCACCTTCTGGACAGGAGAGGATTGGCCTGATGTTCTTGGCAGAAGATCACAGTCATGTGACAACAGCAACAACACCAGAATTACCTGTATGGAAGAAACTTCAAACTGATTATATATGTGAAAGTCATAGATGGATCGATGGAAGCAACTGTTCAAACAGAATGAGGAAACACAAAATGTTAAACCAATGAAATTATTTCTAAATATAGGCAGGCACACGATCATGTAAATACCATTGATTAGA
This sequence comes from Ctenopharyngodon idella, assembly GCF_019924925.1. Taxonomy (NCBI): domain Eukaryota; kingdom Metazoa; phylum Chordata; class Actinopteri; order Cypriniformes; family Xenocyprididae; genus Ctenopharyngodon; species Ctenopharyngodon idella. The sequence continues at coordinate 18,782,722 of NC_067224.1, read as the reverse complement.
GTAGTAAAAATTATTTAAATACAACAGTTACTGTTTAATAACAGGTATTACAGTAATCTAAATTCATAAAGCAACTGCTCTGTAATATACAATTGTGCATGAATAATCAAAACGTGCATTTTAAACATAAAAACTAATGCTATCAGTCAATTAAAATTTATTCACGAATAATCACAGATTTAGAAAGTGCTGAAATCTGAATCAATATTTAATTCTTTTCCAGTGAAAATGCATTTAGTTCTTTCTTAATATTTTATTAAACTTTTACACAAACAAAGCCTTACTAAAACTAGCATAAAAATTAAATCTACTGAAAAACGAAAACTATCAAACACTAAACTAAAACAATCACAGCGTGAAAAAACAGCATCAGAAGCTCAAAACTATAACACTGTGTTGTAGGTTACTAGAGCGTCGTTTCAGTATGTTGTTGCATAGGTGAGAAAATATTAAAAAAATACATTTGATTCAAGTTGTCCTTTTAGTGAGTTCATGTCTGATTGTGCAGTATAGTGTTTTATTATTTTTATACATTAAGACAAATTGTCTAATTTTGTTTTGGTACTTTAATTGAATGAACAAAAACATTCTTCAAAATATCTTCTTTTGTATTCATCAGAAGACATAAAGTCATATACTGTAGGTCTGGAATGAAATGAAGGTGAATAAATGATGACTTTTTCAGTTACTATCCCTTTAATGTCCGTGAGCTTGATTTCCAGAAGGCCGATTTAAAGGGATAGTTCAAACCAAAACATTCTTAATATAAAAGAATATATTTTGAAGAATGTTTGTAACCAAACAGTTGTGGGGCACCATTGAATTCCATAGTATGAAAAAAAATACTATGGAAGTCAATGGTGCCCCACAACTTTTTGGTTATAAACATATCTTCTTTTGTGTTCAGCAGAAGAAAGAAATTCAGACAGGTTTGTAACAACTTGTATGTGAGTAAATGATGACAGAATTTTCATTTATGGGTGAACTATCTGCTTTAGACTCACAAATACTGGATTCAGCACGTTTTAACATGTACCTCAGGGATGACGTGTTTTTGTAGGCAAAACCTGGAAGCGAGTTAGCATTTTAGGACTTCCGGTTCCATCACCCTAAAGTCTATGGGTTTTTTGAATGGGTTTTTGCTAAATCGCCTGAAATAAGGTCTGTGGTTAACAAAGCCTCTAAATATTTTCACGTTTTGATCTATGACATAAAACACACCAGTTATAACCCTCTTGTGATTTTTTAAACCTTTATTGTGTCTTAAAAACGGCAGTTGCTAACAAATTGCTAAAAGGGACTACTTCCTTTGGCGGGGACTTTAGACATCATCATGACAAACAGGACATTTGGACAGCATTTCTCATGAAAAAGTGGATAAGTATTCATGCACAGCGCAGATCATAATCAGCGAGCATGTTTTTAAATAAAGTTGCTTTCTAAATAAAGTTTGAGGAAGCTTGGTGGTGTTGACGTTGATCCGCGACCATGGTGTGCTGTAGTCCGTTTATAGCCTACTGTTAGCTTTTTATATCCGACGACTTTATTTAGGCTTCAAAATGTATAAATGTTGTGTTAACTTGTAAAGATTATCTTGATAGACAAAATGTGTAAGTGTCATAGCCCCTTGTTAAACACAGAGCTTATTTTTTGCGATTTTTCCAAAAGTCTATGGGAAAAATGCATAGGCTTTCGATCGAGGGAACCCGTGCGCCGCTAACTTCCGGGTTGGCCTACAAAAACACGTCATCCCTGAGGTACTCTATTGTCATGCAACCTATTTTCAGTGCGGAGACCTACCAGTTGAATATATGATTAGAGTGTGAAAGAATTTAGACGTGCAAACTTGTACGTATGTCGTACATTTTATGCATTTAGCAGACGCTTTTAAACTTACAATAGAACATAAGCAATTCATCACAGAGCCAACAATAGTCATTGTAAACAAGTGCAGTTTTATAAGCTAGATTAGGAACAGAGTATATGTGAAATCATCAATCTACCTTCAGTGAGGAAAACATCTAACAGCAGAGTGTAGAACATCACTGTCAACAGCGGCTACAGAATGACTGAAGTGCGCAGCCACCTAGATGTACAGAGAAACACACTTTAGACATGACAATTAAACAATAAACATACATAATTATTTAATAATTATATCATTTGCATATTTAATTGCATATAATAAGCATAAGGCAAATTTTAATTATATTATTTTAAGAAAAATTTTATTAGCTGTTCTAGTGCTGATAATTGTAAATAAGCATATATAGGCTTGTCTGTGGATAGACATCTCAATCCACTTTTGTAAATTGAACGGCTGTCTTTTGTCTGGCTTCCGGTGTCATTCGCCTCAAGTTATTTTAACTTTACAAACAGCTCGTTATGCTGCTTGATATTGCAAACTGGTATTTCTTACCATATTATTTTAATGCATTGTCTTAATTATAAACACGCAGTTTTTACAGTTTACTGCACTTTGATATTCTTCTCGTTATTTCTCTAATAAATAATAAATCGGAAGTCTCGAACCTTCACAGAAAACACCTTACATCTGCGTTGAAAAATAAGGTGGTTAGGTTTAGAAATACAACTTCATGTACTCACTGTAGAAAAACCAAATTAACTTCATGGAGGTCCAGGAAAAACTGAGGGTTTGTTAATGTCCAGATTATAAGAAAAATCTCGTTTGAATAGCCATTAGATACCAAAACCATGTTTTGTACCGAATTTTCTACCGTTACTTCGCAGACCGGAAATGATCTCCATCTACTCTCAAGAAAACGTCACGTGATATTTTGTCTAGCATATTCATTCATTTTAGTCAATTTTACTCGAACACTTAATTTAGGTCAATGAAAATTGTAACAGACCTGTAACCAAACATTTTCAAAAATGTAGGCTTAACGTTGCATCAATATGAACAAGTCAAAGTACAAATTATCCTTCTTAATGTTAACAAAAACTCAAAGTCTGCAGGTGGCAGTCTTGAGCAGCCGACCACTACGCTAAAAACGAAGCTCGTGAAATAATAGCCTTTGTAATAATTCAATATATAATAAAGTACGCTGAATTATCCGCTTTTCCGAAATGATGTGTGGTAAATCCTTCTCTCTTCAGTGAATTATTAATTTTAGACTGGTCGAATTATATAGGCCCATATTTCACAGTGTAGCCCACATGGGCCAAATAAGGCCCACCACGACTTTTAATCAGGCCCGCAAACAAATTCTAGTAATCACTTTAATGTGGCCCGTGCGCTGTTTAAAGCTGCTGTCCCTTAGGTTTGGTACTCTAGCGGTTGATAAACTGTATGCGTCTTGCGGAAAAACATTGGCCCTGTCCAAAAATGGCACACTTCTATGCACTTTCGGCCTTGTGGACTTACAATGGCTGCCGAGTGCGCGTGTCCGTTAAGTCCACGAGTCCGTATGGTGTCCCATTTGTCAATTTTAGGCTTCAGAAGGGTGCTCGCGAGCGCCCCCTTTGTGGCCGATATGCGCCCTCGATGCGCACTTTTGCCCAATATTATCCGTCTGCAATACCGGAGGTTGCACTTTCAGGACCGCAGTTCTAGGACCGCATTTCTAGGACCCTAGTTTTTTTGTGACAGCGCCACCTACCGAATCGGAGAACCGCAGTGCCAGGACCGCATTTCCAGGACCCTAGTATTGGATAACGGAAAAAAGTGTCACCAAGGCAGTATTTCCACCCAATTCTAACTAATTAGAGTTTTTAAAAGGTTTATAATACCCAAATACTACTTTCATTCTTGCAATTAAACCTGGTTGCCAAGAGCCGAATGTTGATTAATTATTGTGACTAACTAGCATAATATAAGTCATCAAGTAAAATAAACAAGGAATCATGGTATAGCCTTTTCAGTCAGATCAACCATATTTTCAAGTACAGAGGGAAGACACAAGGATGACTCTGGGGGTATATTTAAGATTGTGTATATTTTATAAAATAATATATTACAACAGTTGAACACACAAAAACAAATTTGTTCGTGACATGAACCACACAGAAAGAACTTAAGTGACAACGTCTTCACTGACTCCAAAGAGAGAGAGAGAGAGAGAGAGAGAGAGAGAGAGAGAAAAGTGAATGAAATAAGGAACATTTAGTTAAACATGTTCAATATTTAAAAGATCTTAGTGACCACAGAGCACACACATTATATATGATACAAAAATAACTATATCAATCTTCATACCAATTAATGTTCATATTATTGTTATTGCAAACTGTTCAAAGATTTGGAAACATTTTGATGCTGTGGGAACAAAGATTCTCAAGAAAATAAAACTTTCATGTCAATAAAGCCCATCTGAACTGAGAAAATAAAAATAAATAGAGAGAGATGCAAGAGATCTGAATAGAAATAACATGTTATTGACATGACTTTTCCTGATCTTTGAATATTTAAAGCACAGATTCACAATCTGTTTGCAGCAGCACTACCTACCAATTGGATGTTCTCCCCACTTTTCTCAATTGTTTTTCTCTCACTCTATTAAATTCTTCCACTTTACTGAAATAGTAAATGGAGAACATGATCACTGCTGGGTTAACAGAAATACTGTTAATGCTTAAAAAAATTATACATTGGACACCGTGTAAAAAAACAAAAAAAAAAACATTTTCTACTCTTACCTGTGATGATAATCCGGACCAGAGAAGAAGGCTTCTCAGCATCCCGCAGAGAAATTCTGCAGCACAGCCAGGCCATATATGACGGTCTATCAAAAGAAAAATGTTCATTGAAATATACACAGATCTAGGAATTGAGGTCAATTTAAATTAATCATAACATTGCATTTCCCAAAAGAACATTTGAAAATGTTGCTTTCATAGAGAACTGTGCATTTGAAATGGCTCTCCAAATGGGATTTCACTTTGCTCAACTTTGTTGGGTGAAACAAAGCACAACTGCAGAACGGGCAGAGGAACTCCTTGCAGCATGTGGTGCATCTCTTTAGTCCAGGAAAGAATCTTCCTTCTTGGATTGTTATGCGTTTCTTGAAAAAGAGAGAGTCCAATTGTTCAAATAAAACATTTTAAGTTCATTTCATATAAATAAATAGACATAATTAGGCCTAAGCCTAGTACTTGACCAATTTATTTATTATTCTTTTGTCATATATTGCCTGCACTGAAATCACTTATAGAGTACATAGTACATGACACAATCTAACACGTGGTATTTTAACAGTCAATTGTTATGATGGCCTCTCTGTTATGTCTATTAAAAATGTCAAATGCTTCAATCAACATTATAAAAACAATGTCAAAATGAAGAGACATGCTCATAACATGTATTGTGGGTTAAACATGCCCAGGTGAAAAAATACTATAGTCATTTATAGTAAATAATATAGTTTTTTTTTTTTAACCATACTATAGTAAAGTGCTTGAATTAATTTGTTGTGGTAATTCTATAGTTGCTGTGGTAACATAGCTGTAGTAATATAGTATTTTTTGACCTGGGCAGGCTGACAGTGAGCACGCACGTGACATTTAAACCATTAAGATTATTTTAACTTACTTAAAATGGGAAAACAATGCATAAAGTGCTACAGTTTATTGTACTGGCTAGGATTAATAATCATACCATAGTCACTAAGTCAACACAAGCTTGCTAGTCGTGCTACAGTTTTGTTAAACGAATATGCTAACAATTCGTTTCACAGCATTATAAGCTAATATATGATGGCTATAAAGTGCATTCAAGACTATTTAGCAACTCACGATCACTTCACTTCGCAATTAAATGCATCACAATTGTTTTTAATATTAAACAAATAAAAATTGATTCACATTTGACACTCACACTCTGAATATCGTCCATCTTCCAGAAAAATATGCGGTCACTGGTCCTGTAATTCGGTAGGTGGCGTTGTCACTAAACATCTAGGGTCCTAGAAATGCGGTCCTAGGACTGCGGTCCTGAAAATGCAGCCTCCGGTTGTGCAGGCAGATGCTACTCCACTTTTGCGTCAAAGCGACGTTACGTCACGAAAGTGCGGACTTGTAGGAAGGCCGTGAGCGTTTAGGGTGCCATTTGGGACCGGGCCATTGTAGCCGGAGCAACTTCTCTCTGTTTATGTCTATGAAGAGTCACGCAGCTACTGTGCTACTCCGCAGCGGCACGACGCGAACAGTCTAAAATAGTCCGAATATAAACACTTATTATGGGTGTACGTAGTGATTCAGGATAAGACAAAAACACTGTTTGGAAAAATGAATTCACGATGTAATCGCTTATTGTATAATTTTAGTACATTTTGAACACAAAAAAGATACAGCAGCTTTAAATAAACGTCTGTGATATTACGTTACAACATTGAGACGCAGGTGGTGCTGTCGCGCTTCACTCAACTCGCTAATTTTATCAGAGAATAATGCTATCTGACTTTAAATGTGGCTAGCACAATGGCTAAAAAAAGAAAAGTGCAGAGACTCTGGTAAGAGTTTTAAAAAAAATAATAATTTGTTTAGGTTTGGCATTAGCCCGGTGCATGAGTCCTTTGAAGTTCAAGAGCTACTAAAATAAGCCAAATAATACAATTTCAGATATTTGTTATCTATATACCATTTATCTATAATAGCCTACCATTTGTTGAATGTTATCAAACAGTTTTTCCTAAAATTCATGAGCTGTTTTTTAAGTAGGCCTACTGTTTTGTTTAACTGGCAGTGTGCATTATGCCAAGTGCTTGTGTCCTTTCAAGTTAAAGTTGTCTTTTCTAAGTAAGAGCTACCAAAATAAGCCAAATAATACAATATCAGATACCATTTGTTGTCTACATACCATGTGGTATTTATATCTATAATTTGTTGACTATTTTGCTTTATGAAAATTATTTTCTGAAATCATTTTGTTAAAGATAAAAAAAGTCTGCTGTGACACAAATGTGTTCCAACTCAAAATTAAAACATTCAAAATTAAAACCTCATTGTTTTGATAAATGTGGTTTAATTTTGAGGTTAACCTCAAAATTAACCTCAAAATTAAACCACATTTATCAAAACAATGAGGTTTTAATTTTAAATGTTTTAATTTTGAGTTGGAACACATTATTAATACACCTATATGTATTATTAATACACCTATATTTCTTCAATAAATGAAAAAAATCCTCTAAATATATGTCCGGCCCCTGATTTTATTCACAATGTATATTTGGAAAAGAAACTTTATTGTTCCTGGTTTATCTTATTTAATTAAAACAGCTCACAGAGACTCACATTTATGTATTTTAATCGATTTCCAATGTGGTATAATACAGCAACTGCACAAACCATTTTAATTCACCTGAAAACTCTGGAGAATCCTGACAGGGGAAGTCGACTCACTCCCGAAATTGCAATTGCGACTGACACGGTGGTATCCATAGCAATGTTCTGGCCTCTCTCATACTTGGTACCCTCTATTTTTGACCAAAGTAATATTATAGCGACCAAAGTTTATTTATGTTCTGCAATTTTAACTAATCCACCATCGACATATGGGTCGTGTTTTGTTTATGCTTGGCAGACTGATTTGCAGATCACACAGTGTTTATTTTTTGGTCTTGGCCAAAGACTTTATGTCTTTGCTCAAAAAGAGATCACATTTATGGAGTTATTAAAGTGGGCCACGACAATTTGATCTTATTTTCAACATAAAGCATTTTAATTTATTTAAGTTTATTATGGGCATGTTTTTGTTTTTTTTTTTTTTTTTTTTTTTTTTCTAGCAAGAACTGGCAACACCTCTGTTTTTCTTGCCCATACAAAATAAGACCCACCTTACAGTGCACAGAATTTTTAAATGGTTAGTTCACCCAAAAATGAAATGTCTCCTACACTGTTGATGTTGGAAACACAGTGCAGTGCTTCCGGTTTCTACGTCAGAACGCCGGCTCATTACTGGAACCCGGAAGTGCTGCACTATACAACGTCAACAACGTAGGAGACTGACGGGGAAGAGAAGAAATTGTTGAATTAAGTCATTCTTTTTGTTTTGTTTTTGCACACAAAAAGTATTCTTGTCGCTTCATAACATTAAGGTTGAACCACTGCAGTCACGTTGATTATTTTAACAATGTCTTTACTACCTTTCTGGACCTTAAAATTGGTTATGACAGTGTATAAGGAGGTCAGAAGATCTCGAATTTTATCAAAATTATGTTCATTTGTGTTCCAAAGATGAACGAAGGTCTTACAGGTTTGGAACGACATGAGGTTGAGTAATTAATGACAGAAATTTCATTTTTGGGTGAACTAACCCTTTAATGTGGTTGCTACTTCCTACATTTGGCCATGTACACATTGCAGCTAAATTCAGTTACTTCACCTTTTAGTGCTTAATCCTGTTCTGTACACACACAGTTCAGTATGCCATGCACTCACTGCGTAGAATATTTGTAAATGCAGTTGTCACTACCTTAATTTTTCAGGAGGCTGTCACTCCTGTAAATTACTGAACTGTTTGTCTACAGAACAGGATTGGATTGACAACCGAATTTATCTGCAGTGTGTATGTGGCCAATTATTTACCTTGATTAGGTTTATAAAAATACAACCGTTTAACATGAACAGATACAACTTTTGATTTTAATAATGTATTAGTACATTTTGAAATTAACAACAAAGAATAAAAGATGCTTTAGAATTTTCATTGGTAGGCCTACTTTAATGTTAACAAAATAGTTAACTATTGTTAATAAATAGAACGCTATTGTAAGTGGTGGTTGATTATGATTTCACTTTTTTAACTTTAGTTAGTGTGTAATGTTGCTGTTAGAGCAAAAAGCAGCATCTGCAAAGCTACAACGCTCAAAGTCCAATGCAAAGGGAGATATTTTCTTGTAAAGAATTTGCTGTTTAAGGACTACAACGAGCTTCTTCCGGGGTTGGTGACATCACAAACCCCAAAATTTACATAAACCTTGCCCCCGAGAACACGCAACAAAGGGGGTGAGGCCATGTTGGGCTGCTTTAGAGAAGAGAAAGAGTTGTTGTAGTACAGTGCTGTTACCATGCCGTCATTTTACGCCGGACTGCTTCACAAACAACTCAACGCTGAATTTGCACAAAACATTAACATGACAGCGCATGCTCGTCGATAAGTTTAATCAGCTCCACAGAAAGTACATAAATGTATCCACTAACCGTTTAGAAACGTCAAGACGCATTTTATAAGTTGTAACTTCTTCCTGAGTCTCTCTATCAGTGTCCGACTCCGGTTGTAAGTAGTGAACACCATTTAGCCCTGCATATACTTCGTTTTTTGGCTGCGTGCGAGATTCTTCAGCTTTGTTGTTGAGCAACTGAAGCGCGAGCTGTTAAAGCTCCGCCCTCGGGGAGCAGCAGCTTATTTGCATTTAAAGGGACACACACAAAAACGCCTATTTTTGATCACAAGCAAATAGGGGAAAATTTGACAAGCTATAATAAATGATCTGTGGGGTATTTTGAGCTGACACATTCTTGGGACACCAGAGACTTATAAAAGGGGCATTATAGGTCCCCTTTAATAATGTTCCATTGTACACTAATGTTCAAAAGATTATGAACCATAGTTTAAAAGTTTTTAGTTTTCAAAAGAAATTACACAATATTACTGTTTTTACTGTATTTTTGATCAAATAAATGTAGCACTGGTAAGCATAAGAGACTTCTTTCAGAAAAAATAAAATAAAATCTTACTAACCCCACACTTTTGAACGATAGAGTATATTCTTCTTTAGGACAAATAACACCTAATGTTTGTGTCTCTATTAATGTGTGTGAACATGTGAGCTGGGCCAAATGAGAGAGGTGAGAGGAGCACATTATCCCGTGACAGGAACACCATATGGGGGATATGAGTAAGGGTGAATAAAGTGGGGAGGTGTTCCGATTCTTCCACATCCCTGCTGGGCACCTCCATCTCCAGCATTTTATCTGAGTCAATCTGCTGGAAAAGAGGCTTTGAAGATTTGGCTTCTTTTTGCTAATAAAAAAAACTGCCTTTATTTCCTCCATTTCATTTTAGTTCAATGCATATGAAAGCAAGGGGTCATTTTAGCACATGTTAATCATGTGAGCTCATTTGAGAATTTGTGTAAAGATATATATATATAAAGCTGACTTGATTAAGTACTTTTTTTTTTCCTTTTTTTTTTTTTTTTTCAAATAAATGTTTGCGAAATGAAAAGCGCCAGACATTAAAAAGAGAATCTGGAGTGCTTTATTTATTAAAGGCCTCTCCCAAAAGAAAGAGATGAATCGAGCCTGCAAAAATTAGATGAAATTCTTCAACATATTGAACATGTGTTCCCAGTCAAAGTTTGGATGAGTTCAGGACATGCCCAAAGCTCTAATCTGAAACACTGAAGGAATCTAAGTTAACACAACCAATGGTGTTTCCATTAAAAATACACTTTTTAAATTTAATTTTTTGTACTTCTTCGTTTTAAACACATTCACATATCTAATACATTAGAATGTTTTCTTTTGTTATGTTAGCATGTTTTCTGCATGAGGTCATATGATTATTAACAGATGTTTTTACTTGTTCCCTCATTGAGTCATTGCTATTGCATACAAAACAAATCATAAAGGAGTAAACAGAACAGATGACACTTGCTTTTCACACTCATACGAGCTACACTTATTTCTCAAAATAAATAGGTTGTAAGAGGAAATGGATTATTACTATCATTTTTTACTGTTGTGAGGTCTGGATAACTCCTTTAAAGACAGTTCCTCTCTCTGTGCGAGGTGAAGATGTTGAGATTAAGAGTGAACACTTAACAAAAGCCTCAAAACGCCTGTGGCTTCAACACGGTGGCAAGAAAACAAAGACTGTGTAAGTTAAAGTCTCTGTGTACACCTATTATTAGGCTGTCAGGACGGCTGTTTGTGTAACTCTGATGCATAGATTAAAGACATAAGCTTAAGGGACATAAAATGTGCAGGTACAGACACTTGTGGCTGTTTCCTCATGGCCATGTGCATGTCGCCTTGTGTTTGCCTTCTTGAATGCGTGAATGTGTGTGAACAGCTGTGAAAACACCAGTGATTTATGAGTGCCAATGGCCATCTGTCACCCTAACCACACTTGACCATGTTGTTCTGACATTGACAACCGCATAAACATAAAGTTGTCACAAGGGCTATATTTTAGTAACTATAAGATTTTGAGTCAGAAGTCCAATTGCATAAATGCTTGGCTTTTCTATAAAAATGGTTTTCTTTTTTACTTTAGAATTTTTATGGAAGTTTTAGAATATAAGCATCTTTAGAATCTTTAGAATATAAAGATATTATTTTAGAATATGAAATACAGGAATGTAAAAAAACTAGGAAAAAAAATCGATTCACCTAACTATCATGATTTTTTTAAATTCATATTGAATTGCTTTATTTTAGTCCCATAGACGAGGCGGAGGAAAGTTACCTCTTTTATTTCAGCAGATATGCATCATCAATCATGTATAAGTGTATCATTCAACTTTTCCCCATGGTCTAGAGTTAAAAAAGCAATCAAAAAATCACAATACGTAGCAATATCGAATCGCAATTATAAAAATCGTGATAGTATCGAATTGGGAGATAGGTGTATCGTCCCAGCCCTATAAAAAATATGACGTAAAAAAAGTCTGAAAATTATCTCTGACCATTACACAAACAAAAGTCATTCAAAACACATGCCTAATTCAAAACCATTTGCAAATTAATTCTCCATAATCATCTTAGTATGGCTGTTTTTACCCAGGGCCATTAAAAACAAGCTGATGTAGGCATATCTGTCTTTCCAAACTGTAATAAATTGATAGTAATTTGATTAAGATTTGTCCTCATGTAAACTGGGTTAACAAATTCTTGGCAGTGAAAAATTGCCAAGCTTAAAGACCAGGCCTAAGATGAGAACACAAGAAAGATAGAGATGCAGGCTGAGCAGGTGTGAGAAAGAACTTGTCACTTCAGGTTAATTAAAGTAGAAAGACAGACAGACACACACACACACACACACACACACACACACACACACACACACACACACAGACTCTCTCTATCTCTCTTTCTCTCTGAGGACATGAGTGACTCCCAGCTTGACTGTTTGAGAGAGAGAGTGGAAAAAGAAAGTCCCACAACCAGAATTGGGGGGACAGTGGTGTCTCATCATTAATCCAGATGGGTCCCCAAAGCCTGAAAATCTTCTCTGATTTAGTCTATGCTAATTTCAGGTGAGGGTGCACTTATCCCAGAGACAGAACTTTAAAACGTTTTATTATTTTTTTTCTCTAATTGTCTAATGTATGGCCAAAGCCAAGCTGCAACTACCATTTTAGACACAAGATGGCGCGCTACAAAGAATAAATGCTTTAATTTGGAGGATTCATATCAAAACTCTGACAGGACTGTCTGAATGTGTCCAATAGGCTTTAAAACATGTGCGATATTAAAGAGATTAAAATCATAATGTTGCCACATTTTATTTTTATAGACGCTCAATACAATGCAGAGAGTTGCTATATATTTACCCATCTGATATGTAGGTCTATCTGTGACCCTTCTGACTAAACAGCACAACATAAATGTTAATTATCATGACAGTGCAAGTCTGACACATTCTATAATCAGTCCGTCCGTCCAACATATTTCATCAATGCGAGGCTGATAATAATCACCTTAATAGTCAACACTTAGCCTACATTCTTGAAGGCATACATGAGTCAAAACATAGCCTATAAAAGACTGACACTAACGATCTGCTGTCAACAATAAACTGTGAGGCATGTTTATTTCACCACACTGTGAGGAAAAACACGCCTTTGTACTGAATTGAAAACAAAGTGTCTGTTAAACGAAAAAAAGTCAAAACCAGTGTATGCATAACAGTTTTGATGTGTTTTATTGTTTCGTGGTTGACAAGTGTGGTCACATGGTCTTCTTACAATTACAAATAGCTTACCACAATTATGTGTCGCTGTCTTGAAACTATGTTACCAGAAACTTTGTATATGAAAAAGGGTCACATTAGTGTTCCAACTAGTCTTAGTCGATTGGTTTTACTTTTACTATGCTCTGCCTAGCAAAAACACCTGTCCAAGGAGGTTCAGCAGCACCCGCAATGTATATCTGTACCAGTAGATGGTGCAAGTGTATCACGATCTACAAAGTGCTTCAAATCAAAATATTAGAATTACAAATATAAACTTTTAATAATTGTATATTTTTCTCGAGAGACGTAGTTTTGAGTAGTGAAAATATGCTGCAGAATATGGAGCATCATCAAGTAAAATAAACATTTTCATAGAAATGCCTATAATTAGGCTACCTCTACCAATGGGAAAACGTGAAGATTTACACTGTTAATGAAAATCCTTTGGTTGGTTTATATTTGATTTATCAGAGGTGTTCTGTGGCAAATACAGATAGATAGATAGATAGATAGATAGATAGATAGATAGATAGATAGATAGATAGATAGTACATTCAAATTCTACTATTTCGGTCTTAGTTACATTTTAACACATCTGAAGAATATTGATCAAAATGTGTAAGACTATAATTTTGATTATAATGATCATTTCTCCACAGCGCCCCCTCAGGTGGACTGCAGGCGGTCTTTTTACCGAGAGCCCCACACCATCTACATTGTTACAATCCTCCCATTTCCTGCAACACAACACTTCCATGTCTCTCGTGAAGGGTATGCTGTCTTATCGCTTCACAGTGGATCGTACCTGCTGCCTGGGGATTGACAACGATGGAAATATAAAGGTAAGCTACTTTTATTCGCTTTTATTGAAGTAATAAGCATGTTACCGGTAAGAGCATGCTATACTCTGTTAGACCGTGTGAGTAAGGAATACGCCAGGTTTCTCTAACGACATAAAACCTAAAAGGGGGGCATAATTTTAATGAAACATTTTATTTTATATGGTGTGCCAACCGCATACACAATGTTATTTGGTTATCTTTATCTGTTTTCTTGCCGTGGTGAGTGAACACAGGGGTTACGTATGATCACGAGCAGTTCCTCACACACACACACACACACACACACATATCAAGCTGCGCTGTTCACTTGGCAACGCCAATCGCCGTAGACGCCTTAACAAAACCACGGTTACCTTCTCCCGTATGAGGTTTACTAGTTTCCACCCACCGGTTAAAGCCATCTGAACGCACACAACCAGTAGTTGACATGCGGTGAGTGTAGTCAGTGGCTCAGAAGAGGTTTTTATACGAGTCGAGAAGACACTGAGCGGTTTTACGCACAACGCGCGTTTCTCTCACGCGTCTCTCTCTCTCCTCAGAGCGAATATGAGAGGGGTTCGCCGCAAACTGTCATTAGGTTGACAGCGATGGGCTGCTGATTTGGGAATCCCAGAGAGCTGGAAGCGCCCAGGAACACCATGACCGTGTTCAACCAGGAGAATGTGGAGGATTATTACGAGATTGGAGACGAACTCGGGAGGTACGTGATGATTTTTTGGGCGTTAGGTGAAATTTATTTCGTGCAGGTGGTTGTTTTGGATGAAGTATGTACGTATATATTTATGAAATATCTGTTTCTAATTAACTTTATGAAAACTGTTAAAAATAAAGGTTCCAAAAGAGGGTTTTCGCAGGTTCCAGAAAGAACCTTTTATAGAAGGAGTTCCAGTAGAACCTTTTTTCTTAGTGAATAACATTTTAATAATCTGAATAACCTTTTTTCACAATAAAGAATATTTTGTGTAATAGAAAGTTCTAAGGATGTTAAATGATCTTCATGGAACCATATATTCCAAGAAAGAACCATTTTTAAAAAAAAACAAAACAAAACAATGAACCTTCGAATACACCGTGTTTAAACAGCATACACAAGACACCTTTAAGTTGGTGCATAGGTCTTTTGGGGTGGGCTGTACTACTAAAAAAAGTACCTAAAAGTACCATGGTATTACCCTTGGGTTTTAGGGAATGATAATACCATTGTATTCTTTGAAGTAGCTTAAGCTACCATGTTAGTACCATTTAGTACCATGGTATATCTTAAGTGTCACAATTACTGTACCATGGTACCTCCACATTACTGGACACCCTGTAAGAAAGGGGGGGGTTGTTGCCAGGGTGGTCTCAACTCATTACTGGGTATCTCAAACCCCCCTGGAGCCAGGAAATCACTGGTTGTCACTCTAGACAGATGTTCGTACATTTCTTGTTGTAATGATCTCCAATGGCATTTATTGATTAATGGGGTTCAGATGGCTGTGAAGGCCCAATGTGTAGATTTCTCTTCTGGGAGCCTTACTTGAGAGGTTGATCAAGATAAATTGGGTTAGTCTGCTATGCTGCGACTCAATGACAATTGCATTTTTACTTAATAATTTGGCTGTTGAGGACATCCAGTCTGCAATTGATTCCATTTTGCAGGGTATCACAACTCCGTTCTTATTAAGGGATGGTCACACTACACTTTTCGTTCCATTCACACACATGTGAATGCTGGAGACTGGAAATGGAAGCTCATGTAAAGAAGTTTCACATTTACGCTGCATTTCAATGTTTGGTGGACTCTGACTAACCTGCGAATTCGTATCACTTAAAGGTGCAGTAAGTGGTATTTGAACTACAAAACTCACACTCCAATTCTAACCACCCTGCTCTGAGTCGGTCTCGAACCTCATTCTCTAGCGGCCGTCAGTGTGCAGTGGTTTACCTGCAAAACTCTCTCTATCTGGCCACTGTTACACACGCGATGCGAGTGGATGTCTGTTTATCACAGCTGACGCGCAACAAAATGCTTCACGAAAAATAAAGCGCAGTTGATGAACGAATGACAAGGAAGCACAAAAAATGAACATACAGTACACATGAGTACGCCTTCCCTCTTAGCTCTCTCCAGCGCTGGAAAGCTTTCTTAATATAAACCGGGTCCTAGCGCTTGCCCAGTCATAAACCTTCATTCCAGTGATATTCTTTTGAGCTCTTTTGTATTTTGTCCCATTTCTTTTTCTGCAGTTTTTTTTTTTCCCTTCTTATTTTCAAATCTCCCTCTTGCTCGTTCTCTCTCCTCGACCGTCATACTCCCCCTGATGCTGATTGGTTAGACATTTGTTGTTGGACTCGGCCCGACTAACTTCCAAACAGTGGATTTGAAATATCACTGAGTCCACCTTTAATGACATGTGACAAATAGAACATTGATACATCATGGCGTGAACTTTTAGCTGAATTAAAAGAAAAAAAATTAAAGATGCAGATTAGCAGCATTGTGGTGAAGTAGAGTAGAATGTATATTTTTAAATTTTAGATTTACTATTATTTATTATATGTTGAATTTATGTTTATAAAAAAGATGCCTCATGAAGTCATGACCGTTGCAGTGTCCAAAGAAATTTTACATCCTCAAAATGTGGTGTTTGTGTAATATTGTGTAACATTTCAGCATTGGTGGTCAGGAGATGGATGTTCTTTTGAACTGGTTTTCATGAGAATGCAGTTTCTTGGATTCCCATTGACTGCTCTGTGTGTGGGTGATAAATCACCACGCACATAGGGATGAGTCTGCTCCTTGTGTGGGTTGTGGGAAATCGGGCTGTTTTGTATTTAAGAGAAATATTTTATGTGTTAGTGCTCACGTAACAGCCTATAGGATGCCGATGCATTGCTCACGCTTGCTGAAATCTGTTACATAATGCATAAACGTACTGAGGGGACTTTGAATCGAATCTTGAAGATGTTCTTGTCATTGGCTCCTGAGGGATGACAGCATCTGTTGGTCGTTCTTATTGCATAATTTTTGACTTCAAAGCTGACTAGCTTACTCCAGTTATTACTGAATTAAACTGCTTTTGTAATAGAGAAGTAAGAAAGCAGTATAAAGCACTTAGGGATTGTGTTTCTCACAAGAATTGCATCAGAGTTTGGTTATTTGTAAAATGCTGTTAGTTAATTTGCATATTCATGAGTATTGATTTCATGTTTAAGTCTGGACAGCTTTTAATTGACAGTTACGTGTTTTAACTATTTAAATATGCATGACCCTTCCCTTTATTTATTGGTAATCTTTGTAATTTAAATGTTTGATTGAAAGCATCTGCTTGAATTAATTGTCATGTTTCTGTTTATGATGAGTATTGTGTATTTTATGCTGTCCTTGAATCTTTTATCATATGTAGGATACGTCATTTTACATATTCAAAATTATTTGAATAGTATTGAAGACAAAACATTTGAATATTATGGTTTCACCATGACAGCTTCATGACTAGTGATTAGTTAGGGCTATGCTATAGAGCTACTAATCCCACTATTGGATGAATGGATTGCAATTTGTTGAAGGTATCTATGTCTCTGTGTACAAAAGAGTCTGAAATAAAACAATGGGACCACCAATCATTGAAGCCCACTGGTACATTTTAAGTTCCCCATTTCGTCCTGCATAACAAAAATGCCCCCTTCCCTCCTTCACTAACAAAACCTCCAAATCAGGACCAAGAACACCATTCAATTGTTCCCAAAACAGCCATTAATTTCTTTATTCTCCTCACCACCATGTTCAGCGCTTAGCTTTGATGCCTCATCAGAATGGTCAAGCGTACCCCCCAGCATTGAGGCGTTTCTCGGCGCTTGCGTGTTACTCGGGCTTTAAGGTTAAACACACAGACTCTCTTTATGGGGCTTATGAGGCTTCAGCCCATGGAAGCTCTTAAGTGAGGAGATTTCTTTATTCTGATGGGAACTGCTCCGGGTGGTCCTCCTCAGAGTAGGAGGAGCAGTGCTCTGTTGACTAAATTTGAAGCGGGGGGTTCGGCTGGCACTGCTTTTTTTTTCATGGATTAATACTATGAGCTGCCGCAACTCGAAGGTGAAGTGTGTAATTTTTTGCACTAACAGCGACATTGAATGAAATATTCCAAATTTCCCCCATCAGGGTTATTATCGTTAACTAAATCTAATAAAAACATTTTTGTTAATTAAAACAAAGCTGAAATAAAATGTAAATATTAAATTCTAACTAAAAGACAGAACTAAAGTGAGGCGAAGCACTAAAATTATTAACTATAAATAAATAAATGGAAACTAAACTAAAACTGATATAAAAATGAAAACTAAATAGAAACATTAAACAAAAAAATAATAAAAATTACAAAAGCTCTTTAACAAAATTACTGATAATTAAGATAAAAAGTAAAACTGAAAATATAAAAGCTAATTCAAATGATGAATAAAAACTATAATAGTATATAAATAACACTAAAATAACACTGCCCCACATGCTTCATTGGATCCCATCCTTAGTCCAACCCCAAATGCTTAAAGTCCCCATGAAATCAAAATTGAAGTTTTTTGGCTTTTAATATGAATATGTTTTAACAGCCTTACTGTTATTTATAAGCTAGTGTGCTCCAAAACAATGACAAAATTCGTATTTAGAATATATAAGCATTCAAAACTTACAGTCTTTCACTTCCACCAATATGGATCAATGATTTTGATGACATCATGCTGCACTTGAGCTTCTCATCAGATTTTCTGTCCAATCAAATGCTCTCTGGAATCTAAAGTGCCCCGCCCCCTACATTATAAATAGCTGCAGCTAAAATCGGTCAATTGTTCACACATTTACTAATTTCTACATGGTGAATGGCACCAATAGCACAGAGCGGATCATATGTGCGAGTCGGCGCAGATCACAAAACCTATCGGATCCATTTGAATTCTGCACAGAATGCTATATTTTAAAGCGATGGAGGAGATTAGGAGGAGAAACAATTAGAGATTAGAAGGAAACTGAGGCTTTACAGAGCTCAACAGCTCTGGCCGAGCTGCAATATAAGCAAAATGCTGTTGGCTATTTAAAAAAACGTCCTGTTTCAGTGTAAATTACGTCAACCCATTGAATAATGCTGCACGTTCCAAGGCACTTCAGTGGGCCTTTAAGTTCCACTCTCACTTAAAACCAGATTCCAAGTGCTTTACCATATTCAAAGTACATTAAACATCACTGAACAACTTGGGAGTTGTGAGTCTGTCTGTTGGGAGTCTGTCTGTCTGTCTGTTTCATGCAGTATGGATCCTTTCTAGCCCACTCTTAGAAGATAAGCATCAGCTTTAATGCTAATGCTAAAGCGAAGATGAATTCCCAACCAATAAGGAGCTCCTCTCATTTTACAGTTCACTCAGTGATGATATCTGCGTTTCTCTATCACATTAAGTCTCTAAGACCGACTATAAGCTTGGCTGCACTCTGTCTGTCCTGCCACTAATTGGTTCCCCTTTGTGTCTGTTTGCTCTGGCTGTGTGTGTGAAAGGGGAGGAGTAGATTTTTGCTGGATCTCGCTGTCGCTTCAAGAGGCAGTGCTTCTGACTGTGTAGTTTTGAAGAGTGTGCTCCAGAGAACTTATTACCCGGACTGTGATTCTAATGAGATTCCTCCAAAAAGCTGAGATCCCAAGCAATTTTGAGGAGAGCCACTTTAACAATTCCCCCCCCCCACCCCCGTAATGATATGCAGAATATGCACGTTGTTTGTTGTTGACCTATATTTGCACCCCAGTGAAATGTGTCAGAGGGTGCTGGTGTTGAGGTTTGGAGAGTGGGAGATTAACTTTTTTTTTACCCAACCAACCATAGTGGTTAATGCATGCCTGATGATATCTACCATTTTTCTCAATGAATTTTAAATATTTATTATTATTATTTACTAATTTACTTATTTTTATATTAATATTTTACCTAGCTTTTGCCATGAAACTACTGATGTGGCATACAACCAATATATATATATATAATACCAATCCAGAACATCTTATAGGTCCAGTGTTAATTTCCCTTCCTGGATGTGACTCTAGCCCTCTAGTATCATGGTGAAGATATCTGCTGGTATGAGTGGCTATGCACACATTGCATCATTCAGAGTGCACTAGTGCGTAAACGTAGCTACTCGTCTGTCTTTGTGTGTTCAGTGGGTGAAGTTTGGGTGTCTCTTGTGAAGCCTAATGAGATCTGTGGGGGTGAGAGTGTGAGAATGTGTATGAGATCAAGAGCATTTGTGAGCGAGCGTGCCGGGAGGGTCATGGTACACTGTAAGACAATCCTGCTGTGAAGTATTAGCCTTGACCAGTGAAGCATGTGTAAGACATGAGTGAAAGTTAGAGGTTTTTTTCTCTGTCTGTCATTTTCTGTTTGGCATGGTGAATGCAGCTTTTGAGGATACAAAATATATCCTAACCCCCCCCCCAGCATCCCAAACTAACCATCTTAACTGGGCTTCCTGGATAGTACAAAGGTTAAACTGGCCACATCTGACCACAGCATGTTAATCAGTGCCTATAAAGAGACATTGTTAGTCATCAACAAAAACATGGCAGTTTTTAATGCTTTTTTTTTTTTTTTTACCTCCTTTCTGCTGTTGATGTGCAATAGGTTTGGTCCAGTTCTGCATTCTGAGGGCATAAAGCATCTTTCTCAATTTAAAGCCACTTAAAAAGTAGCCCTGTATTCTGCTGAAATGCAATTTATATGTTGCTTACAAAAAAGTATTTCATTAGGAATAATATATTGGTACCATATTGCTTATAGGTCAGTATTAGAAATATTTAAAGGGTCAGTTCACCCAAAAATGAAAATTCTGTCATTAATTACTCAAACTCATGTCGTTCCACACCCGTAAGACCTTCGTTTATCTTCGGAACACAAATTAAGATATTTTTGATCAAATCTGATGGCTCAGTGAGGCCTCCATTGGCAGCAAGATTATTAACACTTTCAGATGCCCAGAAAGCTACTAAAGACATATTTAAAACAGTTCATGTGACTACAGTGGTTCAACCTTAATGTTATGAAGCGACGAGAATACTTTTTGTGTGCCAAAAAAAAAAAAAAAAGACTTTATTCAACAATATCTAGTGAAGGGCGATTTCAAAACACTGCTTCATGAAGCTTCGTAGCTTTATGAATCTTTTGTTTTGAATCAGTGGTTCGGAGCATGAAAGTCACGTGATTTCATTAAATGAGGCTTCGTTATATCATAAGTGTTTCGAAATTTCAGTGGTTTCAGTGGAAGTTTGATACACGCTCCGAACCACTGATTCGAAACAAAAGATTTGTAAAGCTTCGAAACTTCACGAAGCAGTGTTTTGAAATCGCCCATCACTAGATATTGTTGAATAAAGTCCTTTTTTTTCGCACAAAAAGTATTCTCATCGCTTTATAACATTAATGTTGAACCACTGTAGTCGCATGAACTGTTTTAAATATGTCTTTCGTAGCTTTCTGGGCATCTGAAAGTGTTAATTACCTTGCTAACAATGCAGGCCTCACTGAGCCATCGGATTTCATCAAAAATATCTTAATTTGTGTTCCGAAGATAAACACAAGTCTTACGGGTGTGGAACGACATGAGGGTGAGTAATTAATGACAGAATTTTCATTTTTGGGTGAACTAACCCTTTAAACTCATCCAAATTGGCAGATATTGGATTTTTAATTTATTCATGCTTACTTGCTTGATATTTACATTTCAATTACCTTTGCTGTCATCTAACACATTTACATTATATTTATTATATTCACTTGTAGCTTTTAATTTATTTACACAAAATGTTAAAGAATTTTAAAATCAGCCATTTATCAGTTATTGGCCAAAAGATTTAAATAATTATTGGTATCAGCTAGAATTGTGATACCTTATATTACAGTAGACCCTGGTTTCACAGACAAGGATTAAGCCTAGTCCCAGGCTAAAATGCATTATTGAGCTGTTTTAACTGATATTGCACTGATATTTCTTAAAATATGTCAGTGCCAATTTTTTTTCTCAAGATGCAGTATTGTTTTTTCTAAGGCATGTTTATAAAAGCTACTTAAATGCCGTAATTTAATTAAGGCCTACTCCTGGCTTAATCTAAGCCCTGTCTGTGAAACCAGGCCTAGATGTTTTACATATGACAGATCATTTATGCATAATTTCACAGCACAGGATAGTCAGTAGTAAAGCATTTGAGACTGTGCTCTTTTTGCAGTACTATCAGCCAATCAGTCAGTGTTGTCAGCCATCATTTTCCTGTGGCTTCAGAGTAAATAGTCCCATGACATTTACAGCTCAGGTGATTGGCTCTAAAACATTGTCCAGAGCTGACACCCATGAGTAAAGATGTCAGAATTCAAATTTGGTTCCTGTGTTAGCTGAGGAACTACCACTGAAGTGAATGATAATGCTGACAGATAGCTTTCTCCAAGTAGAGCTCCTTGAATGTGTCAGTTCTGTTCTCGTTTCCTGTGATTAACAGAAACCCTGGTCAACTGGAGAATGCTATGAGCTTTGGTGTAGGGAGATTTAATGCATCATGCAGCTGGTGGCCTGTGTGTGTTTATACACGATTAAATATGTGTGTACTGTACATAGAAACCTGGTTACTTTTTGTGCCACTCCTTCGACAGCTGACTTGACTGGACTGTGAGATTATAATATTCTGCTTAATAACATTTGAATTGTATTTCTTTTATACTTTGTTTGAGACATGAATGCTTTGTATTCACCACAATGTCCTATTATTTAAATAATTTAACAGTTTTTATTTCATAATGAGCATGGCATGGTGCTATTTACATTTTGAAACCATTCATCATGCCTTTCTTATATTCTCTCACCATGTGCTAGAGTGATCTTGTGTGGGTATAATTGTGGGTACAAATGCTGTTTTATCACAGCCGCTTATTAGAGTTAATACCTCACGGTGTTGTCATACACACAAGAGACCTCTTGCAGAGTCCAGGATGTGTTGCTACAGTGGATCATAGTCCATTAATCAACTTTATTTGCAGAGCCAACACTTCTTCGTTCAGTGCTTGGTTTTATGTCACCGTAATGATTGTGCGCATCAGCCATGATGGGGCTATTTAATGTCAAGTGTTAGCATGTGAATATGAATAATAGGAATCCCCCTCCTGAATCATGATTCTTAATAGCAAAATACTGCGACTGACTGGCTGTGTCTTGGAAGTTTAAAGGTGGCTTGACCAAGAGCTGTGAAACAACATTTCCTCAGGCACATTTGTTAATATTCAGCAGTAAATTTGTGTGAACATGTTATGAATTTTTCTCACAGATCTCAGAGCACCAGCACTGTTAATGCTGTTGCTAAGCTACTGCTGAAGTGATGTCGTGGAAGGAATTCAGACTCCCTGAGCTGGATATCAAGTGCTTTTCTTCATATCTTGTAAGCCATTGTCATTGCCTTGTTGATCATTTTATTCGCCTTTTAGCATCATTTTTATCCGTTGTTTTTACTTAGACCAAGTATTTGACCCTATTTAAAATGGCAAGAGATGTATTGTCACAATTCTGCTTGAAGCGAGTCCAGAATAGTTAATGCTGGCTAATCACATTCCTAAAAGCTTTCTTGTTTTCTTTATAATTGTTCTTTTATGGAAGGGGTTGAGTTACTATATCCTCAGTTACTGTTAAGATGTCAATACTAAAGCTTCAGAATGTGCTTTCAACGCTCATGTTTTGACAGTAAGCAGTTTTTTGTCGAAACCAGGTGAATGTCAGTTTCTGTCTACATTAGGGCATTTGGAAGATAAGGCCCGCAGCAGACTTCAGGTCTCCTCCCCTGGGTTGCTATGGGAACCACCCATTTATCCAGTTCTTTCCAGGCGTAGCTATCATTTAGGTTTGGTCATCTGTGGGGCTTCCTCCATTAGCAATGCTTCCTTAAATGAGGTCTGATTGGCTGAATGCGAGACAGTCCTTCATGCTCACGGGAGAAGTCCAATTAATCGGACAATGCTGATATTCTGATTGGTTACACCGTTTTGATTGAATTACAAATGTGAGCTTGTGTTATAGCTGGATTTTGAGCACTCAAAAGTAGTAATGCCTACTTCAGACCTAGTCATACACATTTGCCACCGGTGCCTCTTTGCACAATGTGTTCTTTGTGACTTTAAATCCACTTGAAAGGACAAAATTACATTCCACTGACATGTCAAATGCCTTTCTGGACAAATCAAAGAGATTTTTTTTTTCTTTTTTTGGAATGCCAAGGATAAAATTTCCCTATTACCTCACAGATATCACCGGAACTAGTGTTATTTTTTAAATAAAAAACGAGTGACCCAGCCTTTCAAACTAGCCAATCAGAAAATGCTCTCTGCCTTTTACATTAGCATTAAAAAGTTTGGGGTTGGTAAGAATTTTTAAAATATTTTTAAAATAAGTCTCTTCTGCTCACCATGGCTGCATTTATTTGATGAAAAATACAGTAAAAACAGTAATATTGTAAAATATTATTACAATTTAAAATAACTGTTTTCTATTTGAATATATTTTTAAAATCCAATTTATTCCTGTGATGCAAAGCTGAATTTTCAGCATCATTACTCCAATCTTCAGTGTCTCATGATCCTGATTTAATGCTCAAGAAACATTTCTTAACATTTCTATATATATATTTTTTATTGTAAACGAAGCATGACCTATTTTATTTATTTATTTATTTATTTATTTGCACAATGCAGAGACAACCAATGAAAGTGAGTTCCCCTTAGGAAATTTTTACCTTCAAGTTGCCTTAACCAGTGAAGTTAAGAGTGCTAGCTGTAATAAATAATAAGATATTAGTCATATACCTCGAGAAAAAAAAAAAAAGAGAAGGTGCAGAGAGTTTTTGCATGTCATTGCCCTTTTTGTTTTTCCTTGTGACCGAATCTGTCAGTTTCAATTCCATAGAGGAGTTTTGTTTCATCAAACAACAGCGCAGTTACACCATGTATACAGCGGATGTAGCACGCCTTAAGTTGACACGTGTATTTTTGACGTGCTGTAAAATATAATGTGTTGATTTTTTTTATGTATTAAAAATACATTTTTACAGTTACTTCAAAATTGGTGTATACACATTTGAAGCAATACTACTGTAAAGTAAATTATTTTGCTATAGTTTCAATTGTAAATTTTTAATTTTCCTGTTGCTGAAGTCTACCCTGAGCTGATTGGTTTGTGTTAATGAGTATTCTGAGATGATAAATCTGCATTTGTGTAGACATTGAACACCAGTGTAGTTTTTTTTTACTTACTCAAATAGTTAAAATTATAGGTAAAAAAAAAAAAAACATTATGTGAGCTTGTGGCTTTCTTATAGGGGATGTTTAGCAGTATATGTTTCATGCAGAGTGTGACCTGGCAAGCCCACATTAGTCTAAGTGTTACCTGTCTCTGAGTAGGATTGCTTATCAGCTCCTGCTGATTGTACACACACAAACCCAGACAATCTTGCTCTAAAGCCCTAATATCCTCATCTCAAACCTCAGAGTGTGTCAGCTCTACTCCAACCACAGCTCTGTTTCCTTGGTTACTCCTGTGTGGCACTATGGCACTAAGAGATATTGCATAACGTGCAGTTTGGGCGCTAAAGATTATTGGGCCCTTTTCTCTCTGAACTGTCCACCCACATTCATTTTTCGCTAATGAACCAGTATATGACTCACATATACATATTATTATTTCAAATTATGCACATCTAAATGGGCTCATTTCTTGTGTTAAGATATATAGATGTGTGCCCACCCATTGCCATTAAGCATATATGAGTAACCAAACATTTTGCAGACATGCTTTGATGGCTGATACTTCTGGTCAGATGTTTTCACTCTGTTAAAGTATAGTAGGCAGATTTTTGTGTAATGTGTCTGTGTTATAGTCTAAAAACTCTCTAAATCCCAGTTCATGTTTAATTGCGTGGGATGACACTAGCAAGGCTTATTTAATTACACTTGGACCGGATCAGCGGGCTAGAAAAGTCAGTTCAGACTCTGCCAGATTCCTTCCAACAGACTATTCTCTGACCCAAACAAAACTCAGTTCACCAATGGAAAAGAGGTTCGCTGTATTTTGAGTACAAAGCTACAGAAAATACTGACTATACTGAGCACATTCAGCATTGCATTACAACACCATTTGCTTTTCAGTTCGATTTTAAATTTGTTCCTGTAAGGCATTTTAAATGTGGTAATGTAAAAACTGAAGCTTTTAAAAAGTGTTTTTAACATCCTTTTATCATCAGTTCACATTCATTATGTTAAAATGTAACATTTTTGTCAGATTTTGTCTTTGTTAATTTTTAATCCAAATGTGTCCCTTAACTCTAAAGTTGACATTGGAACATTGAGTGAACTACGGTAAAAGCGATATGCTAAATGTAACTTATCGATAGCAAAAGTGCTTTTGGTTCCTGGAAAACTGGCAGATTGCCTGGCCCACGGCCTGTGATCTTCATGCTGTGTTAAAATCACTCTATTGATCTGACAGCATGTGCATTGGTGTACCTAACCTGTTTGTATGTGTGTAGTCAGCATTTCTAAAATAGTTAATTTTGCAGTTTCTTCTTGGATAACAATGAATCTGTTAAGACTGAAGGTACTGAAGGTTGTACTGTCACTGATACATTTTCTTTCAAACCAGATACCCCAGATTGGTATTTCACTACTAATAGGTTATTACTTGTGACTGATGACTACTGTTAAAGGGGGCGTATAATGCTATTTCATGCATTCTGACTTATTTGCCCTGTTAAAGAGTTTGATTATCATGCTAAACATGGCCAAAGTTTCAAAACACGAGTTGGACGTATAACAGAGTATTTCTGTGCCAAAAATACTCTTCCAAATCCTCAGGAACTTCGAGGTTTTTTTTTTTTCAAGTATGGGCCTGAGTGATGTAAACGGGGGCGGAATTCCTTGTACGGGCACTTCTCGCGGGAGGGCGCGCGCGCACACTTCGACCAGAGAGCGCAAGAGCACGCCCATCAACGCGCGTTCGGCTTTACGGAAGTTGTCGGCAGCGCTGCACAGGTCACAGGACTTCACAAAATCAACAATGTCACCAAAGAAGTGTGTTTTTGGTTGTGAGGGAAAGATAACCTTGCTTCCCAAAGAACCCAGCATTAAGTGGAGCTGAGAGTTTTGTGCTCACGCATTACATTGATCTACTCTCGATATTTGTCATTAAAATAACCATAGAAACTGATAGTTTCAATCACTTTTTTATTGGTTAATATCTCGTGTTTTTCCGTGGCTGTTCGAGCCCTCGGGATCTGCGTTTATGGTTTTATAAACAAGGCCCAGTTCTATGCTGGATTTACAGATCGTTTGAAACTGAAAGATGGAGCGTTCACAGTGATATGATCCCTGTCATGAGTCGGAACCGCAGGTGGTGAGTAAAACTGCTTCAGATGTTTTGTTGGCAATAGGCGCCTAAGTGCATATAATGTAAGCAATACGAACGTAGTGAATTCAAAAAATTCATTATTCATCATTCACTATACGCTATATTCATTATAGTGATTCAAAAGTTATCCATGGATAACGCGATGGTGTGTTTAAATATATTTGTTTAGCTATCCATTGATAGCTTGCAGCCGATCTCTACGCAAAAGCTGCACGTGCTTGTGACAGCTCGCCACTCTATCTCCGCTCACAAGACACGCCTCCAGGCACTCGGCTGTTTTCGGAAAGACTCGGTACAGCATATGTATCTTATAAATATGATAATAAAAGACTTTTCGGCGATATGAAGGATGCTATACTACTCTATAGGTACTTAAGATTAACATGAGATTGGCAGAAACTGTGTGTGATACCCCCCTTTAAAGGGTTAGTTCACCCAAAAATAAAATTCCTGTCATTAAGTACTCAACCTCATGTCGCCCAAACCCGTAAGACCTTCGTTTGTCTTCGGAACACAAATTAAGATATTTTTGATGAAATCCGAATGTATCTGATCCACACATAGGCAGCAACGACATTGCACCTTATGAGGTCCAGAAAGGTATTAAAGACATTGATTAAAATAGTCAACGTGACTACAGTGGTTCAACTTTAATATTACAAAGTGAAAGGCAAAAACAGAACAAAAATAACGACTTTATTCAACAAATTCGTCTGTCCCCTGTCATTCTGCTACGCTATTTTGTTGCAGAGCTTCAACATTTACGTCCGAACAACGGCTCCGTATTGGGCGGCTCTGGTCATGTGAGCAGCACAACGCATGCATGTGATGCAGGAGCTGGCCAATACTGAGCCCGCGTTCGGACGTAAACACTGAAACTCTGCAACGAAAGTAGTGTAGCAGTATGGTAGGGGACAGACGATTTTGTTGAGTAAAGTCGTTATTTTTGTTCTGTTTTTGCACACAAAAAGTATTTTCGTCGCTTCATAATATTAAGGTTGAACCACTGTAGTCACGTTGAACGTTTTGATGATGTCTTTAGTACATTTCTGGACCTCAAAAGGTGCAATGTTGTTGCTGCCTATGTGTGGATCAGATAACCTCAGATTTCATCAAAAATATCTTAATTTGTGTCCTGAAGATGAATGAAGGTCTTCCGGGTTTGGGACGACATGGGGGTGAGTAATTAATGACAGAAATTCATTTCTTTCCCCATTACCGATTAAAATAGAGAAATTAGTATTGTTAATCCAGAGCTGTCCGCTGAACACAGTCTTTTTCGGTTTCGGCCCAGAATTTTCATTTCGGTGCATCCCTAATTTAAAGAGCCCCTTATTAGAATATTAAGTTGTTAGCTTAGCAGCAGGCTAATAGCAAACTCTATTGAAATCGAATGCAAGCAATTTCTATAGTTTTGTGTGGTACACATGAGCGCTCATTGGCCTTGTTTGATATTGGCAAATCACTGGCAGCCTGTTATGGCTCAGGGCCTTCATCATTTGTTAAGTTCACGCTGTTTTCACCTTAGTTGTCGATTCCATGCTCAATCTACTCTCTGTACAGCTTTTGTAATTAATTAAGCCCCAGCTATCCAGCAAGACTAATGCTGTGCCCCACCATCTGAAGCACGCCAAGTTAGACTCCATGCCTTTATGATGGTTCAAAAAGTAGATGTTTGGCAGGAACGCTGGCTGCATAAGGTCTGCTGCCAGGAGGCAACTTTGTTTTCTAAGTCTCGCAAAAGAACAGCTTGGACTGGAGACATGAGGAAGCGAGAGGAAATGAGGGTAACTGAAACAGCGCCATATTCCCAGGTGTGTCTCCCTCGCTCAAAAGTTCAAAAGTGCAAGGCTTTCAATAAATGGTGGGATAAATTGTATGATAATCCTGATACTGTAGTGCTTTCAGAATTCAGAATTATTTATGGATCAGACCGGCTTAGATTATGAGCCACTCTTATCGCTGGGCTCTTTGGGTGTAATAATATGGGGGTTGCTGAAAGCAATCTGGGGGCCGGTGTTGTGCTAACCAGTCAGGCACCCCAGTGAACAGCCTGACGAGCCAATGGTGGGCCGGCACAAAAGCTGCTTTGTCATAAAGCTTGCAGGGGTCGAAACCCAGCCGACATGATTATACAAAGTAGTTATTATCAGACGAGGCAGAGGCCAATATGAAATGTACACTGTAGTGTTAATGTTATCCTTTTTTTTTGCTTTTTTCCCTCCAATCATAACCACATCCAACCAATTTTTTGTTAATCTATTAATTTGGGGGGGACCTTTTGTCCAAAAAATCCTCAATTGTGTGGTGTCATTACAATAATTTTACTGCTCCCAGTCGAGTCGGAGCCTCTCCAATCCCAAATCGGAAATATTAAACGTTTAATATTTTCGACTCTTGATCGGGCTGCCTCCGACGGGATACCCACAATAGCAAATTAGAGTGAAACAGAACAAACGCAAGAGTCCCAGGCATAAAGAAAAAATTACAATAAGAAAATCTTATTATTTAACCTTTCTATGAGTAGGCCATATTACTTAAGATTTTAAAATGTCATATTTATGAATGTATTTCTATTTAAATATATTTATATTTGTAATTATGAATAATATTTATTGATTTTTTTTTTTTTGTAAATAAGTTTTTACTTTAAAAGTATATTGTAAAATGTAAGAATAATTAATTAAATAATTAAGGTATGTAAACTCACATGCATTCAAGGTGTAAAAATATTAGGGTTACTACTTTTTATTTGATTATGTATTATTGAAAAACCATAAGAAACCAACATGATTACAAAGAATAAATTAATAATAAGAAGCTAATGTGCTTTAAACCTGATCAGGTTTTTTTACGAGATTATGTGATTGACCCTTATAGTAACTTTTTATATTATATTAACCAACAAAAAGTACCTGGGATTTTCTTGTATTTGGTTGTTGAATCCCATCTGAGTTGAAACCCTTGGTTGAGTTTTCCCTTCACGCATGCGGATGGAGGCCTTTTGAGACCACTTTCATCTCACTGCTGCTATTCTAAGCTTGCGTGACGTTGATTTGCACCAGGTGAAAATGCATCTCATTTCCACAGTGTAAACACTCTAAAAGCAAGATGGGAGCAAACACATTCCCTGAGCCACCTGACAATGACTCCTCGAGGTGGTGAGACCGAAGGGAATGAAACCAAAGCTGGAAAAAACCAACAGCTCACTTGGCATCTTGAAAAAAAAAAAAAAAAAAAAAAAATACCGTCAAGGTTCAATATATTTTTTTTTCTTTCCAGTAAGCATCACAGATCTCTCTTGTGAATTGTGCATCTTTATTTTGTTCCAAGGTTAGTGGTCTGCCGGTTTTTATATCGATATGTGGTTTGTACTCAAATGAAAGGAATGAACTGTTTCTTGAATTTGTCTTTTTTTCTGCTTCCTTGTTCTCCTTTGCCTTTTTCAATTTCCCGCTCAAATGAGCAAGCTAGCGTGCAAAATTGGTAGGTGTCCTTCGTAATCGACAATGTCTACACTCTGCATTTTAAAAAGTGTTGACAGCTGTCTCATTGTGCACTTTTCTGAGCAATATTCTGCAGTCATTCAATATCAAATGCATTTTCTGCAGTGTTTAGGTTTTACTGCTGTGTGCTTACATTTCACATGGCTTCAAATAAGAAGAGCAATTAATTGTCGTTCCCTTTGTAAAGTGGCTCGGTCTAGTGTTTCTCTCTTTGGCACACGCAGAGGAGTCAGCAGTCACCGACGAGGCTGAGTAATGGGTTCAAAGGTCACTGTTCGTGATACGCTGACATTTTATCTGGTAT
The DNA here is from genome assembly GCF_019924925.1 of Ctenopharyngodon idella. Classification (NCBI taxonomy): domain Eukaryota; kingdom Metazoa; phylum Chordata; class Actinopteri; order Cypriniformes; family Xenocyprididae; genus Ctenopharyngodon; species Ctenopharyngodon idella. The sequence continues at coordinate 18,751,704 of NC_067224.1, read as the reverse complement.
TAAAGTGTTTTGATGAGTCCATCACTCTTTTTGATGTGGATTACAGCAGGATTCTGCGCTCCAGCTGCGTTTTCTTCCTATTGCTCTGTTGAGCCTGGTCTAAGAACAGCAGGAGGGTGGATCTTCTGAGGCAGTGACAGTCTTAGAATTTAACAGTAGATTCACTGGACACTTTGCTATGTGTTTAGTTCAGTTTATATTACAGGGATAATTCTCACAAAAATAAAATCATTTACTTTCAAACCGGTATGACTTTTTTTCTGTGGAACACATAAGAAGATATTTTAAAGAATGTCCAAGCTGTTTTCTTTCATAGAATGATAGTGGAGGGGTGCTAGGGACTGTCAAGCTCAAATAAATCCATCCATCCATATTTTCTTAAGCCGGAGTTGTTATTCACTGAAAATCTTGCTTAACATTCGTGTTCACCATTCACTTCCATTGTATGGAAACAAGCAGCTTGAACATAGCATTATATCTTCTTTAGTTGCACAGAAGAATGCCATTAGATGCCGGATTCAGACTAAATCATATCATCCCGTTTTTGGCACGATTCGTTTGACAGTAGGGTGTGTGGAGATTTGTAAATGACAATGGGCATCGCAATGAAAGAATTTTTTTCCGGTTCTCCACGATGGGTTCCGTCACATCTGTGACATGGACCAATAGGAGCACAGAAGCCCATCTGTACGCCGCTTTCAAACTTGGCGAAATGAAAAAGAGACAATGGTATTGGTGCTGCTAGGTGGAATTATGCAATAAAGGAAAGTTTTGTGGAGTTATGCAAACAATATGATGTTCCTCGAGGGACTATCACAACAGAGAGAAAAAAGATAAATGCTGGTAAACAATAGCAGAGCAACCCAGTGAGTACTGGAATTAGCATTAAGCTAACATGCCGCTTCAGTAGCATGTTTGCTAAACGTTTGTTTACGTTCTTATTTCTGGAAGTCAGTCACTAGTTCTGCCTTCTCGATAACATCTCACACGTCACACACGTGGGGAAGCAATGTGTAGTCTGAAAGGTTACTTGTCCACAACATAAGAAGAATTTAAGTGTCATAATCTGACACAGTGACAGTAAGAGACAAAAATATTGTGTAGTCTGAACCTGGAATTAGTTTGTAATGACAAGGGGGACTAATGACATTATTGTTATTTTTGAATGAACTTTCCCTTTTAATGCTTCAAACATGACTAAAAAAATGTGTTATGCTGCAGTGTGAATGTATCGTCTGATCGTGTCTGATAATGGTTGCTATATTTATAGACACAGATTTAGTGTGCTTTGGGTTTAAACATGCAGATTTGTCTATTTGTGACTTTAGCATTTAGAATATGCAATAGAATAAAATATAATTCAAAACAGGCTGTTAGTTCATTCCCTTGGTCAGCAAGAGATGAGGCATCTGTGTATCTCAGTGGATAAAATGCTGCATAATGGCTGTGCAGCACAACAAAGGTGCTCTGAATCCTAATGGCAACCTGGACTGGTGTTCAACCGCACACAGAAGGGAGGGTCATTTGGAAGAAAATGCATCAAAAAGAAGTAAAACAGATGTACAATAGTGAAACCAAGAAAAAGGGAACAAGCCCTGGAGATAGTGGCATTCGATCAGCCCCCCTCTTTATTATTCGCCCTTGATCATTATGTCTTCATTGTCGTATAGGTGATTTTTGCCATGCCACCGGGTCAGACTGATGCTGGGGATTTTGACAATGACATTCAAATCCTGCCTGAAGAATGAGCCAAGCACAAGGAATCTGCATTCAGACCACGTTAACCCACTTAAATATTCATCCAGAGCAGTGCTGGCTGGTTAGGACTGTCCGTGTGTGTTACGCTAATGGCACTGAGTGCACCTGGCATTATGTTTTCATTAGTAACCCACCACTTAGTGAAGGATCTCTAATTTTTCAGAGTTTCTTACCTGCCAACCTTTTATATTTGCTCATTCATGCTCATCCTCACCCTGTCATGACAAAGGCTTCCCATCTGACAGGAACATCTCTGATCTTATTTGCGCAGCTTGTTATTTTGCATTTCGTACAAAATGTAACAGGGCAAGAGTCTGCTTTCATTGCAACCCAGAATTGCTTTTGACACACACTTTTGTTCAAAAAGCTCAAAATTATCCATAATTGAGTATTCATAAGATAACAGGCTACATAAAAGACTAAAGCACCTGCAAACAAAGTGTTCTCCTGTGGGAATACGCCCCTGCACTTGTATGAGTTGTGGAGGGATTGACTCATACAGCCAAAATGATCATTCTGGAATTAAATTACTTGAATTACTACATTTATATTAAATGAATGGATACATATACATTTGTTTTAGTTATTTGGTGGTTTTCTTTATTATTTATGTATTGTAGTGGGAGAAAAAAAAAGACAAATAAAAAATTAGGAAAAGCACTGAAATGGAAATAGTATAATGAAGCTATGAAAACTTATGTTCTTCTCATCATGCATGGGGATTGCAGTGAATCAACAATAAACAGTGATCCTCGCAATAAGGGTTTCACGAGACGAGTGCCAAATCATCATAAATGTGATGCTGAATCAAACACACACATTCTGCAAATGTGGTTTTCCAAATCAGCATTCTTACCCATTTGTGTTGAGTAATGCAAATCTCTCTTTCTTGGCTTTCCTGGTCTAAAGATCTTTTCAGGCAGGCCCGGACTGCGATAGGTACACAGAAAACAGGACGCAAAAGGGAAACAGAGGCTGTTCACATCCCTCCCTCTAGTCCTCCTCCACAACCTGGCTCAAGTTTCACTGCAAAAGTTGGAAGCCTCTTTCCAAAGAAGTAACAAAGAACAACATAATCCCTCGCAATAGTGTGTGTCTGGGCGTAAAAGCTAAGTTTGCTGGCCCTCTTTGTTTACATAATTTTTGATGTGTCCTTTAGGTTTAAACATGCAAATTAAGTCATTATTAATGATAGGCTATTTTGCCTCATTGAGGTTGAGCGGGAGTGTAACTTGCACTTAAAGCATGGGGTCTCTCCTATGGGAATAATTACAGAGTGGGATTTTCCACTGAATGGGTTGTTGACATTTAGGCTTGTTCATAACCTGGCCATGGAGCGCTGCTCCAGTTGCATTACAAAGTTATACTATTACATTTCCCCCTGTCCATTTATTGCCCCTTGTCATCTGTATAATATCTGTCTTGTGATTGAAAAATTTGTTTAAAATGACAATTGATGCAGAATTGATATTGATATAGAAGGTGTGTATGCTGGCTTTATTGCTAGGAGAATGTTGCACAATCACTTCACCACAAAGCTGTCCAAGTGATTACGGACGTTTATTATATAAATTTTATGCATTTTCATATTTAAGAATAGTTCAGCCAAAAGTGAAGTTATTATTTTCTCACTCTCAATGTCGTTCTAAGCCTATATGACTTTCATACTTCTGTGAAACAAAGGATTATATATGTTATGAATGGAAGCATCTCCATTCAGGTTGTTTTTTTTTTTCCCCTTACAACAATAGTTCATGGTTAAGCTCCAAACATGAAATAAATAAATAAACAAATAAATAAATGCTCTGGTCAGAGGAGTTCTTGTATTAACAGCTCACTGGAGGAGAAGATTATCAGTGAATAATGACTTATATTTCATTCTGTTTCTTATACAAAAACTATTGTATGACTGAATGACACCATTTCCATACATGCGCACAGTCATATGGATATATATGCTACTGTTAAGGGTCGGTAAGGCTGCATTTATTTGATCAAAAATACAGTAAAACAGTAATATTGTAAATTATTGTCATAATTTTTTTATTTTTGTGGAAACTTTTATACTTTCAGGATTCTTTGATGAAAAGAAAGTAAAAAAAATTGCTTTTACCTGATATAACAAAAATTTTGTAACATTATAAATGTCTTTACTGTCCTTTAAACGGTGTATAACAGTTTTCATTGTATGGTAAAGACGTAAACAAAGGTTTTCCATATTTGTTTCTATTTGTTTTATGGGGAAAAACAACAAATGAGAGCATATGAATTGAGAAGATGAGTAAATGAGTAAATAATGACTATTCCTTCAAGGCGATCTGAACAGTTGTTTTCAGAAAGTCACTACTTGGGGAAACACTTTCTACTCTTACTGAATCAGGAGGTTTGTGTCTTTTCTCAAACACAGCCCTTTGCTTTCAATACTACTTCAGGTCTTGCATCTGCATGTTGGATTCCCCTTCAAACTCCCTCAAGGTACTTTCTTAACACACTATGAACAAATATTAATTATTGTGGATCAGCTTTATAATCTGTCATTGATAGTATTACTGACCTACATTTTTGTGCTTCATTCTGTCTCATACACGATGCAAGTCCCAGGTTGTAATCCTGGTTATGAATCTGGAAAACTTAATCTGGATTTTAATCTGACAGTGGTTTCTTTATCTTATACAGAAGTAATCGGCCCTCTAAGAAGTTGTGCCTTCTGGTGCACAATGTAAAAGAGGTCATGTGATGTATTGTAGTAGCATTTCCCATGACTGTGGAGATGTTTTGACTCTTATAGGCTAAAGGGCAAAGTCCAGTAACTGTAATTAATGTAACTGATGTGGATTCCAACATGATTAGATCTATTACACACAATTCTTTGAATTTTACACTGTTCTTGTTTTCTCGTATTCAGAGATATCCATCTTTTCATAGTGAAGTTTCATATACCCTAAAAAATGGTGTTTGATTTACTTTTTCAACCACATATAGCCACTACTTCAATAGTTTAACCAAACTCATATAACTAATAAAGACAAAGCCTGAGTGACTTACAGCACTCCAGACACTAGATGAATGCCAGCTCAGCTTCAGCCTTGATAATGGGAACTTGTATCTTGTGCAAATCTTGTGCCCATCTTGTGTGTGTATCTTGTGCCCACTCTAAAAAGTACTTCCTCTGGGCCAACTCTTTAAAGTCCGCTGTGATTGCCATGGCTCTTCATCACCATGGCGCTCCAGATTTCATGAGCATGAGCCCTGCTACACTGACATCTTGATACGCACATTTGCCTCATCTCCCATTCAGAGCAGGCAGAAACGGCTCTGAAAAGGACTAACTTGTATAAGAGAAAAACATGCCATGTCTATTGTCGGCCGGTTGCCGGGCTATGTGTGACGATGTTTGCTGTGGACTGTTGTGCTCTGCAGGCCTCTTTCTAGCTGACACGACCCCCTCCTCTCCTACTGCCCTGCCCCCAGCACTGCTATGGAAACTGGCACAGCTGAAGACCCATGCCCTCCTCTCACTGAGGAGTGTCGCTGACAAAAGCATTTAGACATGCCTGAATGCCAAAAGTAACGTTGTCAAAACCATGAGGCATGACTTTCTGATTTTCAGCTCTTTTTATTTCAGCTCTTGAAATGTGCCCAGGCCTGTATACATTATTTGTTTATTGTTTAGCATAATAGTCAACAAAAAATGACAATATAATTTACTATAAGCAATCAGTGATAGTTGATTGATAGTCAATGATTTTTTTTTTTTTTTTGAGTTTTTTTTTTAGTTTTTTCTGGTTCTTCATTAAAAGATTTGTGTACTAAAAAATGAAAATGTTGTTCCGAACCTGTATCACTTTCTTCCATAGAACACTTTTCAATATAATGGAATTGGGGAAGTCATCAGAATCACAAAAACATATCATAAAAGTATCATAAAAATGACCCTTATGACTCAAGATTTCCGAAGCCATATGAAATAGCTTTGTTTGAGGAGCAGACCGAAATGTAAGACTTTTTTTAGTGACAATGTTGTCATCTATACTGAGAAGTAGCAATGTCCTATATGTAAAATAGTCATTCATCAGTCAAATCTTTTAATGTGAATTGGTTGATCAAGTTCATAAAACAGTTCGGAATGATTTGGATCAGATGGTTCCGGTTAGTGAATGGACTCAACTCGATACGGACTCAACAATTTGCTTGCAGTGGTTAAAGGAATAGTTTATGCAGAAATGAAAATTCAGTAACACTTTATTTTAGGGTGTTTTAACTAGTTGCTTATTAGCATGCATATTACTAGAATATTGGCTATTTATTAGTACTTATTAAGCACATATTAATGCCTTATTCTGCATGACCTTGTTCTACATTCTTAATCCTACCCAATACCTAAACTTAATAACTACCTTACTAACTATTAATAAGCAGTAAATTAAGAGTTTATTGAGGGAAAAGTTGTAGTTAATAGTTTGTGTTCCCTGTACTAAAGTGTTACTGAAAATTCTGTTATTAGTTACTTGAATTAACAATGAACTAACTTGAATTTCTTTTAAAATGTCTTTATGAACTTTTTGAAGCATCATAGTTTTGGTGGAATGAACTTTTGACAGAGGGACAGATATCAGGTTTCATTAAAAATATCTTCATTTGTGTTTTGAAGATGTATGAAAGACTTATGGGTTTGGAATGACATGAGGGTGAGTAAATAATGACAAAATTTTCATTTTTGACCAAACTAACCATTTAAAAACCCTGGATAGGAAGATTATCATTGAATAACGATTGGAATTGAGGTTTGTTTCTTTTACAAAGCTCATATGACTTCACAATATAAAACATGGAATATAATCATATGAACTAATTTTACCATTTTGGAGCTTGACAGTCCCAGTCTTCATTCACTTTAATATGTGAAAAGAAATGGCCAGGATATTCTTCAGAAATTCACATTTTGTGTTGCATAGAAGAAGTCATATGTGTTTGGAACAACATGAAGAAAAGCAAATGATGACACCATTTTCATTTTTGGGTGAACTATTCCTTTAAGATTACACAGCGAGGATCTCTGCTTTCTCCGAACCTTTCAGGCCCCAGATAAAATGCAAATGTACTGTCTCATTTTGCTGTGGGGCCTGATTGCTGTCTGGGTGACAAAAGGTGGAGCAGGCAAGAATAGAGGCCCTGCGTTTTGTATTTGCATGAGAAAGCCCCATCCCAATGACCACTTTCCTTTTCCGTGTTGTTTAATTTTTTGTTTCTTTGCCCAAAAACAATTGTCTTTTCTGTGGAAAGAAACCTCCCAACAGCTGTATAACAGCCACTTTTAAAAGAGCCAGAAATGTTGCAGAGCTGTGACATTTTGAGAGGATCCTATTGGGATATTCCTCACAATATATGCTGCTTCATCGGCAGAGTTACAAGCTTCATGGGACCAAATGTGCTTGTTTGTGTATTATACTGGTGTGTTTGGTGTGATGGCTTTGAATGGCGTAGCGTGGGAGTCATTGTTATCCACCCTGATAATATCAACCATTGAAAAACAATGAATATCCACAGTATGTGGGAAAATCAGTTATCATGCTGTTTTGCGTTTAATATGCTGAAGTATTAGGCATTATTTATGTAATTCAAAAGAAATTCTTACATTCGTACACAGCTTGATATTAGTATTTAAATGTGATTGTGATGGTCAGCCTGACTTGATCTTGTTGGCAATTTGTGACCGTTCAGCTTGGCTGACTGTTGGTTTCTGGCGGTGGTTCAGAATGCATGTTGTGGCTTACGAAGACTAAGATGGGAACGTGTCAAAGGGGAATGTGGAGTCCTGCCTGTTGGCTATATGCTATAGAGGAGCAAAACTGAATTCACACATTAAAGTGTCATTTTCTCTTCTAATTTTAGAGCATTGTGTCATTTTCTGGATGCACAAATATTGCTTTTCTACATTTATTACACAATAAATCTCTGCTAAATGTCCAGATGTTTGTATTGAAATGTTTATTTAGTCCTATTTTGGTCAGAATTTTTATTTATTGTTTAAAATATATATATTTTTATATATATATATGTGTATGTGTATATATATATATATATATATATATATATATATATATATATATATTTACTTTGAATGACCAGGCTCTTGAATATTTGGTTATTTGTGCTTGAATATGACAACACTTTTTTTTTTCTTTTTTCAGTGGTCAGTTTGCCTTGGTAAAGAAATGCCGTCATAAGAACACTGGTGTGGAATATGCAGCCAAATTTATCAAGAAGCGGCGCAGCAAATCTAGTCGGCGAGGAGTCTCCAAAGAGGACATTGAGAGGGAGGTCAGCATCTTGAGGGAAATCCAGCACCCAAATGTCATCACCCTGCACGATGTGTTTGAAAACAAGAATGAGGTCATTCTCATCCTGGAGCTGTGAGTCATTGTTTTTCTTGCATTTACTGAATTATGAAATCATTAAGAGCCTCTATTCATCTTATTTCTGTGGCACAATTAAAAACTAAATCAGTAAAATCACTAAATCAGTAATAGACGTAAGTAGTACATGAACAACTGACATGAACTTTTAAAGCTCTGAAACATGACAGTATGAATAAATCTGTAAAAGAAGTTGTCTAGGGCTTCTCACTGAATTCAGTTGCACCAGCCTTTACTTACAAAGCAAACACTTGACAAGGTCAACAGTGGGGGGTTGAGGAGAACCAGTCTATTGAGAAGATGAACCAGTTTTGCTTGTTGTGCTGTCCACATTCATACTGCCAATGTGTTGAAATGGAAAAGACATGTATTGATGTTTGTACTGTCTTAACTATACCGGAGCACAAAAACAAAGACCTTTGGCTGATAAAGCAAAGTTTATTTTAAGTTATAAGTCAGGGCTCAATGCTAAGGATTTTTATTCTACCGCCCCGGGTCAAATTTTTACTTGCCCTGCCAAAATTTTTACTGGCCCCACTACAAAATAAATAATTAAATAATAATAATAATAAAATTATTGTTTTCATTGCTTTTTACTGTTGTAACCTTGTATTCTATTAAATAAGCTTATCGCACCAATATTTCTTATTTTCAATTTTGATACCACAGCAAAAACTACTAGCCCAACTAATATAAAGTTCAAACATTATTAAAGACAAGTGAACAATCAGTAATAAAGTAAGAGCAAACAAATTATAAGCAATAGCACAAATACAGTAGAACAGAGATACAAATTAAATAAACAGTGCTTTAAGTACACAGCCATGTCTTGTTTCTTTATCTTTTTGTACAATTTTCAAATAATCGTTTGTAATTTTGTGAAGCATCTTGTAGCTGGTTGGTTTGGTTCATAGTTTCATAACTCTTTAACGAAAAGGAGGAAAATTGATGGGAAAATTCTGGAATCAAGGCTGCTGAAAAAGTGAGCAGGCACTAATGCGCACTCTATTGGTGCTGTACAGTGCTAAGATGTAGTATTACTCTATTGTGCTTCAAGAATCACTTCCTAGAGTAACCAGTCTAACCTGAAAATCAACATGAAGTCTAACATTGTAAGCAACTTAAATGTGACCTAAAGAACTAAACTAAAAATAGTCAAGCAGTCACTGAGTCACTCATTACATTGCATGTAATTAATTTTACACGCAACAGAAAAGAATGTTTAAAAGATTTTGTTGTATGCAAATATTGTAAGGAGCCATGTAATTTGATACTTTGTCATTTAGTAAATAAATACTAAAAAAAAAGTTGTTAATGTCATTAGTGTCTGGAATGCCAAACCTCACCATTTCAGCAGAAATGTTTTGTTAAACATAGATTATGTGAAGGAAGCGTCTTTCTTCAGAACCTCTTGAAGTGTCTCCTCACCCAACTGGTTTTCTTTGCTGCTTCATATCTTTTGACAAAGGGCATCCCTGCAGCTATGATCTGAGCTCATATTTGTTACACATTACTCATCAGTGAAGCTATTTTGTTTACTAACTGAGGCTTCTGGAGTTAAGTACCTTGCTAAAGGACATAACCACACAATCCTGACCTCGGAACTGAAGGTCAAGTTTCATTTTCGGGTCATTTGGCGTCCTCTCAAAACCGTTGTGCTCCCAACCAATATTGAGAAGTGAGAAGCTACAAGCTATCACGTGTTTTTCTAGTCTCAGACGGCATTCTCACGGACCGCCCACAGTCTGTTCACTGACCGTCTGATGCGTTAAAAAATGGCAAGTGCTGGTTTGCACTATGCAACTTCCCCTCCAAAAAAATGATTTTTTTATCAGTCTGCCTTGAAACAAAGTTGTGTTTGGTAGAACTAATTTAATTTAGTTTAATCTATTTCAGATAACCCACCTTAAATGTTTTTTGTTTTATATGTCCATCAGATGGTCTCTTCCTGATTAAGTAGTTTCTTTGCCAGAACAAGCTGCAATGATGACTAGACTTTATGCCGCAAGTCAAAAATCTGACTACGGGACTTGTGTTGTTCAGGGTGGGGGCTGGTGTTGTTCTTTCTGTTTTTGTGAGGGGGAATAGAGACATATCTGCCCCTGGTGTTTTTGCAGCTGGGTGGCTCGTCACTGCACTTGCTCAGCCTCACCATTAGCAGCAAACGTTATCATGTCATCAGGGTGCAGCTGGTTTGCAGCTTCCCTCTGCTGAATAAATATATGCCCGGATCCTGTTGGTCCTCTCCCAGAAGCCATGATTATAGCCCTGCCAGCAGACATTTCTGCCAGAGCGAATCTCTCAGAACTATTAGAGAGGCTGGTTCTTCTGCTTAATAAGCCAGACTCACTCTAGGTGATTATTTTTTTGTTACACCATAGCCATATCTTTTTATTGCAGATTTAATTCTCAGATAATTTTATTGGTGTTTCTTTCTATGTAATTCTGTGAATCCTGATCTGATTCCCAAAAGAATCGCCTAAATCACATTTTAAGACTTTATTTATCTATTGTCTTGTCTCTGTTTGAACATTGAAAATTAAGTGATACACCTTATCTGGCATGTTATCTGCAAGTTTTGTGTTTTTGGTTTTGTTTCTTTCAAAATTTCTTGCAATTTGCAGTTATCCTGATTTGGCCAACCCATGTTCATTGGAAAAACATACCTGCGGCAATATTTCTGCAAAATGATAATGTTATGTTGTGTCTTGCATGTTACACAACACTTTCATAGTGAAACTCCCAGCGAGTGGTGCTAAAAGTGTATTCAGGTTTATCCGAAACAGATGAACGTGAATCTGGTGAGTGGTACTTAAAGGTTAATGCCCTATAGCGTTTGAAAATAACGTATGACACACTAAACCCTAAACATACCTGACTGTGTTAACAAAAGCAAGCATGACATAAACACATTTGCTGAAGCAACCATGCCATTTTAGCTTGCTTCAAGTCTTTGATCTGTTTTGTCATTACTCGTGTGTGTCTCATGGTACTGCATCACAAGTGCAATGCTGTACTGGGTGAGATACCAAGCATGTCTGCTACCGCTACGTCAGAAAAGACACATACGGGACTGGTTATGTGATGTAAACATTAAAATGTATTACAAATAATGCACTATGGTAAAAATGTTTTGAGGTCATAACATAGTATTGTGCAAGGAATCGTGTGAAAAAAGTCTTTCTTAATCAACAATCTGCTCCTGTAATCATTCAGTTCAATTCACATTTATTTGTATAGCACTTTTCACAATACATATGGTTTCAAAGCATGTCAACATTATAATTTAGAGTAATCATAAATTTGTGTCAAAAGGAATAAAAGTTGTTGCTGTTTTACTGCCCCTAGTGTTCATTTCAGTTGGAAACTGCAGTGATTTGTTTGTGTTTTTGTGTTTTACAAAAATGTAAGTAGAGGTACGTTTTTCCAATGAGCCTGTGTTGGATTTGACAGTTGTATATAATTTTTTAATGTGTTCTTTGATGCTATCTTGTCCAAGTCACTCTTGCAAAAGAGATTTTATCTCGATTTAATTTTATCCTGGTTAAATAACTAGCTCTATTGCAAGTGTCAAAATCTGTCCTCTCTCTATACAGTGTGGCAGGTGGGGAACTCTTTGACTTTCTTGCTGAGAAAGAGTCATTGAGTGAAGAGGAGGCCACCGAGTTCCTCAAGCAGATCTTGGATGGAGTCAGTTACCTACACTCAAAACAGATTGCCCACTTTGACCTGAAGGTACTGAGACACATTTGAGTTTCACCCCAATGCCAGACTGTGGTGATTAACGCTGTTGTAGACCAGCCACAACAAATCAATTGAGGCGCTTTTATCCTCCCTGCTGGTTATCCACTCATTTCCACCTTTTACATAATTGCTGGGTGTCCCGGAGCTGGGATGGTCATAAATTCAGTCCTTTTCCCTATGTAGTTTTTGAAAGGAGTTATTGCTAAATTGCATTAATTATTTAGTAACTGATTTGAACGTTTCAGATGTAGATTGAGTTTTTATTTCTGACTAAAATCACTTAAACCGAGTAACCAGTCTAACTGACAAACTAACATCAAAGCAACCAGCATTTACATTGATCAACTTAACTGTGACCTAAAGAATAAAATGAAATAGTCAGTCACTGAGTCTCTCATTATTATCATTTTATGTCTAATTCTTCGTGTTACTCCTGCAACAATGTTTATGTAATTAGATCCACTGCCTTTAGAGCAGCCATCCACACAGCTTTCCTTAACATTTCTGTTAAATATTTTGAAGTCATTGGAGCTTTTAAGAGATTAGTCCGTGCATGAATAAAGCCCACTGAAGGAAGTATTGTTTCTATGGAATGTCCAGGCAAGGATCTGTTACTGCCATGCTTGAGTATGCCTGTTCTTTCTAGAGAACGTTTCTGTAGCTTTGCATGTGATTTCCATGTGTTATGGCAGATTTCCTGCACTCTCGCGCTCTCCCCCTCTGCTGCTGAGTTTTTGTTCTGTACCTATCATTAGTTCCTCTGATTCTCTCTTTTGCATTCTCCCTCCAATTCTTTCTCTATTCTCATCTCTCTTAGCCGGAGAACATCATGCTGTTAAACCGGAGTGTGCCTCACCCACGCATTAAGCTCATTGACTTTGGCCTGGCCCACAAGATCGATTTTGGCAACGATTTCAAAAACATCTTTGGTACCCCGGAGTTTGTAGGTCAGTGTCAACCACTGGTCAGTCTATAGAGATGTGTTGTAATTACACCCGCTCTTATTGTTATGGTCCTCTGTCCAATCCTTTCTTTTCTCCTTTCATGTGTAATCTGAACCACAAACCTGACATAATTGTAAAGAAACACCATGGATCATTGCTTTGTGATCAAATGAATCCTGCAAATATTTAAACTTAAGTGGGAATAAGAAGAATTTCTTGTGTTTAAGCATAGGCTTTTAGATTAACAAGCTTTTAAGATAATGAGAAACATTATTTTAGTCATGTGTGTTCAGACATTTAACTGGTAGTGTGTTTATGTGTTTGGTTGGTATTTTGTGTACATCTACATAACAATTCTCCTTAAATCTTACTGCTTTTATTTTAACAATACAAGTCAGCTCTGTTGTGTTTTCAATCAAATTTTACAACAACAAGCCCTAAACAATCCCAGAAAGCACACAGACATGCACACCCACGCCACCCCCATTCCATGCCATTGGCATCGCATCCAGTCCTACCTGAATGGCAGCCAGTATGGCTGCAGGCAGTGATGATACAGCAGTCTTAATACAGAGACAGTGCTAAAGGCCACGGTCAAGTTCCAGCTCCCCCACAGTGCAGTCTATTTCAGTGCTTAAAATTACGATCAGGCTTCATGGAGGAGAATCCGGTCAAGCTAGGCACATGGTCTTAGAGACACTAATCCAAAACAGTCCCAGTAGTTGAACAATTAGCCCATTACACAGGAATGACTTCATTGATTTATTTATTTTTTAGCCTTAGGGTCAAAGAGGAACTTGCTCCTTTGCATCCCTGGTCAATGACCGAATCTAGACAGTATGGTACGATAAGACAAATGGTAAATCTAAATCAATTCTCAGGTATAGAGAGCAGCAGCATCTCTCCCACCTCAGCCTTATTTCCCTCTTTTCTCATTAACACATCAGAGATTGAGATCCTCTGAAACCAGTGACTCATTTCACAGCTCACGGTGAGAAACTACGAAAATATCCTGGTATCGACTTAGCATTTCTAGACATTTTTGCAGGCCTTTTTGTTAGGGAGAGTGGGGTAGGATGTGTTGCACCCCTTCATCTTGCAAACTGTGTATCGTTTTTTGTCACATTAGCCATATATTTAGAAAGAGTTCATATATAGCTGTTTGAGAGATGCACACAAGTGAAAAGCATTGTTTTAATGCTAAAAACTGTATTTTGTATGTCAAAATAGATTTTCTATATGGTAGATAAAATTAGTTTTAAACAAACTTATCCAGGTCTGAATTGCTGATATATAAAACCATGTAAATTATTTGGCTAAAGATTAGTAAAGGATTATTAATAAAGCATTTTCCTAAAATGGTTGTTGTGGTGTAAAGTATGTCAGATGCTTCAGGGTAAACGTGTCAGTATCTTAAAGAAAGTGTAAACTGGAATTTGTGACCAACTTACTTCAGTATTGTGATGTATTACTGAGTAAATCGGAGAATTGAATGAGAACAAATAGAGGGCAGGGCTGGGGTCATCAGTGAAATTTTCTGATTTTGACTAATTACAAAGACAAACATTTTTTTTTTCTGTGGATAAACTTGCACAGATTAATATTATCACAAGACTAGTAATGTGCGCTAACAATATAATAGGGTCAATTTTAATTTCATGCATACTTTAAAAATTATAGTAGGATTTACTTCCAAATGCATGAAATGCTATAACATATACTATTGATATTGTTTCTTTCATTTCATTCAAATATGAAATATTATCCTGGTTGTATGAAAATGTGAATGATATACAGCAAAATTTGATTGAACGAGATTTGTATGTGATTTGCATTAGTAGATTTTTTTTTTCTTCTCAGGTTTGTTCTTATTTTATTTGAAATCAGAATGTTTACCTACCTATTCAACTTGCTCCTTGATAAGATGCAACTGGTTTGGTTTGTTTTTGTTTTGTTTAGTTTAGTTTTGGTTTGCAGACATCCTGAAAAATAATTAGGTGTTTAAGTTTTAGCTCTCAGTTCTCTTTGCCAATAGGATGACTTAAGTCAAAACTGGCACAGCTTACCCCAATCTCTTCTATATTGTTTTTTGATTTGCAGCTCCAGAAGTGGTAAACTATGAGCCTCTTGGCCTGGAGGCAGACATGTGGTGAGAATGAGCGTTATCTTATATCATTATCTGACCTCACTGTTAGCTCACTTCCTATGCTAATCTTGTGTTTTTATTTCTAACTCTAGGAGCATTGGGGTGATCACTTATATTCTGTGAGTATTCATAATCATCAGTGTTGTTGTGATGTTGTAAATATAGTATATATCATTACAAATCAAATTGGAATACATTTATGGATTTTCACTTAGGCGGTAAATAGTATCCATTTTCGTAACTGAATTATTTTTCTCAAAGCATGACTGTAATCATATTCCACAGTAAAACGAAGGCTTGGTGTCCAAATTTAGCTGAATATGAAACAAATAAAGTTGAACTAAGTGTTTTTATTACCTTAATTTGCAGGCTTGTATCAGCTAGTGTCACAGAATAAACTCTTGTCGTTCTATAACTCTCATAATGATGGATGTTTGAAGTAAAATGATAAAGCTCAATAAGATCTTCCATCCAGCCAAGTGCTGCATCATACATTGATGTTTCCATGAGTTGCACAGTCAAAGGTTGCATTGACAGTTTTTCTCTGTCATTTACCACATTTTAATAACATTGACAGATAAAAAAAGAAAAATCCAAGCACTTGATGAGGCTGAAAGAGCTCTTGCCACAAAAGTTTTTGTGATATCAATGTCACATAAAAATACCAAGCAGTACAGTGTTTTACTGCCACACAAAAATAGACATGGAATTTATAACCCAGTCCGTCAAAGTGATGGATAATGATTATTAGTGCAACCTCTAAGTGCGGTGTCTAATTGTAAAGCTGGTGTTGGTCTTACTGTGGAAACATTGAGGTTGCTGTTAACTCTGTACGTGTGTGTGTGTGTGTGTGTGTGTGTGTGTGTGTTAGTGAAAGGGAACTAAGCATATCACAGAGCAATATAAACAATGGAACTTGCCTGTTGCTTGTGATAAGACCTGAGGGGACCCTCCATTTTTGATGGGAACCAAATCCCCATGTCTCTAACATAAACATAGGTGAATCTCACGGAAACTGTCAGGAAATATCTGACTCATATTTCACCCTATACTCAAAAGAGGAAAAAAAGAAATTACATTACATAAAGATCATTACATTTAAGCCTACTTTTAGGATTGCTAGAGCCACATTTGATCCAAAAAATGTCTGTTCTTCTCCATCTTATCTGTCCATCACTATCCGTCCATCAACATGTGCTAATATTAGCAGTCTAAAGAAAGCTGGAAAGTTCTGTCTATCTCAGGGCTGTTCCTCCCACTCCTCTTTCATCATTGGCAAATAAAAATAGAACTTTTTATCAGGTAGATATTGCACACCATTGTCACATCTAATCCTGTCGCTCTCCTTGCATTCCTATTCTACCTGTCTTTCTTTTTCCTCACACTTTTCTGTAACTTTAAAATAATTAATCCAGAAATATTTACAATATTTAATCAAGTTTATCTCCTGATAGTGTTTCTCACCACACATATTTATCAGTTAAGATTTTTAATTAGCAACAGCAATAAATATTAATTATAATAGTGGAAAGACAGCTCGTATGAACAGATGTTTCTCTGGTACTGTGGTCTAGAACAGAGATTATCATCACAAAGGAAAAAATGGAACACAGCACGTATAATAAAGTGGTTATTATTTATGTGTTAAATGGCCTTTGCTGATTTTCTCATACTTTAATCGTAAATGTCAGGAAACTGCTGGGTTGCAGTTTATAATATCACAGCATCAGACATTCACATCAAACTTGACTTTGTGGAATGCCGCTATACTGAAGACCTTCACATTCAATAAATGGTAGATAAAATGGTTTCTTTTTTCTCTGTATCTTTAGGCTTAGTGGTGCCTCACCTTTCCTGGGTGAAAATAAGCAGGAGACACTTGCTAACGTGTCAGCTGTGGACTACGAGTTTGATGAGGAGTACTTCAGCAACACCAGTGTTCTGGCCAAAGACTTCATTGCACGGTTACTGATCAAAGATCCAAAGTGAGGACCACTGAAGTAGCTTCTTATGTTTTGAGGTCGTTTGGTAGGGTTTTGAGGCTAGTTGTTTCGATTAAAAAAAATAATAATAATTGCACATTTTTCTGTAATTAATCGCAATTAATCGCACCTAACATTAAAGTTTTTAATACGTTTTTATATTGTAATAATTTCACATTTAATCTCCAAATTAATGTAGAAACAGCATAAAGACAGTATATTTTAAATATTTGATCTAACAGGTAGAAAATATACAGAAATTGAATAAAGTTATCAAACTAAAGTTTTTAGTAATATTAATAATAATTAACTGTTTGTAAACTGACTGTCTATACTGTCTGAATCAGTGAAAACGGCAAAGAACATTCACCACAAATCATACTAACTGAGGATGTGGTTGTCAACAAAAAGGAACAGGTGCTTTGCACAAGAAGGTGGAGATATTAATTCCTGTTCATTTGGTTCCATATTCGTCTACAAAATTGCATCTCTGTTGTTGACTGCTCTCATTTCATTTTTTTTTTTTATACTGTGGACTGACCTCATTCACCTCTGATGATTTTTTTAAAGAGAACTAAAACTAGCTCTGAGGAAGTTCCCTCAGTACTTCACTAAAATGCGTCATTCACAGCATAAATGCTGTTTAGGCCTAAACATTGTCACGAAAGCTGATATGCAACATTCCAAAACCCAATCCCACAATTCCATCTGTGTGCACAGTGCGATAACCATCTTTCAATTTGTATATTGAATGCCTACTTTTTTCTTCTAAAGGTTGTCCCTTATGTGCTTATTTGCAAGAGCTTATTTTTTTAACTTAAGTGGAAAGTATCATGATGAAGAGAGATTCACAGACTGCCTGCCTACGTTTATTACATATACTAAATTAATATTATAAGTGAAATTATGTTTTCATGTTTACAGAAAAAGAATGACAATCCTGGACAGTCTTCAACATCCCTGGATCAAGGTTTGTCCAGCAACCACTACATATGAAGCACGTATCAAACATTTTATTACCTTAACGTTGGTTAAATCTGTCAATCTCTTTTTTTTTTTTTTTTAAGCCAAAGGACACGCTGCAGGCACTGAGTCGTAAGGAATCAGCTGTGAATATGGAGAAATTTAAGAAGTTTGCTGCCAGAAGAAAGTGGAAGGTGCTTTTTTCATTTCATTTTTAACCATGTTTTGCTATGAGACATTGACATTATGTTAGCCAGACATTTGACATAAAGCGTGATCAGTATTGTGCCCTCAGTCAGCATTATGTGCCACACCAACAAGTCACACTATTTCCACACACACTATTAAAAGCATGGAAAAACAAACCCTTGAAGCTATGAAACAAAGAAGCACGCACATAGGTACAGTGCCCTCATGCTCAGAATTAAGCTCATGTCAAAAAACACATAATAGTTGGTTAATATTTTATTTAAAGAGTTGAAATGTCATTTAATCTTTTTGAAAAGAGTACTAATTGTTGTTTGATGCTTTAGATAGAAAAGCCTGTTACAAATTCTACAGAAGGTGTCAGGAATATCATCTTTGTCATATCATCATTTAAAATGGTTTGTTTGTTTTATCTCTCTTCCTTAGCAATCGGTGCGTCTCATCTCTCTGTGTAACCGGCTCTCCCGCTCCTTCCTGTCTAGGAGCAACATGAGTGTGGCACGCAGTGATGACACACTGGTAAGAGCTCACAGTTAAAGTCACCTTTCTAGAAGCTTATTTAAAAACAAAGCTCGTGTTAAGGTTTTGCAGACACAAGAGGATGTATTTTTTTGTTTTAAATGTGTGCAATAAAACAAGTTCAAGTTCAGACCCCCCCAAAAAAAAAAAAAAAAAAAAAAAAAAAAGTTCAGACCCCCCCCCAAAAAAAAAAAAAAAAAAAAAAAAAAACCACAACATAAAACAGCAGAAGGAACTGGCAAAAAGAACAACAAAACTCCTAAAAAGACACATGATCAGCCTGGCAACAGCAGAGGAACCCCCGTATCCCTGAGGCCTGGACTGCACTGTGTTTATGGGATGAAACGGCTCTAATGAGCTCCGTGAGCTTCCCACACACCTGAGAATAGAGGCAGACACACAAAACAACTCCACATAAAATTGACTTGGACATAATGAAATACTTGCACTTATGTTCTATCTGAAGGCTGTAATTGGTTTCTACAGGTTTTGGAAGAATACGGTTTAACACATTAATGCGCATGCATGACTGCTAATTGCCATGAACATTTATATTGAAGCGTTCCATAAAGTCAGATGACTCATCCAAACTAATATGCGCACATTCATCGACACTCATACGGTCATGTTTTGCATGATCTTTCTGCTGTCCAGATATTTGCTTAGTGATTTGTGATAAGCCTGAAGAGTGAAGTGTTATGCCGTTGTGCTACATAAATTATCTAACATTTACAGCTTACTATCTCTCTTCCCCTGCTTCGTACACGTCGCACATCTGTTAAACTGCTATAAAATAAACATCTTTTTTACCTCATGTACTCCACCTTCACCTGAAATAACCTTGTAACTCTAATATCTATATATTACTATATTACAGGCATTATGGTAATATTATAACCATAAGAAACATTTCAACCTTTATAGTGCACTTAAATATGTGATCACTTTTGGGTATCTTTGAGAACAGGAAATGGGTGTGTTTCATACAGGAAGGGTGTCAGCAGCAAAAATCATGATGTGAAATCTTCTATCATTCTAATAATCCATCTATACACTACTTTTAATGCATTTATTCAGCAAGGATACATTAAAAATGGATTGAAAGTGACAGTAAAAACTTTTATAATGTTACCAAAGTGTTCTATTTTAAACAAATGCTGCTCTTTTGAACTTTCTATTCATCAAACGATCCTGAAAAAAACTGTATCATTGTTTCCACAAAAATATTAAGCAGCACAACTGTTTTCAACATTGATAATAATAAGAAATGTGGCTTGAGCACAAAATCAGCGTTTTTTATGATTTCTGAAGGGTCATGTGACACTGAAGACTGGAGTAATGATGCTGAAAATTCAGCTTACAGAAATAAATTGCATTTTAAAATAGAAAACATTATTTTAAATTACATTAATATTTCACAATGTTACTGTTTTAACTATTTTTAATCAAATAAATGCAGCCTTCCTGAGAGTTCTTTCAAAATCGTTTTGACCAGAAGTGAATGATTTCGACACCAGTTTGTGATTTGTCAATTTTTTTATTTAAAATTGAGAAAATACCTTGAAAGGGTTAGTTCACCCAAAAATCGAAATTCTGTCATTAATTACTCACCCTCATTTCGTTCCACACCCATAAGACCTTCGTTCATCTTTTTGATATTTTTGATAAAATCCAATGGCTCAGTGAGGCCTCCATTGAAAGCAAGATAATTAACACTTTCAGATGCTCAGAAAGCTACTAAAAACATATCTAAAACAGTCAATGTGACTACAGTGGTGTTATGAAGAGACGATAATACTTTTTGTGTGCCAAAAAAACAAAATAATGACTTTATTCAACAATATCTAGTGATGGGCAATTTAAAAACACTGAGTCTTTGTTTCGAATCAGTGGTTCGGAGCGTGTATCAAACTACCGAAGTCACGCCCCCCAGTGGTGTACCATTGAAATTTCGAAACACTTATGGTATAACGAAGCCTCGTTTACTGAAATCACGTGACTTTGGCAGTTTTATACACACTCCGAACCACTGATTCGAAACCAAAGATTTGTAAAGCTGCGAAGCTTCATGAAGTGGTTTTTTGAAATCGCCCTTCACTAGATATTGTTGAATAGAGTCATTATTTTGTTTTTTTGGTGCACAAAAAGTATTCTCGTCTCTTCATAACATTAAGGTTGAACCACTGTAGTCATATGAACTGTTTTAAATATGTCTTTAGTACCTTTCTGGGCATCTGAATGTGTTAATTATCTCGTTGGCAATGCAGGCCTCACTGAGTCATCGGATTTTATCAAAAATATCTTAATTTGTGTTCTGAAGATGAACGAAGGTCTTACGGGTGTGGAACGACATGAGGGTGAGTAATTGATGATTTTTTTTATGGACTTTATTTTACAGTATGTGCACTTAAGTGTACTTGCAGTGTACTCACCTAAGAAAATACTGGTAATATGATTGGTTAAGTTTAGGTTTAAAGGCAGGATCATGGTTAGTACCTAGTTATTACCCAGATATTGTAATTACTATAATAAGTACATACTATGTATATGCAGAACAGGACTGTAAAATATGCTAATGAATATGGCTATGAGTCAGTACCTTATTATATATTGTAAAGTACATGGGATTATTAACTGATACCATCACTGTACCATAGTAGCGCCACTTTATTTTTATTTTCGTCATGAACAGAACAAATTTACACCCAAATTCACAAACAGAAATCATCTAAAGGTCACGTAGAATGACACAAAATCACATAGAAGTCGTGTTTTACAATCCAGGAGTGACTCTAGCATCACTTCCTGTAGAAGCCGCTGGCTGTTTGTAGAGTGTGTTCGAGCGTGCGTTTTGTGTAATTGGATACACTTGTATGAGATGTGTATGTGGGTCTATCTGGGTGTTATTCCAGTACACTCCTTCACTAAACACAAGCACACATACTCTCTTGTTCTCTTTCTGTCCCTCACGGCCAGTCCAGTTTCCCTTTAGCCGTGTATTTGAGTCTTCTGACACACACGTCTGAACTGTCAGATGCAGTTTGGAGGTGGTTGGGTCACATAGCACACTAAGCAGCGGTCGAGCGATGAAGAGAAAGCGCTGTCTGTGGGCCGCCCCTCGTCTGCATTATTCAATAGGATTAGGACTTCACGCTGTGTATTTGCTGATAAGACCAACCGTAGTACTACTCAGCGTAAAAGGATTTGCTCAAAGTGTGACTGTCAAAGGAGGCTTGCTTTTGTTTTTGCTTCCAAAGCATATTGTATAATAGCCTAAATACTGTCATGTTGGCAGTTTTTCATCTGAAGTTGAGCTTGTCATTTATTTTAATTCACAAATAGATCAAGTCAGAGCTGTGCAAAAGACATGTTGGAACTGTGGAGCTCACGTGGTTGATACGGGTTTGAGTCTGGTTTGTGACATGTTCTGATCTATAGAAGTATATAAAAAAGCCCAAATCTATACAAAATTTATTAATTTAATTAAGTGAATACATACATTTGACCTGAACCTACACTACCCGTCAAAAGTTTGGGGTCGGTAAGATTTTATAATGTTTTTAATGAAGTCTCTTAGTCTCAAGGCTGCATTTATTTGATTAAAAATAGAGTAATAATAGTAACAACTATGAAATAATAGTACAATTTAAATAAATAACAATTTTCTATTTTAAGATATTTTAAATTTTAATTTATTCCTGTGATGGCAAAGCTGAATTGTCAGCATCATTACTCCATTCTTCAGTGTCACATGATCCTTCAGAAATCATTCTAATATGCTGATTTTCTGCTCAAAAAAAAAAAAACATTTTGTATTATCATCAATGTTGAAAACAGTTGTACTGATTAAGTTTTGTGGAAACTGTTACATTTTTTTCAGGATTCTTTGATAAATAGAAACCTGTTAATTGTTTTTTTTTTTTTTTTTTTTTTAAAACAATTTATTTGGAATTTCCTTTTTGTAACAATGTACAAGTCTTTATTGTAACTTTTAATCAATTTAATGCATCTTTGCTGAATAAAAGTATACATTTCTTAAAAAAAAAAAAAATACACAGTCGTGTATTATACTAATATATGTCATGTGTGGTTGTATCTTGTAGTATGTGTTTTGGTCTGTTATCATGAAGATATTGTTTAGATTCAGTAATTCATAGATTTTATTTTTTGACAGGATGAGGAGGACTCATTTGTCATGAAGGCTATTATCCACGCAATCAACGACGACAATGTTCCAGGTCTGAAACACCTGCTTGGATCCCTGACCAGCTATGATATCAATCAACCTAACAAGGTGAGAGAGACAAAGTGCGACTTACAGAGGTGATATGAGGAAGGAAAAAGAGAGTGACATGCTTATACTTGACTTGGTCTCGGTCCAAGTGATCAGTAGCCAGCCTGAGCTTGATTGAGCTGATAAGTGTATCAGTGTCACTGTACGCCCATGACGTCTGAGTTTACATTGTCTGAGATGTGCAGCATGTGACTGAGAAACAGTCACTGGACCATATCTCATCCCATTTGAGTGTGGCTGTGCTTTGCATAGTCATCATCATAATGGGAATTTTGAATAGAATGAAAGTGGCTTGAGGGTTAATAACCATTATTATGCTAATCATTCCGGATACTTGCAAGGGAATACTGCTAAATTTTTTCTTAATCAGTATTTTTAGCCAGTAAAAATATTTAAAGATCCTTATATCAAGATCAATTTGAGACACATTTTAAATTAAATATTTTTATTAATAAAAATAAAAAAAAACAATGATTTAAAGATAGCCTATTGTGCTTTTTTACATCGATTGTAGTCTTGACTTTTCTTTTGGGAACGTACACATCATAATATCCCTCATTTAAAGGTGCAATGTGTAAATATTAGGAGGACATATTGACAGAAATACAATATAATATACATAACTATGTTTCAATGGTGTATAAAGACCTTACATAATGAACCGTTATGTTTTTATTACCTTAGAATGAGCCATTTCTATCTACATACACCGCGGGTTCCCTTACATGTTAAGTCACCATTTTGCGCCGACATGTTTCTACAGTAGCCCTAAATGGACAAACTGCTCTGAAGAGCGCTTTTTTCTTGACTGGCTACTCTCTGCTGTCTCAGACGACGACATCTTTGTCCTCTGTTGGCCACCTTAGCTTCTCTATATTGCAATTTGCAACCTCACGGCTAGATGCCGCTAAAATTTACACGCTGCGCCTTTAAATAATTCCTGCCCAAGGCATACGCAAAATAAAGGGGCGAGGCCTGATTGTGTTGCGTGAGTGGTATGTTGAAACTCGCGGTTATGGCATGCTTGAAGCGATTGACCAATCACAAGACATTAATCCAGCCAACCAATGAGAGCACATTGTGCTTTTCGTTAAGAGGAACTTCATAGAGACAGGAACTAAACAGAGCATTACTCTCAGACTGGGAAGAGAGGTGCTGCAACAAAATAAAATATGTGAAAAATAATGTTTTTTGAAAATTCAGGCATGAAAACCTATTCTAAGAGACTTTGTAAATGGGCATAATAGGTCCTCTTTAGCAAGATGTGTTTTAAGGGAGACTATCTTGAGTTAAGATTATTTGTCTTACCCCAGTAGTAAATTAGTGTTTTAAGTTTAAATTGAACAAAATTTAATAAGGTTTATGCTGTGAAAAAAAAAAAAAAATTGTTTCAGATTTTATTCCAGTTTTAAATGTTTTTATTAGAAAACAAGACAAAAATACTGATTAAGATTTAAGATTATTTTCAGTGAGTGTGTGTTCAGTGAATGTGTGTGTATGTGCGCGTGTGTGTGTGAGACAGGGAAAGTGTTTGTGTAGAAGGAGGGAATGAGGCCGAGGTTGATGAAACTGTAATCTGCTCACTGATGTGAAGAGACAAGCGTGCTTTTAATTGCATTGCTCAGAGCTGTCCGGCGCTATCTGTGTTTGTGTATGCACAGTGAGAACTATTCCCATGACTCTCATGCATTTATTCATTCAGAGGAGTTTATCGGCAGTCTTGAGAAACAATTTCAGTCTTGTGTCTGCAGGATTTTTTTTTTTACCAACCACTGTGATCACTCTTAGCCAATTAAAACTGCTTTGCGAACATTGAAAAATGAATCAGGCTAATTTGAATTGCCACGTTCATACTGACTCAGAATTATAGGCTTAATTAAAGCTGCTTTCGAAAGCTTCAAGTAGCTATTAGCGCCTTGTTATATTCAATACAGTGATTCTTGTTTGTGTGTGTTTCTGTTTGTTTTCGTTTGTGTGCATGCTTCAGCACGGAACCCCTCCTCTCCTAATCGCCGCGGGCTGTGGAAACGTCCAGATCATTGATGTGCTAATGAAAAAAGGGGCGGAGATTCAAGCCTTTGATAAGGTGTTGTAATTCATGCTCCCATTTAATTCATGTACAAGAAAATTAAAAAATAATGTACACTAGCGTTAAAATGTTTGTGGTCGAAAGGATTTGGTGCTCAGTTTTGATCATTTTAATGTCTTTGCTGAATAAAAGTTTTAATTTCGTTGTACCACCCCCAAACCTTTGAATGGTAGTGTACACATTAGACAAAATGCTCCATAAACATTGAATAGTATTGAAGACATGCTTTACCAGTAGTTTTAACAGAGTTTAAATGGTAAACATGGGCATGATAGACATCAAATATGCAAAACAGCTGCAAATACGTACAATTCAGCTCAACATGCCATTCTTTTCCTCAGACTGGAGCCAACGCTATCTACTATGCTGCCCGACATGGCCATGTGGGGACCTTGAGATTCTTGCATGAAAAGAAGTGCCCTCTGGACATCCAAGATAAGGTGCTTCCATCTCTCTTTCTCACACACACACACACACACACACACACACACACACTCAACAATCACAGCACCAGGGAGAGGACAGATTTGATTTTTCAAAGGCTTTCCCCATCCGGCACCTTTTCTCCAGAAAACCTTCCCTACTGAGTTCACATGCCTCTCTACTTCCCTTTGGTAATTTGCAGTTGCTATGGTTACCCGCTGGCCTGAGGTTGGCCGTTGTATGAAATAATTGTTGACTGTTTGTTGACTGCCTCACTAGTCAGTGAAGTGCGCTCAGTCAAGCGAAATCGCGGGGTAAAGTGTTGTTGAGTTTGTCGGGAGTGCCATACAGAATCACACTTGGAGTGTCCGCAGCTTCATTACGGGTGTAAATTGAGTTCTTAAAACATCCACCTGGGCCTAAACTGTTGCTAGGAGGAGCACTGTGCTCAGATCTGGTGCAAAGCTGATTTGGGACTGGCTTTGGCAATTCTCAGCACACAGGGATTTCCCTTAAACTGGTCACGTTCTGTTTACACAGGCTTTTCGGTTGCTTTGACCCTTTTTTTGGCGTCAGGGAAATACTTTATTGAAGTTCATAGCAGACTTGTTCAGCAGTTTTGATTGTTCCCCTGATGTACACATACACATGGTTATTGCATTTTTTTTTTTTTTTGTTCAGATCATCAAAATGTAATCACATTAATAAAATGCCTGCTCATCACTGAATTATGGGCAGACGTCAGCATGTAATTCATAATGTGAGTAATGTTTGACATTCTGTTCTAGTCTGGAGAAACGGCTCTGCATGTGGCAGCTCGCTATGGTAACGTGGATGTGGTCCAATACCTTTGCAGCATCCATGCCAACCCTGACCTACTGGACCGGGTATGTGTCATACACACACTGATCTACACTGATCTGAACAATGAACAGCCCAAGCCATTATGGACTGATATGACACTTAGCAGTTTGAATGTAGCATCACGAAAAGTAAAAATTTTCAGTTATCATTGTACAAATGTGATATTAACAGTCATCTGATTTAATAGATGACCGATAAAAGGGTAATTACAGACATAAGACGAACAAGTACTGTTAGACTGGTCATGTGATCTCAGTTTTTTCATCGGTCATGAGATGTCTGCCCCCATGAGGCAACCTGCTCCATGTAAAATTAAACCGCTTTTATTAGACTGCTGATATGACTGGGCTCTCATGTGAGTCCACATGATACTATTTTATGCACTTTTTTAATGAAGAAATTAAAACATTTTTTTGTATTACTTCAAAAATAATTAAGAATTCAAGTAGTTTTCCTTTCCATATACACTACAGTTTACAAGTTTTTAAGGGTGCGTTCACACTTGTAGTTTGGTTCGTTTGGTTCATTTGGTCCGGACCAAAAAAGAAAAAAAAAAACATTTAGTCCTGGTCCGATTAGCGTTCAGATGGGCAATTTTATCACCCAACCAAAAGATACCAAACCTAAAGGCAAAGGGATACGCTCACAACCTGATTGGTCGGATTTTATGACGCATTGCCTATTTTGAGACAGAACTTACCGAACCGAACATCCAAAACAATGCTGTGTGCTGAGGTATATGCGCTCGTTGTGTGTGCGTAGCCTGCATATGATGGTATTTTGGCCAGCTGGGAACTCGTGAAGAGCTTATAAAATGTGTAAAGGAGTCAAAACAGCGGTGGGAATCCCTCCGTCACACACACACAAATGATCTGCTGCGTGGAGACGCGCGTCTGATGCCTGTGAAGGGCAAACTCGTGACTATGACGAGAAAAACGATATGCATGAGGATTCTGTCCTTTTTAGAGTCTCATCTTCCTGTTTTTGGTTTGTTTTCATGTCTTTGGTCCATGTTGCGTTCGTATATCATTCAAACCGCGGCAGAGTTCGTTTGGAAGCGGACCGAGACCCATCTTTTCAGCGATCTCGGTCCGCTTGTTTGGTGCGCACCAGGGTTCGAATGCCAGCGTTCACACATGCTCAAATGAACCACACTAACAGAGCAATCACACCAGGGTTTGTTTTAATCGAACCAAACATGACAAGTGTGAACGCACCCTAAGAAGCAAGGATGCATTAATTTTATCAAAACGTACAGTAAAGAAGTTTAAGGCTGTTCTTTTGAACTTCGTATTTATCACAAAAAATGCAAAAAAAAAAAAATAATAATAATAATTCACAAAAAACATTTAGCAGCACAATTGTTTTCAACATTGATAATGTCTGTCATTGGACACTGATAATAATAAAAACATTTCTTAAGCAGCAAATCAGCATATCAGAATGATTTCTGAAGGATCATGTGACGGGAGTAATGATGCTGAAAATACCATCACAGGAATAAATCACTTTTTAAAATGTATTAATATACTGTAAAAGTTATACAGTTATTTGAAATTGTTATAACATTTTACAATATTACTGCTTTTACTGTATTTTTGATAAAAAAAAAAATGCAAGCCTTGGTGAGCATAAGGGTAGGGACACACCAAATCGACGCAAAAGAACTAGCGCTGATAAAGGCCGACTGTTTTGTCGCCACGCGTCACCTGCGTTACTGCACGTGAACACACCGGGAGAACTACAGCTGACAGTTAGCCAGCACGTGCATTCTGCGCCTGCCTGTAAGGAGATCGCTGTCCATTTTTTCATATATATTCCTCTATATTCGTAATTCAGAAAGGGAGACTGGCACTGCAGGCTGCAGATACACAAACCATAAACAAAGCAGCGCATGCTTACCGTTTTGAATATCATTAATGCAGATCACTTTCTATATTCCACTCGAATTCGCCCAGCAACACCCAGGTACATGACGCAAAATTAGAACAGCCTTCTGTCTGTACTGCCTGGACTTGTTTGCTCACTGTTTTGCTATTATTCTCGCGCCTCGACTCATTCACTAAACTGAACAGCCAATCAGAGTTCTCTCTCTTCTACATGCTGAATCTGCCCAAAAAAACCCGACAGAGTCCGACTAGAGCCAATGGTGCAGAACACACCGGGAAACTAGTCATCCGACACTTAAAAGCGGTCCAACCTTGCCTGACGTCCAATTGTCGGCTTGGTGTGTCCCGGGCTTAAAAGACTTCTGTCAAAAATATATAAAAAAATCTTTTTTGAATGGTAGTGTATTTGGAAGTATTTCTAATAATGTTGATAACTTGAAAGAAGAAAATGTTCTTTTAAAAAAAAAAAAAAAGAAAATGCTTCATCTCAGATGTCTTTGATGACAGTAAGAAATGCGAATGAAGGTAAATGGTATAATAAATGGTTTCGCTAATGCTGACGTGACACGAGTGCTGAAAACGAATCATGTCCGTGCCTCACTTCATTTGTTCAGCACTATGAGCTCACAGCAGTAACTTTCACAGGCACATAGTCTCTTGTGTTTTTGGAAATATTGCTTCCATTGACTAACAGGCAAGATAAAAAATAGTCACTATATAAAACTTGCTGTTCCTCAGATTAATGAGCCTGAAGCACCACTTCAGAGAAATGCAATAAAGATAATCGTTTAAAGATTATATGTGTGCAAGTTCAATTATTAGACTAACCATAAACAAGATGCACAACTAAATTATTATTTAATAGTATTACAGATTCATTTTAGAGTGGTTGCTTTTACCATTATCAACATTTTATGTTTCCATCCCACCTTTGCATCCCTCCTGTTTACTGTAATATCCTGCTCTGTTGAAGAAAACCTATATTCACATGCCATCCCAGGAGGGAGACACAGCCACGTGTTGTATATTTAAAATTTTTACATTCATTGGAGGTGTCAACCAGGGTTGCAGGCTAATTAAGAGCAATTCGTCATGTGAAATGGCCTTGACACAGAGTAATGTTGTTTTGTTAGCTCCGTGTGTTCAAGGTTATTCGTGAGCTCTTGGTCTGAATGCCAAAGACTGTTTTCATGCCTCCACAGGAGCAGGAGACACCTCTACACTGTGCAGCATGGCACGGTTACTCGGCGGTGGCCAGAGTCCTGTGCGAGGCTGGCTGTGATGTCAACGCCCGGAACCGTGAGGGTGAGAGCCCGTTACTTACCGCTTCCGCCCGCGGCTTCAAGGACATCGTGGAGTGTCTTCTGGAGCATGGGGCGGACATGGAGTCTGCTGATAAGGTGAACACAGACACTTACAAAATATTAACCATTAACTACTGCAGTGGTTGGGTGTTTTATGGTTCGTTTAAGGTCAAAATAATTATTGACTATCCTTATCATGGTTCGTTTACATCTATATATTTCAGGACGGTCACATCGCTCTGCATCTGGCGGTGAGGAGATGTCAAATTGAAGTGGTGAAGTGTCTGCTCAGCCATCACTGCTATGTGGACCACCAGGATCGTCACGGCAACACACCCCTTCACATCGCCTGCAAGGACGGCAACCTGCCTGTGGTCACGCAGCTCTGTGCTGCTAAAGCCAATTTGGATATTCCTAACAAAGTGAGATTCAAAAAACATTTTGTATAATATGCTTTTTTTTTTGGTCCCTAATTGTGTGTTTTAGCCAGTGTTATTTTTGTATTATTTACTATCATAGTTTTATTAATCTGTATTAATATTTCATTTTAATTTTAGTTTAATTTTTTTATATTTTTGAAATTTTTATTTGTTTTTTTTATATTACTATTTAGGTTTCATTTTTATTTCAGTTTTAGTTTGTATTTATTTTCAGTTACTAATTTTAATGCTTCATCTTATTTATTTATTGTCTAATATTTATATTTCAGCTTTATTTCAATTAACAAAATTAACATATACTTTAGAAAAGAATCCAAGGCACCTCTTCCAGTATAAAAAAAGTTAAAAAGTTTGTGGGGGGTTTTATTAATTTATTTTCTTGATTTTCTTGTTTGATGTATGCCATCATACTTTATAATGGGTAACAATATTATACTGTAGGTCCCCCTTAATGGTTCTTCTGGTTTCTCCCAACTCTACATAGTAACAAATTACATCTACACCTGCGCCTCATTTTGTACCTGACACGCTCTAGCCACATCCCAATAGAGGGTATGCATAGACGTCACTTTCCCACCGGAACGCGCTCCCTCAGCTGGACTGAGTGGCAAAAGAACTACCGCTGCATGATTGAATTTAATAGGGGAAACTGCGAAAGTGCAAGTAAAACAAACGATTACACTAAAGGTTGGGCTCGAAAGTGTTCCTTATGACATGTCAATGAAACCTAATCCATGGATATTAGATGATTTGAGTAAGTTGAAACCCAATACTTACATTTAAAAGTGTAATCCGGCAATTTCTCTCAAAAATATCCTGTCGTCACTGGCACACAATGAATTCTGGAGTAGGGTAGGGTGTGAAGGATCCATTTGTTGTATCCTTCATTACCCACAAAACGAAGGACACATTTCAAGGTCGCATTTAAAGGAGCCTTTGAATTAGGACAGCCTTCATTGTGCCGCGGTGACGCAATCAGCCTTCAAATGCGGCCTTCGAAGGATGCAGCCTCTGAATTGGGACGCAGCTTCTGAGGAAGACTGAAGGCCGAAATGCATCAGTGTGCAGTTTTTTTTTTTTTTTTTTTTTTCTATTGTGACTAGCCATAATGTGAATAAAGGCTTTTTAACTTTTTTTGGACTGGAAGAAGTGCCTTGGTTTCTTTTGTGTTTAAAACCTAACCAAAGAGCACTTTCTGGGAATACTTTACATGTAGCGTTCCAAGATGCTTTCTTTGATCTAACAAAATATTAACTTTAGTTTTAGTTAACAATAATAACCCTAGTTTTAGCCTTTTTATCGTATTTAAATATTAATTATTGCGCTTAAGAAAGCACTTTTTCTTTTCAGTCTTGAATTATCATCCACTTCTTTTTCCAAGTCCCCTTAACTGACCCCATTTACTTGGTTGTCATTTTCTTGAAATTTTTACATGCCAGTTATTCAAGCCAAGTTGTTACTTCTGTGTGAAATTTTTAAATGGCACTTCCATTACAGCTGGAAGAAGATTTGTGTTACTTCTAAATGAGGGCTTTACGGGTCAAGCGGAACAGAATTATCGTAATGTGAAATCAAATCATCAACGTTTTGCACTTTTATTGTTGTTGTTCACACTTGAACAATTTTCTGACATTTTTTTTTTACTTTTGTTTTCTAGTTACTGCTTGTGATGAATCATGCTCAGAAAGAGAGTGTTTAGAGATGTTTGTTTTTTATTTGACTGTAGTTTGGGAGAACACCTCTTCACCTGGCAGCTAGTAACGGTGGTCTGGAGGTGGTGCGTCATCTCTGCGTTACAGGAGCAAACACTGAGGCTATCACTAATGTAAGTTCAAGATCCTTCAGGGTTTTACTGTATTATGTACTGTATTATACATTTATATCATTTATGAATATATATATATATACACATTTATATACACTACCATTCAAAAGTTAGGGGTCAGTAAGATTTTTCGAAAGAATCTATTACTTTTATTTAACAAGGATTCATTAAATTGATCAAAATAACAGTAAAGACATTTATAATGTTACAAAAGATTTATGTTTCAAATAAATGCTGATCTTTGCAGAAAAAAAAAAAAATGTATCATGGTTTCCACAAAAATCAGCACAAATGTTTTCAACATCAGTAATAATAAGAAATGTTTCTTATGCACCAAATCAGCATATCAAAATGATTTCTGAAGGATCATGTGACACTGAAGACCGGAGTA
Source organism: Ctenopharyngodon idella (assembly GCF_019924925.1). Classification (NCBI taxonomy): domain Eukaryota; kingdom Metazoa; phylum Chordata; class Actinopteri; order Cypriniformes; family Xenocyprididae; genus Ctenopharyngodon; species Ctenopharyngodon idella. The sequence continues at coordinate 18,719,506 of NC_067224.1, read as the reverse complement.
ATAATGCTGAAAATTCAGCTTTGCCATCAAAGGAATAAATTACATTTTAAAATATGTTAAAATAGAAAAGAGTTTATTTTAAATTGTAATATTATGAAATAATATTACTGTTTTTACTGTATTTTTTTATACATGCAGCCTTGGTAAGCATAAGAGACTTCTTTAAAAAAAAATCGTACCAACCCCAAACTTTTAAACAGTATTGTATATGCCTTTAGGTCACTATATAAATATTTATATATATTCTATATATAAATATAGAAAAGTAAAAAAAAAAGCTTTCTTGGGGTTCTGTTCGACTACTGTCTTCTTTTTGTGTTAGACTGAGGTGGAACACTAATGATCTGGTGTCCTGCCCTCTTAGCACATTAATCAATTTGCAGTCTCTTCATCTCTTTAAACAAGTGTTCATTTATCATTCATGACAGCCTAGATTACCATTCTCTCCTTAATCCTTAATCTTTCAATCAACTGCGTCTCGTCTTATATAGAGCCTCTCCCATAGGATGTGTGGTGGTTTCTGTAGGTTTGCGTGTTCTTATATGATTGTATGGGTATCCCCTATCATCATCATCATCCTTCTTGGATGAATAATTCTTAATCTGACTGATTCTTAATATGCATTTGTATGGATATATCTGTCTGTCTTTATCAAGTGTTCAGAGATTTGTGCGTTTTTTCTTTTTTTTTTTCTTTTCTGTAATATAAGGGTGTACCTTCTCCAGTAAGCTGTCAGCCTAGTGCAATATAATTTCCGGAGTGAAGCTTAATGAAACTGTGCCAGCAGAGAATCATTGTTTCACTTTCAGCACTGGTGAAGGACAGCATGTCCCAATGAACCCCCAACCAACTCGTTCTAAACAATGTATGTTTCTAATCAATAACCCCAACATACCTCCCCTCGGCCGACCCACACGCCCCTCGCTCACACCCCCTACCTCAACACCATCTCAAAGCGCTACTCCTTAGTGTTAATATTGAAGAGCAGCTGATGCACAATGCATGTTACAGCACACGGGAATTTTGAGAATCCATAATTCATTGCCAGAGGCATATGGGTCAGTGACTTAAGAAAGAAAAAAATGGCTTCCACATATAGGAAGCTGCTGATTAATGTGGCCTTCGGTCTTTGTATTTTGCTCTCTTTTTTTTTTTTCTCAGTGATTTTTTTTTTCAGGCTATAAAGTACCATTCAAAAGTTTGGGGTGGGTACGCTTTTTATTTTTGGTACCACTTTACAATAAGATTAACTACATTACCTGTAAAAATGTAATTTAAAATATAATTTATTCCTGTGAAGGCAAAGCTGAATTTTTAGCATCATTACTCCAGTCTTCAGTGTCACATGATCCTTCAGAAATCATTCTTATATGCTGATTTGCTGCTCAAGAAACATTTCTTATTATCAATGTTGAAAACAATTTTGCTGCTGAATACTTTTGAGGAAACTATGATAATTTTTTTTTTCAGGATTATTTGATGAATAGAAAGTTCACAAGAGCAGGAATTATTTGAAATACATATATTTTTTTATCACATTATAAAAACATTTGCTGTCACTTTTGATCAATTTAATGCATTTCTGCTGAATAAAAGTGTTACATTTTTAAAAAAAATCCTACTGACACAAACTTTTGAATAATAGCGTATTTATCAGACATATGATTTTCACCTGGCTGACGATAAAACAAACAAAAACACCTGTTTAAAACACCTTAGCAACTGCATAGCAAAGTGCTAAAACCCACACACAACGCCCAAGCATCATGATAGCACTCACATTTTCTTCAGAAAATATAAAAAATCCACTATGGTTTGTTTTTGTTCATCTCTTCCAAGCACCTACCATTATTATTTTTTTTTTTTCATGTCTCCCTTTCCAATACGATAATGACAAGCTGTGGTCTCAATGTGTCAAACAAACACTAGATTTGGTTGCCTCATGTCAGGATGCTCCATTCAGCCTTGAGATTTCCAGGCATCTTTAATCTTTTGGGAGACAACCACAAATCAATAAATGAATACAAGCCCATCCTCATGGGGACACATAGTATGAGCTGGAGACGAGCAGACAGACACAAAAAGAGTCTGTGAATAAGAAAATGGGCTGTTTTGAACGGCAGAATTTGTAGTCATATCTCATAGTCTAATTTGTAGGAAAGGAGCGTTAGATAAGAGTAATTACAGTGCAGCAAAGCTTTCCCATTTCTATCCTTTTCATCGGTGCTTTAACACCTCTGCGGTGTTCGTCACATCCTCTTTCGCTGTGGTTTGCGTGGGGGTGTGCGGGGGCTCTCTTTCAGAGGGAGGCTGGTTCATTTGTCCCCGTCGGTTTGAGGAGGAACACAGCTGTTTCTGGTTGTGTGGTTTGCTTGTGCTTGTGGCCCCAGGTGTTATGTGTGGGTTTGTGTTGCTGCGAGTGAGATTGTGTACGTGTATCCCAAGGTGTTTAATCATTAATGGTTTTGGTCAAAGGCTGTGACTCTACTGGGTTTTGGGTAAACAGATTTTTTTCAGATAACCAAGACTGCCTTGAGGTTTATGTATAGCATTGCAGAGTTGCCTCACAGCTTTTTCTTATGCTGTCTTTAAGACTGTATGTTTTAACACCCTTTTTTTTTTTTACATATGTCCTTTCTGTGGAATATAGTTACTTCGAGCAGGCTCTCACTCTCTGATAGTCATTCCCCCTCCACAACCCCGTTCCTGATGCTGATTTCACAATCACACATGTGCTGCCGTCAAAGCCTCCTGGGAAGTTCTTATGTGCGTCATTTTGGTTGTAATGAAATAGTCACAGATGTTTTTTTTCTCTCTCTCTCTCGTTTTCACTTTCACACAAAGACAGAAAGCTTTTTTAATGCTTGTGAAAAAAAGTAATTGCAAAGAAAGTGCATTAGGTGTGTAATTGATGCTTTCATTATGTGTTTTATCATTCCATTGCTGCCACGTAAAATGATTAGAAATGTAGATTGGTTGGTCCTCATTAACTGACTTAAATGAGTACCATTTTCCAGGACGTTCTCTAGATATAAATGACACCTGGGGTTTAGCCCATTAGTGCCAAATCATAATACAAAGCTTCCAGTCTTTCCAATTAATCAGGATTTTTTAATTTAATGGTTAATACTGGGGTTTAAATAATATATACTGTATATACTACCATTCAAAAAGATTATCATTATTAAAACTATAATTCAAAGACACATTAAATTGATCAAAGGTGACCATAAAGACATATTTTACAAAAGATTTCTATTTCAAATAAATGCTGTTCTTTTGAACTTTCTATTGATCAAAGTATCCTGAAAAAAATGATCAGTTTCCACAAAAATATTAAGCTGCACAGCTGTTTTCAACATTGATGATCAGCAAATCACCAAATCAGCATATTAGAATGATTTCTGAATGATCATGACACTGAAGACTGGAGAAATCGCTACTGAAAATTCAGCTTTGCCATCAAATAAATTGCATTTTAAATATATATATATATATATATATATATATATAAATTTATATAAATAAAAATATATAGAAAATAGAACATTTTCACAATGTTGCTGTTTTACTGTATGTTTGATTAAAGTCCCCCTGTAGTCTATAAATTTATCCCTTAAAGGTGCAATATGTAAGAATTTTGCAGTAAAATATCCAAAAACCACTAGGCCATTGTTATATATTTTGTTCACTTGAGTACTTACAATATCCCAAATGTTTACAACTATTTGTAAATCATGAGAAAATTGCAATTTTAACCAAGGCTCTGGGACGTGTGAGGAGTCGCCTGTCAATTGCGTCATACCCGCGTTACCCTCGGTTTCCGGTTTTATTTTTTAGAAACCATGGAAACACCAAAGATGCTTATATTGCATGTTTTAATAGACAAGGGAACAACTGTTTTGATATATTTATAGACAGAAAACTAATTATTGTTATATAGCTCAACACGTTTAGTCTTATTGCTTAAATCTAATTTTCTTGATTTTTTTTTTTTTTTTTTTTTTTTTTTTTTTTTGCGAGTACCATGCTTTACCATGCCTCAGAGAAAAAAACTATTTTGTCAAGTAGCTAACATAGCATAATCAGATGCAGCTTTATTTTTAGTAACAGTAATACAGCATTTTCTCCATCATACAATACGTTTTAAAATGAATTGCATGCCATGTATCAACACAAGCCATCCAGCATTTATTAATATGATATTCTAAAATCGATCTAGCTTACTGCAGTGTGCAACAGTGTCTCACAGCAGCCACCGAGCGAACGCACAGAGTAACGTTATAACATCATTTTCAACACACTCAAATGTATCTAATATGATAAACAGCACTGTGTTACCTCATACTCATGACCGGAAAAGCGGAAGCAGCGCCGGCGACTGTGGCATAATAAAAGTTCCGCTGCTTGCGGCGTGTTTTGCATTCGTCTAACGTTACACAATCGCTCCAGCGGCCTCATTCAGCTCCCACAACACTCGGTCCTGCTCTGCTTCATACTACAGTAACGTTAATAATCGCATCCATGAACATGATTTCTTCCCGAGTCCTATCCTGATTCTTTTCAACGGGCTGTGAGGTGAAGACCACATGGCCCAAGATTCCGCGCTAAAACTTGGCGTCATCAAGGTACGCCTTTGTTTTGAATAGGCCTCTAGCGGACAGAAAATTCTACAAATTGCACCTTTAAAACTCATCTTTGATCACCAAAATGATATTTAAATGTTTTTTTCCTAGGAAAAAAAATGTATTCATGCCCTAAAATAGCTTGAATGTTACTCTACACCCTTGCTTCATTTAGTATATGTGGATCTAAGAATATGCAAATTAGCTTCGCCTCCACTCAATCACACCAGCTCAGACTACCTGATCCACTCAGTCAATTCTACTGTAGTAAACACTGCACAATGGCAAGTGGAAATACTGGTTTAATTCAGCCATGTATGTTTGAACCAGAAACTGATTCAGAAGAAGTGGAAGAGTGAATTATACAGGCTCATATACAAGTCGATGTATCAGAATGGTACAAATAACAGTAATTAATAATAAAACAGCCTTTTGCTTGACTACGGTGTCAAACAGCTAATAATGTGTTGATAATGTTTACACAAACCATGTTCCCGTTTGCCATCTCAGAGTCAGGCAGCTGCCTTCAAAAAAATCAGTATTCTTAGAAACGCTTTGAACAACTTAGAATGTCAGACATATTGTTCATAACATCGCAATATCATTTACACAATTCACCTGCTATAAATGTACCCGATTTTTCATATCAACAGAAAAAATATACCGGTATAACCTGGCTTCTCTTGAGACTCCCCTGCTTCGCAGCATAGTTAATGATATGCTAAAGCCTGCCCCGCACATTGACGTGATTGGTTACAACGTAGTTTGTGACGTAGAGAACACCGGCAATTTCAAACCACGTTGAGACTGTCTTTTTTTCACTGCAGTTTTAAGGAGAAAATACTCAACAATGGTGTTGACTTATGAATTTGCACATGGTTTGTCTTAAAGCATATTAAAAACACCATACAGACATATAATCAACATTAAAAACTTGATTTTCACCACAGGGAGTCTTTAAATAAATGCAGCCTTGGTGAAAATTTTTAAAATCTTACCAACCCTAAACTTTTGAACTGTAGTGTTTATTGTATATCTCAAGTTCAAATGTCAAAGAATTTATTTTATACTGATGCACATTTTCTCTGATGCAGTGAACTTTACCTGAACTGTATGGTGCTAACATGGCTTCTGGCAGGTGAAGAGACTGTTTAGATGGGTGGACAGACAGATAGCAGCAGAAGTGAGAGGGGGTGGGTGAATAGTTGAACTTAGTACAGGGAGCTGTTCAGAGAAAGATTACCGTATCACAACTCTTCTTCGATGAAGCGCAGCAGTCAGGTGGAATGGAAAGAACATGCAATCCCATGAAACTATTGCAAATGAGTGTTGTAGAAAGAACGACCCTGGTACTGACTTAATATGGTTTGACTGATAACCATCATTTTTGACTGATTACAATTTTGTGGTGTCTTTCATCTGCACAAATATACATTCGTCTGATGTGAGCTGAAGGCCGCATTACACCTTTCGTTCATTTCAGCCATAATCACCGCTGTTCTATCTCTAACAGCTTTTGTAACGTACTGTGAGTCACGCTGTTGAGCTGTTAGGTGATATTCTCTCTCTTCTTTCTTTCTCACTTTCTCTTGTTAGCTTCCCACTTTCTCTTTTACACCCTTACCCTGCAAACTCACTGACTCTCTTGTTCTCTCTATCTGTCAGAGCTTTATTAGTGTGGTGGTCTGGTAATACTGAGCAGATGAAAGGCTGATGGACTTTTATTTATCTAGCTTTACTCATTCATCTGTGTCACTGGACGCTGACGGGCCCCGTATTGCCTGTAATGTTCTGTCGCTGCAGTTTATCCATCACTGTCATTGTCTCTTGCAGGATGGAAAGACAGCGGAGGATCTTGCGACTGCAGAGCAGCAGGAGCATGTAGCAGTGCTGCTGGCCAAGCTGAAAAAGGTGTGAGGCTTTGTTTATTATTCATCTCACTAAGACTCAAGAGACATTAATTTGCATTACATGAATGCTTTGTTAAGGCTTATGAGATCCTTTTTTTATGACACCTGCAAAGGATGTCAGTTTTGTTCTCAATAATGCCTTTCATCCCCTTAAATGTATGCAGAAGAACTGATTTTGTTATTTTAAAATTAAATGTTTGGCTTGCATAACACATAATTTTTTAACCCACTGATCTGCTGTTGGTCTGAATGTAACAATTATAAATAGTTGGGTTATTATTTTTTTTAAATAGTATTTATAATATTGCAAAGCAACTGAAATCTCATTGGCCCAAAATCCATCTCCATATAGTTGTGTATTACGCCACAAAATATGCTCAGATTGGCTGTGATTATATGCCATGCAGCAGTTGTTTTTTTATAATACAGTATATAATAATGTATAGCTAAAATAAATTTTGAAACTAATTAATGTTTAAATGTCCAGTGAACTTTATGGGCATCTCTGAACCATAATGACTTACAAAGGAATTACAGAAAGGTACCAAAAAGAGTGCAACAGTCAGGTTGCAGAAGTAAAAATACCATTCATATTTTCCATATTGGAATTGATTTTTATTGATAACAAACCATTAAAAACAGACCCACTGTGAGCTACATATGCTTTTGCTGAAGCCATCAGTCTGCATTATTTCAACTGTTTTTGAATAATCATGTTTAACATAGGAATTCCTGGTGAAAAACTACATTACCCATGACACTGCTAAAAAAAAATCTCCACCAATCAGAGAATAGCGTCAAGCAAATCATGCCACAAGAAATTTTTAGTGTCCGCCCACTCCAATGAAGCCCTGCAAATGACGAAATAGTCTCATGCATATTTTGCAATAATATAAGTTCACAGTCTTGTACCTTTTGTCATTTTATCTGATTCTCAAATACTTTGATTCTCATCAAAGTTTGTAATGTTGTGATTCACCTCATAGCTGGTTGGTTTGGTTCATGGTTAACAATTCTTTAACGAAGAGAGGGAAATGAATGGGAAGAATACACTCTATAGTGTCATGTTCTTACTATGATTTGTTGAATATGTTTCATGGTATTCTTTAAAGAACCTTGGAATACCATGTACATTTGATGGTACAGTGATATGGTAGTAAATAAATTCCATGGTATTTATCATAACTGAAGCCCGCAGCCCCTCCCATCAATGTGAAACATAGCACCAGATCTGCCAATTAATCCCAGTAAAATCCCAGATGGCATTTTGAAGCTCTTGCATAGTCCTTTACTGTGGTGAAAGGATTTTCAAGGTGACTAAAAATAAATGTTTTTCCATATGTTAAGATCTTTCAGTCGCTTCTAATGTGATCTTCCGTCTACATCAGTTTCTTTTAAATCTCATTTTACTGCTGCAATTGCTCTGATTTGATCTACTGCTCAGATGTATGTTTTTTGTCTATTAAACACAATCTTGACTTTATATTTTGAAAGTCATTTTATTTGACCGTCACATACATGATTTAATAATATGGAAATGTGGATTTTGCTCAGTTGGCAGACCCAGAATATTAGCATATAAAAGCCTATAAAAGAGCCTATAAATTACACTTATTAGGATGCACTGCACATTCTCAGTCACATTACCATTATGTCATTGGTCCATATGTCATGTTGTAATGTCATTGGATTGTGTTAATTTACATGGCCTTTGTGACTGGTCTTACAGGACAACCATAAGAGCGTTTACATCCAGCAGCTGCGGCCTACACAGACCCCTCAACCTCGTATCAAACTCAAGCTGTTCGGCCACTCGGGAGCAGGGAAGAGCACTCTGGTGGAGTCTTTGAAATGTGGCATCTTACGGAGTTTCTTCAGGAGGAGAAGGACCAGGCTGACCAACCCTGTACGGCACCCAGCCTCACCGGTCACCTCCAAACCTGCAGGTAGGGTGATGTGTCTTCCTTCTGTATCTATAGAAAAGCTGAAAATTATGCTTGGCAACTCTAAGTATGAAACTGTGGCAACTTTGTTCTCTTGTTGTTTCCCTCACTCATTCCCAGATTAACACACACACGTCATATAGCGCTATCCTTGGAAGGTGGAATCGCGGCAATATAATGCATTACCTATGAAGCTACGTTTCTTTTCTCACAAATACTGCCGCTGCCAAACTGAGGAAGCCGTCTCAGGGTTTCTGTGAGAAAAGTTTTTAGAAAGAACCAAAGTTCAGTGGAAGGCGTTGATTGTGCGAGACATATGCAGTGCAGTGTGACTAACACGTTTGTAGGGTATAAAAAAGGAGTTTTGAGTCATCTGACTCTCATATTTCTCCAAAATAAAATGCTCTATTGCAGTCCCATGTTTTTTTTTTTTTTTTTTGGCTGAACTTTTTAAATTATGTATATATTATGTGGTGATAATGGATCATCCATTGTAGGGTCCATCCATCACCAGCCCATATCTTTAACTAACTAAGCAACAGTTCCCTTACTATGCAGGGATTTTTTCTGCTTTAAAAAGCTTCTGTATGTTTTTTTTTTTTTTTTTTTTTTTTTTTTTTTTATTATATATAAAACCTTTCTTAAATATTTCTTTTCCTGTTAACACTGGGAAAGCTGGAATCAGGACTTTAGCAAAGAGCTCCCCCATGTGGTGGGTTTCCGCAGGCCGTTAAATTATAAAAATGAAACTTTTTTTTTATTTTTTATAAAACCTCAAATAATAGACATAATTTATCCTTCAGTTACAAATATATCCGTATTATATGTATTGTAATAAATTATAAGGAGCCATATACAATTCCATGTAGTTTACAGTCTTTCTTTCTTTTTGCTGTGTGTCTGTAGTGTCTGTCAGTATCTCTAACCTGTACCCAGGCTGTGAGAATGTAAGTGTGCGTAGCCGCAGTATGATGTTCGAGCCCAGTCTGACTAAAGGAGTGTTGGAAGTCTTCAGTCCTGTTCATAACTCTCTGTCCACGGCTGACGACACCGCTACCAAAGCCATCGACATCCAGAATGCCAATGTCAATGGTGAAAGACTCAAGTTTATTATTCCTGTGTTGGCAAAGCTGAATCATTCTAATGCTAAATGCTGATTTGCTGCTCAAGAAACATTGATGATGATAATAATAAATGTTTCTTGAGCAGCAAATCAGCATATCAGAATGATTTCTGAAGGATCATGTGACACTGAAGACTGGAGTAATGATGCTGAAAATTCAGCTTTGCCATAAATGAAATAAATTACACTTTATAATATACTACAATAAAAACAGTTATTTTAAATTGTAAAAATAATTCACAAAATTACTGTTTTTGCTGTATTTTGGATCAAATAAATGCAGCCTTGGTAAACAGAAGAGATTTTTTTTTTTTTTTTTTTTTAAAAACATTAAAAATCTTACCAATCTAAAACTTTTGAATGATAGTGGCATCTAGGGTAGTTACTATATTATCTGATTATAAGATAATATATTCTTTAATGTTTTTAAAATATGTCTCTTATGCTAACTAAAGCTGCATTTATTCAAAAATACAGTAAAAATAATATTATTTTGAAATATCTTTTACAATTTAAAGTTACTTCTTTCTATTTTAATATATTTTACAATGTAATTTATTCCTGTGATTGAACTTAGAGCAGCCATTACTCCAGTCTTCAGTGTCACATGATTCTTATATTTTTTATTTTCTAAATTGTATTATATTTTATGGATGCTTATTTGTGTGTATATGGGTGTGTTTTCAGGAGTTGGAGACTTCAGTATTTGGGAATTCTCTGGTAATCCCGTCTACTACTGCTCATATGACTACTTCGCTGCGAATGACGCCACAGGAATTCATTTGGTCTTATTCAGCCTGGAGGAGCCTTATGAGACTCAACTCAACCAGGTCACATTCTGGCTCAACTGCCTAAAGGCTCTCATGCTGCCAGAGGACAACATCGGTATGTGTGTGACTACAGTGTGCAATGTATAGATTTTTCCTCCTCCTTTGTAGAGGGATTTCCATTACAATAATTACAGGGATCAGCTGAAGCTGTGAAGTCTGAGATTAAGAGGTCTTAGGAAGAAGTTATACAATTTGTTCTGTATTAAAATGCATTTTATACTTGGTTAGTTTATTTATTTTACAATAATGCAATCACGGAATTACACCATAACATATCTGCATTTATTGCATTTTTGTTAAGGCTCAGTTTTATTCATCAGTCTCTGCCCCTCTTTTACCCATACTGTTGAAATTCTCATATTCATAATGAGTCAAATCAATTTTACTAACATTACAAATTTACTAAGATTTGTAATATTAGTAAGCTACGAAAACCAATAACCAACTTTACAATCCAATTACCCATTGCCCTATTACTATGAAAGTAGGGCTGTCAATTAATTACACATTTTTAATCACATTAATTACATAATATCACATTATTTGTGGAAAACAAGTAAAGCATTGACTAGACATAACAAAATATGTTTTTAGAACAATATATTGGTTGTTTTATTTCCATGTCATTCAACATAAGTTAATAATTGGCAAATGTTTTTTGTTTTTTTACTGTTGAGTTTGTCCATCAGTCTGAGATAGACAGGCCCATTCACACAGAATACATTCTCACATTCCATCTGCACTATTTTTGCTTTGTTTTTCTGTGTACATATACGCTAGATGGATTTTTTGGTCATTGCATCATGTCTTGCCATTTTTCACACCATGTGCACCATACTTTTAAGATGCTCTGACAAGTTAAAAGCAATTACACTTTTGAAAGCATCTCCATTGTGCCTCCATCGCTTTAGCTGTTTTTGAACCAATTCTCCAAGTTACTTTTAACACATTTACTTTTAAATATGATTATTTGTACTAAATTAACAAGGTAATTGACATCTCTATGAAAGAAACGAGCTTGTGCATGCAGTTTTGTTGTCCATGTATCACTGTTTCACTGTTCTCCATTCTGTGTGCTTCATTGATGCTGTTTGTAGTTTTCTCATTCTTGTCTCTCTTAAACTCTCTTTGGTAATTTCAGCCTGACTTGCCTTTGCTTGCACTGTAGTGATGGTTGATGAATTTGTGTAAGTACTGTAGCAGGCCCATCCATAGTGTTATGGATAATGCCTAAAAGAGACTTCATTAGAGTCAGTTCATCAGTCTAAATCTAGGAATCTAGTTCTTGGTCTATGGCTCTCAAATAGTTCAGAATTGACATTATGAATTGAGATTAAATTTGTTGAGAACAGAGAATAAGACTGGTGCTCTGTTGTGTCCGCAGCCTTTGGAGGGAAGATCAGGAATCCACTGCGTGTGGTGCTGGTGGCCACACATGCTGACATTGTGAATCTGCCCCGATCGTTTGGGGGAGAGTTCAGCTATGACAAGGAGAGATCTCTACTTAGGGAAGTCAGGAACAGGTGATTAAATCATTATAAACTGTCAGTTTGGATCTATGAGACCTACAAGGACAATATTTGGCAGAGTGAGCCTTTTACTCTATGTAGCACAGATTAAATCATACTGATTAAAGTGATTTGGTAGATAAAACATCATTATAAGCCAAAATGATCAATTGAGTTAGATCTCCTCAGCCTTGAATGTGATTTGTTTCTATTGAATTGATTGTTATACTGATTATTTTTTTATTTTATTTATTTATTTTATCAGGTTTGGGAATGATCTGCAGATCGCTGAGAAGCTCTTTGTCATGGATGCAGGAGCGTCCAACTCCAAAGACATGAAGCTGCTGAGAAACCTTCTGTTAGAGCTCCGCAACGCCATCATCTCTGTAAGATCGTTCTCCACTCTACTGCACATCCCAACACTTTACACTTTCAATTGCCTAGATGTAGCATTCATGTTAAAGGGTTAGTTCACCCAGTTCACTGTCATTAATTACTCACCCTCATGTCGTTCCACACCCGTAAGACCTTTGTTCATCTTCAGAACACAAATTAAGATTTTTGGCGCTTCATAACATTAAGGTTGAACCACTGTAGTCACATGGACTATTTTAACGATGTCTTTACTACCTTTCTGGGCCTTGAAAGTGGAAATAACGTTGCAGTCTTTTGGAGGTTAAAAAGCTCTCAGATTTCATCAAAAAATATCTTAATTTGTGTTCCGAAGATGAATGAAAGTCTTACTAGTTTGGAACGACATGAAGGGTGAGTAATAAATGACAGAATTTTCATTTTTGGGTGAACTAACCCTTTAAATGAACTGAAACCCCCATGTTTTAACATTGATGATTCGCATTAATTATGAAAAAGACATGAAACTTTCTAAAGACGTTGCTTTTTTTTTGAGTGTTTTTGATGTATAAAATGATTTTTAAAATGTTTATCCAGCAATCACAGAAAAGGAATTGGAAATTTATTTGCCAAAAAGTGTGAAACTCTGATTGTAATGTTGAGGCTCCCTTCTCTTTGCTGTCAAATAACCAGCACACACACAGTTTTGTCTCAGAAATACACAATAATATCAAACACTCAGATGCTCCCTCCTACATCTCTCTCATCTTTCTCTCACTCCTACACGTACCTGTACTGATTTCTTTCTCATCGGCCATTATATTGTGTCTGGAATGGATTTTTGTGTACACGTCCAGTATATTATAAAGAAAAAAAATACTATATCAAGAAGTATTTACTATAGTATATTTATTTAGGAAATACATAAAACAATTTGTTTGAAGTGTTGAAGTCTGGCATTCGTTTATCAGTGGTGGTTTCAACTATCACTCCTACTTTTGGTTAATGGGGGAAAAAAAACTTTAGACTTATATTTGGACAATATTTCAGGATGAGAATATCAAAGACTTGGGGGTCTGCTCTTTTGACTTGGGCTAGAAAGTAACTACCAAGCAACCACTCATAAACCCTAGCAACTGCATAGGAGCATGTTAAGAACCACTCGAAAAGACTTGACAACCCTATTGACAAGTACACTCTTCAGAAATGTAAAAATTGCTTTCTCTCTCATTTTGACAGTCCTGCAGGCCGATGACTCAGCTGGCAGAGAAGCTGTTGTCCACTCTGCCTTCCTGGCGGAAACTGAATGGGCCAAACCAGCTGATGTCATGGCAACAGTTTGTTGTGGATGTGCAAGAACAAATCAACCCTCTAGCCAGTGAAGAGAATCTGCGGGAACTGGCTTCACAACTTCACAGCATGGGAGAGGTGTGTGTGTGGGTGGGCGGCCCAGTGAAGGTGTGAGAGTGTGTGTGTGTGTGTGTGTGATGATGAGCAGATGATTAAATATGTATGCATGTTTGAATTATGGGTATATAGCTGTGCGTATAAAGTGTGTTTGAGGTGGTTGCACTGTATCATTAATTAAAATGATTATTTTCATGCATTATGCTTTACTATCGCACACGCCCCCGCTATTAACGCCACATGCATTACCTCAAAACACTCAAAGTCTACAATGCAAATTTTCTACAAACATGTTTTTATGTGGATCCAAATGAGTTGGTAGGCGTCAGCAACTGAATAGGGGCTTTTTCAGTCTATTGACCACCCACAACCATTACAACAACAGCTTCACCGTTAGAGAGGGCAGGTGAATGAGTCATTCTCATCAATATTAGTCATTTGTGTTTTCAGCAGCAACACTTAAACACATTTTAGGGAATGTTTTGATGTTGATGGGCTAAAATGCCAAGCTGTGATTCAGCTTTATTAACATTTACTTACATAACATACTCTGTTTATGGGGCTTCAGCTCACCTGTATTTAACCTCACCCCACTTAATATCTGTTATGTCATTTCTCTTCAAAGAATAATTCGCCCAAAGACGACAGTTGTTGTCAGCCTGTTTGACTTTTTCATTTTTCTAAGTGACACTTTTTGCAATATAATAAAACTGCATTTCAGTCTTAGGCTATTAAGCTCCAAAATTTGAAAAAAATCACAGTTTCATAAAAAAATTTCCATACAATGTGTTTGCTGTATTTCTAGTCTTCTGAATCCATACACGAATCTTGTGTGATGAACAGACCTAAATTCTGCTCTTATAACTGATATACATCATCTGATGATTTACTCTTTTTTTTTTTTTTCTTTTTTTTTTTTTAAATAATGATTTTAAATTGAGAAAGTGACCTTTCTCTCCAAAAGTGACCATTTAAATTTGGATCGACACATCTGCTGAACTGTTATGGAAGCCACCTAAAGGCTTGTTCATACCAACACAAATATTCAACACAAATATTTGGCCCAATTTTGGCATATGATATGTCTGTTCAGACTAATATATAGAAAACACCAAACTAACAGTAGTTGGCGCTTTTAGAAAATCAGTCAAAAACGGTACGGAACTTTGTTTTGACACCCACTTGTCAGGGAGAAAAAAAGGATTTACAATGTTTTCAAACAGCCGTTCAGATTTTTGTATTTACTATGGTGTTTATCAAACAATACCAAATACAAGGGTATAGAGAGCTGGTTCTGGATTCTTCCTCTGCTGTTTACTGGCAGCAAAATAGTCTGTAGGTGAGCGCCACCAAGTTGTAGTATTATGTAACTTCAGCGGCTCTGAGCATGTGACCAAAAGTGTGAATCTTATTGGTTGACCAGTTTTCTTCATTGTACAGTGGAAAACAATTTAGTACATCTTTACATGAAAACAAATCCTTCACACTGACAGCATGTGAATATTTGTGTCGGTCTGTACAGACACATTAAACGGATAGTTCACCCAAAAATTAAAATTATCCCATGATTTACTCACCCTCAAGCCATCCTAGGTGTATATGACTATCTTCTTTCAGATTAACACAATTTTCTTTTTTTGGTTTCACACTTTGAAACCAAAAAAAGAAATGCATCCATCCATAATAAAAATAATCCATACGGCTCCAGGGGGTTAATAAAGGCCTTCTGAAGTGAATCAATGCGTTTCTGAAAAATATCCATATTTAGAACTTTACTAACTATAAACGGTTGTACACATTGATTTGCGGCGGAAGAGTGACCTCTGACCTGATGCATGACGAAGACTGAAGCGCAGAGTATAGAGCAAAACAAAACACCAGTCACGAATTAGAAGTCTAAAATGATCATTTTTAAAGAGAAATGTCGGAGGATTTTGATATAAGAGAAGAAGAGCTTAAGTTTGTTGCCCAGCCCTAATTGTTTGAACCGTGAGAGGCGTCTAAGCTTACGATACTCCTACATCGCGTCAAAGGTTAATCATTTGGCGCAAGTTGACTTGCACAGTATGTGTATGGTCGTCCGCCAGAAGCTAGTTATTTGAATTTATAAAGTTTTAAATATGGATATTTTTCTTACAAAAATGCATCACTTTGCTTCAAAAGGCCTTTATTAACCCCCTGGAGCCTTATGGATTACTTTTATTATGGATGGATGCATTTTTTTGGGGAGGCTTCAAAATGTAACCCCCCCCCCCCCCCCCACCCCCCACCCCTTCACAACTATTATAAACCTTGGAGGACTAAGGATATTTTTAAATATATCTCTGATTGTGTTCGTCTGAAAGAAGATAGTCATATACACCTAGGATTTCTTGAGGGTGAGTAAATCATGGGATCATTTTCATTTTTGGGTGAACTATCCCTTTAACAGCTGTCTATTTAAATAAAAGTTTCATTGCACTGAATATTCATCTTGATGTGAACAGACCTTTAAATGGAAATAAGAATCACCCATTTGCTTGCACTCAATCATTTTTATTCCTTTTTTCCCCCCTAGATTAACATCATGCAGAGTGAGACTGTCCAGGATGTTGTCCTGTTAGATCCTCGCTGGCTCTGTAGTAACGTACTTGGCAAGCTTCTCTCAATTGAAACCCCCAAAGCGATCCACCACTACCGAGGCCGCTACCGTGTGGAAGAACTCCAAACCCTTGTCTCTGAAGGTGACATCGACGAACTTCTCCAAGTGCTCGACGCCATGGACGTATGTGCCCGTGACACAGCCAACCCAGGAATGGTGGACATCCCCGCCCTGATACGCACGGGTGGCCTACAGCACACCTGGACTGATGAGGAAGACATCGAAGGTGAGGACGCATTGCTTTACGGTGGAGTGCGCGTGGTCCCTGCGGAGCACTTGGCGCCATTCCCTTGTGGACTTTTCCATAAGTTTCAAGTGAACTTATGCCGGTGGAGCCGGCAACAGAAGCCTGAGGTTGAGGCCGAGGATGTGAGGTTGTGGAGCGGTGGAGCTCGGGTTGGACTCGGTGGTGCTGAGGCTCTAGTGCTGCTTGTGAACCACGGGCAGGGAATGGAGGTACAATTACGTGGACCTGACATAGATCCCGGACGGTGCTATGCTTTGTTGGACACGTTGTGCGGCATGGCAGAGGGTCTCTTAGCTGCTACGTTACCCGGTTTGCTTACCGCCCGACATTATCTAAGCCCTCAGCAGCTGCGGGAACACCACGGCCCTGTCATGCTCTACCAGCCGAGGGACTTTTTCCGCGCTCAGGCACGAGGTGAGAATGCGCTGTCGAACACCATGGGTGGCTATCGTGAGAGCTTTGTCAGTATCGTAGCATTAGGTTGCACCCAGGTCTACAAACAGGGCAGTCTTGGTGGGGAAGTGCCCGTGGCGGAAGTCAGTCACCTGGCTCGACGCAAGCTCTGCCGCTTGCTGGACCCCCCTGATGCCCTCGGAAAGGACTGGTGCCTGCTCGCCATGAACTTGGGCCTTAGCGAGCTCGCTGCTAAATACAGTTCTGGCACCAACGGGACTCCGCCTGCCGACCCTCTTTCCCTTCTCAGCCCCACAGCCACACTCCTGCAAGAGTGGAGCCAACGACCCGATTCATCCATAGGCATTTTGGTCGCTAAGTTGCGAGAACTTGGCCGTCGGGACGCAGCGGATTTCCTCCTTAGAGCTGCGCCAGTGTTCCGAGTCAACTTGGAGATTTTGGGCACCCCACCGGAGCCATACAGCCCAGTTTGTAATGGGGGCGGCACGTCCTACAACTCCATCAGTTCCGTGATCTCTCGTTAGGACGTCACTGGTGTCTATAGAGAAACGTGCAATTAACCAACAAGAGTGGTGTTAAATCTCAAACTCCCTGGTGTCCTGAGACTGAAGTATTTGAATCAGATACTCTGTTCATGTCCATTTTGTTGCCCTTTGCGATTTCTGAATGTTCATCCTCGGTGTCTCTGAAAAGGTGCCTATGTAACTTTTCCCCTGCAAATCTTTTATCGACTGTCTCACATTCCCAAGGTGAAACTGTAGACGGCCTTTCTCAAAATGTCCTTATTGAATAAATCTGCAGTTTGCAATTACTTTTATATAATCAGACAGCTGTTATAGGGGAATTACACTAAATTTGATGACCGAATGATAGATCACTAAGTGCTTGGCAACATTATTTAATAAATGACTCAAGCTATTGAGTGCCTTGAAGATGGTAAACTGTTGACAAAGAGCCATCATGTAGATTTCAAAATTGGATGTGCACCTCTGCAAGTGCTTCAGTGTTTACCTGTCTTTTGAAGCTTTTAATGAACATATCTATTACGCAACAATAGATTAATGCTTGTTCTCAAACATAGAAAACTGTGTAGTTTACATTTACTACCTGAATGTTTCTTATTGCAAAGACAGGATTTTATTTGACTGATGAAGCACAAACCAACATACTAAACATTCCTTGAAAAGCGAAAATACATGGTAAAATCTGGTTTCTAAAATCCTTCACATTTGTCTTATTCACACTTGTCACATTCACTTTTGAGAAACTTTACGGTTATAACTACCTGACAAATGGAAATGATGAAATAATCCAGGCACTTACATGACAAATAAGATTTCATTTTTTATATATATAAAAATGATGTCTGCTTCAGTGTATTGATAAGCATGATCTTTGTTGCAATTGTTCCGCTGTTATATCAATATATTCTGTTTCACACATTTACACTGTTGTTGAGTGTTTAAGACAAATTTATTTTGAACACTTAGTCATGTGTATTCTTTACACTGGAGAATTTAAAAAAAAAAAAAATGTCATAAAATGTCAACATTTGCATTGAAACTGTTAAAAGTGAAGCCATTCCTCAGTTACAGGAGTACCTGTCTGGTTGTAATGAATGTGGTATACTGGACACAAATGAACTGTAGATGGCAGCAAAGACTCTCTGTTACATCTGAACACATGCTATGACTCTTTTGCTCTCCTTTACATGAGACAGTTGCAGTTTCATCATGTTTTTAATGTCTAAAAAAAAAGAGAACTGTTCCATATTATATTTTGGGACAGGTCTATCCTCCAACCCTTCATCATTCCCCTTGCAGGCTTAAAATCACAAACATTTTTAAAAGGGAATTGGGCTTATTTTGTTCTATCATTCCAAAAGGCACATTTTTATATTGTGATTAAGTCTATGTATTATGGAGCTCTTTCTCTGTTTAGCTGTGGTCGAGGTTTATGATTTCCCCTCTTAAGACTTCAACAGGGTAAATCAGAGTGGAATTTATCCTGGTGTATTTAAGACTTGTACAGTCATCTCTTTGCACAAGACCTTCACATTATTTCTCTATTTATATTATGTTTGCATGTCTCTGAATGCCATGTCCTTAATACTTCCTTAAACTTTACAGTGTACTACTTTTTTTTTTATAATAAATTGTTTACTCAATGATTGCATTATATAAATGCTTTTTTTTCCATTTACATTTCTCTGTTTAAAATAGATTTTTAGGACAATAATAATGAATTTTATTTATGAAGCACCCAAGCTCAATGGCACTGTACAAAGAAAAGAAATGATGTGAAGACATAACAGTTAGAAACTGTTATATACAGTGCACAGCATAAATGAGTACACCCCCTCTGAAACTTCTGAAAGTCAGCAATTACTCAATTACTTAGAAGACATGTTAGGGTTCTTTAGACAGAGATATAATGTTCCAGCAAGTCTGCTTAATCAATTACCAAAGAAGCATGTCAAAATTATTCAGGAAAATAAGATTTTCTTATCAAGGTGATAAAATGTCGTGTAGCAAAAATGAGTACACCCTCCTAAAAGTTACTAAATAAAACAAAATAAAAATGTTCTGGTGTAAGTTTAAGGCAATGTTTGATCAACAGGTAAGTATGTTGAACCAAAACATTTAAAGAGAAGTAATTTCTTGACAATTAAAAGTGTTATATAGCCCACTGAATCATTCTCGGACTTAATGCTGACAACAATGGAAGCACTTGGGAGAGAACTGTCAGGAGATTTATTCCTTGGCACAAAAGAGGACAGTGGTACAAGAGGATTACCAAATCACTGTTTTAAGTGTGAAAGTATAACAAAAGTAACACAGAAATTCAAAAACAATGGACTTGTGACAAGGCCCCTGAAATAATCAGGCCTTCATTTTAAGCTTTCATTTAGTGATGAGGGTTTTTTTTTTTTTTTTTTGCTAGACAAAGAGCAGAAATACCAAGCGAGTGTCTCAGAGCCAGCAAAAGCTATGAAAATAGTGACTGTTTATCTCACAGAGTAAGATGCAGCCTGCAGAAATGACATGCACTGGAACTACCTACTGTAGCCAAAGCACAATAAAGTCAGTTAGCCATTTCCAAAGCCCATATTTACAAAATATTGATTCTGGGAATCAGTACTCTGGTCTCATGAAACCAAATCAATTATTTTAGATCTAACAGCATCCAAATTGTTATGGTGTTGCTAGAGGAGGAGTACAGTGAGAAGTGCCTGGTTCCCACAGTAAAGTTCAGTGGTAGTACAGCTCTTATATAGGGATGTATGAGTGCTGAAGGTGTGAGGGAGTTGTGCTTTATCAATGCTGTCATGAATTTCAACACCACTGTGTAATTTAATACACAAACTTGAAACAGAAGATGTTACCCTTTCCTCATTCTCAGCATTGTTGAGCATTTTTTCAACATGACAGTGAGGATATGCATTCTCCCAAGGTGAAAAACCTTCTGTGGACATGTATTGCACTCAGTCTTAACACTCTTGAGCACCTATGGGGGATTCTGTAGAGACGAGCTGAGCAACACTCCCCAATAAAGATCAGGGCATTTAAGGAACTCATCATCCAGGAGTTAAACAGAACAGATGTGACAATCTGTCATGAACTTGTACACTCCGTGCCAATGAAGGGTCAGAGCAGTATATTCAAAATTATGGAGGACATACTAAGTGCTAGAATATTATACATTTGTTGAATTAAATCTAGGGTGTACTCATTTCTGCAATCCTTAATTTAAACAAAATTGGCTAATTTACTTATTTTATGGCTATTAATGACATATATTTCTCAGTTTTTATTATGTATATGTTTAATACATTTTAGTTTTGCCATTTTTCTGTGAATTGTATTAGTGATCATAAAGAAAATACATCTTTTGTATTTGTTCAGAGGGGGTGTACTCATTTATGCTGTGCACTGTATAAGCAAACAAAAATAATAATAAAAAAAACAAAAACTCTCGCAGAGTAGGGCTGAAAAACTGAGAGAAAAGATAGATTTGTAGTTGAGATTTGAAGGAGGGATTGTAGAGATGCTGTGGAAATCACAAGGACAGGAAGATTTTTTAGGACAGGAAATTTTCCCCTACAAAATGGCAGATTCCTTGGTCTAAATTATGTAATATGCTAAAAAAAAAAAAAAAAACATGTCCCAGTAACAGTCCATGTTTTGTAAAGTTTTCTCAAGTACCCTCCAGTAAATTCTGGGTAATTCTGAGGCCTTTCGAATCCACCATGAGAAGCAGGGCCCACGAAAATGATAATGATTACATGATGAATAATCAGTCATGTGCATGTTTTTTTGTTTTGTTTTTTTGAGGAGTCAGAGTGTATGGCATGACAGAGCATGCATTACTCAGCAACCGGAATTACCAAATCACCTTAATTTCAGCATAACACATTGAAGCTTTCCTGTTCTCTTCCTTTTACAGTTCTGTTTCTGTTATACACTCTTAAAACAATAAAGGTTCCAAAAGCAGGTTTCTTTTTTCCACTATAAAGAATCTTTATCCATGGAACCATCCATACCAATAAAGAATTTTTATTTTTAAGAGTGTAGTTGACTTTAAAAAAAAAAAACTATTTAGTGACAATGTACTACTAATGTAACATAGAGTCATGTTTGGCGTATATGTTGCTCATACTTGATCAATGGTATATCTTTTAACTGCTCTTTTTTGATCATTTCTAGAGGAGGTGGACTGATAGGCTTAAGTGATAAGAGCAATCTTCCCATCCACAGCTATTGTGCACTACTTGTGACAGACAAGCCCATTAATCAGTCTGTTTTCCTTTTGTTGTTATGTAGATTCAGCAGCACTCTAATTCTGGCCTGCAACAAAGCTTTGCAGTGAATGTAAACAATGTGGAATGTTGTTACAGAGTCAAGTTATAGGACTAGATAACCTGCACTGATGTCCTCACATAGACATACTGATAGTAAATTCAATATACACTGGTTTTGGTGTTCTCTTGATGTGTGAGCAGCGTTCAGTGCATTCATATTGAATACTTACGATTTTATAGTGTTCCTTGTGAAAATGTGAGACTTGAAATGGATCCCTTTTGTGTTATGATCTTTTATAATTTAGTATATAAACGTTTTAAATGTATTTATTCACAAATGATCTAGTTAGAATCTTGGTTTGGTAATTGAAGCTAACATTTTTCAATCAACTGTAATAGATTTCTAGTTGTTTGAAAAGCTTGTTTTTGAACAATTAGGAGGCATAAGCACTACTGGCTGGTTAATAATAAGTAACTTAAATGCTTCTGATTTGTGAATGAATTAACATTATTAGACAAATATACCGTTGCAAAGAAAGATCGATCAGTGCATACTAAAAACGTAGCTAGTAGTTGACAAGCAGTAACAGTTAGCTCATTATTAGCTGTTGACTTGTGCTTTTTAATAAATAATAAATACACACACACACATATATATATATATATATAAATGTATATATATATAAATGTATTTATTATTTATTAAAAAGCACAAGTCAACAGCTAATAATGAGCTAACTGTTGACTTGTGTTTTTTAATATATATATATATATATATATATATATATATATATATATATATATATAGGCTACATTTAATCATATATAACGTTACATTTATAAACTCAAATGCAACAATATTTTGTCTTGTTTAGATTGTTTCTTCAGATAGCAACGTTGTTTTTTTTCTCTATGAGTAAGATCATCTGTCGGGAACCCAATCACGTGCTGGTGGGTCACATGCTATGACGTTCGTCGGGGGCGGGATCGAAAGATCTATAGGCAAGAGTCTCGACCAATGAGAAATTGAGGAATTTGCCTTCAGACGCGGTATAAACTTGTGGCCCGGCGGCTGCGACAGAATATTTTCTTCTGGGTTCAGGACGACAGGGTGAGTCGGGTGTTTTTAAAGCTTTCTGGAATCTTTTGTTGTTTTTGCATTTATTTTCAAAGAAGCGTCTACATGGACCATTTTTATGCACATTTATTATATACATCTTTGTTTTGTTTAAGATATTTTTTAGCTTTACACAGAACAGAATGGAGCTTGTTAGTTCGCTCTGTTGCTGATACATTCTTATGAACTGTATACAAAATACATTCGTATGAACTGTATTCGACACACGGTTATAGGTTAATTTAATAGATGAGTAACGCATAGCGCTTTTTGCTATAACCATTTCTCTAAAATGATTCCAATAGTTTCTTTTTCGATTTCCCGGCCTGGTTTCGGTCTTTGTTTTCTTTTCCTGGGAAACTGTGGGCTGCATCCACCCTCCCAGATCCCGTGACTGTTACAAAAGGAACACCGTATTCTCTTCTGTATCCAGACCAGTGTTTCTGTCCGGAGGCCCGTGTGAACAAATATATTTTTTAGAAGATATACAGATACAGATACATGGCTTTTATTACTATTCATAGCAAAGTTATTAACTACATATCTGCCTGTTGGTGGTTCTTTACACGGTGTAAACAAATATGTCGTGGCAGTAATCTGATCTCACGTCGACGCCTGTTCTTTTAAATATACATAAACGTTTAATTATACAGCAGTGAGGTGACTGACTAAGGAACATTTGGCATGAAATTTCAAGGAGTTTAAGCAATGTCTTGCGAAACATTATCTGAAACTATTTTCAATTGGTTTATGCAGCATTTAGGAGCATATTAATTAAAATAATTCATATTTCATCCACAAAAGAAAAAAAATATGACAAAAAGTTACTTACTAAGTCATAATAATGAGTTCAAAAGTCAAGGTTGCACTTTATTTTACAGTACGTGCGTTTGTGTACTTAAGAACTGGTTAATATAAGGTAACTACATGGGTTAAGGTTAGGTTTAGGAGTAGGTTCAGGGTTAGTACCTAGTTATTACCAATTTATTGTAATAACTATTATATGTACATAGTATGTTCATGAGGAACAGGACTGTAAAATAAAGTTCTACCGAAGTTGAAATTATGACATTCTGGTCTTAAAAGGTCGAATTATTTCCATAATTTCATTTTTTTAATCTCATAATTATTTTTTTTTTTTGTAGTTTCGACTTTTTATCTCAAAATTATGACCTTTTATGTTATAATTATGATCTACCAAAGAAATGGGCTTCCATATAAGACTGAATATTTGCACAAAAAAAAAAAAAAAATCACAATTCAAAATATTAGAACTAAAATTGTGGTGGTAAAAAAACAAAAACTTGTACATGTTTTGATATCTTTACATGGAATACAAAAAGTTCATGGTCACTTGTTGCAACATGTCTGACCTGTTGTTGTTTTTTCCCCCCAGTGTTTTGATCATGAGGGTGTATTTGGCAGTGTTTACGTTGTGCCTCAGTGCTGTATTTGCTGCTCCAACTCTGGACAAGCAGTTAGACGATCATTGGGAGCAATGGAAGAACTGGCACAGTAAAAAATACCACGAAGTAAGTGTTAAAGGTTCACTGATGGCTTTACATTAACAAGTTGAAAACGAAGCAAGATGTGGAACTCAGCGTTATCTCTTTCAACACAGAAGGAGGAGGGGTGGAGGCGAATGGTCTGGGAGAAAAACTTGAAAAAGATCGAATTGCACAATCTTGAGCACTCCATGGGCGTACACACTTACAGACTCGGAATGAACCACTTTGGTGACATGGTAAGACTGCAGAAGAAGTTTATTTGACGCGTATACATTCTGATTTGTGAAATTCCTTCAGCATTAATCAATCTATTCTATATCTACAGACTCATGAGGAGTTCAGGCAGGTGATGAATGGCTTCAAGCACAAGAAGGAAAGACGATTCACTGGATCCCTCTTCATGGAACCCAACTTCCTGGAGGTCCCAAACAAGTTGGACTGGAGAGAAAAGGGATATGTGACTCCCGTGAAAGATCAGGTGAGATAGCTGCCTTTATAGCTTAAATAGCTAGAAATAATGTATATTTGAATATGAGCCATGGCCTGTATTTAAACTCCATACAAAAAAACTGGTCTGACCACTTTGGAAATCAGATGTATATATCATATGATGTGTAAAACAAAATAGTTGTGTTTTCCGGGTATGCGCAGAGAAAACATGTCACATGCCTATAGATGCATAGCGTTTGTCTAAACTAGTGGTAAACTAACTAGTAAACTACTAATATTTTTAACTCCAAGGCACAACAATATTCAAAGGCCCACTAGCCCTAGTTTTCTATGGGCACTCATAGTTTCTATAAATTAAAAAGTAACTAAAATAATTATATTTAAAATAACTAATCAGAAAAATAAAATAATTACAATTCAGAATTTTGGTTAACTTTCAGTATTCCAGAAGTTTTATTTTTATTCACAATTTCTACACAATAAAATATTTTAGAGCTTGCCATTACCAGTAATTTGTAGCAGTTATTAATTTACATGACTTTTCCTCATCTCTTCATATATCTTTCCTCATCTTCTTCATATATCCATGATAATTGCTGGTTTAAAATATTTTCAAATATGATATTTCCAGGGTGAGTGCGGTTCTTGCTGGGCCTTCAGCACTACCGGAGCCATGGAGGGTCAGATGTTCAGGAAGACTGGACAACTGGTGTCTCTGAGTGAGCAGAACCTGGTGGACTGCTCTCGTCCTGAAGGCAATGAGGGCTGTAACGGAGGTCTCATGGACCAGGCCTTCCAGTACATCAAGGACCAAAACGGTCTGGACTCAGAGGAGTCCTACCCCTACTTGGGAACTGTAAGTTACATGACTTTTTATTCTTCTCAAATTATTCTGATTAATGACATAAAGGATTACCATAACACGAATGTTTTGTTTTTACATTTGTTTTTAGGACGATCAGCCCTGCCATTACGATCCTAAAAACAGTGCAGCCAATGACACCGGATTCGTTGACATTCCCAGTGGAAAGGAACGTGCTCTGATGAAAGCTATAGCCGCTGTGGGGCCCGTGTCTGTGGCTATTGACGCTGGACATGAGTCTTTCCAGTTCTACCAGTCAGGTGTGTATATTTCTCACCGCTAGTTGTTAAGCCAGCTAAATGACTGAATTATGACAATTTAGTGAAGGAGAGAAGTCTGTTGATGTGAACTAACAGATATATATCTCTTGTAATAGGCATCTACTATGAGAAAGACTGCAGCAGCGAGGAGCTAGATCATGGCGTTCTTGCTGTTGGTTATGGTTTTGATGGTGAGGATGTTGATGGCAAGAAGTACTGGATTGTCAAGAACAGGTAAGAAGATCATTTATACTGTACATTCATATAAAACCATGAATGGCCAATGTTTAAAGCCAGTGTTTTTAACACAATGTGCCTTTTCTGTATTCTAGCTGGAGTGAGAGCTGGGGTGATAAAGGATATATCTACATGGCAAAGGACAGACACAATCACTGTGGTATTGCTACAGCAGCTAGCTACCCTCTTGTCTAAGGAAGATACCTCTAGTGTTAAAACATTGTACCAGAAGGCCACATTACTGTCTCGGGTACTCGAGTGGTTTACTGAAATCCACTAGTGTAGTCAAAAAGGAGTCACCTGACACAGGGGGCTGTGTCTCACAGCCTGAATGAGACTGTGAGAAAGAAACCTCAAGCTCTAGGTATTGTGTGACACTGTTTTAGGGACTTTATGCAATTGTTTTTTGGTCATTTTAATGGCATTGATTTAGTTGATTTTTGCCTCAGTGTAAATACATGTTCTTTAGTGTAAGTCACAATGTACAAATGTGTTTTTTATTTCTACTTTCTGTATGATCAATTAAACATTTAAAAATGTAACTGTTACCGTTTGTCTTGGATTTATATTCTTCCTGTAGTTTTAAATATAGCATAATTTTGCCCACTACTGTTCAAAAGTTCATATTTTTTTTCTTGAACACCAAATCAGATCATATTAGAATGATTTCTGAAGAATCATCTGACAGTGAAGACTGCTGAAAATTCAGCTTTGACATCACAGGGAAAAAATTACATTTTAAAATATATTAAAATCAAAAACAGATTGTAAATTGTAATAATATTTCACAATAGTACTGCTTTCACTGTATTTTTGATCAAATAAATGTAGCCTTGGTGAGAATAAGAGACTTCTTTCAAAAACAATCCCAAACTTTTGAACAATATTGTGCATAGTTTACTGTAACTTTACATATCATTTGCAAAACAAATTTATTCCAATCACCTCACTATGACATTTTGTTGACTGACATGAGCAAACAGAAAATCAAAAACTAGTGTGCCCTTAGCCTATTAAAACAGGAAGTTTACTGTTCATGACTGAATGGTACTGCTTTTCAGTACTGCTTTCTCAAGCTTAAACATATCCAGCAGCATATCTGGGATCAGTGTCATGTTCACGGGAGCTTCAAAAAAAAAAAAAAAAAAAAAAAACGTTTTCCAGACATACCACGTCACATTCTATTTTTTCTTCACTGTATGTGTTGTGATCTTCAGGAGGTGAATATTAACATGGAGGGCTGTTCATTTGCTCTCGCAATACAATGTTTATACAATTTGTTTATCTCTTGGCATGTAGCCATTACACGGGCAGCCATCATGACCAGCAAACTAAGACTTGTGGGGTGGAGATTACTAGGGTTTTGGCTCTTGTACTAGTAGGGAGGGGTCTGTGAGAATGAGTGGGTGTAAACCAACTAACAAACAGCACATTGCTGAAGGCACATAATGTTCACATAACATAAGCGAGGAAGAAAGACAGATTGCGAAAGGGGTAGAAGACTAAATCTGAACTGAAAGACCTCAAATGTGCGATTTTGTGAAATAAGGAAAGAAAAAATGACTTAAAATACTGGAAATTTAATGTGATTCTGTTTACAAAAGCATTGCTTCTACTATTTAAAAAAAAAAAAGCTACTGTGATGTTTTGTATTCAACTCGATGTCATGTGGGTTTTCAGTGGATCAAATCACAACCGAAATCTCTTATTTTTTCTGTTTCTTGACAAAGGACAAGTACTCCTCCACATCATCTGGAGAGCCCACCACAAAGGGTGCCCTCTGGTGCAGTGACTCGGGAATAATATCCAAGACGCGCTGGGTGCCTGTCGTGGCGATGCCTCCGGCCTGCTCGATCAGGAAGGCTATGGGGTTACACTCGTACAGCAACCTCAGCTAGAGAGTATGAAAAATGTGAGGAAAAAAAGAGAGCCATAGAAGTTATATAACGCCGATAACCCCACAAACCAATTTATTTTTCAAAGGGTCTCTAAACCGTGAACAATTATCCTAGTTTTACCTCTGAGTTTGAAGCCGATATGTTTCATTTCCTCTTATTGATTGTCATTTTGGGTCATTGAGTATGCTTTTAAGTTCAATCAGAATGGATTCATTTTAGTCTTATCTATGTAGAACAGAGAAACTGGACTGTGTAAATACATATTAAAGTTTATACACTAGCATTTCTTGAAAAGCAGCATGAACTGCAGATACTATATCTGGGTCACTGCTTTCATGCTATAGTGTATATTTGCTCCAGTTTAAGCTTATGCTGTGTGTTTGGCCAATTCCCATTGTCAGGAATGACACAGCTCAAATGAGAGGTTATCTGTTATCACAATTCGACCTGCCTGTACCTGCTGTAAACCATAAAGTAATCTACAGTATTAAACACTGCAGAGACTTATTAATAATTGAAGTGTTGGAGTTACCTAGTCTGCTGCAGTGCTGTTATTGTCAACTAAAGTTAAAATTTAAACATAATTATTGTTAATAGCGTACTGCAGGTGTGACGTCAAAATTCTGAAGACTTATCCACCAGTGGTTCCTTCGAGATTTTCCTATGGGTTTTTATAATGGGGTTTTTTAGTTTATGAGTAAAATATGGTCTGTGGTAAACATAACTTCACGATACTCGTCAAGTTACGTTTACCACAGACCTTATGTTACTAATAAATTGAAAAACCCCATTATAAAAACCCATAGGAAAATTCCAGAGGGAACCACTGGCGAATTAGTCTTCCGGGTTTTGACGTCACGGCTGCGGCACTCTATTAAAATAAAGTTAAAATAAATAATATGTAAATATTAGATGTAAACTAAAAAACAAAAATGAAAAATAAACTGAAATAAAATATGCTGAAGTACTAAAATGACTAAAACTGAAATAAAAATGAATTAAAGCTAAATAGAAATGTTAAAAAAAACTTATCAAAATGACACCAGCACATAACAATGTTACTAAAACTTAAACTAAAATTATAATAAAACTGAAAATATAAAAATAACAAATATTAATGAATAAAATAATTCCAAAATAACACTGGACACAACCATAAGATTAACCTGACAGCGTATATTGCATGAATCACTCTACTGTAACATAATATGATAAAAGTCTATTATCTTTCCCCTTCATCATACTCATTGTTTTATTATATAACTATCATCAGATGTGCTTTTTTATGACTGGTTTCCATTGTTTGCCCTGAATATCTTAAAATACATGAGCTACAAATGATCATGTCATAAAAGCATAGCCGACTAACCTTTCCTTTTGGACTCTTCTCATTGGCTGGGTACATGAATATGCCACCATAGGCGATGGTACGGTGTATATCAGACACCATCGACCCAACATACCTGGCACCATACGGGGCACTACCATCCTGTGAGACAATTACATTTCATCAAATATAATATTAAGACATGTCATCAGTATTTATATGAACAAAAACTCAAACTTTCTTCATATATTATTTGGCTTTGAATTAGAAACTTTGATTATACATGATCTTTTTAGGCTTTTGAAGAAATTGAAAATAATTTCGACTTGCACCACAGTCTGTAAACAATCTAAAACAAAAATTGTCGGGAACAAAGATCACAAGTGCTTTCAATAAAAGAGGATAGGAAAACAGGAAGTAGCGTGAGAAGTTCCAGGAAACAGAAACCCAGCTGGACAGCTAAAACACATCGGTACACTTTATTTTACAGTGTCTCTGTTACACATCTGACATGTACTTACTAACCCTAATTATATAGTAAGTACATGTTGTTAATTAATATTTCTCAGTACTTATTTGTATAATTACACTGTAACAAGAACACTTTAAAATAAAGTGTAACCCACACATCTGTCATCAAATGTAATGCCTTTTCCTTTAGAAATAGGTGAACAGTAAAAACAACAAAAAGAAACTACATAAAGTTGTAATTTTGACTTTAAATTTGGATTTTAAGAGGTGGCAGCATGTTTCCTTAGCCAACCCCACCTCAAGCAATGACAGACACAATACGCAAACAAATCAATACTTCATGAGGTCAGAGATAGCATGTTTCTAACAACACTTCTAAGAAAACAACTTGATATCCAATATAAAAACATGAAAGAGTTGATAACATAATGTATGTCATTAGCAAGTTTCCCATTTCGTAATGCAGTATTTTATCTAAGACAAGCTCTTCAATTTTTTCTTGTTTACTTTTTACTTCTTATCATTATCAGACTGATTAAGATGATCTTAAAATGAAGAAACAAAAACATATTCCTGGAAACTCAAGATCTTACATCTGTTCACTAAAAAATAATTAACGTTAATAATTAACCAGCTGACCCACTGGAAATTAATACTCAGCATATTTTATGATCACACTGCACCCAGTCACTCTCAAATCAGTTACATATGCTGAGTCTATATGTTCCAGGTCAGAAAAAAGATCAGCTTTCTGCAGAGGAAGTCGCTCATCACTTTCCAGCATATGTAAGGTGTGTACACATCAGCTGATGCTAAGCACGGCCATGCAGTCATGCAAGCATTATTCAGACTCACTTTGTTTTAAACTAAGTGATCTTCAGGCCAGCTAAGCAACATTCCCTGTTCTGTCGCAACGTGTCATGAACATGTGAGTATGGCTCTATCACATGATGTGTTGTACACAGCAAACCATAACACTCAACAGTTTGATTTGTGCTGTGTAAGTTAGCTCAAAAAATCTTGGCCAGCAACAGTAAGATTTTCCAAAAATAATATAAACAGACAAAGCAACATTCTTTGGCTATGTAAGTCTGTACAGAACCCACCTCTGGGTATTTCTTGTGCCTTAAATACTCAGTGACTGCAGGTTCAAAGTACTTAGCATAGCCCTCGTTGATACTGTAAATCTTCCCCTTTTTCTTGATCTTCACATTTCTGTCTGTCAGAATGAATTCTCCAATCGCCTGAAGAAGAGTAACATCAAAACAATTCATGTTCTAATGAGCTTATGTTACACAATGACACACAACTGCAGGCCTACTGTACGCTGTAGTAAAACTGAGAAACTAAATATAAATTAGCCAAGGATGAGGAATCAAAACTACTTCACCACAGCCACAAAATATTCAAGAATTTTATCCGAAATTGAAAAAAGAAGTGCCTCTTTTAATGTGTAAAAAAAAAAAACTAAAGATGTTAAACCATAAAGAGAAGTGAAACAACTCTCAGTAACACGTTGTTCTACAAGTATAAGACGTTTCACAGTTTACTACATAACAATTTTTGTTTTTAAGACTATCTCATGTTTGGTGACTGCGCACTTTGCTCGTATAGTCGTTAAGCTGTAAATGATTCACTTGAATCGTTTGGCGCGCCTTTAATGAACTGATTCCTAGTAACTTGAAATACTGTGACCATGAAATTCTGATATCAAAACTACTTTAATATGTGTTAGTTTATTTAGTCCTGGCATTATTATTCATTATTAATCTATATCATTTCAGCAGATTGAACATTTTGTGCGTACTGGATCCAGCATGAAGAAGTTAACTCCAGCTCCTGTCGTGAGAGCCACTAGCGTGGCGCTGCCGTAAAGAGCGTAACCCGCACACACGATCTGATTGCCTGGCTGTAGGGCATCCTTGTCACTCGGTTCTCCATCTGAGGCCTGAAACAGGAAAAACAACTGAATCAGCAGTCTGTCTACAAAGACAAAAGAGTGAATTTAGGCTCATCGTGATTAAATGAAATTGTACATGCACATCAACATTAAACAAACCCAATGACACCACCTAGAGTACATGTTTGTTACTGCAGTTCTACGTGAAGTGTAACTTTTTAAAGATTAGTAGTAAGAAAAGTTAATATTAAAAAAATAATAAACGTTAAATAATAGACTAATAAGATAAGCTGTACCGTTACTATTCGTTACACTCTAGTGCACTTAATAAAATAAATTTAAAGTTGTATTGAATTCATTGCTTAGCCAATATTTGTCATCAGGCAGGGTCAAAAGCAGTCAGCATACCTCGTCAATCTGCATGGAAAAGTAGCACAAGAACACCAAACATCAAACCAATCCATCTTATATGCCACATGACAGGAAGCTTACATGGAAATACAATTCTATTATTATTTATTTACATTTGCTTATGGGTTTCTCGCATGCATCAAAAAGTATAAACCAAATGCACATGCAACTCCAAACTCCAATCTAGCAGAGAACAGATGCAAACACTCACCCTTCTGTAGATGGCAAAGATGGTGCCTATGGGGGCCAAACAGTCAATGTTGGAGGAGCCATCCAGAGGATCAAAGCAGACTATATACTTTCCCTGTGACAAACAGCAGCCTGAACTGAGTATGCAGCCGAAATGAGACGGCGACCTCATGTGGTAATTATCTGAATGAACTCCAACAAATATGCATTAGCACAGGGTACATTAGACTGACATAAATAGTTTACATAACAGCCATAATTTATTTTGAAACCACACAGACATTTGTAAGGTTTTGTTTACTTAATTCTTCCAGACGTGCAATTTTATTTCCCTGACTATTCAAGTTTTCCCCCTCAATTAACATTGCTAATTGGATGTGTGTGTGATGGAAACTAATTATACTTTTCCTATTCTAATTATTTTGATAAAATGCAGCTCAACATATTCATTATCATTATTATTATTATTAGTTAGAGAGAAAAAAATCCTGCTGGCATGAATACAAGGAACTACCAGGTATTCTAATCTAAACATCAGAAAAAAGTCTTATTTGTCTTGTTATTTACCTTTCAAAACAAGCAACGACGTTTTAAAACACATTTTGAGCTAGATTATTCTCTCTTTTATCTAAAAGAGTAGCAGTACCCTTTTTTTTTTTTTTTTTTTTTTACGAAGAGTAGCAGTACCCTTCATAAGCACATTAATATTTACTTGTTAGACCAGAGTTCATTGCTGAAATAACAACTCCAATTTATATTTATTCTATTCCTTTGGTTCATTCTTTGGTTCATTCTTGAACATGACATCATGTGTTAAAGGAATAGTTAAAAATATTTTGTCATCATTTACTCACTCTCATGTTTCAAACCTGTATTAGGCAACTTTCTTTCTTCTTTGAACACAAAAGGAAAGGTCAGGGCCTGTTGACCTCAAAAAAAAAAAAAAAAAAAGGACAAAAGCATCCTGAAAGTAGTCAGTAAAACTCATGCTACAATTTCACATTTTCTTAAGCCAAACCAATGAAAATATCTCTTATAATATATATGTTCACATCCAAATATGGCATGTCAAGACACGTTTGACACTCATGTATGTGAAGTTTTTAACCAATCATGAAATGCCAAATTCGAATATGAACATATTCAATAAAGCATAAACAAGATTTGAGAGCTACAGCAGGGGGATTTTCAGTGAATATTGCCTTAAATTTCCATGTTTTTTTTTTTCTGAAGCACATGGCTTTAGAAGACTTGGACTATAGTACAACTTTTGTGAAGCTTTTACCATGCACTTTTAGGAGCCTGACTGACTTTATGAAAAGAGCAGCATAAACCTTCTGCCTATCATCTTCTTTTGTGGAAAGAAAAACATACTACAAGTTTGGAACGACATGAGGATGAGTAAATAATGGCATACCTTTCTCTTTAACTGTAAAATAAAAAGAAAAGAAAATATTCATAAACAAGACTTATCACAATGCTCATACTCTTTTCTCAGCAGGAGTGTAGATGACATCCTTGTTCTCCTCGGAAACCATCAAACAGGTGCCATAAGAGGCCTGCAGCATGTTGATGATCAGATCATTGGAAAGCACATCCAACTTCTTCTGCTCGTCACCTGTGACATTCACATGCCCGGCAATGCCTTGACTGTGTTCAGTGAAACCACAACATACTAATATTATTAAAAAGCAGACACTGAGGTTCAGATGCCAAAACACTGAATGGTGGCATTTCATTATTCCTATAAATAATACTGCCATGAGAATTACATATAGTGAAATAGAAATGAACAGCCTCAAATGTAATGGATCATATTATTTTATAATTATTAGAATTATTATAATAATATTATTTTATTCTTTACAAAGACAAGGACATCACAAACTACTAAAAAGGATTTATGGTAGCACTTTTAATTTTCAGTCCTGTTCCACATGTCATAACAATCATGTTCTGTTCTGTTTAGTTATCCATGTGTTCCCTTTCGCTGTTTGCCTGAGTTCTCCTTCATTATTTGTTGCTATGGTTTCTGACTGAGTTTCACACCTGTTCCTTATTTCATTGATTATCTTCCCTGTGTATGTAAACCCTCAGTTTCTCTTAGTTCTTTGTTTGGCATCGTCTGAGTAATCATTGACATTTAATGTATAGTGGCTTGTTGATTTCTCTATGTTCATTAAAGTTTCTCGTATCCCGTTCATCCTGCGTCTCGCTCTTCTTAACAGCGTAGCATGACACTTAACATACTATGTACTTCCAATAACTGGGTAATAACTAGGTACTAACCCTGAACCTACCCCTAAACTTAAACTTAACCCATGTAGTTCCCTTATATTACTGAGTATACTTTCTTAGGTAAGTACTGTAAGTGCACGTACTGTAAAATAAAGCACAGCCCAGTTTATTGTTTAATTAAACATACTAGAAGTGTATCTTACTGTAACTTTACAGTTCTTTAACTTTAACTAGTCTCTAAAACCACTAGGTCTGTGTATTTGACCTCACATATTGATTTTATCATTGGCTGAGCTGAAAGATCTTTCACCCTCTTCTGCTTCATACAGTAAAAGCATGTGTTCACAACACAGGTACGGTAAACTATATTCATTCTATTAATGCAAAATAATTCAATGAAACTTACAGATGAATAAGTCCAGCTTTCCTGACAGCAGATGAAATAGCTTTAATAGCTGTTAACATGGAATTGATGAGCTGTGTGAGTTCTCCGGTGGCCCCCTTCGCCTTCCGCCCCGTCTCCATCACGAAACGAGTGAGGGTCCATACGTCCACATCAAAGACCGACTGATCCGACATTCTTACAGTATCCCGAGTGTTGCAGCGGTCGGACAGGCAGAGACTAACTGAAGAGACTCTAGGCAGTCTTTTTACATACACAGTGAGTGGAAGAAGGCCAAAGTTATATTGGTGAAGCAGATCAAGTGACAGTAGTATAGTCTGAATGCTAGTAGAGCCTGAGCTCAAAGAGCCCAACTTATAAAGCACGTTCCTTGGCTCTCAGATAATTATTTATGTTCACTGTTGACACATGACATATACCCAGAGGTTAGAAGGTCATGGGTCAGAAATCAAAGCTCATGATTGTTTATGACAATCATGTCCCGATGAACACTGGAGGTCTGTTAAATGGATCGCATTAATAAAACTGTGTATTTATTTACATATAAATGTGTCCTCATGACTCAAAATCAAACCTAGAACTGTGACTAAACACATCAAACACATTTAAAGAAAATGGATAAACACCATGCTGCTCATGCATTATATTTGATTCACAGCACTGAAAAGTGCCATTAACATGCTTTCTGAGGACTTCATTTAAATTGTAATCCTCAACAAGCACTGTTTACGCAATATATTTAAGCACTGCTATAGACGTCGCTCTCCAGATTCAACAGATTTGGCAGATTGGCAGACATATTTCCAAACAAGCATGCTCTTATTGCCTTAAATGTGAGTGCTTCCTCTGCTACAGAGCCCAAAATAATAAATTCATTAGGATCAGAATCTTCCAGATGACATTTCACTCACAGAAGAAAAGCTGTGGGCTCCAACACAGGAGAAATCACTGAACACAGACAAGCATTTCTCTGATCATTTCTATACACAAAGGTTGTTTTATACTGCACTATGCTACAAATAATTATCATTAACATCTTAAAATGAGGGTATAATTTATAAACAGATTAGCATGCATATAATTTAACAAAGGTCATGTAGAGCAACACCCCAAAATGTGTCTCAAATGTCAGTTGGTCTCTATGCACCTACTGGCCTTTACAGAAAAGGTCATCTGCTCTTCATTTGGTTGCTCAAACTTGTTGTACAGTATATTTAAATCTCAATACATTGAGGAATACATTGAGTATGACGAAGGAAAAGTAGCCATTTTCATTCACAAATAATATTAAAGTGTTCTCAGAGACTTACTGAAACACAATTAAAACATTTACATACTTTAAAGTCATCATGAAATCAAAATTGACAATACTTATATAGCAGTATTTATTATAAATGATTTATCCGTGCACATTAAACGTTATTTTTTTTATTTGTGTGCCATCTTAATCTTTATTCAAAATAACTTCCCCTCCCTCTTGCACCAACATCTCTTCTCTTCTTTGAAGACGTGTTTACTGGCGCAAGAGTGGGACAACCTCTGTCATTCACATGAGATCACAGCAATAGCAAACCACAACAATTCAATGATCCAATCAATTCCCCATGGACAAACTCACATTTTATCTCGTTCGAGAAGCTGTTTCACTCGGATATACATCACAATAGGGAAGAAAAGACGCAACAACTACAAAGTCTTTTGTTTTGCCAAGAACTTTATTCACAGCTTCCCTTAATAGGGTGCAATAAAGGCACAAGTGATTATTTGATCTGTACAGAGAGAAATGTGATCAATTTAAATTCAAATCATCCTCATGAATTTGCTTCTGTCTTTTAGGTGAACAATAATTTCAGCTGCCAATAACACCCACAGAGATTGTCTAGTGCAGATAACACTGTTTCTCTAAAAGTAAATGTTTTGGTCTCAAGTTTTTCAGTAAAAAAATAATCACTGCTTAGTCCGTGTTCTCTAAAATACTTCTTATATTTCTTTATGGAGGTATAAAGTGTATAAAAAACATTTGGTTTCATAGAAATTAGATCTACATTACAGAGGTATTTTGAAAGTTAGAATATATTTTGGTATCTTTTTCTGGAGTGTCAAGTATTATATATCCTCTTTATTATTCAGAGTTGTACATTCTGACTATTGGTCTTCATTTATGGTGTTTCTGAAAGATGGAGATGTACTCTTGGACGTCATCAGGGGAGCCCATCACCACAGGTGCCCGCTGATGGATGTTCTCGGGCTGGATGTCCAGGATGTTGGTGGTCCCTGTGGTGGCCATTCCTCCGGCCTGCTCCATGATGAAGGCCATGGGGTTGCACTCGTAGAGCAGTCTGAGCTGAAGAGGGTGAAAGAGTTTTATAAGTCTCTACCAGTCCCACCCACATTACTCATCCAATAACATTTAGTTATGGCTTCCTCCTATTGCTACAGCTCCCTCTACAGGCCTTATTGTGGATGTGACCAGCAATGCAGACACACAAGTGAGTGAAGCAATAAAAGCTTTCTCACTAAGGTATTTGAATTATGATACTGTGAAGTGATAGCATGGCACAAAGGTTTTACACAAGTATAATATAATGGAATGGATCCTTGTTCAGGTCTTACAGATAAGAGAGAACAAACATTGACACGCCTGTAGATGTGACACCAAACAGAAGAACTGGAGCAAAGGTCATATATACTTTTCATGTCTTCACTTCATTCTTGTATTTTATTAAATAGTGCAGTGTCCCCAAAACTATCAGGACACTCTTAAGTGATTATATGAACATCATTAAATTAATATATGACTATATTTATCTGAATACATGACAGTATATATGTGAAAAAAGCTCAACAGTTGATTTATTGGTGTGCACATAAACAAAGTCACATGAAACAATGTTTAAATGTACTGTATGTTTAGAAGTACCTTTCCTTTGGGACTCTTCACATTTGCAGGGTAAAGGAAGATTCCTCCATAAACAAGCGTCCGATGCACATCTGCCACCATTGAGCCTACATAACGGGCTCCATATGGCGCACTGCCATCCTGAACACATTTTTATAGTTATTATATGGATGATATAAAATAATCAATGTTTATTTTCAGATGTTTCATGTTTTTGCTTTTTTGGTTCTGCAAATCGGATCAATGTGTATTTGAAATGTATACGTTTGTTCAGCTTTTATATGATTAGGAACAATATATTTTTTTTTAATGAAAAAATGCATACTGTACCTCTGGGAACTTTTTCTTCTGCAGGTACTCTGTGACGGCAGGATCGAAATAAAGGGCATAACCTTCATTCAGACTGTAGATCTTCCCCTTCTTCTTAATCTTCACATCTCTGTCCACCAGAATGAACTCCCCAATAGCCTGACATTTAAATTCATTAATGCATGTGTTATTTAGAACTTAATGTCTATGCACAGCATCTGACATATGCTCTCAATTACCACAGAAATAACTTAGATTCATCCTCATTTAAAAATAGACACATTTTACACTAATAAACATCTTAAATTGGGGCAAGCTGGCAGCCATTAAAATAAAAATTAAAAAAATGATAAACTACTACACTTTTAGAATAAAGGTTCAATGGGGTTCTATACAGAACAGTAGAGTTCTTGACCCAATATTAAAGAATGCTTTATGACAAAAAGGTTCTATATAAGTACAAATGCCTTAAAGACCCCCTGAGGTGAAAATCAAGTTTGTCATGTTGTTTATATGTCTATGTGGACAAACCATGAGCAAATTCATCAGTCAACACCACTGCTAAGTATTTTCTCTTTGAAACTGCAGTGTCGGGTTGAAACGGCCCTGTTTCCTACGGTCACAAACATATAACCAATCCTGTCGTCATGAAGGCGGGGCTTTTCTCTACTGACTTTATATGATGTTCAGAGCATTACTAAGGATGCTAATTTTTAGAAGGCAGCTGTCTGATTTTGAGATGGCAAACGGTAACATTGTTTTTGTAACATTAGCAACACATGATTAGCTGCTTGATAGCTAATCAATCATATCAATTACCATTATGTGTCCAACGTTGTGGAGAGCGATACATAACATACATTACTCTTCTGATACATCGACTTGTAGACAAGCCTGTTTAACTTGCTTTTTCTCTTCTTATTTGGAATCAATTTCTGGTTCAAACATACATGGCTGAATTAAACCTATATTTTCATGTGCAGCGTTTACTACAGTAGAGTTGACCGAGTGGATCAGGTAGTCTGATCTGGTGCGATTGAGTGGAGGCGGGGATTTATTTGCATATTCATGGTCCGTGTATTCATTAAGCAAGGGTGTAGAGTTACATTCAAGCTATTTTAAGGCATGAAGAATTTTTTTTTTTTTTTTTTACAGGAAAAGAACATTTAAATATGTCATTATCAAATTGATGAGTTTTAAGGGATAAAATTATTGACTGCAGTGGGACTTTAAATTATTGCATAATACTTTCAGCGGGTTATTTCAATTTTTTTCTAGTGATAAAGTATGTTTATGAGCTGTTTAATAAATAAAATTTAATAAAAAAATAAAATAAATAAATAAACAAAAATTAATTAATTAATTAAAACTAAATCCATAAAATGATCCCAAAATCGGAACCCCTAAAAGGTTATACACATATGAAGCATATGAAGTGTTCTATAGACACTTTTCTTCTAAGAGTGTAAACAGTTTCAAACTATGTCTCCTAGCTGTATGAATCATATCATGTATTACACATTCTTAGCTTGTTTTGTGTAGACTGAATAAACTGTGATACCAACTGATTCACTGCTAAATGATCCCAAAAGTGATGTGTTAAAAATTGTGTAAGTAAAACGCACTCACTGGATCTAACATGAAGCAGTTCACTCCCTGACCAGTGGAGAGGACAACCATGGTGGCACTGCCGTACAGTGCATATCCAGCAGCCACTATGTTTCTACCAGGCTGCAGGGCATCTTTCTCAGACGGCTCGCTGTCTGTGCACTGTGAACAGAGCAGTCATTAAAGTGTGTTCAGATACTAGGGTGGAATACATGTGGACTGTCATGGGCTGTATACTTGCATATCTATTAAATATATTCAGTCATACCTTTCTGTAGATGGCAAAGATGGTCCCAATTGAAGCAAGGCAGTCAATGTTGGATGAACCATCAAGAGGGTCAAAGCAAACCACGTATTTACCCTTGAACACATGCAAGAAGCTTTGGTTAAATAAATATTACTGAAGTAGCTGCCATACATCACAGCCATTTAATGATGTTGCTCTATTATATGAAGACATTTGACCTTTCCAAAATCCTCAGTCATCTTAAAAAATCATCTCATATATATATATATATATATATATATATATACGTCTGATTTTAACTTACAGGGTTAACAGGGTTCTTTTGACTAATGTATTTCCATGACTTTTAGTTATTCATGAATCCTGGATAAGGGTTTAACAAGTGATTTTTATAGAAATTAAACTCACAATGTTCTCTAGAGCAGAGAACTAGAAACATTTACATTCAAAATTACATTTCCATGATTTTTAAGATTTGTGTGTAATATACAGGACTGGAAATGTCTCTCAGTTTCCTATTCTTGAATGTCAGATTAGATTCAGGATGGGTTTCTGGCCAACACTGCAGGTAAAGGCCTGAATATCACTACGTACAAGATATGATTCATATAAGCATCCATCTCTAGCAGCTAAAATCAGTTAGAGTCATCTGACTAGGTCTCTAAGTTCTGCACAGGAAAGGCAAGTTTATCTTGAAACACACACTTTTCCATTTTTGGAATAGAATGTGACAAGTTACGGTGAACTCATTGGCTATGATTTTGGAAAAAAACATTAAACAAAATATATTTTTATATAAATTGTTTATACACTTACAGTATTAACTTACCCGTCTATCTGGCTCCACAATGATTGCACTGTCATTTTCCTCAGTGACCAGTACACATGAGGTGAATGAGGATTTGATCATGTTTATGACGAGGTCATTGGAAAGGATGTCCAGCTTCTTAACCTGGTCACCTGTCACATTGGTGTTTCCAGCAATGCCATACCTGCCAGAAATATTTCAAAGTCATGAGTTGAATCATATCAGAGGGACTGAAATTAGTTTTTAGGTATTGGTTCTCAATGGTTGTTTATAGAAGTGTTGTATAAAATATCATAACACTATATCACACTACTTCCAGTACACCAGCACTGTTTGCTCATGTGATACTGCAAACATAATATATGTAATGCATATTAATCACAAGTGTGAGAGGGAGGGAAAAATAAACGCTGAAACGCCCCTTTCATCTGATTGGTCAAACCGCGCCGTCTTCAGGACGGCCTTAGAATAGAGTACCTCAGGGATGACGTGTTTTTGTAGGCAAAACCCGGAAGCAAGTTAGCATTTTAGGACTTCCGGTTCCATCGCCCTGAATGGGTTGTTTCAATGGGTTTTTGCTAAATCGCCTGAAATAAGGTCTGTGGTTAACAAAGCCTCTAAATATTTTCACGTTTTGATCTATGACATAAAACACACCAGTTATAACCCACTTGTGTTTTTTTAAACCTTTATTGTGTCTTAAAAATGGCGGTTGCTAACAAATTGCTAAAAGGGACTACTTCCTTTGGCGGGGACTTTAGACGTCATCATGACAAACAGGACATTTGGACAGCATTTCTCATGAAAAAGTGGATAAGTATTCATACACAGCGCAGATCATAATCAGCGAGCATGTTTTTAAATAAAGTTGTTTTCTAAATAAAGTTTGAGGAAGCTTGGTGGTGGTGACGTTGATCCGCGACCATGGTGTGCTGTAGTCCGTTTATAGCCTACTGTTAGCTTTTTATATCTGACGACTGTATTTAGGCTTCAAAATGTATAAATGTTGTGTTAACTTGTAAAGATTATCTTGATAGACAAAACGTGTAAGTGTCATAGCCCTTGGTTAAACGCAGAGCTTATTTTTTGCGATTTTCCAAAAGTCTATGGGAAAAATGCATAGGCTTTCGATCGAGGGAACCTGTGCGCCGCTAACTTCCGGGTTGGCCTACAAAAACACGTCATCCCTGAGGTACTCCATAAATAGTGGGTACGGCATTGTCGAATCATCCCGTTTTATAAGTTTTTGTCGCCACGCGAACCACCACTTGCTGACAAATCAGAAATGTGTTATATTTAACTATAATTAGTGCTGCTGCGAAACTTCGCCTCTAATGTACGACACTTGAGAGATCACAAGTCATACAGTATGCTAACAAGGAGTTTGGTGTATTATATAGGCCTATTATTTTTATTTTTTAGTAGGTTGATAAATGCAATGCAAATAGTTTATATAATATGAATAAAAGTAAAATGTTTACTGTATGACGTATGGGCAACAAGGATTGGACGTAAAAATCAATGATAAACATGACCATGAGAACATGTCCATTTCCCACTCGCCTTTTAATGAGATCACAGGTGTGTGTGTGTGTGTGTGTGTGTGTGTGTGTGTGTGCTCTCCGTAATTGAATGCAAGTGCAACATTATTTTTGCAAACTGAAGAGCTCATAATGTAATGTATGATAATGTATTTTGGTTTTTAAATTTACGTAATATCACTCACTTATATAGTGTTTTTATAATGCGTTTGCATTTGTAATAATTTATATCTAATTTAATTTCTTAATTTTGTTCATGGAGATAACGTGGACATTGTGTCATGGTTTAGTGGAAGATTGCTGCCATTTACTGGAAAACAAACATTTAAAATTAAAATAACATGAAATTTCAAGAACAGCCACTAGATGGCTGCAGTGCATCACTCACGGGCTCATTTGCCATTTCCACGTATTTTTATAGATAGCCTATCTTTTCATTTAGATTTGTGTTTAGACATTAGTATAACATTAAAAATTTATCTTTGTCAAAGTATGATCACTGAAGTATCATTTTTTGCAATTATGTCACAATACAGTCAAACCTGAACATGGTGTTATGTGTGTGTGTGTGTGTGTGTGTGTGTGTGTGTGTGTGTGTGTGTGTGTTCTCCATCGTGGATGTGTTATGGTGTCACCCCTTCACTTCTGTGTGTGTTTTGCATTGTAGCTGATTATTTGTTTGTTTGACAAAATATGTAACAGAGCATTTTTATATAATCTCCCATTCAAATCAAGATCAGTTTTGGTTGCATGCATTGTTGTTATAATAAAATAATGTTTTGCACATTACATTTGACATTGTATTGACTGACTCACACATCTGCCTACACTCTCAGAAGAAAGGTACAAAAGCTGTCACTGGAGTGGTGCCCTATCAAAAGGTACATCTAGAGTGTACATTAGTACCTTAAAGTTACATATTGGGTACCAAAAGTGTACATTCCCAAATGGTATATATTAGAACCCTTTTAAATGGAAACATCCCAGCAACAGCTTTTGTACCATTTTTCCTGACAGTGTAGCCTGGATATTTCTAGTAATCCTGAAGACCTTGTTTAGCTGGTTCAGGTATGTTTGGATGGAGCTAAACTTTGCAGAACATTGATCCTCCAGGAGCAGGACACCCCTGACATGCCATTTACTTTAATTGAATGTGATTTATTATCAACACCTAGTAGTACATCTTAAAATATAGAGCTCATGACAAATGAAAACAAAATAAAAGAAAATACTTAGAAAAATATTACCAGAGCTTTGCTCGACAAACATTAAATGCATAAAGCAGTGGGAATAAACAATACCTTGAAAGGAGTTAGCAAACTTCAGAGAAACATCAACCAATTAATAATGTAACGATAATAACTTTAAAAAAGTGCTATCTAATTAATATACAATGTTAAGAGGGTTGATTTTAAGTTGTATTCCACATATGACAGAATCTGTTAAATGTAGCCTAATTTGTAGATTAATGTATTCGATTAATTTTAAATCAGCATGGTCAAAATAATTTTTGATTATTTGTTTAACACTGATAATAATTTGAACCACTGCAAAAAAATCTCCTCATATCACAATTTATATAATTGCTATTTTTATTGGATTGTATTTCTAATCCAAAGTAAACTATTAACAACATTTTTTTTTATAACCAAAGATTGACACTGTATTCTAGCCTATAACTTTAACATTACAGTTCCTGTTCATAATTTGTATTTCATTTGAAGACCTATAATAGCCTATTGTTGCTGTCCAACCCTGCTAATTTTGTCAGGTATTCAGCAGCCTACGAGTTCACTGATTCAATGATCTTTTTTTTTATCTCATTCTTTCCGCGTGAACTGAATTCACAACGCAATCCAACAGTCCCCATTGACTTTATATAGCGTGATGCTGCCTCCTTGTCATTTCTAGCTTATAACAAAAAATAGAATGTCTAAAAGCTGCTATGTGACAAGGTGTACAGCAAACAAGCTAAAAAACCCAGAACTAAGTTTTTATAAGCTGTCGACCCCAAAAAACGAATGTTTAAGGACACAAAAGTGGATACAGGCAGT
This sequence comes from Ctenopharyngodon idella, assembly GCF_019924925.1. NCBI lineage: Eukaryota > Metazoa > Chordata > Actinopteri > Cypriniformes > Xenocyprididae > Ctenopharyngodon > Ctenopharyngodon idella. The sequence goes on along the minus strand of NC_067224.1, from coordinate 18,674,969 downwards.
GAGACAGAGCACAAGGGGTTATATTACTATAAGAACTACATTGGAGGGGAACGTATGTTTTTTAGCTTGTTAGATTTACACCTTGTTACACAGCAGCTTTTAGGCATTGTTCTGTTTTTTTTGTAATAAGTCAGAAATGACAAGGAGGCAGCCTCACGCAATACAAATTAAGTCAATGGAGACGGTTGGATTGTTTTCCCCCCCGGTGGGCGTGGTTTTCAGATTATACTAAATGCGCTCTGTCTCGGCGCGGTTTGACCAATCAGATGAAAGGGGCGTTTCAGCGCCGCCCACATGCGAGAATGAAATATCAAAGCCATAAACCGATTTGTAAATCACAAACGAAGAATGAGAAATCGGCCCAAAATCTCATTTTCCGTTTGTTAAACTAAATGGAAAAACGAATAAACGAGCCGTCTTTTCATTTCTCGATATTCCATTCAAAATACGAAATTAAATGATCAAATAACCTTTGATAACACTTAGCAAAAATGATATAACCTTTGATAACACTTATCAAAAGTTATATAACCTTTGATAACACTTATTTTACAGTGTCCGTGTACACGTTACATGTACTTGCTTAAACTTGTCCCTCAAATGTGATTGGTTGATTAAAATGTTGTTCCTAGATCAACAAGGATACTGATCCAGTAACATGTTGTACTTGGTGAAATCACGTTCACGTTGTGGGTATATATATATATATATATATATATATATATATATAGCAATGAAATACAACATGGACATTGTTTTTAAACTAAAACGAACACATTCGTTTTTGCAACTAATGTTTTTTGCAACCCAAACTTTTTGGAGTTCCAATCGATCCTGTCAGAGGTGTGCACAAGAAATACTTACAGGTGGGCGATACCTGCTTTCCTGACAGCGCTCGAGATGGCTTTCACAGCCGTGCACATCGCGTTCAGAAGTGTTGTCAGCTCGCCTGTGCCTTTAGCTTTTCTGCCCTCTTCAAGCAGAAATCTCGTCAAAGTCACAACGTTAGTGTCGAAAGATCCCCGGTCTGACATGACTGCAGATTTAAAGATCTTCTTGCTGATTTAAAAAAAGAAAGAAAAAAATCTCGCTGTTGTATTAATAATATGTTTTCATGCAACTCATTCAATCGAGGAAACAAAAATATGAAGGCGGAAATGGTGCTGGAAAGGGGTGTATGGAGAGCTAAACCAATGAGAAAGTGCACAGCCAGAGGCTCAGAGGTGTGACTGACTGACTGCGTGCAAGTTTCAAAACAATGTTGCATTGTGGAAACGGGGGAGTGAATGAAAGCCCCCCTCATGCCTGATCTCTGCTGTGTCATCATGATTATGGGCTTGACCCACTGACGAGCTGAGATTACTACAGTATACGAGTAGCGGCAGTTTTAGGGCGAATTTAGGTTCTTCTGTTAATTCATTTAATCCCACCTGTAATATTTCTTACCAAAATTTCCTTTTGAGTTTGAATGGTCTAAAAGAGTTGCTGAATATTTTTCAGAGAGTGGTCAAGTCAACTATAAATGGAAGTCAGTCTTCAGTCTTCCATGTTTGTACTGTAGGTTTTAGTTTGTCTTACATACTGGTCAGGCTGGTTTATTGGCTGGATTTAGAGAGCTATTATAATTTTACCTATTTTACTCAGTTGTTGTTCAGTTCATCTTAAAATAGAGGTAAACAAACAACTAAAATAGTTCCCCCAACACATAAAACACATGCTCATGTATGCAAAAGATTGAACATATACTGAAACATACTTCAGACATTTGTCTGATATGGATAGTAAGAAATGTAGGCTAAGTAGTGGACTATATGCAATTTACAGTCAGAGCTACGTGGTTATAGGAAATTATCATTGCAAAAACATTTATGCTGTAAATATTCAGCATTTTCCTTATAATGAGAAAGATACAATGATGGCAGAGTTTTTTTTTTTTTTTTTTTTTACAATTTAAGGCTAGCTGTTTCAGATAGGCCCTGACAAGTATTTAATTGATGATTTTTTACATTTTGTGTATTCTGGATCCATACCGAACTACCTGTAGTAACCACTAGAGGTCAGCCCTAATTAAATGTTTCTTAATTCACTCTCCCCACTAAGAGGCGTGAAGAGCCAATTTCAACAAATGTTCTTATAAACTTTGAATACAAACATAAACATTAAAACAGACTGAATATTCAGTATTGGGTTAATAAAGGGCAATAAGCTACAGAACTACCTCCATTCAAGGCTGTTAACTAGTAGGCCATATTTCTTTGATATATGCGCACTTTGTAACATCCTGCCTATTTTTTCTCCTTCTTGGATTGCCAGTACTGTATGTCTCTTTCAAAACATCCAAGGTGCTGCTGTTACACTTACTAATATCTTCAGAAATTCTCTCATACTTTATAAAATAAGTCCATGCAGAGGCCACTCCACTGATTGCCAGTATCTTGTGGATTTCAATACAAGAAACTGGTTAACAGACCCTAGACTCTCTGAAGCCATACATCCTACCTCAACCCTTAATGATCAACCACATCACAGAATAAACAAACAAACTGAAGTAATGATCATGGATTATCCAGGTAATGACACAAGCAGGCTATTAAGTGTTGTCATTATTAAATATGTAAATTTTTGAATGAGGAAATTTTTTTGTAAATTCAGCTACTATTTGGTCTAAAATAGCTTTTTTTAGGACAGCACTAAATAAAAAATAACCATTTTTTTCCCTGTAATTTTGTTAAAATATTAACAGTTTGCAGATTCTGCAAGGTGCATGTCAATCTTTGACCGCAACTGTATCTCCGCATGCAAGTTTTCTGCTTGGTTCCTTATTCAGCTCCACATTAGATTATTCAAAATCCTAATAACTGTCAGAACATTTACAGTCTATTAGAAAGATAAAGTTTGCAAAGTTCATGTATAACCTATTGTTGGCCTGACTTGAGAAAAAGTGAAATGCCCTAGGAAATATCCAGCTGTAGGATTAACATAAACATATTAACTTAAAATAGCCTATAAACTATTATAATAATTTATTTGAAACCTTTAGAAACTGTGTGACTTTCAGAGGCCCTGCTGATATAGTAAGCAGTAAGAGGAGCACCTGCCTTTGTGTACTCAGTTATTTGTACGTCACGCTCTCACGTCAGGGAACATTGTGCGCTCTAGTCTGGTGAAGCACGATCCGTGCTGCTCTACTGCGCATGGGCGAAGAGGACACTTCACCGGGACTTTTACAAAGGGAGCGCAAGGACGGGAGAGGGACATATAAACAAACTTCTTTGAAAAAAAAAAAAAGGTAATTCATTGTTCCTTTTTAAAAACCGCTGGCCGCATACTTATAAACTAGACTTTATCGCTCACTGTCTTCAGGGCGCGTGCGAAACCTGATCCAGCAGCTACAACAGGTCTGCAAACACTTGTGTGTTTTTTTCTGTGGGATATGTTAAGCTGATAAAATGTTGTCTTAGGTTAAATATATGAGAAAATAAATGAATTGTGACAGTGGGATAAAAAAACATTGAATGTAAGCTGCAGTGGACATTTGTAGGTGCATTGGTCGCACGACTCTTGTTACTTGTCTCAAAGCAAGATAAGAGATTACAATATAATTTTAATGGTTAACAGGGCTAGATGTTGTGTGTGCTGAGACTATTCAGAGAAAGGGTGTTTTTACACACCTGTTTCAATAGGCCTATAGAGAGTTTTTGCAACTATATCCTTTGTCAGGAAACATGCGTTCTTGATTCCCCCCCCCCTCGCTACACCATGCGTTTATTTATTTCTTTGTTTGTTTGTTTGTTTGTTTGTGTGTGTATGTAATGTAAGTTGTCTGCTAAATGGTTAGTTTAGGTTTGTAGTTCTCATAACTGGGTACTTGTAGGGGAGAGCAGGAGTGATGTAACACTGTTTCAAGGTCTGTAACTCGGTGACTTTGTGTCTCAAACTTTGATGTTACTATATTTGTTTGTTAAAAATGAAAGTAGTTTAAAAATCCACAACTCCGCCCTAAACTGTATAAATGAAGGTCAAGTGAGTGCTGGTGTTACAACTTGCCTCACTGCCATATGGGTTGTGTTACATTGGACAATTTGTGCAAGAAATTTATTGTTTAATGTATGATATTTTTTTCCCCCCCTGTAGCTCATTTCTATTTGGTTAAAGAGACTGTTACAACACTCCCTGGTCTCCCTTAGTAGAAATATATTTCCCTATACAGCAAATTTCTAAACTCTTCAGATGAAGTCCTCAGGTCACTTGACGGGAAGTAATTACGATGATCGCCTTTCCTGTGCAGATTTCAGGAAGTTTGAAGTTTGAACTGATTTTCACGATAACCTCACTCTAAACGATTGATGTCCTAAAGCTGTTTGGCGGTGGTTTGACTTCTCGAACAGCAATGAAATTCTTATCGTTCTTTCACTACTGAATATATTATCATACCTTATAAGTCATTATCCAGGAATATGCATTAGTTTTACTACCAAAATCTGCTTTGCACCTTAAAATATACTGAAAACCACCTTAATAATACATGCAATAAAAATAGAAGGCTACTTGATGAATCAAAGTTCATCATGTGACATATCAGTAAACCGTGACTATACAAACCATGACTAGACAGTGCACCACGTCATACAAACAAAGACAAAACTCCATCAGGGTAACTCATGTAATGCTAAAATAAAGGCATAAACATTCACTATTTTTTTTTTTTTTTTTTTTTAAACAGAGTGTCCAAGAGAGGACTTTTAGTCAGAAACACTGAAATATAACTTGTGCATTGTGTGTGCAGTGTTGGCATGCTCATTCTTTCAGGTTGGCATCATTGCCATGTACAGTCTGCAAGAGACTCTCACAAAGACATTATTATGCTCTAGTGAAAAGGGTTGTCAGCGACCTACAAATATTATCACCATCAGAAATGAAACCTCTGTTTGGCGTATCTGAAACAAGGGAGCCCTTTCCCCTTTCAAATATCATTTACTGGATGCATTCACTCATCATTTCAACAGCAGACAATTTTTAAATTCTTCTTTGTTGGATTGGATTCCTCTTCTATTCCAGTTGCACTCCTCAAGAAGTCTGTGACCTGTTAGACCACATTAAACTTGTGATAGTATATTTTGTAAGGGGCTAATCCAGAGGAAAATTGGCACATCCACAGGGTGTAAACTGTTCGGTTCTGCTCCGAGACTATGAATGGAAGAAGGCTTTGTGATGCAGAGACATCTTTTGGAGGTAGTCCCAGTTGTTTAAAGAGGGAACTGTTTCAAGATGAAAGTCTTCTAAAGCCTCCTTTCACCGATGACATAATGAAAGACCATATTAAAGAATGTGAGATCCCTGTCTGCCTTTATGCTTGCTTTCCAGAGGGAATCTTATTGTTAAAAGCGAGATGGCTAGAACTTTTCTTTGAAGCTGAGTGCTGTTCATGGGTGGCAATGTGGCCATTTCAAATGAGAAGAGATTTGAATGTGCTTACAGTGTGCAGCTGTATGTGAATTTCACTTCCTGTACATGTGAACACATACATGCTCCTGTCAATTTGAAAACAAAAGGATGTTCTATACACATTGTGTCCCTCATTAAATATTTATCCTGTTCTATTTGTTTTGTACCAACATGCATTTGTTAGCAACAGCAGGCTTGGTTTCTCATTACTTGTTACAAAATAATACATAAATAGAACAAAATAAAACTGCTAAAAAGGATGGACCCAAAAATCATTTATTCTCCCTCATGTTGTTTCAGACCTGACTGACTTTCTTCTGTGAAACACACAAAAAAGGGCGTTTAGACGTTAAATATCAAAATATCTCCTTTCGCAGAAAAAAGGAAATCCGTGCAGGTTTGAAACAACATTTTGTAGGGTGGAAGCGAAGATGTGTACGTTCAGGCCTTCATGGACATATGGCAGAAGCCTCTTCAATTTGCACCTTGCTGAGAAAGCTTTCCAGATCGGGATCAAAGCTCAGTTCATGGTGAGGGGAACTGTCACCTACATCTTTCTCTCTCTCTCTCTCTCAGGCTGTAAAATCCACACTGCTGCTGCTGCCTGTATATACAGAGGAAATTACTTCCACTTTGCTGCTTGGTTAGAATTGTTTGCAAATCTAATCTACCCCCTTTACCATCGCTCCAAGCCTACCAAACATGTCTAGTATAGAGAATCTCTCACTATATTGTGGATGGGTTACCATGACTTTTGAGGCTGGTTTCTAAAACTGCTTCTGATTGATATTTGTTGTACATAAAGTTTGTACATAAAGAAATCATTCTAATGTGCTGATTTGGTTCTCAAGACAAATGTCTTATCATCAATGTTGAAAACGATTGTGCTGCTTAATATTTTTGTGGAAACTTTGGTACTTTTTTTTTCAGGATTCTTTGATGAATAGGTTGGTAGTTCAAAAGAACATTTACTTGAAATATAAATCTTTTATGACATTATAAATGTCTTTACTGTCACTTTTTGATCACTTTAATGCATCCTTGCTAATTATTTTTTTTCCAAAAATCTTATTGACCCCAAACGTATGAAAGGTAATGTAGGCGAATCTGTCAAACTCACTTAATGGCTATAGTTCATGCTTTGTTGTGTCATAATTAAACTTGTTAGTTATATTGTTGAACAATATGCAGACAGAAATGCAATCATGTTTAAATTAGTCATCCGTTATAAATTTGAGTTACTCATTCAATTAGGTAGGTATAAATAAGGTTAATTTGATATTAGTCAACTCGCCATCATAAGAGTAAAGGGTGCTTTCTATCTCTTCAAAGTAGAACACCTATTTCTTTATGACTTCCTGGTGGAAAATATGAGTTGTTTGCTAGTTGCCTTCATTTCTGTGCAGTGTTTTAACCACCTGCATTTGATGCCTCATCAACTTTGTTTGTTGTTTTTCTTGGTGGAATAGGATGTACATTTTGAAATCAAATCAGTCATTTTCCATCACATGCAGTAAATGTACCATCAGTTAAAGCCTTTTCTCATAATAATGCACCCTTTTTTTTGTCCTGCTAGCCTCAAGGAGGGGTATATTTGAGGAAGAGACTCGGGTACAAAGCAATTAAAATCAAGAGGCAGGAGGTCCCGGTCTTTTGTTGTTGTTAACTGGTCGTATCCAATCAGGGACCATCACATTGGCTTGTTGGACACTATTCAAGACACTCATGCTGACTAGAATCAAGATAAACTCTGGCGTTTTGCTGAGGATGTTGTCTAGACGTTCATGTTTACATATTAATTAGGAATTAATTATATAGACAATCAAAGTCCTGTGGGAACTTCCTCTTGTTATTTCCTCATTCATTTAATGATTGCAATATTTACAACAACAAAAGTAAAAAAAGTGCTATTGGCAATTTAATGGAATATTGCTTTGCTTTTTGTAGTTTTGTGTACTTTGTTCAGAGATTTGCCTTGAGCATCCACGAAAGAGCTTCTTAAAGGGTTAATTCACCCAGAAATGAAAATTGTCCCATGATTTACTGATCCTCAAGCCATCCTAGGTGTATATGACTATCTTCTTTCAAAACAGAACAGAGTTATATTAAAGCGATGGGTTTTTGTAAGAAAAATATCTATATTTAAAACTTTATAAACTAAAATAACTAGCTTCCGGCAGACGGCCTACACAAATCGACTTGCGCCAAAAGAGTAACTGCTAAAACGATGTATGATGTAGGAGTAGCGTTGTTTTGCTCTATATTCTGCACTTCTATGTTTGTCATTGCATCATGCATCAGGTCAGAGGTTAGGCTACTCTTTTGGTGTAAATTGATTTGTGTAGGCCGTCTGCCGAAAGCTAGATATTTTAGTTTATAAAGATTTAAATATGGATATTTTTCTTACAAAAACCCATTACTTCGCTTCAGAAGGCTTTTATTAACCTTCTGGTGCCATGTGGATATCTTTTATGATGGATGGATGCACTTTTTTTGGACTTCAAAATCAGGAGCAACATTCACTACCATTATAAAGCTTGGAAGAGTTGGGATATTTTATAATATAATGCCAATTGTGTTCGTCTGAAAGAAGATGGTCACCTAGGATGGCTTAAGGGTGAGTAAATATGGGATAATTTTCATTTTTGGGTGAACTATCCCTTTAAAACCTCCCAACTGAATATAGCTTTGGTCAGTAGTATCAATGCATTGCTTTCAGGTTTTCCCCTTTACTTATGAGAAAGTAATTAGTGGAGACTCTTAATTAGATGAACAAAATGAAGGAAACGCCTTTGTGATTTTTCAAACCTGTGCAATGTGAATTGCTTGTTTAGGTTTGCTGTCTCTACATGGTTATCACAGACTACTTTGTAAAATTTGTCCTTTCCTTTGTTACCCAGAATGGACAGATTGAGTGGCATGCTGCATTCTGACAAAAACACTGGATTAAGAGGAACACCTGGTCATTTGAAGGTTCTTGTATTTAGCTAGAAGCATTCTAGTAAAATAGAGAAACAAAGAATCAGGTTTACTGCATCCCAGAGAGCTCTCAGCACTTTAAGGTTGTTGGCTGCCTAACACAGTGACTTTATTGTAGTCTGTTTTAGAGTTTTGGATTGATTTCTTAGAGTAGGAGGTAGAGATGCTTTACCCATCCATTCACTGGTTCATGTTTACATGTTGAACATGGATAAATATAATGTTGCCATTAACAATGCAAGTTGGCTGTTTTCCATCTCCTTCCTCAAGTTGGGCAGAGTTTAAAGTTTATTGTTTCCCATTTAAAACATTGTCATCACATAGAAGACGTACACAGGTTGTATAATTAAATGCAGTTTTTAAAATGTCAGAATGAGACAAATGGTGGCCCTCATCACTTATTCCATGCTTGTAAGTGGCCGCTGACATCTTCGCTATCCATTTTTAGAAGTGATAACATCACACAGTTGTTCCAGCTTATCAAGTGGTTGTTCTGTATGGCTCTTCACCATATCTTCACTTTTTCATCAAGCATTTTTCATCAAAATGAAGGTAGATTCACATGTAGCAGCGTGAAGATCTTGTCAGGTGACGAGGGAAACGGACTCTAAGCAAAGATGCAGCTGGGATTAGTGGGTGCAGAGGAAAAACTCCTACATTCTTATTGTGTCAGTTGTTTCACAGAGGTCTTTTTGTTGTTCATGACGTATGACATACCCACATTTGCAAGTGACATTCATTTTTGTAAATATGGTTTACTCTTTACATAACTGTGCCATCTGACAGTGAAGTTAACATAAGTCAGTTGGTAGACTGTTTTCTATCTGACCGAGTTGTCTTGCTTCCTATACATTCAGTATGTTAACATGTACAGTTACTGTCTTCATCTGTCTGTCGAAATATATACCGAGCGTCACTTATGTCTATGGGGCAAGCCAAGGCCATTTGCAGTATGATTAAAGGAATATGCTGGATGACTTTTGGACACATTTTTGCCCTGATTTACAGTCTGGACAAGTCAACGCTAGTTGCTAAAAGTCAAAGCCAGTCTGCAGATAAGTTTACAGTGTATGATGGGCACAGACTCAGGTTTTTTTTTTTTTTTTTTTTTAGGTTTAGACTTTGATTCCATTCAGTCTGAGTATAATAAACATTTTGAGCCAATTTCAGAATGCATATTGTTTTTATTTGTCATGTATCTCCTAGGAACAAGGCACATATTTCTGTGTGTTTGTGTAGTGTATGTAGCAGTAGTAGTATGTAGTGTATTTAGTGTTTGATGCTCAGTTTTTCTCTGCAACCATTAAGAAATACGACAAGAGTATGATGCCTAGTGTTTTAAAATATGTTTAAAATAAACTCAGTCAGGTTACTGTTGTAGTCCATACAGCACAGTGGCATGGTGAATTTGAATTTGTGCCATCAAATCTACACTAGAAAGAATGCCCCCGGGAACTCGTAAGAAATGTTGTGCTTGATGATGCCTGCTCTAATTGGTTGTTTTGATGGCTGTTCATGTAGACAGGAGCAAAAAAGACACTTGCTATATTCAGAATTATAGCATACTACTCTTACTATTCTTGCCATAGAAAGATATGATAAAAATAGCAGTAAGAGCAGTATGCTAGTATGTGGTTCCCAATTCAGCAACTGAGTCGATCGTTAGACATTTTATAACAGGATTCCAGCAAGTCTGATTGAAGTGAGGAAAAGATATCAGGGAATGAACCCTCCTCTGATCTCCCCTACACTGACTTCTAAAGTTCAGCGCTCAATGGAATGCAGTGAAGGGTAGCGTTGATGAATACTGAGCTGAAGGTTTGGGGCAGGAACAGGCAGGTCTGAGGAACGTACATCTTTACTAAGGAAAGGCAAGTGCCAAATAGTCCTGGGTGTGAGAAATTCTGAGAATGAGCAGTGTCTGCAGCAAACCAAGTGAGTGCCCAATATTTATGGAAATCTGCCTTGTTTGAGACCTTTCTCTACACATTTTTACCCTAGTCATGAAGTAGCTGGTCTTTTGCTGTTAAAAATGTGTAGGCTATAGACCTTAGTCAGGTTAGACAACATATTGGATTTAACACGGGTGAAAACAAGGCTGTAAGGGATAAACAATGGCACACGCTTCGTAAAGGTTCTGGATCGTAATCTTCACAACTTTTAAAACAGTTTTATAGAGGTTTGTTTACTGAAAGTTTTTTATTTTGAAATATGTTTCGTCAGATAATCAAACGATATGTTGTTAAACAACAGTACAATCCATTGAACGCACTGTAATTCTATCCCTCACAGCTTTAGTTTTATATTCTGACGATATACAAATAACTGGTGATTGATTTATTTTGATTATTATAGCAGTATTGGAGCAAAAAACTCTTGAGCAAAGATGGTAGAAATTTTTTTTATTAGCTAAGCAGCTGGCATTGCTATGAATGGGAATGGTAAAAGTTTTTCCAGGTATTATTGACCTCCTTGCTTACAAAGTAACAAATAAGCCATTATTTGGGCTGTGTGTGTATGTAAACTCTAATGTATTTAACAGCCCATATTTGACCGTATGTGTTGCGGCACACTGACAGCCTACAGAGAGCTTAGTTGACTGACCACTGATCTCAGGTTTCAGGTGAAGGTGTCTACCTCAGCCTGTCGGACTGCTTAAGTTACCCCATCAATGTCAGCGATGTCCTCCTACACACTACCTTTAGGTGTCCAGTGGTTACATGCTGATGCTGTGTCTGAAAGCAATAAACAAAGAAAGCCTCGTTAATTTTCCTTTCAGAACTTTCCATTCTTAAAGATGCATTCAGTAGTTGTTTAGTTAGCATTAGCTGTTTAGTTGTTTAGTTAGCATTAGCTGTTTAGTTGTTAAGTTAGCATTAGCAAAAACATAAGCAACTTGGACATCACTACTCAGGATTTTCTTCATCAAATCTTTCCACCTTGTGTATGCCGTACCAATGTTAACACTCATTTTTTGTCTTTATTGGTCTTTCTGTCTGCTTCTTTGGCCGTACAGGTACTGATTCTCCTGTAGTCTCTGCTGGAAAAACAAGATGAAGTGTTTCATCGTCTAATTTTCGCTCTTTGCACCTTTTAAAAATTGTGTCCTAAAATTAAGCCAAGCCTAAAGTATAGCTTCAAAAGTAAAAGGATGTTAATTTTTAAACTCTGAATTGTTGATGTTGGATCTACAAGTGCCTTAATTAACGCTTTCAGTCATTGGTGAACATAATTTGGTTCATTATTGGTGTTGAGAAAGGGAAGGACACCCTTGTTTTGGGTAGTCTTTAATTGCAACTCTAAAGGAGGCCTCATACCGCATCCTTAAAATGTGAAGACATTGTTTTTATGAGTGCACGCACACCGGCAGTGCCACTTGGTGTCTGTCTGTGGTGCCCAGCTACGTTTCCGAATCTGAAGGCTGTTCAAAATCCTGCAATGTTACAGCACGCCACTCACGTAGTTTTCCATTAAATTACATTAACAATGATTTGGGACTAATACAATGTACATAATAACTTAACCCTAAGCTGGAAGATGGTGTATTGTGCATTTTTCCAGTAGCTCCTCACCAGAACACGAGATCCAGGATCCAGATCCTGGGGGTGGAGACGGGTAGGTTTAGGGATATGTAAAGTGGGAGGAGTTGGATCTGGATCCAACCTCACCTCCTGGATCTAGTGTTCTGCAGTGAGGACCGTCTTGATTTTTCAGCAAAAATGTTTGACTTTCTGTCTCTTGAATGATGTCTGTATGCTTCATATAGAGCTATTATAATATAGATCATCAAACTTCAAACTTGTCGACGCCACTTTGTTTTTGAAGTGAACTTTTTCCTGTTTGGTGATTAGAATCACTGTTTTCAGTGTGTCCAGTGTCCGATATTTGCTATCCTAGCCACAACACGGCAGTCCGTGGCACTTCTCGTCCTGTGTGTGACTGGCTTAACTGTCTCTCTTTTACCCATATATGTAAGCACTAGTGGGGCTTGAAGATGCTTGCTAGGTTTAGGGGTCATCATGACATGAAAAATCAAATTTGCCTTGATCTTTTGACATATAAGAGGTCTTTGTTCCATTTAAGACGAGTTTCATATACCATAAAACATACTCCTCATTATAAACAAAACATTTATTTAATTTAGCTCCAAAAACGGTTTGTGATGTCACATGGGCAAATACATTTATGACTGCCTCTAGAGCAAGACATCAACAAATCGTTTTGGTTTGCTTAAAGGGTTAGTTCACCCAAAAATGCTCCAAAGCTTAATGAAGCGGTGTTTTGAAATCGGCCATCACTATACAAGTCGGTATTTTGTTTTTTTGAGGGTGAGTAATATATGACATTATTTTCATTTCTGGGTGAAATAACCCTTTAACACCTGTTCACCTGTCTAAACCAGACACAAATATTTCTTTGCGTCAAAATCAAGTAGAACCCATGATCATAATTAATAATAAATACACTGGCTACAGATATTATACAAATGCTTAGTTCAGGTTCTGACATACCCTATGCACTTAAGTCTGCTGACAACAGGACAAATGGAAGAAAAAAACGTTCGTTTTGATGCATCCTGTTTAAACGGCTCGTCTGCATCTCAGTAACTGTAAGTAAATGATTTGATAATGCCTTGTCTGTGAATGACAGTTTTATATGGATATGTTTTCAAAACACTTACTCATGTGTAAAAGCGAGTGAGCATTGACACTTTTTCTCATGCAATAATGTTAGCCAATCGTAACAGTGGCCATTTACTGACAAGACTTAAGGGAGACGACCACATAAATCAGCTTTTTGGACAGAGGGTCAGAATGAGGGTTGGAAATTATCATTTTTGTGACTGTTTTGTCTGTGAAAATAACTTTGTTAATATTATAAGTGAACCACAAGGAACATATTAAAACAAATCCATGTCATGACCCCTTTAAATCAGGCTCTCCTTTCACCTCTAAGCCATGCTTTCTGTTTGCAGCTGTTGGCTGCTTTCCTCCCTCTGAAATAAGCTTCTAGATTATCCAGCTAACAATGTTTTAGTACAGTAGTTAAAGGGACAGTTCACTCCAAAATTAAGTGTCATCATTTACTTATACCCTCATGCTGTTCATATCCATATAATGTTATTTTTCTTCCTGTCGACTTCCTGCAAATACTTGTTGTGAACACCCTGTTAATTGCTAAACATTTAGCAATTGGCTTGATTTCTCAGTGATTTTATCATGCTGCCACAGGCTTGTTCCTTTATGTTGAGCTCGTTATGTTCAGATATGCTTTATGTTGCTAACTTCTTTAACTTCTGTTGATAACACACATACAAATACTCTGTGTGAAAAACCACAAGAACAGCCTGCTAATGTTTTTACTTACATGCACTGATAACAACATGCTAACTTATCCTGAAAGCGTCTCTCTTGCTCTTTTTTTGTCACTCCATATTTACCAAATTTCAAACCGGATTTTGTACTGTCTGGTACTTTCTGTTTGATATTAACCTGAAATAACCAGGCTGTCTGTGTGGGATTCAGTGCTTGGCCTCTCTGAGCTCTGTGCCGAGCTAAAGCAAAGCCCAGTTCATAATAGTCCTCTCAGGTTTCTGTTTTCACTAATAGGGGCAGGTTCACCTAGGTAACCAAATTTCCATCTGGATTCAACCTTCTAATGTGTCTTTTCATCCTCCCCTTCATGCTTTCAAGAAAAAATCAAACAAGTTAATGTTTACTGAAAGAAAAAATCACAACAAAGTTTTGTGCATTTGTTTAAACTGCCGAGCAGGATCTCACCACCTGCTTTGTTTATTGAAATGAACAGGCCACCTTTACGTCAACGCAACCTTTTTAGCTGGTTGATTAAAAATATTTCTAAAGGTATTGGTGCTCAACGTGTTGAATTTTGGAATGGACATAATATTCATGAATATTAACAAAATATGCAAAAGCATTATTATTGGAATAGGGAAATTCTATGGAAAAATCGTTGTTGCTGATGATTCCTGACGTTTGCAGTGAAGGAGTTTTGGAGGTGTAAGCAGATTGTTCGAAAAGGTACGACAGAGATCATACCAATTTACCAGAACATAAAATAATTATGAATGCAATGAGTGTGTGTTGCAACTAAGTTGCAGGAGAATGTTGTAAATCAGAGCTTCCCAGACTTTTTATCAACTACACTGCATTAAGGGCTGAGAGCAAGTCTCGCAGTGAATTCTACTTGCACATAACATAACCAATACAACCAAACAACTTTATACAATAATAGTTTAAGGTTTATAATAGTTTAATGTGTGTGACTGCACAGTGAAGGTGCGATTCTAAATTAGAGTGCAATCGTGACATTGCTGAGAGAGTGCGTACACAAATGTACATGCAAATAAATAGATTTAATCTCACGATGATCTCAAGGGATGGTTTGCTACATTTTATGTATTTGAATATGGTTACTGCACTGTGTAGAGTATTTTCTCTTGCTAGAACATCCATTATTCATTCTCAAGAGAGTGGCTGGGCATACCTTAATGTTGTAGCGGAGTACTTTATTTTTATAGGGAAAGCGTTGATTTGATCACGGCTTATCTTGAAAAACGAAGACAATTTGACGTTTGTCGTAGGAGAAGTCACAGTGCAGGACTGTGCGTCAAATCTTCTGACACTGCCAGAATTTCGTCTGAGGTAAAATTTGAACGAAACGGTTGTTAATCGGCTGTTGGTGAACATGTCAAACTAGTGATCAAAGACTACAGATTTTTGCCTAGGATTATAGGATAGATATAGGATAGGCTTTTAGGATTCTCAAAATTTGTCTCAGTCGACCAAATCGTGGCCAAAATCGCACAGTGGGCACCCGCCTTTAGTTGAAGGGGTCTTATAATACCACTTTTACAAGATGTAAAATAAAGTCTCTGATGTCCCCAGAGAGTGTATGTGAAGATTTAGCTTAAAATACCCCACAGATCATTTTTATATAGCATGCTAAATTTCTCTTTTTGAGGGTGAGCAAAAATGCTCCGTTTTTATGTGTCCATTTAAATGCAAATGAGCTGCTGCTCCCAAGAAGAGGGTGGAGTTTCAAGAGCTTGTGTTAGCACTTAGTGTTAGCAGCGCCGATTACCTCGCTCACTGAAAATGTCAGAAACTATTCATCCTTTTGTTCAAATCGGAGTTGGACAATGATGGAGAGACTCAAGAAGAAATGACAACATGTTGAATGCAACAGGATATTTCTGAATGGTTAGTTGATGAATTTATGTAGCTGATGTGGAGTTAACTATCTTAAAGTCATTGATTAGCATATTCTGTCATGATAATCTATAAATCGCTCGTGTGGGAACTGTTGTAAGATGCTTACAGAGCCAGAGAATATATGCTGCATGAAGACAGAACAGGTATAGTTTAGTTTAATTACGGTTATAACTTGTCATGTTGTCATCTTGCTTTTATGACATACTATTGCATTTGTGTTATGTACTGTATTGCAATAACATGTCCTCACCCCTTTGTTGCATGTTCTCGGGGGTGGGGTTTATGTATATTTTAGGGTTAGTGATGTCACTAACCCGGGAAGAAGCTCATAGTCCCTACCAGCCGTTTGTTGTAGTCCTTAAACAGAGAATTCTTTAAAAGAAAATATCTCCCTTTGCTTTGAACTTTGAGCGTCCTAACTTTGCAGATGTTGTTTATGCTCAAACAGCAACATTACACACTAACTAAAGTTAAAAAAGTGAAATAATCAACCACCCCTTTAAGACTATCAGATAAACACCACTTTTGTCTTCTGAGGCACAGATACTTGACTCTTTTGCAGTTAGATGCAGTGTTATGTATTATGTGAGTGTTTGGACTGTGTAAAACTCTTCCAGGGGCTTGTGGTGTGATGACTTGATTAAAAATTCCTTAACCTCAAGCCTTGGCAGAAAAGTCTGCTGTACAGTGACAGATCTCTCCATGAGAGGAAGATTAATACTGTCTTGACCCGGTAAAGCCTCTAAGCAACAGAGAGCTGGTCATGTTTAAAAGGATTCAGTAGCTTTGAATTTTTTTAAAGCTTTTTAAGTGTTTACTTCATAAGATTCACAAATCTTCATCCTACTTTTGAACTGATCTTTGATAATCCATCTTAAGTCCCATTAAAACTGCCTTAAGTATCAGAATTTAAGAATCTTGCATCTTATCCTTATTTATTTCTAAATATCCATTATTCCCCCTCTCAGTAATGCCAGATTATGTGCAAGTCCCTCTAGCTACTGCTCCAAACCCAAACATTACGTGATTTTGTGGCTACGTGACAGAACCCCTATTGAGGGGTCTATTTACAGACTCCTCCACATGTCCACGGCGAGAGGAGGGTTCCCTGGAGTCAGCTTTGCGGTCGATAGACAATGCTTCTCCTAATTTGATCAGTGCTCATCGATTCGTTAAGCCATGCTCGCAATTACTGAGTTCATTCCCAGGCATTCCTTTAGTGTCAAGATCATGAGCTGAGCTGTGTTCTGCAAGATCAGTCCACTTGGGGTGGCATGTCTAATGGACCCGGGCAGCTTGTAGACAAGACTGAGCATCTGACTCCTCTCAAGCTGCCCATTGTTTGGGTTTGCTAATGCAGATTACTGGGTTCAAAGTTGAACAAAAATTGGAAGATTTTTTTTTTATGTCTCTCATAGAAATATTTCTGATGACACTGCAAAATTTAGAGGGTGAATTCCAGTCATTCTGAAAAAAGTTCCCGCATGAATATTTTGCTTATGTTCAAGTCAGTCATGCGAATTCACTGTAACAGAAAGCTGCTTGTTTTGAAAATGGCTTTTCACACTGCGCTTTACCCCAGGTTATAGTCATTCTAAACACTGCTTTTAACCCTGGGTAAAGGAACGATTCACACTAATTAGGAAGAGGGGTTAGCACCACTTTGAAACCCTGGTTTTGGAACCCTGCTCCGGAGCATGGCTAGCACCACTTTTGCGGTGCCAAACTTGTACAGTGTGAAACTATGCTGTGTTAGAATGATACAGCTAGACGCTTAGCAACAGACAACCAATCGGCTCTGCAAATAAGAACGTTAACCCAGTGTTGAGGAATGTACAATGTGAAACGTCAGTTTCTGAATACCCAGGATTAATTGTTAACCCTGGGTAAATTATGAGCCATGTGATATGTGAAGCAAGATAACCCAGGATTCCGTTTACCCGGGGTTTAGGATGACCCAGGGTTAACTATTTCAAGTGTGAAAAGCCCTAAAGTGACTTATGTGTGTGTTCTGTTTGATACATCTATACGCTGTTGACAGTGGACTATGTACTTTTTTAACTGTCAGATTTTGCTTAGATTTTTCTTATTTGAATGCACTTTAAGACTTCATCTGTAGGAAATGATATGAATGAAACCATAAATTTAAAAAAAATCGATACAAGCCCTATTGAAAACTAAATTAATGTTTGTATTCTGTAGATATATATGTGGAGCACTCCAACAAATTTTAGTAGATTATATGTTTTTATTTAAGTTTATCTTATGTTTTATTTTATTTATACTTTATGTACACTGAAAAAAGAATTGGTGTATGTTTTACTTTAAAACAATTTTCACTCAGAAATGCAAAGAATTTACATGTAACTACAGAGCCCCGCACATGACATGCAAGAAAAAAAAGAAGTAAATTGTGCGCATGATTTACTAATTCGTTCCCACGATTTATAAATCGTGTGGACTATTTACTATTTTCGCTGCTCGATTTGCTAATTCATTCCCATGATTTATAAATCGTGCTCACTATCTCCGTAGGTAACACATTGATTTAAATGAGAAATTTTGAAGTAGAAAGACTGAAAGGCATTTTTACAGTGTAGTATTATGGGATTATTTCAAATGTATGTAACAGGTAATTAATGGTACAGATGTATGGCGTATAATACTGTATGTATTGTAAGTTTCACCAAGATCCGATTCACACACATTTTTATAATTTGCACATCTTCTCATATTATAGTTTTCTCATGAGTTCCTCCAGTTCTCAGAGTTCTTGTAATTACAGGGACGGGCTGGATATGGGATTCCTGCTTTGATGTGAGCGTACAGTGACCTGTAGGGTCACAATGGCACTGTCTGTTCTCCTCCAGAGCTCACTTATCACAGCTCTCAACTTCCTGCTGAGAGCAGAGCTTCAGTGATCTCCACACAATACAGTGCATTATCTGCAGGAGGGTGCGCTAGTGTTGTCATAACCTTATGACCCTTTGACCCCTCACACCATAAACAAACAAAAAAACAATATCGGTCAGGAGGGGCAGATGGTCCCAAGGAGCTCAGCTGAAGTTGTCCTACTGTTTCACATGAATAAATTGTTACTTTTAAAGAATCTGAAGCTATTTTCTAAAATCTCTGAGCCATGTAATAATGGAAAATAATGTTTGTGGAGAGGACTGGGCATATACAAGTGATGTGTTGAGATGGATTAATAAAATAAAGTCTTTAATCTCTGTGTTTTCTTGGTGTAATGAGCTTTGCTGAAAGTTCTTACAGACACTTACAGAATTGTTATACATGTTAAAGTTTTGGTTTGTTTTCATGTTTTCTTTATGAAAAGCATTGCTCTTTGCGTGTATATTTCTGATCAGCTGCACATGTGCACTCTGAAAAGTTTGAAATGACTAGTCACAGCTGTCAGCACCATTTAGCATGTCTGAACATCAGAAACATTAAACAGGCATCATCATGTCCATGTGCAAAATCAGCTTTAGCTGAAGGGGACAGTTAAATTCATAGTATGTCAGATATCATGGATAGTGACTACAGCAGAGAACCAGCTGCTTCTTCATCCGTGTATGTTTATACATTCCTATGCCCGTGTGTGTGTGTGTGTGTGTCTGTGTGTGTTTTCTTTCATTCTTTAAATGCCAAAGGATCAGTCTACATCATCCTATTGATCTCAGTATCTCTTTTTCTTTCTCCAGGCAGTGCTTGTCATCTGTTAAAGGGATTTCCTGCTGCATGCTTTATTTGGAGATCATAAGCTCTGAAAACTGTGGGCCTTCTCACTTCTCAACAGCAGGTGAACTTTTTGTTTGTTTCTTCTTCTTTTCTTACCGAATGAGCCAGCCATTTTGGACAGGGTATATGCATGAATGCCTTGATGTGTAAACAAATGCCAGAAGGCTGTTGTTTTATTAAAAAGTCAGTTTGGCCTCAATTTCTTGAATTTTTTTTTATTTCCATGGTAAAAAAAAAAAACAAAAAAAAAACTGATGGGTGTTTATTTAGAGGCTTGTTTGTGATTTTTACTTTAGTTGCTTGTGTGTGAATCCTCAGACAGAGACCTTTTGTGAACATACTGAATACTTGTCAATGGTTAGATGCTGCTGACATGCTGTCAACCACAACACTCATTATACCTTTCAGAGCACACACAAGTGTCCATTTACAGACTATAATGTCTCTTTCAAACTAGGGAAAGCACCACACACACACACACACACACACACACACACACACACACACACACACACACACACACACACACACACACACACACACACACACACACACGGTCTTAATCTGGTAAATGATTATTTTGATGTCCTCAGCCAACCATTTCAGTTATTCTTCATTTGTAGTCTAAACTTCTTTTCATGCACTGTAATGCATGTTAATTGCTCCTAACTTGAAGTACATTTTGACAATTAACATAAAAGATTTAGTTAATTAACTTTTTTGTGTTCTTGCAAACAAAATGAGTTATTTACTTCACTGTAAACTCTGGTAACTCTCCAAAAACCCACATTAACAGAAACTGAGCATAACAAAACATTAATCACTACTAAATCTCCCTATTAATCTTGCACAAAAACATTATGTAACACTTAATTTTAGCATTTACTCTCCCTTTTGAGTGCCATGGGCAAAGAATGCTGGGAAATGGAAATCCCAGCCCAGTTTCAGTTAAACTTAAGTTAGTCTAAATAAAAAAAAATTGGTTCATACAACTCAAAACAATGAAACGGTTCTGTTTACTTGAAATATGTCAGTGCTGTGAACTCAAAATAAAAAAGGTTCTAAATACTCATAACAGTTAATTTAACTTAACAAATGTAAGTTTGTCCTATTCAAACCAATTAAGTGTTTTGAGCGTTAGGGTTTACAGTGTGTTCAAAAGTTCTGGGTTGGAAAAATTTTAATTGTTTTTGAAAAGTCTCTTATGCTCACCAAAGATTTGTATTAAAATACAAAATTCTAATAACTAATATTACAATTTAAAATAACAGTTTTTAATGTTTAAAAAATTAATTTATTCCTGTGGTGACATTACTCCAGTCTTCAGTGTCACATGGTCCTTCATTCTTATATGCTGATTTGGTGCTCAAGAAACATTTCTTATTATTATAAATGTTGAAAACAGTTGTGCTGCTTAATATTTTTATGTAAAACTGAGACTTTTTTTGTGGTTTCTTTGAAAATAAAATTTAAAAGAACATCATTTATTTGAAATAGAAATCTTTTGTAAAATAATAAATGACTTTACTGTCAAATTAATACACCCTTGCTGAATAAAAGTAAAATGTCTTACTGACCGTTGATTGACTGACTGATTATAAATGCCAGTCTGGGAAGCAAGTCAAAGCCCAATCTAAGTATTCATGCACCCCATCTCACTATTGTTCAGCCTATTCCAGCCTCAGTTGTTATACAGGAAGCAATTAAAATTTTTACTGCCAGATTGTGTCTAGTGGATTCGTTCTAGTCATGAGAGGTTTTACAGAGCACGCTTTAGTGTTCTGACAGTCCGACAGATCCCATGGGGAGAATGGGACTGGTGCGTGTGTGTGTGTGTGTGTGTGTGTGTGTGTGTGTGTGCTGGATGGCAGTTACAGGGTGTAAATGTGGGGGTTTCCTCAAACTGGCTTCGTCTACCAGTGTCTAACCCAGATGGGATCCTCACAGTTTCTCTTCCTCGACTGTGTGGTGAGACAAATCACTTCACTGTGACAACACCATTATCTATGTCTCTCCCACACTTGCTGCCAGTAAACATCCAAAATCTGTTACCCTATTTCAGACAACAAATGGCTATGACTTGGGTATCTCTTTTGCTTTCTTATTTGTTAACTTAAGACTTTTAATAAAGTGCATTTGATGTGTCAGAATCGTTAAGGTTTCTACTTAATTTCTTTTCCCACCAAGCGCTCCTCTTTCATTTTCAGACAACATTATATGTCTTATCAATTAGCCATGGGAATACTTTGTTCTACGTGTCTTTCGACCTTAAAGAGCATCTCTCAGTTACTGCTGATAAGCTCATGGCATATTGGTCTGCTTAATATCAGCATGAATCGCTGAAGGAAGCCATTTAATGGCCATCCTTAGCCATGACGTTACCTCAGAAGTCCCTCTGGACCAGCTGGAGACAAAAGACTACTAGAGCAGTGACCGGCTAGTGGAGATCCTATCTGACTCTGAGACTCAAATATTGGGGTTTTAACAGCTGGTCCAGTCACCGCTCAACAGATGGCTGTGCATAAACAGTGGATGAGGGTTAGAAAATGAATTCAGACAGAATACATTATGCCACTAACAAGATCCTTTGACACATTAATGTTAATTTATTGTTATTATGTCTCTTTTTCAATTTGGAAGCTGTTTTGGTAGCTGAGGTTGAGCCAATTGTTGCTTTCTTTCACCTGCGTCTGTTGATGGCATCTATTAGGGTGAGTTTTACAAAGCGTAACGGAGTACCTCCCTGAAACATATTGTTGCTTCCTTTACGGTTGCTCACTCGATTGAAAGCATAGCGGATGAATGATTTCCCAAACTTTCACAAGGGATGCTTTAGGTCTTTGTTGTGCTGATTTCGGGCAGGGGAACAGCTGTGGAGGCTTCAGGATCATAGGGACTTCTAGCGTGGGGAGCAGAGGGAAAATTGATTTTTAACGCATTTCAAACAAAACTTGGTGGGATGCTTCTGCTAAAGCCAATGGTTCTGAAGCGGTTAAATTAAATGTACCTGAGTTTGTATAAGTTGTACCAGTCCCTTCTGCTGGTAATTGTTTTTGGAGGGTTAATGTCCATTGGATGCCAAGTATAGTAAAGTTTGCTCATTCCATACATTTCCCAGCCAATTCCACCCCCTCTCTTCCCAGCCCCCTGGAATGGGCCCTTTCTCATTAGCACCATTATAGCCTAGCCAGCTCAAGTGGTTAAGCCAAACAAAACCCTTTAGCCTTTAAACGCAGCTCTAATTAAGGCTGGCAAGGTGTGTTTAACGTTGGAATTTCTTCTGCTTCTTTGTAACTGCTGTCTAAAACATTCCTGTAGTGTCTGTCAACAAGGAGCGCCCTTTGGGTTCCCAGTGATTTATTTTTTTTATTTTTTTTATTTTTTTATTTGTCTTGTAAACAGTAAATCTTAATTTGGAATTAGCATGTAGGTGGGAATTGTAGGAACAAAGCATCCTTTGAATGAATAAAGTGAACCTTTTTTTTATTATTCTGTGTAGCAGTAACTATATTTGTATATTTTAATATACATTTTAAATTATTATTACACACACGCACACACACACTATATTGCCAAAAGTTTTGGGACACCTGCCTTTACATGCTCATGAACTTTAATGACATCCCATTCTTAATCCGTAGGGTTTAATATGGAGTTGGCCCAACCTTTGCAGCTATAACAGTTTCAACTCTTCTGGGAAGGCTTTCCACAAGGTTTAGGAGTGTGTTTATGGGAATTTTTGACCATTCTTCTAGAAGCGCATTTGTGAGGTCAGGCAGTGATGTTGGCGAGAAGGCCTGGCTTGCAGTCTCCGCTCTAATTCATCCCAAAGGTGTTCTATCGGGTTGAGGTCAGGACTCTGTGCAGGCCAGTCAAGTTCCTCCACACCAAACTCGCTCATCCATGTCTTTATGGACCTTGCTTTGTGCACTGGTGCGCAGTCATGTTGGAACAGGAAGGGGCTATCCCCAAACTGTTCCCACAAAGTTGGGAGCATGAAATTGTCCAAAAATATCTTGGTATGCTGAAGCATTAAGAGTTCTTTTCACTGGAACTGAGGGGCCAAGCCCAAACCCCATAAAACAACCCCACACCATAACCCCCCCTCCACCAAACTTTACACTTGGCACAATGCAGTCAGGCAAGTACCGTTCTCCTGGCACCCACCAAACCCAGACTCGTCCATCGGATTGCCAGACAGAGAAGTGTGATTCGTCACTGCAGAGAACACGTCTCCACTGCTCTAAAGTCCAGTGGCGGCGTGCTTTACACCATTGCATCCGACGCTTTGCATTGCACTTGGCGATGTAAGGCTTGGATGCAGCTGCTCGGCCATGGAAACCCATTCCATGAAGCTCTCTACACACTGTTCTTGAGCTAATCTGAAGGCCACACAAATTTTGGAGGTCTGTAGCTATTGACTCTGCAGAAAGTTGGCGACTTCTGCACACTGTGCGCCTCAGCATGCCCTGACACCGCTCTGTGATGTTACGTGGCCTACCACTTCGTGACTGAGTTGCTGTTGTTCCCAATTGCTTCCACTTTGTTATGATACCACTAACAGTTGATCGTGGAATATTTAGTAGGGAAGAAATTTCACGAAAGGTTGCCACCTGTGCAATAAGACCAATCACGGTACCACGCTTAAATTCACTGAGCTCCTGAGAGCGACCCATTCTTTCACAAATGTTTGTAGAAGCAGTCTGCATGCCTAGGTGCTTCATTTTATACACCTGTGGCCATGGAAGTGATTGGAACACCTGAATTAAATGATTTGGAGGGTGTCCTAATACTTTTGGCTATATATATATAATATAATTATGTGAGTACATGAGAGGTTAGAAACTAAAATATTATGTATTTATTTTGTTTTGCCATAAATATATAACAAAGATTTATATTTTTTATATAATAATATAAGAAATATAGGTAATACTTTACAATAAGGTTCATTAGTTAAACATTAATGTATTAACTAACATGAACTAATCATGAGAAATACATTTGTTACTGTATTTACTAATCTTCGTTAACGTTAGTTAATGAAAATAGTTGTTCATTGTTTGTTCACAGTGCATTAACTGTTAATAAGATTTTAATAATGTATTAGTAGATGTTGAAATTAACATTAACAAAGATTAATAAATGCTGTATGAGTGCAGTTTATTATTAGTTCATGTTAACTAATGTTAACTAATGAACCTTATTGTAAAGTGTTACTGAAATATAATACAAATATTAAAATGTCTAATTGGTCCATATTATCTATATAAAAGCAGAGGATTAATATTTGATTCCCATAAACGGTCCTCTGAGGTAACCTTGTGTCAGTTTGAAATTTTTTTTTTTTTTGAAGGTCAAAGAGCCTCATAGACACAATTATCTAACACAAAGAACCAAACAATTTACTCTTAATCCTGCACTATAATTTGATATGTGTTTTGATGAATAAAGCATGGTAGTGCAGCATTCTATGGCCGTAACTCTGGGAGGCTCCCCTGGCCTCCAGCCCTCTCAAGGCTCTTTATCATGAGAAGAACGGCCGCTGGGCCTCTCAGTCTGCCTGGCTCCACTAGAGAGCTAAACAAATAACTGGCTCCAGTCTGTCCTTGGTCAAATGCACGCTTGGACAGAGGTGAGGAGATTTTTATTTAGTTCCAAAAGTGGTAGAATAAGATGAGTAGAAAAAGACATCCATCTGTCAGACAAAAGAGGGTAAAGATAGTGAGAGTGTGTGGCCGACATAGGGACTACCCACTCTCCTCTATACACCCTGTGGAGTGGAAGGGCTGGGTCATTGTTAAATGAAGCAGTGAGTTTGCTCTGCAGCGCTGTGTGGAGTGAACAGTTTCCTCTCGAGTGCTTGTTTTACATCACTTAAAATTGTATATATATATATTTTTTTTCTCTTATTGAAGCAGTGAGACAAATGGACTGTTGGTTCTTTGGTATGTATGTTTTTCTTTCTATTTTTTTCAAATTGGTAATTTAATTGAAGTTAGTTTGGTGATTTCATATGGACGATGCTTCATAGTTTTATGTAATTTAATTGTATTTGAGCTTGGGGGAAATGAATAAATTAATATTATTAAATAGTTTTTATGTGCTCATGCACCCATTTACTGAAAATGTGTATGTTTGAAGAATACAGGCCTGTAGATGGCAGTGTTGTCAGAAAATTGCACTTGGACTTGCACAAAAGCCTTGTAGCATTGAAACCCCAGTTTAGTCTGGCGTAGAGAAGTTGACGCAGTCCACAGTGTCTGTTGGCTTCATTTATGTCCTCCGTCTGCAAGCGGACAAAAGTGGAGGTGTGTTCACTGCTGTACATTTCTGCTATTAAAAAGAAGTTGAATATTGTGTTGGATCTTCCTGGAACTATTTGGTTAAAAGAATCCTGTGCTTACAGACACTTTTGAAGACATACTAGGTTTACAGTTTTCTGTGATTTATGGGTTCATATTCTTATCTCAGTTGCTCTGAAAATCTGCCTGTCACTAAAGTTAGACTGTCAATCGTTCATATGATTTATTTTTGGGAAAGAATAATTTTGGAAAGACAAATTATAGTGCAGAAGAAATAAACTATCAGTGCTCTCTCTGGGAATAATGTTGTCTTCAGTTTGTTTGTGTGTGCCTACCTAACCATTATTTTGGGGACAAATGTTGTAACCAGAAGCTAAATCTGCCAAAACCTCCTTTTGGGGATTTGTAAAAATGGTTTATATGTATTTTTTAGTTGTAAAATGGTAGTTTTGTGTGGCATTTTACTTAATTTTGTCAGCTCTTTACCTTTGAAATAACTTTGCTGTCTTTGTTTGTAACATATTCTGTGTGTGTGTGTGTGTGTGTGTGTATATATATATATAAGCCCCTTTCTGTTATCAGGAAATAGAGTTTTAGATTATAAAGGAAAGAGCTCAGCTCTTCTTCAAAAGCAGCTCTTTGAAAACTGTCATTACTGCAAGTCAGTGTCTCACTTTACCAGACCTCTTGACATTAGACTCTTCACAGAGGTGGTGTAATGTTTTTGGATTATTTATAAAAATTTATATGCACAATCATAGCTCAGATGTCAAATGAGTCTTGCTAAATACACAACTGTTCAAAAGTTTGGGGTCAGTAAGATTATTATTATTATTATTATTATTATTATTATTTTTAATTAATTAATTAATTAATTAAAATAAATTGATCAAAAGTGACAACATTTTTTATAAAATTTATAAAATAGTATACATGTCTTTACTATTTCAAATAAATGGTGTTCTTTTGAACTTTCCATTCATCAAAAAATCCTGGAAAAAAAAATCAGTTTCCAAAAAATATTAAGCAGAACAACTGTTTTCAACATTAATAATCATAACAAATCATAAGATCATAATCATAAGATTAAGTGTTTCTTGAACACCAAATCAGCATATTAGAATAGTCTTCAGTGTCAAATGATCAGAGTAATGGCTACCGAAAATTCACCTTTACCATCACAGGAGTAAATTACATTAAGTAAATTAAAATTTATTCACATTCTGTACTGTATTTTGATCAAATCTAGCATAAAAGACTTGTTTCAAAATATTTAAAAAAATATCTTACTGACCACAAACTTTTAAACAGTAGTTTATCTATAATCTTTCATTATTAAGGCATTCCACAACAATCTATTATCTCCAATTTCTCTGTCAGCATGACGTACGAAGGTCAAAAACCTCTTTAACCTTTGACAACACTAGATAAGGTGGTTTGGAAAGGCACAAATTGACTTTTCATATGGTCTTGCATTGCAATCAGACTGATTTGTTCTAAATAGTGTCCATGTCGTATACTGTTTGTTGTCTTCCTTTAAGCTTTAAAGTTGTTTATTGATTCCAAAAGTATCAAAATGTATTTGATTATTCCACATATTCCATAATATATTGCATATACAGTATTTATGTTTTAGGGAGTATGAAAACAAATAGAGGCTATAGTAGCTTTGAGTGAGGTCCTTGTTACTGATAAGCAAACACTTTGCCTTCACTTACTAGTGAATCTACATCTGTATCACAGGACGCCGTTTAAGGCGAAAAGACCAGACAAGAGGGTGATAATGATAAAAATAGTGTCCTACAGCCCATGCGAACAGGTCTGTGGTTATGATTAAGTCACTTTCTCTTCAGGGTTCTTTATATTTAGCTGACCTAAATCAGGTTTGGGGCCGTTCAGTCTGATCTTCAGTTTAGAACTGGCCGTCTAGTGCATCAGCCGCTTGCAGGAGTTTGCGCTCACAGTTTGAGGTTTGACTTTGGCTTTTCCAGCAAGTTGATGTCGAGCTCTTGGAATATCCTGGATACATTTGATTCGAATGAACCGGGTAATCACAATGTGGTTAAATTATTGTAATTTTTGGATTTTTTTTTTAATTTAATAAACCAATGCAGCAGTCTTTTATACACTGCAGGGTTTCAGTGTTTGTCTAATTTGCATGTAAAGATGATTTCTTTTGGTTTCGCATTGCTTAGGCTGAAAAACCAAAGATGAAATAAAAGTGGTCTGCAGTTTCAGAACCCCCCTGTGCCTGTCAAGATAATTATAAGCTTTGAAGCTGGATTTGGAAGAAGGGGGATCAGCATGGTTGTCGTAAGTAATGGTTGGGGGCATTTGAGCCCGGGTCAGACCTTTGGCCCCCCTGCCAGAAGCTAACACGAATGCACAGGTGTGTTCAGCCCCTCTCTTTTCTGAAGTTCTTTAGTTCTGGCTTATTCAAAACTCAATGCTATAATGAAATTCAGCTGCCTGCTTTCATGGTCAAGTTGCTGCTGGCAAATCCCCCTTTTCTCCCAACTCTTGTCTTCATAATGACTGTGGCTGATGGGAAGGGGAAAATGGTGTTTATGAGTGTACATTAGGCTGTTTTTTTTCCCACTCTCTTAAACACTGGTGTGAAAGATCAAAAGGGAGTTTGTACATGTGACTGTGTTTCTGGCACATAGTTTCGGAGGGAAGTAGCATTATGAAGTTTAACTTGTCTATTGCTGGCTGGTTTGGTCATAAAATAATTTGGTCATCTAAATCGTTTCACTTGAGTATGTAATCTTGCCCTCTCGATTTTCTGACTTCAGGTTGTCACATTATAAATGCCAGGAGACTCTCTCTGAAAATTGTCAATGGACACACCTGCAGCTCCACTTCAAACTACAACAGCAATATCCGAATCGGCCGTGTGGCCTCTCAGATGCTCCTCTTCCCCTGAGGATGTAAAGATCATGTTACTTTGACCCATTATCTGAATTTTTGTGAGAACCACATGAGGCTCTATAGGTGGTCTCAGGTTTAAAGTGGTTAGTTTTAAAAAGCGTTTTGGATGTTGTTAAAGGAAACTAAAAATCTGTCATATCGCCCCATATCACTTGTGTTTTGTGGGGGGAAAAAAGATGATATATTTAAAAAAAATAAATAAATAAATAAAAATCAGGTTACCCCAGCCTTTCATACTCCCAAAATGGACATAAAGCATCATGCAAAACATTTGAAGCCTTATGATAGATTTGTATGAGAAACTGATAATCTTACCCTCCATAGCTTTATATACATAGTTGTCACATAGAGCTGCGTGATTAATTGTTAAAAGATTGTGATCTTAATTCTAAATGTCAATGATTCGGCTGTGTCTATTAAACCTTTGACAAGTAGCCTACGATCACAGCAGAACATTCAGATCTGCGTTGGTGCTGCCGCTGACCCAGAGAGAGCAGTTGTCATGTATAGATATGAAACGGCTTCACAAACCGTCTTTTCAACCACACTGTATCAATATTTCTGTGTTACTGTAATTCAGATGATCACACAAGTACTGGGATAAAATGTTATAGTTAGGATATAAACACTGGTGTCTACGGTTGCGATCATAATAGAGTAAATCACCTTTTGAAACTTGACGCTTCAAATAAAATTTTTATTCATTACATGGTTACGGCAGTAGGTGGTGACAAGTGACTGTTAAAAATGTATTTGTCATTGAATCATTCATTCAAGATATTCATGCAAAAACACTTATTCATCCAGTAATTGAAACAAGTGAAGCGAGTCATTGAATCATTCATTCAGACTGATTTAAAAAATATTAATTCAAATTTATTAAATAGTTTTTTTTTGTTTTGTTTTGTTTAATTGTCTTTCTTAAACAAACAAACAAACCAAACAAAAAATCATTATTCTTAGGATATATTATTATTAGGATGCATTTATTTGATCAAAAATACAGTAAAACATACAATATTATAAATTTTGCAATTAAATTTTATTTATTTATTTTTTAATTTTTCAATTTTCAGCAGCCATTTCTGCAGTTTTCAGTGTCACATGATCCTTCAGAAATCATGGAAATATGCTGATTTGCTGCTCGAGAAACATTTCTTATTACTATTGAAAACGGTTGTGCTGCTTAATATTTATACATTTGATAATTTGTTTTTATGATACTTTCTTTTTTTTTTTTCAGGATTGAGGGAAATATGTTCAATGAATAACTTGAATTGTGGCCAGTTTCCCCATTCAAAACTAATGTATGCCTTAACCACACTTGAAATATAGAGCAGGAATCCAATTTTTTCTCAAACAGTTTACAATGAATTCTGTGGAAGGTGTGGTGGAAAGAGCATTTAAATTAATGACAAGTGACAGGGAAAGTAGGAGTGTTTGTGCATTTTTCTAAAGCAATACACCTTACCACTCCCATTTTAGATCTGTCTCCAGCAGTGGAGCGTATGTTTGTGTGTGTGTGTGTTTAAATGCAGATCCTTGTACGGACCTGCACTCCATGTTTAAATGCTGCCTCTGGCTGTAGTGTTGTGTCAAATGACTGCCTCGTCATGCTACCCTGCCCTCATCTCTGGTGATGTGCTATACCTCCCACTAGCATGCCACGTTCTCTTGTGTAAGAGATATTTCCTATGTCACTTTCCTTATGTTCATGAAACTCTTTTAAGAAACTTTCTAGCATAAAATATATTCTGCAACAAGGCTTTGTAGCCCCCTTCCTAGGGACTGAAACTGAATAGTTAAGTAGTTCAGTAGTGCAAATTTATAAAAGGAATTTAAACATGGACATTTTATTATAGTTTTAATTAACAGACAGGCCATATCACATGTCCAGAGGTGCTTGTCTGTGCATCTCTCCTGTTAATTTTTGTTTTTGAAAAGATTCACTCATATTCTAATATTCAACTACAGACTTTTCTAACAGGGTGTTAAAACAGGGAGTGACACTGAATGAGTAAAAATTATGAAACACGCCTTTCCGTTTAATTTCGCTATCAGTAAGAATGATCTACCTGCAGTTACACGTCAAGGCTGACCCTGTTTGCTATTAACAAGCAACCTTCTTGATGCCAACAGAGGACTTAACTTTTTAAGAGTGTTTGACTGGACATCTTTTTCTTTACACCGAGGGTCTCTTGTTAATGGTCTGGTCACTGATCTGTTCAACACAGACGGATGCATCCTTTCCTCTTATAGGACCTCTGACATCTGAGAAAGTTAGCTAATCTTAGCTGTAATATACACTCTGCGTTGCATAGATGCTTTGGCTTATAGGTGACTGCAAGGCCGTAGTAACTTCATTCCCTGTGACTAGATGTTGAAGAAGTTTAAGAATGACTGAACAAGGTAGGTGCGCTTTTTAGTCTGTCACATCTGCAGCATTGCACCTTTGCAGCATGAACATAGAATATAGAATATATCTAATGTTTGTGTGTGTGTTTTTGACTGAACCTGAATTGACCCTTGAAGTGTTTTTGTCTGTAGAGTTAGTGATGCAAACTAAGCTGTATGATATTTTTAAATAATCACGCATTCTGGGTTTAAAATGTATTTTAATGTAAGCCACTCATTCTTTTTTAATGGCAGCATTTTAGCATGTTTTGACAAGCTCAGAGTTGACTTTCAGTCACATGTGTGTATTTTCGTCCAATTCCACATTTTTGTGTCTTTGTTGAGACTGAGTCATTTTCTTTCTTAAAACTAAACAAATGTCCGCACAGTGTTGAATGTCTCATTGTTTACAGACTGAAGTGATTTATTGATGAACTCTTTTGCTGTGCTTGTTAATGGTGAAAAGGAAAAGTTGTCCTTTTGTCTTCTTTTCAAATAAAAAAAGAAATATCAAAACTTCACAAATTTTTGTCCTAGTGTCTGTTGAATAAGACATTGCACAACATTTCTAAGTGGTTACCTCAGTTTGACTGTGAACTTTGGCTGTGCTGTATGTTTCTGCAAAAACGGAGGCATGCTGTTGTTGTAATATGTGTGTGTTTTGTGCGAAATGGAGGAAATTCCTTAACACGTCCTGTGTTTCGTAATACTCAGGACTGGTCCAATCATTGTTTTTACTAGCTTCCCAAGTCTGTGTTCTTCAGAGAACATAGCAGACCTCCCACTGGTTCCTCTTCCTGCCGTTCTTCCACCAGGGGTTTATGAGACCCACCACTGTATCTGCTGCACACATGAATGTCTGCTGCTCCATCACTGCTTTGCTTAAAAAATCCCGATCTGCTGTCTAAACGTTTTTTTGGTCATGCTGAATGCTGAATCCCGCACTACCAAATCGTAGTTCTTGATATTACTGCTGCTCCCAACATGTAAGGATGAACAGCTTCTCCTTCACACAAAAACAAGTTTTTGTTTTGGAACCAGAATCAATATGTAGTTCAAGATGGTTACAGATGGTGAGCTGGTTGCCAAACATGTCTGATTGGTCGAGTTGGTCCGTCTTTAGTTCCTTCCAGTCCCAGAGCTTATTTAGAATGGAGTGCAGTTTCATTTCAGAGCTCTTATAAGGCGAAGAAGTGTGCGACTGTGTTAGGCTATCAGTCTGTTTCTCATACGATAGCTTTTGTGTGAGAAACAAACTGATGTTCAAGTCATATGGAAAATGAGGATAAGTTAATGATGACAAAATTCAAATTTTTAGGTGAACTATAACGTTTCTTCTCAGGAAAAAAAAAAAAAAAAAAAAAGGCTGTTACTGGTACTCTTTCAAGGGTACTAATATGTATCATTTATGTACTAATATATACACTTTAGGTAATAATATGTATCTTTACGGTACTAATATGCACCCTTTAGGAGTAAATAAGGTACAAAAGTGCACCTTTTGAAACATTGACAGCTTTTGAACTGTTTTTTTTTAATGAGAGTGTAGGATTTGTCACAAGGTTATTTCTATATGCCCATTTGAAGGTTAGTTCTGTTTGTTGTTAAATATTAAATGACCTCAATGAAAGCTTGTGTTTTGGTTAAACTACCCACAAGGTCTTGCAGACAAGCACAAAATTGCAATACTGAGGCGCGTCACTTAGGCCTATTTTAGATCTGAGCCCGTGATTTGTTTTGTGAACTTCACATTGACTTTGGATTGTTTGTACTATATGTATAATATGTGTATTTGTTGTGAGTCATGCATGTGCTATTGTGTCTTGACATTTTGTGTTTTGTTGTTTTGTCCAGTTTGCAGGTTGCATGGCAAGCTGATTTGATGCATGACATTTGCATGAGTGCATTCAGGCTCTCTGTGGGATTTCGAACGAGTGTCTGCAGCCATGGCCCAAACCGTGCACGTTAACGGCAATGCCTCAGGTAACACCCCTCCCTTTTAATTAGCATGATTGTCTGTTCTGTTCGCTAATGTATCATCAGCGTTTATGCCTAGAGTTATTCTTAGTTAAAATTAAGTGTGTGATTTCTGCACCAGTAGAGTCACCAAATGGAATTGCAGAAATAATACTTGTTGTCAGACAGGTTTTCCAAACACTCCCCTTAAACAGTCCCACCCCAGACTCATACCATTGGATAAGCCACTGTTTCTTTGTTTTTTGTTTTTTTTGAGCATCGCAAACAACCAGACCAACAAAGATGGAAAAGGAGAAAGTATTTTAATAATAATCGAAAAAATTTACACACTTAAGATTTAACTTTGTCAAGTGAAGACCCAGGTGAGCAGATATATGAACATGACCTGATTGCTTTAGAGTTTTGAGACATATTTTTCTGGTTGTTGAGCACTGTTTGAAGATTCAAGCCCACATTTTTGGACAGGACAGGAACGTGATTTTCACAGCATGCTGTGAAATATTGCATGTCAGCCTTGCCGGGCTCCGAACACTCAACCAAAACATCAACACATTCCACTGCACATTCCTTCTGACAATAAAGTGAAAGAGCAACAACATGAGTAATAAGAAGAACTGTTATTTCAGTCGCTTTATATTGAGTGAAGCAATGCAAATAAATTTAATTAATGAGTTTTGCTCCTTTTTATGCCATGTAGCCAGCTTGTGTTGACAAAAGGTCATTTTGATAGTACTTTAAATGTCAAGTAGGCATGTTTTTGTTGTAGATTAGGGAAATCAGCTTAACGAAACTAACACAGTCAATGGATAGTTTCTTTCTTTATGATATTGTATCTTCTTTAGGCATTTTGGTTGTCTGTGTCGGTGAACCCTCACCTTTGATATTTACACAATGAAATTCAGGTCAGTAATAGCCTAAAGGAGATTTTGTGCTGTCTTGGACTCTTTCCATATGGCGCCTCCACAGCAAACTAAGGCCAGAGTACTTGGTGTTAAACAAGGCTGCCAAGCTGTGCCATTATAAAGTCTAGAGTTCTAGCTGATTAGCATGTCAAGATTGAAGGGCTAATGGACGTGCTAAATTGTTGGACACTAGTATTATGGTACTTGATTACTGTTGAGTTACAATGGGCTACTTTATTCAAGCGATCTGGCACCTCATTAACCTTTAAACATATTTTCAGTTTGTGTATTGAGTGTCTGCAAGTCAAGCTTTCATCCTGATCTAGTGTGTAGAAACTTCCAAAGCAGATAGATGTATTGAACATTTAGAAGTGTTTTTATAGCCTGAGGTCTGACGTGACTGCTAAAATATTTTGTATCAGCGCATAATTTGAGTACATGAATTCGACATTAGGTCCAAGTTTAGTTTTGTAAAGCAAAAACATGAGCTCAAAATGGAAGTATTATGGCTTTTAGTCCATGTTTGTTTGCTTTGTGGTCTTCTATGGTGGAAGTTGACAAAATGATCAGATATTTACATTTAAAATGTACAGTCTTTTTTGTGACACTGTGCCCAGAAAAAAAAAAAAAACTACTCCTCGAGCCATTTCATGGGGTATTCAAGGCTGTATATCAGCTGAATCACAGCAGCACGTCTGAAAACCTTGCTTATGTAATGAATGAAACAAGACTATGATTCAGACCTATTAATTGTAATAATTTGAAGCCTGTCTACAATAATCCCCTGCATGTCATTTACAGCCATTCTTTCAGATATTCTTGGTTCAGTTACTGCTAATATTTGCTGGATTAGCATTTGTCTGGGATGTACTGCAGGTTTAGTTAATATAAATGCTTTAATATACTGGATCTGTTCACCGTTTCTCTTGGTTTCGCTCTTCTTTCATGGCAGGACTATTCTTAGAGAAGCTTCTGTATCTGTTCCAGCATTGTTGTTGTGCTTGTTTAATGGCTCTGTGTGTTTGTTAGTGTGGTCTTGAAGATGACGTGGATTTCTGGGATAATTAAACTAGAAGGTTGACGTGGTTTCCATGGGCCGGGTCAGGAAATACCAGGCCAGAGTGAGAAAAAGGGCCTCTGTTTTCTCTTCTGTGTGTGTGTGTGTGTTTGAGAGAAGGCTTTGATATGCTCAGACCAGTAATGCTAGCCTGCTACAGCCAAACTCCTGTCCCAGTAAGTGACAAAACAGTATTATATTCAGTGCTCTAGGCATTTAAAGGTAGACTGAATGAATGGCCATTAAGTAAAATGAATGAAGTGTTGTAGATACTTAATTACTGATTTATGTCAATTGTGTTTTGCTGCTTTGTTTTAAAAGGAAATGTTCAAGAAGGTTGCATTTGTATTTTTTCAGGTTTCAAGCTGGTCTGTTGTAGTTAATGATATCATATTTGAAAGGGACTCCATTGGAGGGTTTTTGTGGAAAACATGTTGTTCACCAGGCAATATCACACCCCCTGTCCTATTCTATAGCATAAATACAGTAAGTAATGCTGTAACTTGCATTGTTATTGCCCGGGTCTGTTTGAAGCAAACTGGCATTGTAAAAATCTGGAGGCCATTGATGTGTTTTTTTTAGTTTTTGCAATGCATAAGTCTGTATGCCTGTATAAATGTTCCAGGTGCATGTTTCAAACCTGACCATATTCCATATATCCATATTCACAAGCTCCAGCTGGGGCTTACAGGCTTCTTTTATTGTAATATTAATAGTTTTTTTCAGAAATATGTGTTTAAAAAAAAAATTATTTTCATATTGGTCTTTATCGATTTTATTTACTTGGTAATAAATCTGTTTTATTTACTTATCAAGCGCTTATGTAACTGTTTAGGTTACGGTTTCCTACATGTTTTGTTCTGTTCAGGTAAAAGTAAAAATAAATCTAAATGTTCATGCAAACATATGGTAGTCTTTGGAATTTACAGGGGTTAGCTGTCATTAAATAGATTATGTTTGGGAAATGGCTAGCATATTCTGTTGATGTGAAACTTCACTGTAAAATTTTGAAAAGCAAATTATTGGATAACCTTGTGAAGAAGTCTATAAGGTTTTGTTTTCTCAAACATTTCATGCTTACTGTATGTTCACCACGTGTATTTTCCTGCTGCATATATACTGTGAAGGATAACTTGGGTGTATGGAGGTCATTCCTGACATGCTGATCTCTCAAATTTCCATATAGGTTTTGTGGTTAGCAAAACAAGCTGATTTATGAAGTTTGTTTTTCCTCCCACATCATAGATTTGGGCATCTGAGGTCAGACTTTCAAATAGGCATCTATTTTTATTGCAAACATTCAGCAGATCTCATGCCCAAGGTGATCGTCAACTCTGTGAGAGATCCACAGAGATTTCATTGTGTTATGAGAACTGAAAACATTTCCTTAGGGGTTTGTAATTGGTAATGAATACTCTCAGGAGTGTTGTATTGGAATAGACCTCAAGTGTAATAGGCAGAACATAAAAGATGCCAAAAACAAATTGGAACTAGTTAAAATGTTTCTGCTTTTGCAAGGCAGCATGGTTTCTGGTCACAACGTAATGCTGATCGCTCAAATATTTAGCAGCTACTTGCTGACATGTCTTTTGACATTTAGTCAGACAGTTTTTGTTAGACACAGTAGATAAGCCATGACCTTTTAAACTCAAAGATTGTGAGGCACACTTGTACAAATTCTTCTCTGTCCATCTCTTTTAATAAAAGCAGTGCACAGATAAAGCAGGAAAAATAGCAGGGCTGTTTGTGGACATCTATTTTAAGTTGTTTACGTGACACTAATGTTACATTTGGTCAAAAGTGGATGTCTTGTGAGAATTCTCGCGCCATCTTGTGCATCAGCATTTCCAAGTAAACATACAAAACAATGGAGAAAAAACAAAACACTTAAACACAACAGCATTTAAAAATATTCCCTTGCGATTTCCCAAAGCATTTCCTCTCTACTATATCGGCCATTTTTTCTGACCTTTTTTAAATAGTTTAGATAGACTGGACAATCATTTAAATCACTCCTAATGTGAGCTTCCTGTAGATATCACACTTGTCCATACCTTTTACAAACCCCATTTACATGGACCTCTTTCTGCTTATTTTGTCCACAAATAACTTTGTGACAACAGACATGCCAAATGATCGTGTGTCATGTTTGTTTGTCCACCTGTCAGAAACATGAGTCTTTTTTTCTTCTCTCTCTCTCTTACTGGTCACTGCTATATCCTTGCATTTGGTTTTAGCCAATCACGAATTAAAAAAAAAAAAATTCTCATGACAAGGACTATAACTTGAAATAAATTTAACACAGGTGGAGTGTGAATGTCTTTATGTATAAATCAAAAATGTTTTATTCTGTAAGTACTGTCTCAGTTTGGTCTTTTAAAAAATATTTTACTTGCTGCCAGCTAGTTGCTGAATTTTAAACCATTCTAGCTTACACTGTTAAAAGTGCTTTCCAACATAGAGTAAGTTTGCTTCAGTACGTTGCCCGTAGCATAAACTATTTTGATCTGAACATCCTCTAGTCTGTTTTTGTGTCTGATGGTGAGTAGTGTAATTCTAGACTGCTAAAAGAGAGTGTGGGTGGATTATTCTTGGAGCCGTTTCTCACACTGCTTTCATTCGTTTCCCTTGCTTCTTGCTTGTCCCTTTAGTGTCACAGGTTTACAACCCCCTCCCGGTGAGGTCAGCGCTCAGCTGCCTAAGTGTCTGTTCCTCGTACCAGACGAGCCTGTGTCTCTCTCCATGACATTGCTGTTGTGCTATTGCTATAGTCAGCAAAGCTAGCGGGTGTGCTTAACAAGCTAGCGATTGTTGCTGTGCAAATACAGTAAAAGAGGTTTTGTCAGTGCTGTTGAATGATTGTTGCTCGGCTAAATAAAGAATGAAGCTTTTTATTTTGGTTGAAGTATTTAAAAAATGTCTCTTTTGGTCTACCATCCTTGTAAACTTTTATTGTCATTTGAAAAAAAGCCATATTCATGTCACTATAACTTGGTGTTTTTATCTGTGATCCTAAGCATAGTTCACATTAAGGAGCAGCAAAAGCTTTACTGAACCTTGTATTATGTGTCTGGTGAGTTTAGGCTTCTTAATGTGACAAAGACATGCCTGGAAAGAGTGTTTAAAAAGGGACCACTGTTTTAAGGGGTTACGAAGTGTTTAAAGAGCACTTTCAGAGAGGCAAGACAGAAGAAACAGTGTAAGTGCTGCATGATTGGTAGAGGCAGTTAGCCTATCACAGGCGACGCTGAGCTGGGCTAAGTTTACACCAATAGTGGAATTTTTCCCCTTATGGAGTGAAGGTTGAGAAAGTGCTCAGTGAGTGAGGGGAGGCAGCCTGCAGCTTGTTCTAGTTATAAAACTATTACGGCTTGTAAGGGAACAGGCACCGCTGCAAGAGGACTGCTGTTTGACTTGGGGTAAGTGGCGCTTGAACAATGAGGGATTAGGTTGCCTTAACCTTCTCAAAACCTCTTTCAGTTAAACGTATATAAAGGACATGGGAGGCAGCTTATGAATGAGTGTTACATGGTCAAGTAAACTTTGATGCGTTTTACATATGTCCTTAAAACGTACCAAGAAAATGTGTTCAGTGGTTTGTTGTTTGTGCTTAATGCGCTGTGTCTGCTCTCTAAATCATCTGAAAGTGTCTTGGCTTTCAGAGAATTAATCTGTCTAACTGATGGCAGGAATTCTCTGTCCGATGTGGAATTTGGACTGTGATATAAGCTCTGTTGATGGATATTCCTTGGCTTCTAGCTGAAAAGAAACTATTAACGTTTTTGCCTCTCTGTCAAGGTATTTCTTGTCTGCTAGGTAGTGAGTGAGTGAAATGTTTAAAATATTGCCAATTGCATCAGACCAAATCGATCTTTGGATAGAAAGAATTATTTGCTCTCCTTGTTTTCCCTTAACCCCACCCCCACTTGCCCCCACCTTGCAAATGCTCAGCAAACACATGGAGTTTGTTTTGCTATGAAAATGAGCAGAATACATCTTTATATTTAGTGTTGGAAACTGATAGATGGAAAGTTCAACTTTGTTTCTTAGTTAATGGTTTGACTGTTCTTTGAAAAATCTTAGCAATGTATTGTATAAGTGTAAAGTGATGGAATGACTGACTCACACTGTTATGATTACTGGGTATGACAGTAGTGATCACACCATTATCACACCTTTGTGCCTGCAACCATAGGAGTTGGTTTTGAACTTTATAAATATGTCTTAATGTACCAAGGACTCACTGAGACTGAAGCATTCTGTCAAAATGAAGATTTATTTATGTTTTTAGAGTAGCTGGCTGTTTAAATCCTTTTTGGTGAATGAGTTTTATGTTATTTTATTTATTTATATATATATATATATATATATATATATATATATATATAATAACATAACAAACTCATAGAGAGAGAGAGAGTAACACATTTTAAGGACCGATCATACGTTTCCTTCTCATTTTAATTTTGTATATTTTAAAGAGATCATTTAATAAATTTACACAGTGATTAGATAACACAACTAATTTCATTCTCTGTTTGTTTTCACTTTGTTTCAGAAAAAGATGATGATGAGAAGGACCCTTACTGCTTGGAAACCCCATATGGCTATCAGCTAGACCTGGACTTCCTTAAGTATGTTGATGACATTGAGAGGGGCAACACCATAAAGAAGCTAAACATCCAGAGGAAGCCAAAAGTGGTCAGGTCTGTGCCGCCTCCTCAGAGCAGTTGCAGTGGCCAGACTGAGTGGACTTCAACAGACTCTTTGTCCTCTTCCAACAGCGATGAGAGCAAACAGTCACCTGTCTACTTCACGCCTCAGAACCAGGTAGCCCCCCCTGGCCATACTGC
The DNA here is from genome assembly GCF_019924925.1 of Ctenopharyngodon idella. Taxonomy (NCBI): domain Eukaryota; kingdom Metazoa; phylum Chordata; class Actinopteri; order Cypriniformes; family Xenocyprididae; genus Ctenopharyngodon; species Ctenopharyngodon idella. The sequence goes on along the minus strand of NC_067224.1, from coordinate 18,635,150 downwards.
CCAAGTCCATGAAGCTCCCCGAGCCTTTGTGAACGTCCCTGAGACCAAGCAGCTGCTGCCACCACCTTCTCCCCGCCTTCTTCGCCATAACCCCCAAGTGGAGAAAACACTGATGGAGACTCGAAGGCGACTGGAGCAAGAGCGGCTCCTAATGCAGCCACTAGTCAACGAGCCACCTCGCAGGCGACTGGCCAGTTTTGGCGGAATGGGCTCTTCCAGTTCCCTGTCCTCTTACAGTGGCTCTTATGGGCCAAGCCAGATTTCACCTAGCCCACATTCTTTCCAAAATAATGGACATCTAGGCAATGGCGAGTACAACCCCTACTTCACATCCTCTATGGGTAGTTCAATACGCCACAGTCCCCTCAGCTCAGGCATGACTACACCAGTGACCAATGTTAGCCCCCTGCACCTCCAGCATATTCGAGAACAGATGGTAGTGGCTCTAAAGAGACTAAAAGAACTGGAAGAGCAGGTAAAGACCATCCCAATCCTTCAAGTCAAGATATCAGTCTTGCAAGAAGAGAAAAGGCAGCTAGTGTCCCAGATGAAGAACTCCAAGGTAGCGGGACAGGGTCCATGTGGAGGTTTTAGGAAGCGCTCTTATAGTGTTGGCAGTGCTGATCAGTACGAACCCCTGACCCAGCTCAGGACAGGCTCTGAACTTCACATTGAGGAGATAGAGAACACTGAGCAGAGCACTCAAAGGCTACAAGAGTTTAGGCAACTGACAGCTGAAGTGGAGGCTCTGGAGAGGAACATACAGGACAATAATGAGGAAATGAAGCACAGCTTACACCAAACAGAGCAAAGAACAAACCAAAACATCCAGAGGTGGAGCCGTGAAAGCAAGTCCATTGGTGTTGGAGCTGATGAGAACATGAACGACGTGGTTGTTTACCGAAAGTCGCCTGGGCAATGCAGAGATGTGGCTGTTGGAACGGAGCAGGAGGTGAAGAGCACAGGAGTTGGTGTGACTGAAGCCATGCTAGGCATGAGCAGTGAGGTAGAAGCTGAAATTGAGATGCAGCATCAGACCATCGAAGCTCTCAAAGAGAAGATCTACAGACTGGAGGTCCAACTTAAGGAGACCACCCATGAAATGGAGATGGGAAAGCTAAAGCTTCAGCTTCAAGTGGCTGGATCGAGAAAAAAAACAGACAAGGGTTTGATGGCAAGGCCAGAGATGTACAGCACTTCAGTGGAGGCCAGAGTGTCCACAGAGAGCCAAGGTGTTGGCAACCATGTTGAGTTTAATGACGCAAGCACAAATCATGTCCAACAAATGAATTCAGTAGGCATTACTTGCAGACCAGATGCAAGGCATGTTTTGGTGGGTCCTGAGTTGCCAATGGAGCTGTGGGTTGTACAAGAACGTGTTGAGGTTCAGGATCAGTGTGTTGGCAGGCAGGTTGTGATGTGCAACCAGAGTGTGGGAGTGGAATTAAGTGTATGTGAAATGGGGATCAACACTGAGTTAACAGCCGAAGGTTTAGGACTTTGCAAAAGAGAGGCTGAACAAGCCAAGGAGTTCAGGTCTATTGGATGTGGAGATTGTTCAGTGGATGTAATGGTCAGGCCCATCAAAGAGATGGCAACCCAGAGCACAGCAACAGATGAAGTTCACAGAACTGACTTTGGAGTCATGGTCTTACCCACTTGTGCTTCACAGTTCACAAACACAGAAATTGAGACAATAGGCAAGTTAACCAATACAGACAGGGTCGTTCTTACTGATTCCTGGACGAATACACAACCATATTCAAAAGACAAACAAGTAAGCACTGTACCAGTGGAGACTCGTACGATAGCCATCGGGGATGGTCTTGTAAAAGATGTGCCGGCCACATTGAAAACACGCTCAGTTTCAGTAGGTACTACATCATCTGAAGAAGTTATGCTTGATAAGTCAGCATCTTGCAAAACCAAAGAGGCTGGGGTTGGCCACATGAGCATACATGAGAACTTCTTAGTCGGTCAGAAGACAAGGAACATTGCCTGTGGCCCCTCTCAGTCTCCTACCCCAACCCAAGTTATGAGTGTTGCTGTGGGATCAATGTCATCAGCAGGACCCATCCAGTCACAGGCTGGGGCAGGTGTTGGACTTGATCACTACATAGAGAGAGTGCAGAAGCTCTTGCAGGAACAGCAGATGTTGCTTGCTCAGAACTACAGTGAGCTGGCAGACGCCTTCGGCCCACCTCAACAATCCCAATTTAGCTCCATCAACAGTGAGCTAGTTACTACTCTATCATCCATCAATTCAGTTATGAAATATGGAAGTGTTGAGGAACTCTGCACTATGGACCTTCTAAGCCAACAGGATAAATCAGACCACAGTGTGAAAGGTTAGTTGCAGTTTGCTTGATCCTATATGCTCAATGTTTAAGGACCTTTGCTGATTTTAAAATGGCACTTTTTTGCATATTGCAATGACCTCGTTAATCTTGTCTGGTTTTAGTGGGTATAAGTGAACTGTTGTTAAATTTTGTTTTAATGTTCATATGCTAAATATTTCACTGTTCTTTTGTTACTTTTAATTTTACATTCTCAACCTAAAGAGCATACAAGCAGGAGGAAGAAAAATATCACTGAATGTTTAGTATAAAACACTGCTGTATACTCAAAGTCGCTATATTTGCACTCAGGCCCCTGCTCCTGCTTAGTATGTTGAGGAATATGGACGAGACAAGAGGGTACATGGTGCGTTTGTGTCTGTAATGATGCCTGACACAATCTGACAGGGCATAGTTTTCTCTGACCCTGAAAAATGCATGGGGGGCTTTGGCTCTAATCCAACAGTGATCTCATCTCTTTTGGAAGGCAGCAGCTTGTGCTAAATGGCTAGTTGTTGTTGTCTTTGCTGATGCTGATTCATAGGTCCACTGTGTTATGTAATGGACAGAAACCTTGTGCAAAGACTTTCTCTCTATAAGGCCAGCCTCATGAAGCATATCCAAAGTATTTTTAAGTATGTGCACAAGTATTTCTGTTTTTATTTCCAGGAACAAAGGCTTAAAAATTGTAGGAATCTAAAAGTTAATCTAATCTAAATCTAAAAGGAATCTTATATTTCTCTCTCATCTTTTCTTTAGAAATACCAGCATGAGTTTTTATGGACTGCTCTGAAGTTATAAATAATTCCTTCTACTCTGTAGAGTGAGAGAGAATTTTTACATGCACATCAGAGTATCATGGCCAATGGTCAGTCAAAACTGCTGCCAAGACTTTAGAGTTTTTTCATGTCTGCTGTGGACCGATTTGGCTCTAGATTAAGCAAGAGATGTGCTCAGGTATTCTCCATATCAGACATTCTTTTGCAGAAATGTTTTTATCACATTTCTACATTTGGCTCAATAAAATAACCATCGCCAATAAAAGACCATCTGATATGAAGAATATCTAGAGACTTTGATTCATACTATAATCAATGTACATATTATCTAAAACTGTGAGAGAATCAGGAAGAACAGCATTCTGACACAATTCTTTGTGATCTTGAGTTGTCCTTTTCAAGCAATTCTGTTTTGGCAGGATCTATATCATAATGTCATGGTTTATGTACAGTAGCATACCTTGTTTGCAGCTGCACCTAGAAAAACTATAACTGACTGGTTGATTTAAAGGCCTCTATCTGTGGCACCCCACAAGCCTAAATATAAGCAACAACAGACATATCTACATGAAAATTTGTTTTATTTTTGTCTGCTGTTATGTGATTATGAAAGCCTTCGGTTTCAAACAATCAATTGCCAAGCCGTTTGTTTTTATATAGCGGAAAGGTTTTTTTTTTTTCTTTGGTTTCTTGGATATGCACTTTGAGTTCTTTCAAGCTCTGCAAGGATGAATTTCAAGAGACACACAACAAATCAATATCTCCTGATAAAACATTCAAGCCGTTTAAGTCACAATTCACTTATATTTCCACTGTTCTTTTTTAAAACACTCAAAACCGTAACATTCAATTAGCTGAAAGGAATACTGTGATATCACTTATTTAATATGGAGGTGTTTCAGAAAAGGTCAAGACTCCAGTCACAGAGCCCTCTCTTTACTCTTTCATGTGTACCTATACCTTTGTATCAGCAAAATGCCATTAAAACATAAAATAATATTACTTTCATTTTAAAATTTGATTTGAACATCTATTTAAAATGTATGTTGTTTTAATGCCGGCCTTTTTCTCTCTTCTTGTTCTATTTATCCAGAAACGCAGATGGTCAGTGCAGTCCATTCTCACTCGAGTAGTGTGAAAACAGAGGCCACACGGATAGAAAATGTCTATACTGACGACTCACATGAACAGAGCACAGTTACACAGAAAAGCCGCATGGACCAGCAAATGTCCACAGCATTGCATGGTATGCCCAGTTCTGTCACCACAAAAGATAGATATTTGTAAATATTTTTTTTCAGTTACAGCCAGTTGTAGTTGATAATCAGTGCGTTGTTTTGAACTACTAAGACCGTGATTAACCATTATAAAAGAAGCCACTTCAAGTTGAACTCCCCTAGACGGATGACTTTTTTTCATGAAGCAACCTTTGTGTGACTGTCTTAGTAGAGCATGTAACAGATTAACAGCTTCAAGGCACGTAGTTCCAGGGATTCAGCTGCTCTCACCTGTCAAAATAAGGGAAACGTGGATAATGAGTGCCTTCATCCTATACAATGTAAAAGATACAGACAGTCAGAGGGAGTGTGTCCATCTGTAGGGCATGTTCTGGCAGTTCTCAGAACTGTTCTTTTTTCAGTCTCTGTGGAGAGGGGCGGCGATCCTCTTTGGTATTTGGCAGAGCGAAGCCTGTACTTAACATGTTTGCCATAGCTTTAGGCTGCGGGATGTGTATCTTTTGCTTCACATAGGCTAGTTTTTTCAAAACTCATGTTTGATATGCAACAATTTTTTTTTTTTTTTTCTGAACTAGCGGCGCCTGATTATATTTTCTTCTGTTGAAAACAAAAACAAGGGTTGGACATTCTACATGTCTGTCAGATTTGGAAAAGTAATGTAGCCAGTTCCAGCTTATGGTCTTGATTAGCTGTTGCTGGCTAAAGTAGATTCCGCTTGTTCATTTCCCATAACAGCAATAACACTGTATTTCATAAATCATGATGTCAGCTTTATGTGTTTCTTTCAATTTTGATAGAGTGCGTAGATTTCTGTCAGCATTTGTGGTGGAGGCAAAATATTGTTTGCAGATCTATATTAAAAAAAAAATATGTATGTAAGCTTGAATATACTTGTCTACTATTTGTACCTAGAAAAATATTTGATTTAAAATGTAAACATTAAGGCTCCACTTTAACAGTATAAAATAATAATTGTCGATCGCCTGCATTTATCCTTTCTACTAGGCAGTCACAGCACCCTGAAGTCCATCATGAAGAAAGACGGTCACCAGGGACCTAATGGCACAAAAAAGAACTTGCAGTTTGTTGGTGTGAATGGAGGGTAGGTTCACTTTCACAAGAGGGGAAAAATATAAGTGTATGATTTAAAAAAAAAAAAAATTCTTAGTTGAAGTTGGTCATATGTAAGGCGTACAGCCAGCTGGTCATTATTGGCAAAAAAAAAAAAAAAAAAAAATTAAGGTTATTAAAGGGAACCCCTGGTGTTAAGACTTGTATGGCTTAATATAACGTAAATGATGTCTCTTACTGAAATATGTAGCAGAAAACCCATGAAAGATTTATGTTATTTAAAAAATCCATGACATATTTGGACCGATTTGGACAATGGGCGGTGCCCTCAACACAACTTGGAATATAATATATGATGCCACATTGTGCAGCTTTTGGTTGTAATTTTCAGCTGATGAGTCTCAAGAGAAGTAAGTGATGTAAGTTTTTACTGCTTTACTAGCGATAAGAGGAGAAAAGAATGGGAAGTGTGAAGAATGTGGACGAATAAAACTTCCTAAAGATCTGCGTCTTTGTTCTCTTCACTTTAGCCCTGGTGCCTTTGAGGCTTTTAGTAGACCACAGTTACTGAAAGAGCTTACAGTTGCAGATGGATATAAGTGCATGTTTTAACCAAATGCCACGCCTGTCGTGGAGACTGATGATGGCAGCCTATAACACATCTCGATTGAGACAGACTGCCGCAAAGCGCGTGTGTGCCGTGATGCACGAGATATCTTTGATCGCATAAACAGTAGCATCTTCTCAGCATGTTTAACTGTGTGTAATGCATTCAGGTGATCAGACGGTTTTAACACGTCAGTCATACAACAGTAGTTCGAATGGCCACAGAGACATTGCATGTCTTCGATGTTTTCATCCTCACTAATTTTGCGCTCTGGCTCAAATTGAAAAGGCTGATCGGGTTTTAAAAGGAACCCCGTGGATATTAAGACCTGTATGCGTTACTAGATTACCGTAACACCAAAACATACAGATAAAAAGCCTCAAAGTCATCAGGGCTAAAGTGAAGAGAACAAAGATGCAGTTAAGAAGTTTTATTCGTCCACGTTCTTTTCTCCTCGTATCGTTAGTAAAGCAGTAAAGACTTACATTGCTTCTCTTGTGGCTCATCGACTGAAAATTACAACCAAAAGCTGCACAATGTGGCATTGTATATTATATTCCGAGTTGTGTTGCGGTAAAAACAACAGCAGTGTAATGCAAGTAGCTCAGTGAGTCCAACCATTTGACGTCATCGACATAGAACGCACTGTGCACCTAAACAAAATGGCGCCGCCCATTGTCTAAATATGTCATGGATTTTTTAAATAATGTAAATCTTTCATGGGTTTTCTGCTACATATTTCAGTAAGAGACATCATTTACATTATATTAAGCCATACAAGTCTTAACACCAGGGGTTCCCTTTAAATGGCTACTTACAAAATAGCATATTGATTACAAGTAATTACAAAATATTACTTGTAGTTTAGCTTAAGCTGCAACATCATTACAATATAAATTTATATATTCTTAGTAACTTGCACTTGAGGCATGTTGCCATGAAGAAATGTACAGATAAGTGGTCATTTTACAAAATCAGTACTGCAGTTGAACAGTCAGAATCAGGTATTCAAAAGCATTATGTAAATATGCGTAGATTCAACTCCATGCTGTTTTCCATCTCTAGGTATGAGACGACATCGAGTGATGACTCCAGCTCAGAAGAGAGCAGCTCCTCTGGTTCAGAGGATGAAGGGGAGGAGAAAGACGAGATGGGGAATGTGAGAGAAAGGAGGAAAGAAGAATTCAGGAACAATGAAGCAGTGGATGAAGATAGAGACACTGAAGATTTATGCCAGGAGAAAAGGCAGAGGCAAGTATTGCCAGTAACTCTTAGATCCAGATGCAACAAGTGATTCATAGCTAGTGTTGTCATTTATGACTCTAGACCAAATCAAATATCACTTTCATTAGAAAGAAAATTTAAGGTATTTTGGATGTGATGTCGGCAATGTAATATTTGAATATTTTTTTAAAAGAGGAATGTAGACACTTTGGAGGCAGGAATGGGAGCTCTGTATAATCATACAAGTTAAGAATCCTGCATACCAAGCCTGACATAAGTTATGAGAAAGAGTCCTAAAGTACTACATTTCATAATCTCCAAGTAGTCCTCTTTCCACCTGGAATTAACATTATTTCATATCTGGACAGTTTCTGGATATTCTTTAGCTAGAATGCATTGACACTTTGCATTTCTGTGCATCTCCGATGTGATTAGAGAGCTGATTGCATTTACCCATGCAAAATAGAAAGCTAATTAAAAAAAAACAAAAAAAAACATCGACAGATAGTTCTAAATACAGACATTTAAAAAGAATGTATCTGGTCAATTGCGTTTCCCTACTTTACAAGCATTCAATCGGCAAAATATGCTAATAGAGATTAAAGTGAAGGGGAGAAAAATAAATTTTAAATAGAGTAATAGAGAGACGTGAGTGAGGACTTGGGGAGAGAAATAAAGAGATTCCTGGTTTAGTCCAGTAGAATAATTCATGGGATATTGTTCATTAAATCGGATAACCAGATCACAAGACCGCAGTGCCTGTTGTCTTTTTTACATTGTGAGAGCCAAGAAGCCACAAAACAGTGCATAAGACACAGACGTTCTTGTGAAATTATGTCACGTTAAGAAAATACCAAGCAGAGTTTTTTTGTTATAACGGGAAAATAGAGCATGACGGAAAACTGACTCAGTCCTTGAGTTGTGGATAATTATTTTTGGCACAACCTCTGTATTACAGATTATGCACTATGCAGATATAATGAAAATATATTAGCATTTACATCTTTGTCAAGTGTGTCCAGAATCCCCTGACCACCTCCAAATGTGGTTTTCATTTATAATTAAAAAAATGCATGTTTATTTGCAGAGTTCTTTACCCAATACTGGTTAGCAGTCAGAAGTGTCATATATTTACATTAGTAGTAATGTGGCTTTTTTTTTTGTTGTTCTTCCCAGGCATGAGTTGAATGAAAAGATGCTTTCTGCATGCAACATGCTGAAATCCCACCTCAACGACCCCAAGACTTTATCTAGTAAAGATGTGGTAAGAAAATATATTCTTGTGTAAACTTGCAGAGCACAAAAATAATATCCGTGATTCAAGATCAGCAAAACTATTTGGTTAAAAGTTTTTTTTTTTTTTTTTTTTTTTGCTCACTCACCAATCTTGCCAAACAAACAAGCGATTCAAAGCAAATTAGTGTTTTAGATGTTTCTTCATGCTCTGCTTCACTGCGCCTGAACGGGAAGGATATTGGATCCTTTGTGGTTAACGTAGTGTAAAAGAATGTTGGATCAACACTTATTTCTGCTGACCCCCGAACAGAGGGTCTGAGACGCACCCAGCTGTGCACTGACAGGCCTACTGTTAAGTCCAGCCTCAACTCAAAGCTGTATTTGTCCTGAATTTCAGAAAGGCTGTGTCAAATAAGTGGATGTAATTTAGACTAATTAGAATCATTATGCAACAAGATGCTGGATGTTTCTCTGTGTTTTGGTTCTGTTTACCAATCTTATGTTTTTACATTGATTTTAGGGTTCCTTCCATGTTAAAGTGTTACTACAGTGGAGCACAAACCATGTAAATCCCCTGTAATACATAATGATCTCAATCATTTTTATCATTTTGTGTCATTCCAGAGGCCATATGTGAACACAGTGCAGCACGAGTGGTTCCGTGTGTCCAGTCAAAAGACGGCCGTGGCGGAGATGGTGGAGGATTACCTGAATGCTTTCAGAGGCATCTGCCCTGCCCTGCTACAACACATTGTAAATATGGCCGATGGCAACGGGAACACCGCCCTCCATTACAGTGTATCCCATTCCAACTTCCACATTGTGAAGAAGCTGCTCGATGCTGGTAAGTACATTTCCTTTTAAAGCCACTTACAGACAGCTTTTTAGAGCAGTGGATGATTGACGAGTGTGAAGGTGCCCTGTTGGTGTTGTTAGGGATGCATCGGCATGAATAAAAAGTCAACATGTAGAGCTGTCAAAAGTACCGACTTCGATCCAATCGGTACTGAAATTTTAAAAATGTGACGCTTTGAGTGCTGTTGAGCGGATTCGTAAACACCTCTGATTGGCCATTGTGTTGACACGCTCATCGGATATGTCTGTGATTGGTTACAATGATCAACGCACGGGAAAGCGTTTTGAAAGCGGGAGCAGGAGCGTTTGAAAGCAGGCGTCTATCAGCGGACTGGTTCACAAGACTCCTGTTTTCAAATGCTCCCGTGTGTATCTGTGCAACATTTTTGAAGCGTTGATCATTGAAGCCAATCACAGACAGATCCAATGAGCGCGTCAACACAATGGCCCTTCAGAGGTGTTTACGAATCCGCTCAAAAGCACTCAAAGAGTCACATTTTTAAAATTTCAGTACCGACTAGTTACCGAAGTCGGTACTTTTGACAACTCTAGTCACGGAGTTACACTAGTTAACGGAGTCAGAAAAACTTACCAGTGGTCTTTTGACTTGAGCCAGTAAGTAACCACCTAGAAATCACTCAGAACACCTTAGTAGCTACATAGCAACACCCTGGCAACCACCCACAATACCCTATCATCATGGTGATGGGTTTTACACTGGCAAATATGGGTGTGTGTAATGTCTATTTATGGCTCAGAACATTTGCCATCTCAGCTGCAGAATTTACTACCATTTAAAAGTTTGGGGTCAGTAATTTTTTTTTTTTTTTTTGAAAGAAATTAATACTTATAAGCAGAAAGGATGTATTAAATTGATCATAAGTAACAGTAAGACTTATGTTGTTACAAAAGGTTTCTATTTCAAATAAATGCTGCTCTTTTCATCAAATATTTTTGAAAAATGTATCATGGTTTCCACAAAAATATTAAGCAGCTCAACTGTTTTCAACATTGATAATAATAAGAAATGTCTTTGATCAGCATATTAGAATGATTTCTGAAGGATCATGTGACACTGAAGACTGGAGTAATGCTGCTGAAAATTCAGCTTTGCCATCAAGGAATAAACTATATTTTAAAATATATTCAAATTGGGGAAAAAAAAAAAAAAAGTAATAATATTTCACAAAATTACTGTTTTTACTGCATTTTTGATCAAATAAATGCAGCCTTGGTGAGCATTAGAGACTTCTTTAAAAAAAATCTTACCAAGCCCAAACTTTTGAATGGTAGTGAATGTAAGCTAATGGCTAATTCTCCAGCCACATCCAGAATCATGCCGTTTCCCACTGTCGCCCCTCCAGAAAGCACCAAAGACCTCTCTGAATACCACATGATGAGGTGCCTCGACTCCTGAAAATAAAAGGCTATTATCCCATCGCCTTTGTGCTCCTCTACTATCTGACTCTTTTTGGGCGGCCCCCATTGTCTCAATTGTCTGCTTCCATTCTCAGACCCTCTGGCCATCTTTGCCCCATTGCCAGTCAGTGAAGCCCCGCTTTGGTCCTTCTCTTATTCCCCAGCCCATGACTCTGAGTTTGAATAGCCCTGTATGTCCCCACTCTTAAATTCACACAAAAGACTGCCTCCTTCCAAATGCATTTACTTCAAGGGTGGGCTCAGCGGTCTCTGATTCCCCTGTTCTTTGTTTCATTACAGATGTCTGCAATGTCAATCAGCAGAACAAGGCAGGCTATACTCCCATCATGCTAGCAGCACTAGCTGCCGTTGAGGCCCCGAAGGACATGAGGGTGGTTGAAGAGCTGTTCAGCAAAGGAGATGTCAATGCAAAAGCCAGCCAGGTCAGTGTGATCCGACAGTTACACTGAAAGTGTTTGTGCATTATTAACAAACATGAATCTGCAAAATAGTATGTTTATAAATTAGCATTAACTTTTCATTAGCTGTTCACACAGTAGTCCGTTACTTTAGAAGTGTCTAAGCTGATATTATTGTGAATCCAGGCTGGTCAGACAGGGCTGATGCTGGCTGTCAGTCATGGCAGAATGGACATGGTGAAAGCTCTGCTCGCCTGCGGTGCAGACGTCAACATCCAGGATGATGAGGGCTCGACTGCACTTATGTGCGCTAGTGAACATGGCCACGTTGAGATAGTCAAGCTGCTGCTGGCTCAGCCGGGCTGCGACGGCACACTCAGTGATAATGTGAGTGAGCAGAGTCCCCTTTTAACCCACTTGGCTCCTTCGTGGTCAAAAGTGACCGAAGCCTTGAAATGCAACTCCTTTTTTTTTCTAGGAAAACCAATGTAATATATTTTTGTTCAATAATATTTTTTGATTATTATTCAGAATTTTGAGGGGATTTTATGATACTATGCAATATTTATACAATTTTTAATAGATATTTTTCCCCATTGAAAAAATACACCTTTTTTTTCCCATTTTTTTTCTTTTTTAAATTATTTTTCAATTAAACCAGTATTCCATGTTAAAATAGAGACAAGACATTTAAAATCCATTTTTGAAGGTAGATTAGTGCCATCTGGTAGGAGTAAAAAAAGAAAAAACTTATGTAATGCCATGTTGTAACCACTAGATTCTTATTTAGTTCTATATAAAGTGGCTTATAAATTCTCTAGTGTTTTTTTTTAGACATAAATACTTATTTTTATTAAGTTGTGGGTTTGGATTTATACTTTCTCAAATTCTCAAAGACTACTTTTTGTCAAGGTTTAGATTTTTTTTTTTTTTTTTTTTTTTTTTTTTTTTTTTTGAAATTTTGATTTGAAGTGTCAGTTTTTGCATTAATTGTACTACAGTCGAACCTGAACACAGAGGAGGATATTTTGTTACACATTACATCAAAATTAAAAAAAACAAATTAACAAAAATGAACAGATATGCTTTATCACAGCTTAATCATTCTGGGTCTGATCTGTGTCTATTTTGCACTCTTGACATTTCACCCCTTCAGTGCTGTGCACTTTTTTTCTGCACAGTGGCTGATTTGTAGTTTGTACCACCAATAGATTCTCTGAGTTTTTGTATCTCCCATTAATTTCGTTTGTCGGTCATTTTTGACCGCGAAGGAGCCAAGTGGGACTTTTTTTCCCGACCCTTTAACATATCCGAATCATGTCCATGATTTTTGTGTGTGTTCACATAGTTCATGTGACAAAAGTCACCAAGTGTCATCCCATTCCGATGAAGCAAAAACATGTAAAATTTCAAAACGTAAAATCTTTCGGGTAAACTAGATAATCCACCAAATATGTATATTTCTATAATGTGTCCAACTCATTTCTCATAGTGGATACTGTGGTATTGTAATGAGACAGCAAGTAAGGCTAATGAGACATTTGGTCATTTAGATGTTTGTTTTCTTGTCCCTAGGATGAGAGCAATGCCCTGTCTATTGCTCTGGAAGCGGGTCATAAGGACATAGCAGTGTTGCTGTATGCCCATATGAACTTCTCCAAAGCACAGTCACCAGTGAGTGGCCACACTTTCACATTCAGCTCATATGCAATGCATTCATTTTATCTGTGTATTTGTACATTATAGTAATAATTCAAATGTTCTTTTTTTTTTGAAAGAAGCTGAAAACAATCAGAATATTTTTTGCAGAGAACTAATATTATAAAGTATCTTGACCTGTTGGACTGTTTCAGTGGAGAATGACAATGTATTTTGTAATATCAGAGTTTAGGGTCTGAAGGAAGGCCTTTTATAATGGTTATAGATTTTGCAGCTGACTCATGTTTTGCTCTGTTTACTGTTAATCATTCCTTTTATGTCTGTCATCTGTTCACAGGGTACGCCTCGACTTGGGAGGAAGACTTCACCCAGTCCTACAAGGAAGGGACATGTTTGATTGCTTCTACCCCACCCTGCCTGAGCTGCTATTTTTTCAGGTTCTGCCATGCCTACCATTTTCATCAGCTAGAAACCAAATCTACAGCTAAAAGACTGAAAACTTACTTCAAACCTCACTTAATGGACAGTAGGCAATTATACTGAGCACTTTTGCAAACTTCTTCTTAGTTATGTCTTTCTCCTTGGCTTTCAGATTATATAATACAAATGGACTTGCTAGCTAAGAGTCAGTCCTTTCAAGACCTCAAATCTGTACTCACCCTGAATGTATTCGAAACGAAGTATTCTTCTGCCTGAAATCACCAGCGTAATATCAGAGCTAGACGTCAACTGGAACGTGGCTATGGAGTTAAATTCAGAATATTGTTATTCTCATATAAATGTGGAATTTTATAATATATGAATATGTCTTGGTATTTTTCCTCCTTTAAGTGGCCTAAAGCTTATCTATAGCTTTGTTCAAAGTTGTTTTTTCCTTTATCTCTGTCTCTCCTTTTTTTTAAAGAATCAGTAATTTATAATTCCAAGATGTGGCCAATGTTGCCTGATAATGAGTTTTATATTTGAACCATGTATATGCTGCCCGATATTTTCAGCCTTTGGGGTTTAAATCTTTTCTTCTCTATCAAAACCTCAACAGTGATGTCCAGTGCGTATCACAAGTTGAAATACAGACTTTCAACTTATTTTAAACATATATTTCTAGATTGGAAATGGTCCTTAATTTTATACTTGCCATTTTATCTATTTAAAAAAATCACAGTATTTAGAAAATTTCAGATATATTTACCAATTAAAAGTTTTTATCAGAAATAATTGTACTTTCATTGTATATAATGTATGTTTGCGATATGTAGATGTAATAGCTTGGCCTTTATGTAATAAACTTATGTCTTGCATCTAATATGTGGCTTTTCGTGTAGTCACAAATATAACAGATAACTGCCGACAGTAGCCTATAACTCGATAATAAAGTATTAAAACGACATGGCTTGTTCCTGGTTTTTCAGTCTCTCCTGTGAAAATTTCCTTTCAGTATTCCAGTTTCTTCCAGGTCAACAGTACAATGTCTCCCTCTACTGGAAAGGACGGCTAATGTACATTTCAAATTCATTTAGACATGACTTGCTGTCTTGAGCTCTCTTTTCTTATTAGGCACTATTATTCAAACAGGAAATATTCAGTTGAAAAGAATGTAATTACTTGCATTAAAACAATGTATAATTTAATATTAAACATTTAATTTATTACTATATTTTAATAAAGTAGGCCTAATTAAAACTGTGCCAACTAATTAGCTTGTTGCAGTCTTTTGGGGGTGGGATTTGCAGGAATGAAAACATGATGAGCAGATTCTCAATTCTATTAAAGATGCCATTTAGATATGGACACTGCAAAGAGAGTTATTATTATTATTATTATTATTATCATCATCATCATCATCAATGTCCTGGCTGGTAATGGCTCGTTAGCCCCTGCTGGTTGATACCGTAACTACACCATTATGCTGCTAAAAACATTTTTTTTCCCTCTCTCTCTCTGCTGACCAATTAGGTATGTATTCTGAGGATTTTTTTTTCGAGCAAAATAGACTATTTGTATATAATATTTTATATAAAGTCAATTAAACTAGTCACTTATTTTTCACTACACATAAATTATGGCATTGCACAGAAAGCATTTTTTGAAGTGAATTTGATATTCTGTCGGTGGACGGTGACGTCATCTAGCTCATGGGTTTTCAAACGTCTTGCACCTGTCCAGTGAAAAACAAAAATATTATAAAATGTGTAAAAAACCAATACCTGTAGAATATTCCTTTATTATTATTATTATTATTATTATTATTATTATGTTGACTCTGTAGCCTACATTTTTTCCTTCCAAACATCAAAGTATTTTAGATGTATAACCTGAAATGTTGAAAGTTGAATAAAATGATTTCATTATTTTTACTCTATTTTTCTCTGAACTTTCCCGATAACCCCCAGCAGTCCCCTGTGGCCCACTGGGAATTCCCGGACCCTTTCTGAAAACCTATAAGGTCTGGTCAACTTCTGTAAACATCTTGGCCGTCGTAATTTATTTATTCATTTCGTTTAATTGATTTGTATTAATTTATTTTAAATTATTTGCTTATTACCACTAATGAATCATGAAACTTTGTGATAGGCTTACCTAAACAAACTGGCTGAAGCCCTTTAACCATGCTTTAAAACGCCATCCTCGCATTTTGTTTTGTTTCTTATGATCTATGAATTCATGAGACATGGGGAGTCACTTTGGTCTCAGTGGGAAGAAACTGAACATCAGCTCCCACGCGCACTGGAAAGCACAGGTTGCTTGCGCCAAATATTGTATCAAACCTCAGACCCCCCCTCCTTATAAAAGTTTTATAATCCGCTGTCGTGTCATATTCGAAGCAGAAGAGGCTGACCGTCATCACCACCTGTAGGGATGAGTGAGGAAGAGCAGAGTAACGGCTCGCTGTCCGTCAGGAAACCGTCCCGTATGCCCAAGTGCTCGCGCTGCAGGAACCACGGCTTCGTGTCTCCGCTGAAGGGCCACAAACGCTTTTGCAACTGGAGGGACTGTCAGTGTCAGAAATGCAGACTAATCGCTGAAAGACAGCGGGTCATGGCAGCCCAGGTACACACGAGCCATCTTTGATAGGGCGCGAGTTCAACTAGAGTGATTTGAGTTTTATTTTTTTCCTTTTTCGTTGTATCTTCCGTTCTTTTGTGTTCTAAATGCACTGTTTGTGTAGGTGTTGTTTATAAACTTATAACTACTCCATATTTCATAGTTTGCCTCCCCCTATCGGTTTCTATTTATTTATTGTTACTTAAAGAACGACATGTTTTTAGTCGCTTTTCCAGTTTACAGTCGAGTTTACAAATTATTGTATTGTTTGCTACAATAATAATGATAAATTGTTTACAATCATAGTAACGTTTGGTAGCTACATTGTTAAACAGTGAAGATTGTGCGACTGTGTCAGCTAGCTGCAGTTTGGCGCCGTTTTTTTTCCTTCTTTTTTTTTTTTTTACGAATAAAACAGACTGTAGAATAACAATTTTATAAGCAATAAGTAATTTAATTGAAACGAAATTATATTTCAAATGTCTTGTGATACTTTTAATGCATTAGAGAGTGAACTTGTTTCGGCTGGGCCTTGAGTTCATTGTTTGTCGTGTTAGGTGGCCTTACGGAGGCAGCAGGCCCAGGAGGAAGAAATGGGCATTTGCAGTCCGGTTAACCTCTCCGGTTCAGACACTCTGGTGAAGAACGAGGTCGTGGGTGATCATGTGTTTACTATCAGCTCAGGACCGCCATCACCCACCACCAGCAGCGCTACCGCCTCTCCCACCAACCTAGGTGAGAAAACTTACCTCATTAATTAGATGATTAACAAAAACAATACTTATCACAAGGGACATATCTTAGTATCTCACGTGGTTTTGAGTCCAATTAAGACGTGGAAATGGTTATATACAGTATTTTGGGTTCAAACACCTAGCTAAAACATTATTTTGTAAACTAAGCAAAAATTACAAAGTCATCGGTATACATAATAGCCTATGTAATAGCTGTTTTTGGGTAACTAGTGAACAAAATAAAATCATACTGGGATACATTAAGGCAAGAGTCAAATATATAATCAAGGCAGATTTTAACTGTAAGGGCATCTTTCACAAAATGTCAGGTTGGGGCAAGTTGTCACATGCTAGAGTTGGGGTCAAAAGTTAGCATACACTTGCAGAATCTGCGAAATGTTATTAATTTTAACAAAACGAGGAAAATTGTAGTGTATGTAAACTTTTGAGCTGGATAATTTTATGTGAAATGGCTTACTTGAAGGCAGTTAATATAACATGCATTTTTTATTTTAATATTTTATTGTTAAAATTATTAACATTTTGCAGAAAGTGGACAAATGATGAGAAAGTCATAGTAATGAAACTACTGATGCTACGCTTATGTTTTATTTTATTTTTTTACTTGTTAAAGTTCTTAAAGGGATACTGTAGTTCACCATCATGTCGATCCAAACCCGTAAGACTTTCCTTCATCTTTGGAACACAAATGAAAATATTTTTAATAAAATCTGAGTGATTTCTGTCCCTGCATAGACAGCCATGCAACTACCACTTAGATGCTTCAAAAAGTTCATAAAGAGATTGTGAAACTCATCCATATGAATTGAGCGGTTTAGTCCAAATTTAATGAAGAGACACGAATGCTTTATACGCTGAACAATCAGTTGTGGTAAACGGAAGCTCAAGCATGTTCGCTTTATGTTCAAGAACCAATGAGGTTCATTCCTGTGTTTTACGCAGCACGACTGAGCTCTGCAAAAGGTTTGTTCTCGTGTGTCAAGCAGGTTCGGTTGAGCTTCTGTTTATGTTCACTTATCAACGTTTATATAACTAACCCTTTAAACTTCTTCTAAAGTTCTTAAGGGTTAGTTCACCCAAAAATGAAAATTTTGTCATTAATTACTCACCCTCATGTCGTTCCAAACCCGTAAGACCTTCGTTCATCTTCGGAAAACAAATTAAGATATTTTTGATGAAATCTGAGAGTTTTTTTTATTTTTTATCCTCAATAGAAAGCAATGAAAATACCACATTCAAGGTCCAGAAAAATAGTAAAAACAGTTAAAACAGTCAACGTGACTACAGTGGTTCAATGAGAATACTTTTTGTGCGCAAAAACAAAACAAAAATAACGACTTTATTTAACAAATTCATCTCTCCCCTGTCAGTTCAGCGCTTCAGTGTTCTACCTCAGAACGCCGACTCATTATTGGTCGGCTCCTGCATCAGCATAACACGCATGCGTCGTGCTGCTCATGTGAACAGCGTCCGCCAATACTGAGTCGGCGTTCTGACGTAGAACCTTGAAGCGCTGCAACGTAAATAGTGTAGGAGAATGACATGGGAGAGACGAATTTGTTGAATAAAGTCGTTAATTTTGTATTGTTTTTGCGCACAAAAAGTATTCTCATTGCTTCATAACATTAAGGTTGAACCACTGTAGTCACACTGACTATTTTAACAATGTCTTTACTACTTTTCTGGACCTTGAATGTGGTATTTTCATTGCTTTCTATTGAGGATTAAAAAAACCTGGATTTCATCAAAAATATCTTAATTTGTGTTCCGGAGATGAACGAAGGTCTTGTGGGTTTGGAACGACATGAGGGTAAGTACTTAATGAGAGAAATTTCATTTTTGGGTGAACTAACCCTTTAATGCAACAAAACCATTTAACATTGTGTTTTGAAAGGCATGCTATCAAATTATATTATCATGAGAGCCTTATAAAGTAAAAAAAGAAAAAAGCTTGGCATCAGAAGTTTCATTACTACGACATTCTGAATTTTTTTTTCTTCTTTTCATTCTCATAATTTTTCCATCAATTTACACCCTCTTTTATTAAAATAAGACTTAAGCTCAACTCTTTGTAGGAGGTTTCTGTGAATCAGGCCTTCAGTCACTTTACCATGGGAAAACGAAGAGATAAGTACATCTTGACCCCCTGAACTATCCACTGTGTGGCAGTGGCAGAGAAAAAAACTAAAGGAACCATGACCATGAACATCTTGTAACCATCCCATGATTCTTCATTCTTCATTACAACCTCCCCAGAACACAGTACAGTCGGTGAGGTGCACATCCGTTCTCATAAGGGGGAGGGGGGGGTAGGCTATCAGCGTAGATGCCGATTGTGTCGTGCCAGACCCTGTCTGTGAAGGGCTGTTCGATGAGCGGGAGAAACGTCGTGTTCCTGGTTCTCTGATAGGACTAAGGAAGGAGTTGGATACCAGACAGGTCAAGGTTGCATATGCTCTGTGATTTAGCCAGCTGCCTCTTGAGTTGCTGACAGATGAAGCAGGAGAATTTGTCGTCAGAGATAAAGTGACGCATGGCATAACACACATGCTGACAAAAAAAACTTCTCATTAACTGGCATTTTATATTACTTTGAATCTGTGCTGTCGCTATCAATAAATGATTTTTAAATCATTACTGAAATTTGCATTTGTTTTTATGCCTTGCAAACTTCAACATTTGCAAAAATGTGAACAATTTTGAAAAATGTGAGAATATCTCTTGGACATTACATTTTAGAAGTAAGTCTGAAATAATTAAGTCTGAAATACTATATTCTCAAAGTTCTAGTTCAGTAAAATATAAAAGTGTTTTACATGTAATATCATGTTAAAGGGTTAGTTCACCCAAAAATGAAATTTCTGTCATTAATTACTCACCCTCATTTCGTTCCACACCCGTAAGACCTTCGTTCATCTTCAGAACACAAATTAAGATATTTTTGATGAAATCTGAGAGGTTTTTTTATCCCCCATAGAAAGCAACGTAATTACTGTCATAAAAGTTCCAGAAAGGTAAAGACATTGTTAAAATAGTCAACGTGACTGCAGTGGTTCAACCTTGATGTTATGAAGTAACGAGAATACTTTTTGTGCGCAAAAACAAAACAAAAATAACGACTTTATTCAACAATTTCTTCTCTACAGTCAGACTCATACGCAGTTGACGCAGTGAACGCAGTTCAGTGCTTCCGTGTTTACGTCAGAACGCCGGCTCAGTATTGGCCTGCTCCTGCGTCAGCATCACAGGCATGCGTCGTGCTGCTCACGTGAACAGTGTCGGCCAATATTGAGCCGCCGTTCTGACGTAGAACCTGGAAGCACTGCAACATAAATAGCGTAGGAGAATGACATGGGAGAGACGAATTTGTTGAATAAAGCCATTAATTTTTTTGTTTTTGCGCACAAAAAGTATTCTCTACGCTTCATAACATTAAGGTTGAACCACTGTAGTCACGTTTACTAGTTTAACAATGGCTTTACTACTTTTCTGGACCTTGAATGTGCTAATTTCGTTGCTTTCTGTTGAGGATAAAAAAAACTGGATTTCATCAAAAATATCTTAATTTGTGTTCTGAAGATGAATGAAGGTCTTACAGGTTTGGAACGACATGAGGGTAAGTAATTAATGACATATATTTAATTTGTGGGTGAACTAACCCTTTAACCACTGCAGCATGTTTAATCATCACTAAATTTTGCATTTGTTGTTGATAATACATGTTTTTATGCCTTGCAAATTTTTTGCAAACATTTTTTTTCAAACATTTGCAAACTTTTTTTTTTTTTTTTTTTTTTTTAAATGTGAGAATAGCTTGGAAGGAATAGATTTTAGTTGACTGATTTTAAAAAAGATAATCCAAACAGTAATGTGCGTATGTGATGTTTTGTATATTTTGCATATTGCTATATAGTTTATAGCAAAAGTGCATTTATGAATTTATATAGCTGGCATAATAAAAGCTATGTAATTTCCAATTTTGTATATTGTGTTAAATCTGAGGCTGATGGGCTTGTCAGAGAATTTTGACCTAATTTTGACCTATTGTCTGATATTTCAGAGAGCCGTTCCATGCTGGCTCTAAGCTCTGCAATGACCAACAGAGGGCACACTGAGGGCCCATCTGAACTGATGGTGGATGCCTCCTATTACAACCTCTACCAGCCCACACCGTACACGTCCTACTATAGCAACCTGTACAACTACCAGCAATACCAGGTGAATGGATGTGCTCCTCACGTCAAGTGCAACTGAACTGCTCTTTCAGGTTTTAAATGAATGTTATACATTATTTATTCTATACTAATGTATGCTACTATTATATAATAATTTATTATTATTATTATTAGTAGTAGTAGTAGTATCACAGATGTGACTGAATAGCTTATTAATATTGTTTAATAATAATATGTACTAAGCTAATTTGCGCTTCACTTCAGGAACCTTTACTGTAAATTTGTAACCAGTAAGATGATGCATTATTTCAATTAATTATTTTTAACAGCATGATTATGCACTGAAAATAACATTGCCCCTCTCCTGCTAAACTTTAATCTTTGATTATTCTGGCTTCACATTAGGTGAAAAGTTTGCTTCATGATGTTTTATAGTTAAATTGTTTTTTTTACACACTATACACTCCACAAAAAATGCTGGGTTAAAAACAACCCAAGTTGGGTTGAAAAGGGACAAACCCAGTGGTTGGGTTGAATGTTTGCCCGACCTGCTGGGCAGTTTTATTTAACCCAACTATTGTTTAAAATATGACTACATGGCTGGCTTAAAATGAACCCAAAATAGGTTGGAAATTAAAAATCAGACACACAATTACTAGAGGCAACAGTAATAATCAAAAGATGAACATTTATTAATAAGCAATTTAATAAATGTTTATTGTTTACTTGTTATTCATTAAACTTATTATTAAACTTATAAAACTTTCATTTATTAAACATATTAATACATATTAATTTTCAATATATTTTGTGTTAATTTTAAGTGAGCAATACGGTAATTTTTAAACAATAGTTGAGTTAAATAAAACTAGCCAGCAGACTGGGCATTTAACAACTTGTTGTTTTTAACCCTGCATTTTTTAGAGTGTAGAGATGCATCACAGTAAAAGAAACAGGACGTGTTCATGACAGATTTTTTTTTTTTAAGTTTGTACTTTCAAAAACAGCTCAAATTTATTTAGAATTAAGCTACTGACCCCAGTCTCAACCCCCCCTACAATATAGTATCTTCAAACCAACCCTTTAGACATGCAGTACCTCACACGAGCATGCTAGCAAACATCCGTGTGAACGCCAGCATGGTGCACACACCTCCACACTCACCCAGTCTGCGTCCCATGTAGCCCAGGTAATAAGGTGATTAAGTGTGTTGCAGCCGTGTTGATAGGGGCTGCTGTCATTGGACCCGTCTGGCTTGTTGAAGTTGGCAGGCCGTAGTGAGCTTCTGTCCTCGGTGTACAGTGATAATACTAGTGCCATCGTTCCAAGCCACTGGACAAACACAGCAGGAAGGTGTGGAGCTTTCATGCCACGCTACACCTCTTACATTCTGTTTACATTTCCCTGCTCCCCCTACCCGGAACCGCAACTAATTCTGTCATTGGAGGTTTTTTAACCCTTATCCTCATTGTACGACTATCACAAGAAGACTGTCAAACAGTCTAAATAAGCACTGCTTTCAATTAGTGTCACTGTTTTTATTTTATAATATCAGCTAAATAGTTTTTTTTTTTTTTTGTTGGTTTAATCTGGTATTTAAAAAAAAATCCTAATCTGTAAAATCACATATTTCCAGTTTTCTAATCATGTTGCTGAGATACTGACGCTCTCACTCATCTACCAGTAAAATATCCTTTTAAAAGTAGCTTCTGGTTATAGTAGTTGCATTACAAATGTTTTAATGTAGTATAATATATTGCTGGTGTTGCTACTGTTCAAAAGTTTGGGGTCAGTAAGAGAATTTTTATTTGAAAGCAAGAATTAATTAAATTGATCAAAAGCTACAGAAGCTGAAGCAAATGATTTCTATTCTCAATAAATGCTGTTCTTTTGAACTTTCTATTCATCAAAGAATCTTGAAAAAGTTGTATCCTAGTTTCCTCAAAAATATTAAAGGATTAGTTCTTCAGAATTAAAATTTCCTGATAATTTTCTCACCCCCTTGTCATCCAAGATGTTTATGTGTTTCTCTCTTCAGTCGAAAAGAAATTACGGTTTTTGAGGAAAACATTCCAGGATTTTTCTCCATATAGTGGACTTCAACGGGTTGAAGGTCCAAATTGCAGTTTCAGTGCATCTTCAAAGGGCTCTATACGATCCCAGATGAGGAATAAGGGTCTTATCTAGCGAAACGATTGGTCATTTTCTAAAAAAAAAAAAAAAAAAAAAAAAAAATATATATATATATATATATATATATATATATACATACATACATACACACACATACATACATATATATATATATATATATATATATATATATATATATATATATATATGTGTGTGTGTGTGTATGTATATGTGTGTATATATATATATATATATATATATATATATATATATATATATATATATATATATATATATATAATTTTTAACCAAAAATGCTCGTCTTGCACTAGCTCTGCGATGCGCGCATTACGTAATCACGTTGGAGAGGTCACGCGTGATGTAGGCGGAAATATCGCGGTAGGGCGAAAAATCTCATTTTCTCCTCCAAATTCAAAATCATCCGACATCGTTGTTTTACCTTTTTTTTTTTTTTTTTGTAAAGGACTTTTTTGAGTTTTTGCACATTCGCTTTGTAAACTCTTGCTCGGTACTTCCTCCTACGTCATGCGTGACCTTTCCAACATGATTACGTAATGCTTGGTGGATCGCAGAGCTTGTGCAAGATGAGCATTTGTGGTTAAAAAGTATATAATTTATTTATTTATTTTTTTAAGAAAATGACCATTCATTTTGCTAGATAAGACCCTTATTCCTCGGCTGGGATCGTGTAGAGCCCTTTGAAGCTGCACTGAAACTGCACTTTGGACCTTCAACTTGTTGGTAGCTGTTGAAGTCCACTATAAGGAGAAAAATGTTTTCCTCAAAAACCTTAATTTCTTTTTGACTGAAGAAAGAAAGTCATAAACATCTTGGATGACATGGGGTGAGTACATCATTTTTGAGGAAATTTTAATTCTGAAGTGAACTAATCCTTTAAGCATCACATCTGTTTTCAACATTGGTAATAATAAAAAATGTTTCTTGAGCAGCAAAACAGCATATTAGAAAGATTTCTGATGGATCATGTGACACTGAAGACTGGAGTAATGATTCTGAAAATTCAGCTTTGCCATCACAGGAATACATTAAATTTTAAAATATATTAAGATAAAAAAAAGTTATTTTAAAATGTAATAATATTTCAGTTTTTACTGTATTTGTTTGGTGAGCATAAGAGACTTCTTTCTAAAACAAACTTTTGAACTGTGTAGTACTTAGTGAGTGGGGTCAAAAAGTCTGAGACACCACTGGAGAAAATGCTTTTGATTTTATAATATTAAAAAGTCCAACTATTTTGAGCTTGATTGCAAAGTCAATATGAATTTCAGAATGTTTTAGTATTTGGTATGTCCTCTTTTTGCTCCAAAAAGAATCTTGTTCTTCAATGAAATCTGATCTTTTGTACAAAATATTTACTTGGTCGGTGTCACAATTAGCTTATTTGATTAGTGACCTGGAAATAGTGCTGAATAGAGGGAGTTAGGTGTTTCCATTTGTAATGATAGAGACATTAACATATTAACTGTATGGTTAAAGACTTAACACCAAGTTATATTCACATTTACTGTAATGCAAAGTAATTATGAGCTTCCCTCAGTCAGATGCAAACCATGCAATTCTGAGGCCAGGCACATGAATCTATCCTGGCAGCAGCTCTCCAGTGTGGACATTTTCTGCGTCAGACCATGCTGCACAATTTTAAAGATGCCTATTTGAAGATATCAAATTGGACAGCATGAAATTGAGGGCATCCTCAAAGTCATGGCCCGTTCAACTTTGATAAACCATCATCACATTGCAACAGTTTTACAAGCCCTTATTAATCAGCCAAGGCTCACTGACATAAGAAAGCGCCTTCATACCATGATATAATAAGGCTTTCATATGGAGATCAGCCTGTGTATATGGACTCTGATTTATATTGCTAAGTATCCCTGTTGTATCAAATCTAATCTACTCAAGTGTGAAGTAAATTAAATCTATATTTCTCCAGGGAGTCTTTGCTGAGTGTTATATACACACGTCAGTGATGGGGCCATATTTCAGCATATTTGTGCAGTTGGGTCCCTGATGGCGACATATTGCTCCAGGGTCACTGCTTCCATCTCCTTAGTGTGTCCCAGGGTTTGAATTGCAAAGGTTAATGACATTGCTCATATGAAGATACAGCTCTGCTGTTTAATCACGGCTCTGTAGAGGAGGAGTGACTTTAATTCTGATCTCACATTGTCTGATTTAACTGTTTGGAAGATGAATGAAGGAAATATGATGTGATTCTTTTGATGTTTTGTAGAAAACTAAGACTATTAGTTTAGTCTTTGTTTTTGTTTTATTGTTTTAGTTTTCATTAGCTATTGGATTGTTTTTAGCTTTTAATAAAATGTTAATTTATTTAAAGGGTTAATAAATTAAAATTCTGTCATTAATTACTCACCCTCATGTTGTTCCAAACCCATAACACTTTCATTCATCTTCAAAACACAAATGTAGATATTTTAATGTCTGTCCCTCCATTGACAGTCTACAAAACTACCTTTTGTCGCTTCAAAAAGTTCCTAAAGTGATCGTAAAACTAATTCATATGAATTGAGCGGTTTAGTCCAAATTTTCTGAAGAGACACAATCTCTTTATATGATTTAATAGGTTTCATTTTATTCACACATAAACACTGATCAACGCACACATAAGTTGTGGTTAACAGAAGCTCAAGCATGCTTGCTTGACATGCGAGAGCCAATAAGGTTCATGAAGGTTTGTTCTCGCATATCAAGCCGTTGCGATTGAGCTTCTGTTCATGTTCGCTGATCAATGTTTATATGTGAATAAAAGCCTAAATTAAATCTGTTCATCGATCGAGTCTTCTCAGAAAATTTGGACTAAACTGCTCAATTCATGTGGATTCGTTTTACGATCTCTTTATGAACTCTGGTGGTAGTTGCGTAGACTGTCAATGGAGGGACTGAAATTTCTCAGATTCCATTTAAAATATATTAATTTGTGTTCAGAAGATGAACAAAAGTCTAGCAGGTTTGGAACGACATGAGGGTGAGTAAATGAAGATAGAATTTTCATTTTGGGCTGAACTAACCCTTTAACATTTAGCAAGAGTTGTTTTTATTTATATATGTTAAAAAAAATGCATTAAAAATGTACTGTAGTGTTTAAAAGTCATGTCCAGGGGGTATATTTGTTTTTAATGACCCTACAAGTTCAATGAAACCATCAAAATATGTGGAAAATATTTTATATATTTTTTAATAGTTTAAATATAAGGAAAGAACGAAACACTAAACTTGATTAATGTATTTATTTGACAAAATTATTTGGCAAAACTACAGTAACAGATTTTATTTTACTATATAAAAAGCTCACCGGAAAAAGAATACACTGACTGCAATATAATCAGTTATTAATATTTCATTTGTTCTATCTTGTTTTTGCATGTGTTTATAATTTCTTTGTATGACAGCCTGGCCAATAATTACAATGTGGCACAATTTGCCATGTTTCATTGTGTTATAAAGCACAACTACACAATATGCTTACAAAATCTTTAACAAATTTTGAATAATATTTGAAAAAAGGTTGAAGATTTTTCAGGTTCAGTTTTAATTTTTCTAGGCCGGACATCACTTTTGGGCACTACTGTAGCTCATACAGATGTTCATACAGCTTTTTTTTTTCTCCTAATTTCTATGTTTTCCATTTCTAAATTCTTTTTTTGTAGAGCTTTTTAATGCAAAATTGTCACTGTTCTGCATTAAAACTGTAACAGAAGAGTCCCATTTAAAGGCTCAAATTCTTGTGTATTTTAAATAGTTTGACCTGCTTTTAGTAAGTAGTTTGTAATATTTTGATATTTCATAAAAGAGCAGTTTAATACACACACACACACACACACACACATATATATATATATATATATATATATATATATATATGTATAAGAACAAGATTTGTCGGTCAAATCAAAGTCAATTTTTTGAGTGAAGAAAACTATAAAAAATGAAATCACAGATAGGACCCCTGTAGACTCGTGAGACTGTGTCAAGGTCATTAAAAATTCAAGTATCAGATTATTGTTAGTTTAGGTTGTCATGTCAAATGGAATGAGTTTTTACCTTGAGAAAATAGAAGCATGAAACAGAAGTGTGAGATTTGTGTCTCTGTAAGAACAATGAACCTGAAATAAAAGCGTTTAGGTCACATTATATAGCAGGATTTCTCTTTGAATCAGATCGTGTCTTGTAATTCTGAAACTTCACAGTTGTTGGTATGGCCGAACAATGTTTGTAGAACATTATTATGTATTCTCTCTTACATTTGCAAAATCATAACACGTTCCATGAAACTTTCCATCATAGCTTCTTCTCTTTATTAGGGTTCATTTGATAAGGAAGTAACAGGGCAAGGAGCTATATTCCTCCTCATCTGGCTTTTATCTCAGTGTGTCCATCTCCCGCCCTCTCCCACCTCCAGCGAGTGGGGCTCCGCTGCACTGCAGGTGGAGAATGAAAATATGAGGGTTGCGTAGAGGATCCAGACAGCTGATGGTGCCAGATAAGAGCTCACTCAGGGAGGTAAAGGACTCTAGCCAGCCCTCATTAATGAGGCTGCTCTGGATCTAACAACACTAGCAGGCCTGTTCATCATTTCTGTGAGCAGTTGTTGTATTACATGAATTGGGAATCACTATGCCCTTTCAAACTGCTGAAGCTGCCCTAAGCAGGCACTTTGCAGTGTTACCAGATTTTTGCCTAGATATGTTCATACCTGAGATAGAGATTGGAATCGCAGGGAATGATGAATGATGCATGAATTTTATTCCACTTGCACTTATTTGGATGTAAGTGTTATGGTAGGTTAAGAGTGGCATAGAAAAACCAGGAAATAGCTGAGTAGCATTGCAAATGTTTTGGCACAAACACATGTGTCTCTTGCTTGTTGTGGCACATTTTATTTTCATGTATGTATTGGTAGGGTACTCTTGAAAAAATACAGTTCAATTTGTATTATATTTGTTATAGGCAATACAAGAGTCTGACATTGTTTAAATAACAGTTTATAAACCTGTCAAAAGTTGATGGGGTGGACAGTAAATGGTGACATATTACTGGCTGACAGAAATCAAATTCCATAAAAGTGAAATTGAAAACACCCTAAAGCCTCTGTGCTGCCAAGTAGACAGCTTATTTTAAAGTTCTCACAAGAGGGAAGAAAACTTGCCAGAGCAGTTTGTTGCAGTTTATTTTGAAAAAGAGAGGGAGAAATAAAGCAATCTAGGCAGGAGGTCAACCATAACTTACAGTGGCCATTTTTTCTCCCTCCTGGACTAGAGGTTCATATTGTCACATGTACAGAGTGTACAAATTCTGATTTATCAAGTGTTTTCAGTGATCTGAGATGAATGTGTCATGCAGTCTGCAGTAGAACTCAAGACCTAGTTTAGGATCATCACTGTTGGTGTCCCATATACTGTATCTGGTGTGTCCATGTATAATATTTGGTGTGTCTTCTGGTTCAAACAGAGACAGTATGAGGAGATGGGCCATATATATATATATATATATATATATATATATTACTCCAGTCTTCAGTAGGGTTGGGTATCATTTGAATTTGAATCATTTGGGTATCATTTGAATTTTAGCAATTCCAATTCTGATCAATTCCCGGTTTCGATTCCAATATGGTAAAAAAAAAAAAAAAAAAGTCAAACTTTTAGATATCAAACATATTTATTCCCTGTCTTTTTGCAAAACATTCCGTTGCAGCTGAATACCATGAACAAAAATCAGCAGGCTAAAGAACAACTAACTAATATAGACTATCTAATATAAATTTCAAACATTATTAAAGACAAGTATACAGTCAGTAATACAGAGCAGTAATACAGAGTAATAAGAGCAAATTAGCAGTAGCACAAATAAATACAACTGAACAAAGTTCAGAAATTGAAATCAAACGTAAAATAACACTGCATAGTTTTCTTTTTATAAATAAAATATAGATTAATCCTTATTAAAGTTACAAAATTGATTCAGTCAAGATCAGTGAGTGATTTTTTTTTTTTTTTTTTTTTTCTTTGATTAACAGTAATGACAGACGGCAGCAGGTTTATTAGGCTGCTGTCACTTTAAGACCGAATGCACGGATCCTATACTATTACACAGTTACTGATAATGCATTTTCTTTCTTAACTGTTTGCGTTCACTTAAGACATAACTGGCAATGTTTATGAGGATATTTCGACAAAATTTTGTGTGTATTTGTCCGTTCAAGCACAAGAAGACGCGAAAGAGAACTCATTCAGTATGCATGCACTATATGAGGGGCGGCTTTTTGTGTGCACCCTCTGGATGTGTGGGCAGCAGAAAGAACAATTTCATGTCTTCTTGCATTTGAATGGTTTAAAACCACATTAAAATGCACACACAGGAATCGATAAGCGGAATCTAAATTTCAACTTTATAACGAGTATCTGATTCCTGACCTTAAGTAGAACTTAAGTATCCAATTCCAGAATTGGAATAGATTTTCAATCCTCATTTCTAGTCTGTCACATGATCTTTCAGAAATCATTCTAATATGCTGATTTGCTGCTCAAGCAACAATTACTCTATTATTATTATTATTATTATTATTATTATCAATGTTGAAACATTTTTCAGGATTCTTTTCAGAAAGTGCATCCTTGCTGAATAAAAATATTATTTCTTTTTAAAAAATCTTATTGACACCAAACTTTAGAACAGTAGTGTGTTTTTATTTTTAGCTTGATTAGAACTAAAAAAACAATTTGTACCATTTTGTTGCCAAGTGAACTGACTCGTGTTGTATTCATATTGCTTAACATTGCTCCTTTCATTGTCGCTACATTTTATTATTTTATTGGAGACTGAGTAGAGTTTAGACAAGCTCTATTCAATCTTGTGTTTCCCAAGTTGGTCAATATGCTGTTGCATGCTAACCTTGCATGCCATGCATGCTAACCTTGACATATTTTAGAAATTTGAAAATTATGATATAAAACATTCATGAGCAATTATGTAATGTGAATGTCTGCACCTGCAACTTTTAAAAAGTGATCTTGTGTCTTTTGATTCTTGACTATTCATACCATCAGACTCTTTATGTATTTACTTAACTCTTGTTCTTTTTTTCCCTACCTGCCCCAAAATCAAATCCTTTTTGAAAAAGATGCCCAGTGGAAATGGCCGCCTGTCCAGCCATAATGTGCCCCCCCAGTACCGCACACACTCCTACTATTCATCCTACCTGAGTCAGGGGATCGACACGGCTGCATGTGTCCCACCCAGCACCTGCTCTGAGCCCAAAGCAGCAGGTCAGTCCCGCACACACACACACGCTCTTAGGGCCATAAACTTTTATCCAGAGATTATCAACAGTGTGAGCAAGTACATCTGAGGGAGGTTCATACTCTGAGTCAAGGGCGCTGTAAAATTTATAAAAATAAATAAATTCAAAGGTAAAACTTTTATGAGCATCATTTGTTCTGGTGACTTCAGATTTAAAGAGACAAGGACCATGTGCTAAGCACTTTAGTCTTAGAACATATAGAATTCATAAATTGTATTATAAATTAAATTTTTTTGTGCCTTTCACTCTGTAAAGCTATATAGCAATAAACTGGAACTGTCTAAAATTATTTATTTTTTTTAGAAACAATTTATGGCTTACTGTGCACCATTCTGAACTAATTTAGAGAGTTGAAGGGCATTTTAGCTCTCACCGTCAGTGTGAGTATGATTATGGCGTTTCTGTGATCCACCATTCCCGTATACCTCTAAGCTTGCCACCTGCCCTGGCTGTTAATGATTTTTACATGCTGATTTCCAGTGGTTTCAACATGAGGGTACCTGTCACCCCCACTATCACTGCAGGGGGTGTTATGTTCCATTACAACACAAAACACTCCAAGTTGGGTGGTCCAATCTCCAAAACACCCATACTCAGAGCCCAGCATTGAAGGGTCTGTGATCTATTATTTGTTTCCTGTACCTACTATTTATATGATTCCCTAATGCACGGGTTTTGCGGTCTATGGATCCACAGGGGGGGATGCTAGGGAGTCAGAGAAAAGTTAATGTGTTAAAATAAGATATTAATTAAAACAATAATTTTAACTCATTTAAAGAATTTGAGATAACACTTTAGTATGGGGATCAATTCTCACTTTTAACTAGTTACTTATTAGCTTGCATATTGGCAGATTATTAGTACTTATAAAGAACATATTAATGCCTTATTCTGCATTACTATATTCTACATTCCTAAATCATGCCCCATACCTAAACTTAAACGCTACAACAACTACCTTAGTAACTATTAATAAGCAGTAAATGAAGAGTTTGAGGCAAAAGTCGTAGTTAATAGTGAGTGTGTTCACCATACCAAAGTGTTACCGAATTTGACTGACGCTTTCAGTCTGCATTGTTTTGAAATTGTTTTTCTGTTTCTGATAATATATATATATATATATATATATATATATATATATATATATATATATATACACACACACACACACATTATTAATTTGCTTCAGTACAATGACAACATGAAAGCCAATTATTTAATTACAGTACATGTCTTTAACACCATTTTATTTTTCTCACACAGTATAAAGTAAATGAGAATACTCTACATGCAAATATATAGCTAGCTCTCAAAAGGGGATCATCATATGTATTTGGGGGTCCTTGGCATCCAACCTCTGCCGTAATGAACCTTAGTCAGCATAGATGGCATTTTGTATGTGTGTGTGTGAATGAAACTGGGCTAATCAACTACTACACAATTGACCGTTTACAAAGACATGCCTCCTTTAGTTACTGTTGCTACTGTAATCTGACAAGCCATGCAGCTCTCACCATTTTTCAAGTTCAAGTCCACCTATGTTAATCTACTAACTCCGGACAAAATGGCAGATTCAGCGTTATGATTGGCTAGATCACCTGTCAATCAAACTCCTGGCAAAGGGTCAATTACAACTTTTCACAACAAAATTTCATTCAAGACTCAACCTGTTCAAATCCTTTGGTTAGGGAAGATGACTCGATGACACTCAGTGACCATCCATGCTAGTGTGGCCTGAGTTTGATAGGGTCTGCACTCTCTCTTCAGTCAGATCCCTAAACATCTCATAGTGTTATATTGTGTCATTTTCACAACTTCTACAATCAGACCTGATTAGCTGTTCCCAGCATTGTCGTGTAACTACAGAGGACTTTGAGGTATTACTGCTTGTACGGTCATGAGAGATTAAAAAAGAGGCTCAGTAAATGACCAGCATTCAAGTTTAATTATTTTCAAAGTAGCTTTACAGTAAGATACAACGGCGCCTGGTTTTCAGATGGCTTGTCTCTTGAGTCCTCTGTACTCTTTCTGTGGCTCCAGTGCTTGTGCGGCATGTATTTATTTTCCCTAGCGCTGGGGTAATCAGTTGGCCAAATATGAGGCCAAATAACCTTCAGGAGTGCGACGCTGTCCTTTCCGAGCGGCCCCCACAGCTGTCTTTGGAAAATTGCCTCTGGGGTTAGTGAGCGGGAACAAGTTAAGATTTACAAACAATGATGAAGCTTGTCATGCGTCTTTCTCCATCCGTCACGAGCGGCGGCCTGCCGGGGCGTCGAAGTGTTCTTCATAAAGCTCAGCTCGCTGTGAAATACGCCCCTGTGCGCTCTTTACTGCTGGGAGCTCGTCAGCAGCGCTCCGCCATAAATTGCCTGGGCCGGAGGTGACACTGCACTCCATCACCCGGCAGGGCAGCCTTACCTCCGCCCGCATCCGCCCCCACCCGCAGAAGCCGCCCAGCCCGTGAGATGATGTGCCCGCTGTGAGTTATGTAGGAATTTCAGTGTTATACGAGACAGTCTATGGGTTTTACCATTTTCTCTCCTGCTCTGTTTTTTCTTTTTGTCACTGTTTATTATCGGAGGATTCAAAGTTAGTTTTGTTTGCAGTCTGAGCCAAGTTTACAGTTTTGGAGAAAGTGGACAGGGGGCTTTCTGTTTTTCTGCAGCCATCACTAAAGAGAATAAATATTTTTTTGGGCTGTATGGCAATATATACACTATATGTATTTTCTAGTTTTTCTACTTGGATGAAAAAAAAAAAAAGGTTATTTCACATCCTGCCCAATGTTGTCCTCCTACAAACAATGTTCACATTGAAGGCTATGAAAACATGTAACCATGCAGGCTATGCTATATGTGCAAAAAAGGGGTTAAAACCACATTACATTCTAACATTGTAACAATAACATTACAATCTAAAAACAAAAATAATGGTTTTTAAACAGAAGTTAAATTCACTAAACTAAAAATTTAAATAAATAAAAACAAAAGCACAGACTAAATGTTAACTGGTAAGAGGAACACACATTCACTCATCTGAGCTTAATAAATTTAGCCCACATTTGATTACCCCATTACGTCACCAAAATACACTTACTTTTAGGTTTAAATTTCTACATATGGCTCATTTAATGTCCAACAACAAATATTTTAGCAAAATATATATTTTCATCAGAATTATTGCGCTCTTGTTGCACACTGTCTTTTTGGCGTGCGTACATGGCAGCGCCCATTCACTGAAGTCTGTGAAGTTTAGTGGAGACTCTTTTAGGCTCGTCCACTGACAGCAAAATGGAAATATTTGCATGACCTTTTAATATTTAAAGATGAAAAATATACGTTTCACAGGTATCCACATCTCAAATGCATTAAACAGCACAAGCATTTGTCAGAGCATCTGAAAGGGCAAGCCACTTTGAACTATAGGCGTTATATATTTTATGAGTTATTTTGAAGCCCTTTATATAAAGCATGTCTCATGTTTAGGACATATTGGGGTCATTAGGACAAAACAGCATGGGGTCATGTCAAAGGTCCTTTTAGTTTTTATTGACATGGCAAATTGTAGAAAAAATGACAGCGCAAACAACAGTTGTTAGCTGAATACATTAATAAATAACAAATGACACTGAACATGATATAGATGTAATGAAGACTAAGTTCCAGTGAAATATCTTCACAATCCTCCATGATGTCTTTACATCCTTCATTATGTGTATATTCTGAATGGCAGTTTCTTTCTGCAGATGATGAGGTTGTGGGACGTGACAGTTAAGAGTTAGTGTGTCTCCTCCATTTGTTTACATAAAAACAATTATGGTTATTAAGGCCAAAATTAGCAAAATGGACAGTATGTCAGCTCTTTACCATGTTAAAAAGAATAAGTGATATAGTCATGGGATAGCTTTAATGTTTTTGTGACTGGGTATGTATAAAGTAATAATTAAAAAAAAATCTCACATGGATAAAAAATTCAATATCTCTGTTAAAATGTATAGACATTTAAAGAAAGAAATAATTTACCTGCTGAGAGTGTGTTGACGGTCTGTGTTGTATAGCTAAGCTCCAGAAAATCAGTAATGAGGTGAAAAACAAAAAGGCGGGAATAAAGAACCCTAAACTCTAAAACAAAGAACCATTTCAGCATATAAAGGGTTCTACAGGATGATACAGTTCTAAATAGAACTGTTACTACGTGTAAGGAACCTTTAAAGTGTATATACATTCTTTTTTTGGACATGGTACTATGGTAATACCATCATGTTTTATGTGGCTTGAACCAAGCTAATACCATTTCTTTGAAATACCGTCTAGTACTACCATGTAAATACTATGGTATTCATTCAGGTTCATTACATATTTTTTAAATAGTACAATGGTATTATATGTTTCTGCGACAGTACTTCTTTCTAATAAGTTCTAAGTTTTTGTTGCTGTCCATCAGCAACGCTTTTATTTGAATACAAATATGGAGAAGGGCTCTATTTACAGGTAATTAATTACACGTTCCAGTCACATCGAATCATATGTACTGTGCTTTTGACATATATCGATCGGTCTGATGCCGTTTACAAACCACAAATTTAATGGATGCAATTGTTCTCAGTCAGAATGTTATATCACTTTCAGAGGCATCAGATCCTCTGTAAAAAGTTCCAGGAAAACACAAAATCTTATTGGAGCAACCAAAGAGCCCATTCATTCTCTTTCAGTGGAGAATAACAAAGGGGAATAATGATTCACTCCCAGCTTCAAGCACAATTGAGAGGTAGAGCTTGAGCAGGAAGAGGTGTAACTTCTCATCTGACAGAGAGGTTATGGAGCGTTTTTTAACATTTAATCCATCCTGTTTGCATTATTCATCTTTGGAACATGCATAGAACTCTGGCACAGCCTGTGCCCTCGAGGTTAAGTGCTGTTACATGTGTCCCTTTATTTGGTTGTTACACAGTTTCACTAGCCTGGCTAGGGTTACAGATAGGGCATGAGTTCATAAGAAGCTGCATACACTAAATTTAGTGTCGATTTTGAAAGAATTATGGTTAAATGTTGTATGATGCCAGTTGCATGACAGCTTATACTCTCTATATTTTACTGCTGACAATTGCTGGTTCTTATCTATTTCCCCTTCTGATCTCAGATCAGTAGGAGAAAGGTTTTCTCTTTTTCACCACCTACACACAAAACAAAACAAACACTAGTACAGATGACAAGGATAGCTAACGTGCCACATAATGCATTTCAAAAACTTTCAAAAGAATTAGCAAAGCCTGACGTCTCTTAGCCAAGTAAATGAATCGGGGTGAATCAGTGGCCTGCAGGCAAAATCCCTGGCTGGAGTGTTATTTAACCGCACAGTCAGTAACTCCTACATGTCATGCTGTCTTCCCTTCTCCAGTGCTGATGCTAAATGCTCTGTCTTTTCTCTCTATGGATCGGTTAAATACCAGTGTAATTGGCTGCTCCAGGCTCAAGCACTGTCGTAATGTGTTGTACAACATTTCCATTAACACTTGCCTGAGGCACTGATGAGATAAAATGGGTAATGACTGCAGCCAAAGGTTCTGCTCTTTTTAGCACACTGTCCTCCTCACGAGACAGTCTGTGTTAAAGAAAGTCTAATCTGAGTTTATATACAGCCGTTCTAGGAATTAATACTTTTATTCAGCAAGGATGCATTAAACTGATCAAGAGTGACAGTAAAGACATTTATAATGTTACAAAAGATTTCTATTTTAAATAAACTTAAATAAACAAATATATCACGGTTTCCTCAATATTAACCAGTAACTGTATTCAACATTGGTAATAATAAGATATGTTTCTTGAGCACCAAATCAGCATATTAGAAAGATTTCTGAAGAATCATGTGACTGGAGTAATGACTGCTGAAAATTCAGCTTTGCCATCACAGAATTAAACATTTTGTCATATGTTCTAATAGAAGTTATTTGATAATCTTGTTTTATTGTCAAATAAAATATTTTATTCAATACACAGCTTAAAGAAAAGATGTGTTCATAGTTTCTGCTTATTTTATGGGAATCTGTAGCTATTAAAAAAGCAAATCTTGTGTAAATGGTTTAAAAGGTGGGCATATTTTAAGTCTTTATCGTAGTTACTGGTTCCTTTTCCACACAGATTTCAATTAATTAGTATTTTGAAGTAGCATTTAATTAGTTTTGCTTACTAATGGAAGGTGGACATTCATTCTTAAGCAGAATGTTTTCTAAATGTGGTCTTATTCAACTTTAACCTCTACCGTAACATAATTAATTCAACTGAATCTATGAAGTTGTTTATTTCACCCAGGGGGGCTTCAGTCTCCTCCAGAGCCTTGCTAACCGATGCCTGCACTGCTTATTTCTCACTTGTGATTATTTTCTCTCCTTTAAGGATAATAACACAAAATCCCTCAAATCATCGATCCAGTGTCTCACATCATTATAGTATATCCATAATGTTTCGACGGATCGGCGCGCGGGCCGGGAGAGACGGACAGGTCATTTGCAGGGCTGGCGGAGAGCTGTATCAGTGCCAGTGATTTAACAGGGAGGAGGGCCTGTCAATTCTCTCAGAGACACTTTGAGACTGGGGACAGATTGGAGAACAATACAGGTCTGGAGGTGCTTATGTGTTTAATTAGCCTCTGACCCTGGCATGATGCCTCCTGTCAGACGTTACAGGCCACTCATGCAGATCTCTAATAGTCCAATAATGGGGACTGAAGTGTCCGATGTACTCACATGTGAGCTGAATTTTAGCAGCCATTACTTTAGTCTTCAGTGTCATATGATCCTAAATGCTGATTTAGTGCTTAAACATTTCAACAATTTATCAATATTGAAAACAGTTGTGCTGCTTAAGATTTTTGTGGAAACCTTGGTACATTTTTTTCAGGATTCTTTTGATAAATAGTTCATACTGTATAAAGAAACGAAGAGTTAATTTGCAAAAACAGAACTCCATTTTTATTAATTCTCACAAATCATGTTTTTTTTATTGTGCATTCCAAGTAATATCAACCAAACTGCAGTTGGGTTGTTTTGATGAAGTAATAATAACTCCAAAAAATACATGTAACTTACAAAATTAAAGTTCATTAAAAGTATGTTTTTATATATATATATATTAAAAGTTTGTTTTTTAGCAAAAGCAGAAAACACTCAAACACACACTAACAGATTGCCACACACATACACACACACAAACGCAAAAGGACAAACAAGGGTTCAATTTGTAAGACGTGTTTGGTGTACACAAGGACTTGCAGGAGTCGAAATTATAAATCCTTGATCACTTTTAGTCAGCTTTGATGAAACTCCCCACAGCTAGCGCATCTTTTTGAAGTGACTAGAAGCCTTGTCACCTGACCTGAATACTGTGCACTGATTCGCTAAAATGGACTTATCGGTTTCTGTACACAAACAAGGGCGCTTGTCGGTTTCTGCTGTAAAACGTGAACTCGCAATGCCTGGACAGTGAACAATACCGGCTTTTCTGATCAAACATATTTAGGGTTCAGAACGTGCTATATGTAGAGAATAAAGCACAGCAGTCAGTTCATTTTTTTAAAAGCAGCGTTTATCGGTTTTTGCAAATGAACTCTTCAAATGTTTACATACAGAATTTTGGTCTTACTTTATATTAGGGTTGTTAACTACTATATACTAATATTTAAATTAATCATTTTATACAATGAACTTGTATAACAACTGCATACATGTAGTTACAGCTGTAATTAATTTCTGTAATTACATCTATATTTACACTGTTGACCCTTTCCTTACACTTTAACCCACCCTTAAACCTACCCATACCACCAATCTTACCCGTATCCCAACTCAATAGCAGTGTTTTGCAATACACCATGAACACAATAAGTACATTGTACCTAACAATTACTTTTTTATGCAAGTACATAGTAGTTAAAGACACCTAATTTAATAGTGTAACCACATTTTTTTTTTCTGAATAGACAAAATACCTTAGTGTTTGGTCTTGCTTGCTGCTAAAGCTCATTTTTCATACTTCAGGTTAGGAGTTTTACACTTTGGCGCATGACTCATACTATATGCTTGAATCATACCATCCACAACACCTTATCATTGTACGGGCGAGTTGTGCACAGGCTACATCACTTTTTGTCTTTCACTTTTTCTTCAGAATTGTTGCGTTTCGTTAGATGTGCCACCTATAGATCTTATTTTTACTGAGTTACAAACAATATCTGATACCCAGTATTCAGTTCATCAGTAAAAAATCTGAAGGTGCTCTGAAATATTATACATAAAAAAAAAAATCAAATGCTTCTGAGTTTTTCTTGTGCCAGTTCATGTTTGTCATTAAGTGTCAAACATGTCAGCATCCACCTCCCTTGAGTGCTTCAAACTCCAATGCCAATGTGATTATGAGTGAGCACTTCACTCCGAGAACAGCATCCGTCTCTCTGCAGCAGCCACGGCTGTTCGCTCTTTGAAGAGTCAGCAGCTGTTTAAAGTGCCGCCTCCTTGCTGTAGGCCTGTGTTTTCTGCGCCATTAAGTCCTGCCACGGCTCTAATGATTGAGAGAGACGTGCATGTCATTCCTTGAGGGAACTCCATCTCCCCACAGCACATCTTCAGCCAAGTCATGTCGTATGGATATGTGTGTTTGTCTCTGAGGGTGCTTTCACAGCTTTTGGTTCTGAACAGAGTTCATTTGATGTCAGTTTGGTCCGTTTGGTTAGTGTGAATGTGGATTTTTAAATTTGGGGGGTTAACGAATAAACAGCAATATGGTTCACCTTTGGCGTAAGTTGGGAGGCACCAATACTACAGTTCTTTCAGAAAATTATAACTTTATAGCTAATAACCGATAAATTGGAATTCTGATATAGAGTGATGGAGGGATGGCGTCAGAACACGGAAGACTAATTCGCCGCTGGTTTCTTCGAGATTTTCCTATGGGGTTTTATAATGGGGTTTTTCAATTTATGAGTAAAATAAAACCTGTGGTAAACATAACTTGACGATACTTTGTTTTTTTGAAAACGTATGTTTCTAATAAGTTCCTATTAAGTATCTAGATTAGACAGTTTGGGGTGTGAGTGTGTGCAGATTAAGTTCTAGAACAAAGCATCAAAGAATCACAGGCTTTATATTCATAAATTAAAAGGAACCAGTGGTAAATTAGTCTTCCGGGTTCTGATGTCATGCCTGCACCACTCTATTGCAATTGACCATATGCACGGAATGTTCTTAAAAACTTCCGCAATAATAGAAGCCAGCTGGAAAACTTCCGGTGAAATGTCACTTGTTGGCGTGTCATTGTCTTCAACGTCCTGAGGTAGCTTTAACAGCATCAATAGTGTAATACTTTGTTTATAATCAGAATATAGTCACTTAAATAGTCAGGCCTAGCATTTATTTAGTTATTCAAACGCAAGATGACAAAAAAAAGACGTGTGTCAGTGTACCTCCTTGGCAAAATTCAATTTGACCATCAGTTTTCACACTTTCATATGGAAAAAAGCATCAACACACTGTAAATTAAAGATTTATTGTGCACTTTAGTTAGATTCATTGAATAAAATGTGAGTTTTCACAAGCCTGCGCTGCACTGTCTGACAACAGCTGTGATTATAAAGGGAGAGCGCGGTGTTCGCTTTGTGTAATTCATTTGCGCGAAAAGTAATTGTTTTTCATGAGATTTTGTGAGTACTTCATGCTTCATCTTGACAAAATGTATTTTTAAACCTAGTGATTTTATAATGTTTAATATTTATTCAAAAGTGAAACTGAGTGGAAAACTATTACAGGAAATGGCTAAAATGAGCTATTAAATGCTCCTTATTCAAACATTCCCATTAGCTTTGTCTTTATTGCAATCAATAAAACTGGTTTATTGGTAAATTAGGCAAGTGTGATAACTGCATTAAAATATAAATACAATAAAGTTCAACCATTGATGGTTTTGTGTCAATGTACAGCAGAATGACAGTTCACCGGAAATGCCCAATTGTATATGGTCAATTCTGTACTATTTTTTCAAAATAAAATTCTAAAATCAGTTGTTTAATATTTATTATAATGTATAGAATAAAAAAAAAAAATCATTTTGAGATTGGCTAATGACTACATTAGTTTTTAAATATTAACTAATTGTAAAATGGAAAAATAGGGATAAACGAGCATATACAATTAAAATCCAATATTTACCAATATTGATAAATTAAATTAATCTCAGCCTCCTTTTCTCTTAAACATGTTATGTTGGACTACTCTGCTTTTAATGTAAAATAGCAAATTTACATGGTATGCTCTCTTAAGGAGTTGTTTAATAAGATCTTACCAGAAAACATTTTATAATTGGTTTCATATGTACATTTAAAACACTTGGTGTTATTTTATTTTTTCAGTTGTATTCATTCAACTTTTCCGTAATTGGTAGAAAATTAACTTTAAAAAAAAATAAATAAATAAATAAAAAACCTCGGCTGCTGACATGTCATTAAAATCTCAACTACCTCCCGACCTCTAATATCAGCTTATAATTAATATGGTACAGTATGGTACAAATGTTGTGCAA
This sequence comes from Ctenopharyngodon idella, assembly GCF_019924925.1. NCBI lineage: Eukaryota > Metazoa > Chordata > Actinopteri > Cypriniformes > Xenocyprididae > Ctenopharyngodon > Ctenopharyngodon idella. The sequence goes on along the minus strand of NC_067224.1, from coordinate 18,594,271 downwards.
CAGTCCCTGTCAGACTGATACAGTGAACATTTATTCTTAATCGCTGTAAGCACATGTGTATGAGTGCATCTGTATACACGTTTGAGCTTGTATATGTATATGTGTGTGTGTGTGTGTGTGTGTGTGTGTGTGTGTGTGTGTATGCATGCCCGCCCGTGTGCGTTATCTCTATGCAACTCTGTGTGTTTATCTAAGTGAAGGCATTATGGACCCTCATGGCCCAGTGCTGGCAGTATATGAGTTGCAGAGGAAAGAGCTTATCCACAATAGATCAACCCTGAATTACCATCTTCTCTCACATCTGGGCTTTTGTTCACTTTTTCCAAACTGCCAGAAATGATTGAGCTTCTTTCACTGTTTCCCCTCCCCTTTTCATGCTCTTTTTCTAAAAAAAAGAAGAAAAAAAAAAAGGTTCCTTTTGTTAAACCACACAAAGACTGTTTAATAGTTTGGAAATATAAGATAGTCAGCCGAACAAGGGTGAATAGGGCAAAAGTTCAGATTGAAGAATAAGCTCTTTTTAGGTGTACAGAAATTAAATCCTCTCTTGTTTCAATACTGTTTTACACTTGACAGACACGTGTGATGTTTTTATTTTTTGTAATTCATGTGTCACTGCCAGTGTGTTGGAAATTTCTTGTTTGGCAACTTTGTGGAAGCTTCATAAATCTTATTCTTATCGAATGTGTTCCCTGCTTAAAGAACCCACTCCAGCAAATTTCGTCTCAAATTAAAAATATTTTGAGAGCTTTTTCTTCAGTCATAATACTGAAAATGTTCTGTATATTAAAAATAAACAATCTCCATTTACTTATTTGATTATTATTTGCGTTTTATCTGCATATTTAAAGGCCTGATTGTCTGTATTACAGAGTGTTTACTGCCGATCTAACATTAGTCTGTATTAAACACTAATACAATGATAATCAAAGGCAACGAAGCTATGACACAGAACATGTCCGCTCGCCGAACAGCCCCACATCTGATTTACTGTCCCTACAAACGACCTGTCCGCTCACCCGCGAGATCTTCCCTTTAATTACACCATAGATTTCCCCCTGATGAACTCCCTCAGAATTAACACAGCCACGGCTAATTCCAGCCCCTCCTCTTTCACCCTCACTCATGTATTATTGTTGTACTGAGAGCGCCGGTGCAGTTTAGCTACACAAACATTAGTATTAACGATTGGCCAGTTTGGAATTGGTGACAAACTGCAGGCGGAGCGCAAAGTTTTGTAGCCTGAAACCAATCAGGAAGTTAATGAGGAGAAAAATTACTCCTTTTCGCCAGCGCCCCTTAATTACCTCCACGCCAGAGCAGCGCAGAGGAGGAAAGGAAGATGAAAAAGAGGGAGGGCAAGAAGGGATGAGGCACAGTAAGAGCCTTTATGCTCCTTTTCTCAGGTTATGAAGGTCAGGAAAGCAGCTGAACAGGATTTGTGTGCACTGCCCCTCCCGACACTCGTAACTTTGATAGAATCTGTAGAGACTGTAATGTATTAGCTTCATATGCGCATTAAGATGAGAGCTGACCTGGCTCAATGCACAAACTACCATCCATTTTTATAGGGAACTATAACATTTGTGCTGCTAGTGTTTCGGTTTTACATTTACATAGTCATTTATTTAAGCAGATGATTTGGTCTTTGGGTTAAATATGTAATTTAATGACTGTCAAGGTTTATTTAATGTTAAACAAAGCATCTGATTCTAAAGGTAATTTTTTAGAGAGTCTTAATTAATATTTACATTAATATCACGGTGCTATTTTAGTTATCAGTCTACACACAGATACTGGAGAAAGTCAGCACAGTACAGACTCGTCCTGCACTCAATAGCCTTGTGCTCGCTCAGCAGTCTGACTGGCTCAATACGCGTATCTTCAGCTTGAGTGAGTTTGCCAAAGTAGCCAGAACTTGCTGCAGTGTGAGATTCAGAAAAAGGCACCACTGTCTTACTTTGTTGTAATGTTGAGAGCTGACAGCACTGCTCATACTGTTAATTGATGCTGTTTGGTTTGACTGGAGAAGCTGATAATCTCAAGATCAGAAATACTTTGACAGCATTGTTTCCTCTCTAACATTTTGTTCTGTGTAAAGAATTAGATTGTTCACAGATTCAAGATGGTAACTTTTAAATATGCATAATTTCATTACATTTTAACCATCTGCTTTCAAAGTGATTGTTATTGGATGTAAACAACCATTCGCCATTCAAAAGTTGTTTGTAAGATTAAAAAAAATAATAATAATAATTATCCAGCAAGGATGCATTAAATTGATCAAAAGTGATGGTAAATACTACTAAATACTTATTAAAGACTTACATTACATTACACTATTAATCAAAAATTTTATCAAAAATGCACAGTCTTTACAAAAAATTTAAAGGGTTAGTTCACCCAAAAATGAAAATAATGTCATTTATTACTCACCCTCATGTCGTTCCACACCCGTAAGACCTTCGTTCATCTTCAGAACACAAATTAAGATATTTTTGATGAAATCAGATGGCTCAGTGAGGCCTCTATAGCCAGCAATGTCACTGAACCTCTCAAGATCCATAAAGGTACTAAAAACATATTTAAAACAGTTCATGTGAGTACAGTGGTTTTACCTTAATATTATAAAGCGATGAGAATACTTTTTGTGCACCAAAAAAACAAAATAACGACTTTTCGACAATATCTAGTGATGGCCGATTTCAAAACACTGCTTCAGAGCTTTATGAATCAAATCAGTGGTTTGGAGTGCAAAAGTCACGTGATTTCAACAGTTTAGCAGTTTGATACGCGATCAGTGATTCGGATTCGAAACAAAAGATTTGTAAAGCTCTGAAGCAGTGTTTTGAAATCGGCCAACACTAGATCTTGTTGAAAAGTTGTTATTTTGTTTTTTTGGTGCACAAAAAGTATTCTCGTTGCTTTATAATATTAAGGTAGAACCATTGAACTCACATGAACTGTTTTAAATATGTTTTGAGTACCTTTCTGGATCTTGAGAAGTTCGGTGTTGCTGGCAGTGGAGGCCTCACTGAGCCATTGGATTTCATCAAAAATATCTTAATTTGTGTTGTGAAGATGAACGAAGGTCTTAGGGGTGTAGAACGACATGAGGTTGAGTATTAAATTACATTATTTTCATTTTTGGGTGAACTAACCCTTTAAGCAGCACAACTGCTTTCAATTGATAATAATATTAAGCATACTATTGTTTATTGAGCAGCAAATCAGCATATTAGAATGATTTCTGAAGCATAATGTGACACTGAAGACTGTAGAAATTATGCTGAAAATTCAGCCTTGCCATCACAGGAATAAATTACATTTTACAATAGATTAAAGTAGAAAACAGTTATTTAAGTTGTAATAATATTTTACAATTTTTTACTGTATTTTTGATCAAATAAATGCGGCCTTGGTGATACTTATAAAAACATTTGAAAAACTTACCAACCCCAAACATTTCAATCATTTGCCTTCAAGTTCACACAGATAACCTATCAGAGTAACTACAGATATGTACTTTTTGTCTTGTTTATGGTTATTTCTGATAAATGCTACTTGGCTTGACATTTTGTTTCTAATTCAAAGACTTTCAAGCATCTTTAAGTGTCCAAATACTTTTTGGCACCATTGTACAGTACATGTCATTAAATGTGAAAATGTCAGGAACCAAAAAGCTCATGTTACATGCATGCTTCAGGTGTTGTTTATCACAGATGCCATAACCAGATTATGCTCTTGCTTAAAAGGTCTTCAATAATAAACAAAAAATAGTTTATGTGTCATGATGCATCCTATTTCAGCTTACTCCAGTGGAGCTCAAGATTCCATCAGCTCAATGATCAACACTGAGAACAAGCTGGAGTGTGAGAGCAGCTCAGAATCTGGAACCTTCTCCGTGGACTCCGTCATAGAGGGGTCAACCAAATAAAATACCATCACCTGCACCAATCTCCCATTTAAAACATTTTTTTTTTTCTGTTGAGTTGTTTCTGTAACTTTCAACTAAATGTGTAATGATTCTGTAACCAAATCCTACCTTATCGTTCAGCATTTTTTGTAGTTAATACTGATCAGGTTGATCAATGTGGTGTTATGCAGCTTTGTAGGGGTAATTCTTTTAAGATATCTATTAAGATATATAATCTTAGTTTCTCATTGATTATCAGAAATGCAGTTTGTTCAGTTTGTTCACTGCAGTTTTTAAAGACTAAAATGATTCACTTTCCAGCAGAACGCTTTTGAAAGAAATGGCAGAGCAGAACGATTTATTGTCACATATCGGTTCAAGCTCAATATCGCTGTCATTGGCCTAATGGATAATCTAACTTCTTTCCGTGACCTTCATGCTGCAGACTCTATGAGGGCTTCTCCAGCATCTCCACAGTGTTGTGCGGGACAGTTGGGTTAGAAGAGATACTATTAAATTATGCTTCAATCTCACAGCGAACGGCTTGTTTATTTATGGCCATCACTAAAGGACATCATTTAACTTTTGATGATTTGCATCAACCCTGTTCCTGTGCACGATCCAGCTAATGTGCAGTGCTCTTCTGAGCTTTCTTTGTATAATATGAAGCTGTGCCCTTGATTTTAATGGTGTTGGCACAGATAGCGTCCTCAGTCAAGTCACAAACAGAGGAGAAGAGGGAGACAAAACTTTCTTTCCGGCTCTGTTTGATGTCTTAGGCTGATTGAAATGAGCCATATGTTAATGTGTAATCTGATTTTTACATTTTTATTATAGTGGATGGTCCTTTAAAATGCTTCGACAATCAGTATATCTTTTGCACTTACACTTACATACAACTCAATATTAGTAGGTATCTTGCAGAGACAAATTAATTTTCTTTGAATTTTTTTCTAAAAACGAATGTAAAATGTCATTATCTTTATGCATTTTTGTGCAATTTTGTTAGACTAGCAGTTCACAGTTTGATTCATTTGTTAATTTGTTTTCCAGACGTGTAAATTTACCCACTGTATTTTGATGGTGTTGTGGATGTGCTCGTTCTCCGACACCATGATGTTACAAATATTTTTATTATTGTTGTGATTATAAAGCAATGCAAAAGCTAATTTGCAATCGTTGTATGTTTATATGCGCTCATGTTCAGTGGAAATAAAATCATTATTGATGACTGACTTTCACAAGGCTTTTGACTGTTGGGAGCACGATATAAAACCCGAAATGAAAATTACTTGTATTTTCTTTGCTCTGCACCCTCAAAACATTCATTCGATTCTGCCCCATCTGCTGTAATCAATAACCTGACCATCTTGTTTTTTTATTAAATGCACTTACTCTTAATTTCATCCCCCAGTGGTTTTAGTGAGAAGAATGTGGAGTTACCTATATGGCTTTGGCATTATAAATCACTTCTGGAGAGCAGATTGTACAGCAGTATCGATTGATCCTGATATATCACAGAAATTTACTGTCACTTCTGTTTTCAATTAAAGATACAATCAGTCAGATAATGACTTAATTGGATTTTACAGAAGATTGAGTTTTATTGTCCCGTGCTTTACGAGTTTAGTTAAGGAAGGCCGCTTTATCATAGGCTGTCAGCGCTGGGCTCCGGCATGCCACCGTGTCCTTCTGTTGCTGCTCCGGGTTTGTGTTCCAGCGACAGCCTGAAAAGTGTCTGTGGATTTGTTTTCCTTGAGCTGCTATTGTGCCATCAATCACTCCGACTGCATGAAAGATAAAGCCGCCCCTGTCCCAAAGTCTCAGTGCATACTGGAGGGGGGGGGGGGACAGGTGCTAGAGCTGCATTTTCTTAAGTCAGGGCTTTTGGATTTAAGAGAGGAAGAGGTCATCATAAAAGTGTTTGATGACTGTACGGTCTGAAACAAGGCCCAGTTTAATCTGTAATAATACATTTATTTGAATTGAATGCATTTTATTTCGAGGGTTCTGTAAAGATATTAAAGAAGATTACCGGAATATGAGAGAAGAATAGAAAACCTTGACAGTCAAATTTATGGAGAACATGCAGATTGTTGTTAAGATATTCCATATAATTATTACAATTACAAAATCAAATATTAACATTCTTGCGTTGCTCTTGACAAATAACCTGTTTAGATGAATAGAAATACAACAACAAAATAGTACAACAATATATTTGTGGTTAAGTTTACATACCCCTTGCAGAATATGTTAATAACAAACAAAATAAGATCATAAAAAAATAGCATGTCTGCTATTTTTTATTTAGTATGGTCCTGAATAAGCTATTTCAAAGAAAGAACAGATGTTTACATATATACACTCACTGGCCACTTTATTAGGTACACCTGTTCTCCTCGTTAACAAATATCTAATCAGCCAATCACATGGCAGGAACTCGGTGCATTCAGGCATTTAGACATGGGGTGCTTCTCATTTCTTATTTGTGCATCCTCATTTCCTTTCCTCGTGTTATAGTTCCACCCCTTAGGATGCGAGGGAAGGATACACCTGTGTATCCTCGCTCATGACTCCTCAGGAAGCTTCCTCGCTACTCGTTCCTCGCCTCCTTGTGGTGCAATTAGAGAACTGAAATGCCCTTCAAGATGGCTGAGTTCGGTCAGTTTCTGGGTCACGGGCTGGAGGATGGAGGAAATGAGAAAGCTTCTATTTGAGTATTGAGAAGCACCCATGGGATGCGTCTCAATCAGCTCCCTAGTTCAGTAGTCAGGGCACTGATCAGGGAGTCGGCCATTTTAAGGGCTGTCTCAATCGCAAAATCATACCAGTGCACTGAAACGTTCGCTCTCTTAAAAATCCCACAATGCACCTTGAAAACCTGAGAGCATCAGTGCTCACTATGTTCCCTTAACGGCAGTTCTGAAGCACGAAACATAAATCATGTGAGCCAACTCACTACACATAACGACACAATAGATGTTTTTTTCTTTTTTTCTTTCTTTTTTTTAAACAGTAAAAACCATTATTTAATTATATTTAAGCAGAAACATACATCGCTAGACAGGTAATGAACATAATCAAGCTAACATTTATAATTTATTTACAGCTGAGATGTTGCAAGTATATATGTAACAAGCTAAGTATTTATACTTTAAATAACATTAAAAAAATTAAAAAAAATAATGTGAAAGATATCAGTTCTGTTGTTCATCAATACCAGTAGTGATGCTGTACAATGAAGACGTTGTCATGTCGCCAGAAATAGAGACATGCAGTGTCCCAATGTGTAGTGAGCCAGGGTCCTGAATTAGTGTACACAATATACTGATTCACAACTTAGGAAGTTAGAGATCTGATTGAGACACGCCCATGGTCAAGATGATCTGCTGAAGTTCAAACTGAGCATCAAAACGGGGAAGAAAGGTGATTTAAGTGTCATGGTTGTTGGTGCCAGACAGGCTGATCGGAGTATGTCAGAAACTGCTGATCTACTGGGATTTTCACGAACAACCATCTCTAGGGTTTACAGAGAATGGTCCTAAAACGAGAAAATATCCAGCAGCAGTAGAAGACCACACCAGGTGTGCCAGTCTTGTGACCAATTTAGTACATGCCCAACTATGCCAAAAATGTGATCAAGCACCTGTCCTGTGAATGTAATGGCCTGAACATGAAACCCTTTTTCCCAGGTGCAAAAAATGTAAATTAATACAGTAACTGTGTGCTGTCAGTGAGTTTTACAATGACTTATTTGTTGTTCTAACTTTAAGTTTCAATTGCACTCAATTGTATATTTAAAGTCCCATTAGAGTGGGTTATAGAGGCAGACAACTAATTTGTTGTCTGCCTTTGTTCGCATTGAGATGGAGAGGGTGTGGCGGGGAGGTGTGGGTCCTGTCAGAGTCTCAGTGATTTGAGTGCCCTTGGAGGCTCTGTCCATACAACCAGACATTTCACTGGACAGATGTCCCATCATTACTCACAACATTGAAACTATTGGTTGCCTGTCAGAGAGGCGCAATGAAAGAGAAGCCGATTGGGGTCTCGATAGACAGTTCACAGACTCAACGTTGAGTCTATACATAATTACCACTATAAACCTCCATCAAACCTGACAGAAAGTACACAAAGAGACTAAATGAAATTTAAGAGCATCATCTATGAAAATGTATAAAATGTATCTGTACTACAATAAAGTACAAATATTTAGATTAAACAGACAATAAATGTCAGTATTCCTTGTCTGAAACATTGAAACCTTTTGTGTGTGTGACCTGGTAGTACTACTTGTTTTCTTTCTGAAATTAATCTCTTATAATAATAATAATATAAATACTTATTCTCATTTGTAAGTTGCTAGGGATAACTGTGTTTGCTAAATAATAATGTAAAATCATTAGGGAGTGAAAGTACCTCCCGCACTGAGTGGTTGGCTGTAGAGATTTAGTTGGTGTCATATACTCAGTTTATGGTTTCTTGGATCTTAGACATGGGACATTTACTGGCTTTATGCTGTCCTTCAGCTCAGTATAACAACTTTTGGGCTCCACATAGATAAACCACAGTCTAGTGCTGCTAGTATGGTTCACTTAACCCACAAAAATAATCTTTCACCATTGGAAATAAACAACCCTTTTTCTTTTTTTTTTCAAAACTACATTTAACTTTGAATTAGTGGTATTTTAGTCATACTTTAAATGCATATGAACACAAAATGTATGAACCCCCAAAAGAATGTTTATCCATTTCTGTTTATTGTATCTCTGTCAAAACATCTGTTCTCTCCCATTACTAAATTACCTTCCACTGAGTGGATTTAATCAGTAAAACTGTCGTGCGGTTCTGAACAGACAGAAAGACAGTGTTAGAATTAAAAAAATGTCATATACATATTTACATAATTTCACTCCCCATTTTAAACAATCTAATTTTTATACTGGTATAGGCTTTGGTTTCATTCATTTTCTTTAGTTACATTCAAAAGAGCCAGATCTTTGTTTCTTTGCTGGTTGTTAGATTTCTGGCTTATTTTATCTAACATGCTTATAACTTACAAGCAAAGAAACTTATCAATTTTTAAAAATAAATAAAAATAAAGCATTATAGTTGATAAATAAATTGTACTTTTCATTTTACATTTAATGGACTTGTGTGGATGGTGTATATATAGTGCATGTTCACCTTATTCTCTTTTCATTTTTCTGTTTACATTGAGGCCAATCAGTGGCAGAAAAATAAATAATTTTATTGGAATTTCTGTTGTCCTCCCACTCCCCTTGGTGTGAATTCCCCTCGCCATACACAGACTGCACGCTGCATTATCGTCACCTTGAAATTTCATCTGCTATTTTCCAATTAAAAGCTTAATAGCCCTGGAAACGGAGTTCATGTGGTGAAGTTTACCGTGGCCCCCAGTTCTCAAAGTTGTGCTGCCGGGATCCCATTACGTGCTTGAATAAACCCATTTAGGAACAGAAACGGGACTCGAGGGTGCCCGGTGTTGAGTTTCACTGGACTTTAAAAGCGATGGGCATCATTTAAAAAAAGGTGTGCTGCAATTTACACCCACATCGCGCGCCAAATTGCATTTAAAGTCTGTGTATGTTTACTGTGTGCACAAAACAAAATAGGCCTGTTTAATGTAGATGACATCGCCCTGTTCACTTGATTCAATTCATTTTTTTCTTCTTCATCTGATCCTTCCAGAACTCATTTGGTACAAGTCCAAATTATATTGCCCAATTAACTCGCATGCATGTCGGACTATTCAACATTTTTCATGGGAATAAGTTAAGAGCTCATTCAAATGCAAACTACCATATTATTGTCGCCTGTGTTTAATTCGAATTCACAGCGTGTGGTTAAACTAAATACCAAAGCGGTTGCAGGATTTTCATGAAAAGCGCACAGCAGTTATGTGAATTATGTGAATTCTTTTCTACATTCCCACTTAATTTTTGAAATTACTGCACTCCTAAAAGACTCATATGTCGAAAAATCGCTGTGGGTCCGATTTCAAATAACCATTGAAAATTATGGTGGATTATTATTATTATTAGGCTATTATTATTATTTAATTCTCTTTATTTTTTTACGCGTACCAGGCGTATAAACATACAGCGAAAAACAATTAGAAAGTTGATTTAATCAGAGAGATGATTTAAAATAATGCATATTATTAATTGACTTTTATGGGAGTCGACGTTTTAGGATTAATTACTGTCAGTAGCCTAATTTTCAATATTTCGCTAAATGTGTTACAGTTTGTCTAATGCAGCCGATTTGATTCTGACAGAAGTTAGCCAAACTACTTTTTAAGCAAAACATTGTTTGTGATATAGCCTACTTGTGTTAGCCTACAGTATGTAAATGTAAAGCCTAATAAAATAATAATTTACAACAGTATGTTTTGTTGATGTATCATCCTGTATACAGATCCTAACTGCCAGAGCTCCAGCAGCCAAGTTGCTATGGCTACAAACTTTTGAGACACCTTCAACCTTTTATTTGGACTTCCTTATAAGGGCTCCAAGTTTTAACAGATCAGACATAATTCCCACGCTGCTTAAAAACACTTAAAAATAGTAAATCTGTAGGGTATTTGTATTAAAAGTTTGCATATCGGTAAGATATTGCTTAAGCTCTATTTGTAATTAGAAAAAAGCGAGACTTCCTCCCTCCATCCAGTATCAGGGGAATGTAAATGGCTCGTGACAGTGATGTGAGAAATAGAAGTTACTCGTTAGTGCGTGTCAGATCGCCTGATGCACTTCTTTATTGAGGGGCGAAAGGTGGATCCTCGTCTTAAAGAGTCAACACCTCTCATCACGAGTGTAGCGAGCAGTAGAGGGGCTTGATCTCTTCACTATACTTGACAGCACTCTTCCTCTACTGCTTATCTGATGCACTTGCGCCTCTGGCACCTCTGGAAACGACTTGAGAAATGAATGGCTACGGATCGCCCTACCTCTACATGGGGGGCCCGGTGTCCCAGCCGAGAGCGCCCCTCCAGAGGACCCCCAAATGTGCCCGCTGCAGGAACCACGGGGTGCTCTCCTGGCTGAAAGGGCACAAGCGTTACTGCCGTTTTAAGGACTGCACTTGCGAGAAATGTATTCTAATAATCGAGCGCCAGCGGGTCATGGCGGCTCAGGTGGCGCTGAGGCGGCAGCAGGCGAACGAGAGTTTGGAGAGTTTGATCCCGGAGTCACTGAGAGCGCTGCCTGGCATCACGGTGGGGAGCGGGGAGCAGAACCCAAATAACCCACGAACAAGCGACATAGACCTCCGCTGGAGCACAGAGACAGTGACCCCTAAACCACCGCAAGGTAATCGCTTACACATGTAACACAATGTTTTAGACATTTTACTCCGAAAAAACTTCGTTTTAGCAACACCGAAGACGAAACTTTGAAAGGTTCTTTCCAAGTAATTGTAATTAATCGTTTTATTTTAATAATTAGCTGTAATTTTCTTATTATTTTTTAATTGTTGTTACAAAATTATATTAGCCTATAAAAAAAGCGTACATACAATAGGATAAACGAAATCACGACTGGAGTTTTAAACCACAGTAGCCTACTTTTGAAATAACATTGTCACGTTAATGTTCGCAACAATAAAAACATAATTATCACAAATATCTAACAAAAATAATCTTTGCAATAATCAACAATCTGATCGAGACAACATGATAAAGCATAGGCTAATGCGGGCATTTTTGTTTCCTGGAAATATAGCCTTTTTTCCTGACCCGGAACTATTGTTATTAATTTTGTTCTTATTAAAATATTACTGTGGCTATTAATTATAGTGTTATTTATTCTTGATATACCATGGCAAACACGTTTATTGGACCTTCTTTTTCCACGTGAGATTAAAATAGCAACATGCCAAACCTGAAAGTTCTGCTAAATTATTTAGTCAGGAATAATTAGAACGGAAATATTGAAGACTATCAGACATGAAGCCGAACGAAATCGCCTTAACCGTCGTATTTCGGTGAGTTGATGAACTTAGATCGTTTGAAAGATGCACATCACAGGTAATAGGACAGGCCCTGCCGATTATTTCGGGGAAGGTTTGGACAAAGCAAGTCCAAATGAATGTAAAATGTTTCTAAAGTAATCAGTTTGCAAAACTGTAGTGAAGTGGAATCGACAACAGATTTCTCAGTGCCACCGCGTCAGCGTTTTTATGCGAACAGTTAATAAAGTCGCCCATTATAAATCACAGGAGTGCTGACAGGTCAATAACCTGAATGTTGCACTTCCAGTCTGCAGAATCGGACAATGTCTGAGTAGGTATAGCGAGTCAGAATTTTAGCTGGACTTTAGGGTGACTTCTACTTAAGTCATTCTGTATGAGATGCCTGTAAATTGTCAGACAGTTAAATACTTAAATTAAAATTTACATTTAGCTATTAGACAGGTGGTTTCCTAATCATTTTTTTTTTTTAAATCATAATGCAGCTGCAGCATCACTGTATTACCATCTTTTAATATACAGTATGTTGATGAAGTCCGTGCTTGTGTGTGTGTGTGTGTTCTTCAGACCTAAATGAGGATCTGTCTGGTGAGCAGTCTGGTGGAGAGAACGGAGGTAGTGCCAGTGACAGAGAACCAGAGCCAGTCAGCTCCCCCGAGGAGTCTAAACCTAACTTGTGTTGCACCCCTGACACCTCAGACCCAACTCCCCAGCTCGAGGAGTCCCGCTTTAGCCTGTCTAAATCCTGCACTGAGCCAGAGCCCAAAGCTGACAACCCCAAATACTCTCCTGAGCCCAACCTCCTCATCGAAGGCCTCTCAGGCTCTGTATCTCTTCCTTTCAGTCTGAGGGCCAACCGACCTCCACTGGAGGTCCTGAAGAAGATCTTCCCAGCCCATAAACCAGCCATCCTGGAGCTCATTCTGAAAGGCTGCGGTGGGGACCTGGTTGGAGCCATCGAGATCTTGCTGTCCAGCCGTTCCACAATGAAACCAGAAAAGATCCTGTCTGAGAACTCAGATGCCCTGGTTCTCCCGTCAAACGGCCACCTTTTTGAGCACCCGCTGAGCTCTTACCCCGTCTCGTCTTCCAAGTGGTCGGTCGGTTCGGCTTTTCGTGTTCCCGATTCCCTGCGCTTCTCCTCAGAGCCTTCTGGTGGAGTTGTACCAGGCCCTCTTAGCATGCCGCTACAGCACGGCTTCCCCCAGCCGCCTCGATACCCCCTCATGCTGAGGAATTCGTTGAGCCGTGGCCAAGCCGGGCCCTTCGTGCACAACGATGTGACTCTGTGGAATACCATGACTTTACAGCAACAGTATCAGTTGCGCTCACAGTATATCCCGCCGTTCTCAGGCCCCTCGGCCGGAGTGATCCGCAGCTCACCGCTCCTCACCAGCAGACCCACCGAGGAGCATCGGATCAGCATCCAGGAGGAGAGCTGCCCTGTCATTGCCAAACAGAGCATGTACGCTGCAGATGAGGAGTATGATGAAAGATCTGACTCCTCAGACTCCAGGATCCTGAATACTTCCTCCTAACTTCTGCTCACTCCAGCGCTTTCAATAGGAGGATGGGAAACAAGCACTGAAATGCGTTTCAAATGGCTTCTTGAAATGATACAAAAGAGACACTGCTCGGCTAGGAGCGCAATGAAAAGATATACATTGCTTTACTTGAGGTATTGTATTTCTACCAGATCTGAGGTTGTTGTGCCAACTTAATCATGTGTGGAATAACATTAGCTTTAATTTTGGGGGGAAATTCATTAAGGTACTATTATTTGACCAAAAAATCTGAATAACTTAATATATTTGAGCACAGTGATCTCTATTTCCACTTTGCATGAAATGTACCATTGATAACGATTTATTGTAAAAAAAAAAAGATTCCAGCAGTCCTGCATGTAAAAGTATGGCAAATAAACCTTCTATGAACTGTTATTGTCATTGTGTTTACCTGAAGCAAACATATAGCTGCATGTATTAGATATCTGCAAAACAAACATTTACAATTTTCAAAAACAGCATTAGATAATAAACTAGGCATTTATTTATTTATTAGGCATAGATTTGTTTTTATAATACAGAATATATCTTTTAAGAAATAAAGAGAAACAACATAATTATAGCTACTCTTTAGAATTAAAAATTAAAAGGCATGGATTTTTTTGTTTTTTAGAATATAGAATATCTCTTCAAAGAAATAAAGAAAAAAATGACAATTCAGTAGCAACTCATTAGAATAAAAAATGTAAAAGGGATACCTACCATCTTGTCTCGTTTAATCCACTGCCAATTCAGCCCCCTGCCTCCTGCAAAGAACATTAATGCAGTAAGTAAGGCCGGCCATATCTGTATAGTTCTTTAGTATATAATAATTAAGCCTATAGCCTACCACTAATAATACCAAATGATCCAGTCGTCATCGTTCTCTTTATTTTGTTTTGAACCAGTCATTCATAATTAAATAACATTTGCTGTTTATTATCTGATGGTTTACGTTAATGTCAATGTAAAAAAAAAAAAAAAATTAACACAACAGGGTACTTTTTTATTATTTTGAACAAAGTATTTTCAATGGATCAAGTTATTTGCGTTTATCAATTAAATGAGCAGGAAAAATAAGCTAACTGCGCCATCTAGTGGACCTTTTTAACAATAGACAATTTCGTGACTACTGACCCAAAGAAGAAAAAACACTTTCACAAGAAGAAAAAAATATGCCTGATTCCTGTTTAGTATGTTATTATTCGTAAATACGTGACCTATTACATATCTAGCCAACATTAAAGGCTAATATGTTTCACTCTTAAAAAATTGAGGTTCCAAAAAGTTTTTTTTTTTTTGCAGCAATACCATAGGACCATTTTTGTGCCATTGAAGAACATTTCAGTGAACAGATCTTAAAATAACCCATTGTTTTCTTAGTGTGAAGAAATTTTTATTAATCTAAAGAACCTTTTTCCACTATAAGAGTCTTCTGTATAATGGAAAGGTTCCATTGTTTTTAAAGGTTCTTCATGGAACCATGGATGCCAATAAAGAACTTTTTTAAAGAGTATTCGATTAGAATTCGATTTTATGGGAAACAAGATCAAATTTATTTAAAATCATTCATGGTTAATATCATCTTTCAATTGAAAAAAAAAAAAAAAAGTATGAAATATCATCATTACTAATTTATTGTTGTTGTTGTTATTATTATATCAATATCATTATTATCGGTCATCAAAATATCTTTTTAATGCCTTACCGCCTCCTGTAAAAGTGCTCTATGTGCAGGAATGCCCCACTATAAAAACCTCAGTAGTGGCTCAATACTGTCACCTTCTGATTGTGTATAAAAGAGGTCATGACGTCATTAAAGTTGTTATAGTTAGCCATCAAGGCCTACAATCTGACACAAGTTAATTAGCCTATGCAAATATGTCAAACAGAACATATTCAGCGTCTGAGGTACTGACGTACACGACAATATATTAGCCTACATTCATATAGTCTAGATTTAGAACTGCATAACCTGCAGTGGCGATTTATTGTGACTTGTTGCTTGTTTAAGACGCCCTATTTAGGTTTCATAGTGTTTATAAACGTATATGTAATGCTAAACCAGCGGTTGCTCGACTGTGCAGGTGTTGCACTTCTATTTAACACATCTATTGACTTAACCGAGCGACAGCTTTTAATGTTGACATTTGAATCTGTGCCTCTAAGTCAACACGGCCCTGTGTTCTCGTATACATCAACCGGACAGACAAATTATGAGTGGTTAAGCATTCAGCAGGTTGCACGTGTTACCAATCCATCAAGTGTCTTCAAATGCTAATTAACATAACAGGGATTCAGTGAACGCACAAGTCTCTTGTCTCTACACTCCGCTCAGGTTACATTGCAGTGTGTAACATGTGACACACCCTGAACCAAACCAGTAACTTAGACGCGATTGGCTTGTCACACATTGGTTGTATAGCCTAAATAAATATCCTCGAACGTGTCTGAAGGCGTTTTAACCATGATGGACCTGCATTTTACTGTAATAGAAAGTAAACTATTGTATAACATGAATCCTAAACGATGCAGGCATAAAAACAAAGCCCTCATTTCCCAACACAAGCTAATCTGCAAACAAACATTGCTTATAAATAACCTACATATGGGAAATATGACAAAGAACTGAAAACGTCATTTATGCGGAATAAAACAAACAACCGCTTAGCCTGGGCCTTTACGCATAAAGATAACTAAACAATAAACACACTCCGATTTTTTTTTTTTCTCCATTTGGCATTGTCATATGCGTTTAGAAGAAGGCAACAGAGAAGATCAAAGCATTCCACATGGGGAAATTGCACCCTGGGTAGCAGTTGGGATAGCTGGCCGTAACCTTGCTAATAAATTAAGAGGGAAGAAGGGCGAGTGGCAAAGCTGCACCTGCACGGCAAACATCTTCACCACATGTGAGTAACAGAGATCACGGGGCAAGACCAGACAGACAATTAGGCCTAACCAAAATCACCCTATGCCATTCTGCTTGCCTTAAATGAAAATGTGTCGCCAAATCCATTGAGATAATCAAATTTAAATGGCATGAACATTTTCTATTCCCCTAATTGTCATAACGTAGTGAGCTTAAGGAAGCGTCGCGTCATTTAAAGGGGAAGTTCACGCGTCAATAAGTAACTGGATTCAGCCTCGTCCCTTTACGGCTAATATATTAATAATTTGTTGTTGTTATTGTTTAATATATAGATGAACAATTTCCCATCAGCTATTTATTTTTTTTGCGAGCGAAAACGAGTGGGAGATGTAGCCTAGGCTGTTCAATCGATTGTATTGTACCTGGGTGTCGATTATTCAGCTGACGCGAAATTAAAAAGGCATCTTTTCTTAGAAAAAAATACCCGTGTATGTACTGTACGATACATAAAAAAAAAACTTAAAACAGCATAATTCGTCGAATGGAATACAGGCCTAGGCTATATCCAGTGTTTCCCATGTCTGTAGGCACACAACCAGTGCACATTTTGGATATCTATTTCTGGTCCTGGAGATCAGGAAGAGTTTGAAAATGTGTAGTGTTAGTGTGCCTCCAGGAACAGGGTTGGGAAACACTGATCTATCCCTCATATCCTCGTTTTCATTTGTGATTAAATGAACGCTGCGCTTTTAATAAGGCGCATTATATTTATTTTACAAGTTATTTTAATTTGATTATAATTTAATTCCATTGTTACATGCAAGATCATAAGGCCAGATATTGAAATACAACCAGACATTTCTTCACACGCAGCACAAAACTGTATGCAAAGTCCAACCACATATTTGTTGTTCATTTAAACCCGTGTCTTACACAAGCTTTACTCTCCCGTGCACGTCCCGCATATGCTGCTGTCTGTATAGAATAAACCCATCATGAACAGTAGCTGTGACATTCTTTACTGTCAGTTGATTTTACTTTGTTTTGAGAAACATCACACATGGTAGGTCGATCGGGACAAAGAGAATTGTGTTTTGTGTAGCACTCCCGCATGCTTAGTCAATGTTTTTTTAAGTATCGCTTGTTGTGTCAACTGTCATATCACGTTCGATCTTGAAAAGTTGAAAACAGTGTTTAAATGCATCCCCGAAGGGTTGTGCAGTGTCAACAGCAACTCAGAAAGATATTAATTGGTGTAACAAGAGATCTAGTGTCTTGTTAGCAGCCAAACTCATTTGTCAGACAAGCCGCTTCTTATCATTACAATTATAAAATTGTCTCTCGGAATTGAAACCTTTATGTGGATAATTAGGCTTATCAATAAAGACAAATGTCTTAAACATTTTGAATAATTTTCTATTTAAAGTTTTAAGATAATTATTTAAAAATGTCAATTTAATCATGCAAAAAGAATAATTATGCATATCTTAAAGCAAACAAACAAAAACAAAAAGCACCTGTATGGCAACGCTGTTAGGTGCATTTGAATAAAAATGAAAATCCATCGCCAGTTTTTGCATTCACCAACTGTAATTTGAATATTGTCAATTAGTGGTTATTTTAGCCACTGTGAGCACATTAACGAAATATTACAACGTAACTTGCAAATACGCGTTTGCTTATGATTAAATAAACTTCATAATTCAGTTGTCCATAAATATGCAAGGGCAATCTAAATAAATGTAACCTTCACCAATTATTCAAATTCCTTTCTTTAAGCATCTGCCAAAGTGTCAAGTTTTTTATTTATTTTCTTTTAGGCTATTACTAAATATTATTTTATTAATATCACACTCTGTCGTTTCTAAGCTTGAAAATAATTTAATGTAACAGAGCTGTAAGTCTTAGCAATAAATAATACATTAATAAGCCGAGACATGTGGGGTTGAAACTAGACGTATTAAACAGCTGAACCCCCACTGTCTTCCGTGATTAATTGATCGTTTCCTAGGAATGTTTTATTTGTAACTTCACCCCATTAAGAACTTCGTTTAGAGAGTGATTCGATTCCAGCCAACTGGGAAGCTCCGTTCACATCGAGCCAATCGGGATGTGGTGTCACACACCGTCTCCTGATTGGCTCTCTGCGAAGGGGAGCTTCCCCATTGGCTGTGCCAGATTTGCTGCGCGGATCTTAGAGTTGAAAGGCTGAGAGAGACTCACCACATTTCAGTGACAGATCAGGTAGTCTAAATGTTGCTGACTGAAAAAAAATTGAAAGTGGCCTAATTTACTTTGTAGCAGCGCATCTTATCGCTTCAGCACCTCTGGGAGAGGAGAAAACTATAAAGACTATTGGATATTCACTCATCCTTTATTGGTCTGCTTTGGAAAGGTAAGTGTCTATGAAAAAGGAAGTCTGAATGCTATAGAAATAACATTTTAAATATGCTGTAAAAAAAACAAAACAAAACAAAAAACAGAATATGCGTTTAATTGTTGCTTTATTTTTATTTTTATTTTTTTAAAAGTAAAATCAAAGTAAAACCAACCGTGATAAGTTCGTTAATTTTATTAATTGACATTAATTGAAAATAATTTATTATAGATTTAAAATAATTTACTATTTACTCCTCTTTTTTTCTGGACAGCATCTATTTACACGCGTCCTGAAAATGACGGATCTGTCGGGCACGGAGTTTGAGATCGACGTGGAGGGCCTGGAAACAGAGAGCGACGATCAGGCGGTGTTCACCGGCACCGGCGAGGACGAAGCGGGGTCCAAAGACGACGACAAACCCAGCCGCTTAAACCTCGGGTCTGGAGACCAGCGCAAACTGAGCCGCACTCCGAAATGCGCCCGCTGTAGGAACCACGGCGTAGTGTCTTGTCTTAAGGGGCACAAGAGATTCTGCCGATGGAGAGACTGCCAGTGTGCAAACTGCCTTCTGGTGGTGGAGAGACAGCGCGTAATGGCTGCTCAAGTGGCCCTGCGGAGACAGCAAGCGACAGAGGTGAGTGCGCGCAAACTAATCGCCTACATTACTCCTGAAAACACCATTTATTGTCATCAATATCAAATTGAGGAAACAAAACGTAAGGGCGAAAGCTTAAGAAAGTGAAACAAAACAGTGAACAGGCAGACTTTTCTGAATGTTGTCAGTCAGATCAAAACATTACTGCATTGCTACAGAAAAAAAAACTTACTTTTTAGAGCTAAATGTCATATAACTATGTTTACAACAATTTTAGGACAAAAAGGGAATATCTGGAAAGCAAATACCAGTGGAAAGACGAAGTATCTATCAGCGACACATCCGTCCATCGACCATGCTGGCAAAAAGTATTTTAGAAGGTGGGTAAAAATATAAAACAAACTGCATGTTCAAATTCAGAACTCTTCCTCACTTATATAAAGCTCAAAATTGATCTGACTTTTCACACTTTTCCCCTTCTTTTTAAAGCTAATTTTTACCCCTCTTTTCTCCTCTTCTCTCAGCCTTTCTTGGACTTCTGTCCATTTCAAATTAATTCACTTGGTTCCTCTCTGGATGTTTTCATGGCGTAAGCTTCTTTTAAATACAGCATGTTTAACTTACTAAATATATATAATATATATATATATATATATATATATATATATATATATATATATATATAATATTATAAAACACTTAAATTTAAAAAAAAAAAAAAAAAAAACTGCATGAGATTATTGATGACCAAATTTTAATCAATTTAAAAAAAAAACAAACAAACAAAAAAATTAATTAAAAAAATTAATTTTATTTGGTTCCTCTCTGGATATTTTCATAGTATAAGCTTCTTACTAATATATATATATATATCACACACACACACACACTGTGCATGATATTATTGATGAAAAAAAAAAATTAATTGAATAAAAAAATTTTGTTTAAAGCTAATTTAGAAATTCTTCACAGTAAATCAACACAAAAAAAATGTGGTATAAATCCGGTCTGCTCAATATAAATTAAACCAAATGTATCTTCTTCATTCACAGGATATCGTCCCGTGCAAAATGACCCATTTCTAGGTGCCAGTCCCGCTTTGCCCCCTCCACTGAGCGACCGCATGAGAAAGAGACGAGCTTTTGCCGACAAGGAGCTGGAGACTATTATGCTAGAACGAGAATATAAAGAACGGGAGCTTCTCGAGTCCAGCCAGTCCAGCTCTGCCTCACTTTTCCTTCCCGGCAATATGGTCCATGCTTCTGAGTATAACTCCTACAAGACAGCCTTCTCATCCTCCTCGGCCCCATCCACGGTTGAACCTTCTCCCAAAGAACTCTGCGGCTTTCTGCCTGGCTGTCTGGATCTCTCCCTGCAGTATGCTGCCACAGGTGGGACGACAGCTAACGTGGAGCTCATCTCCTCAAACGTCAGCGTAGCGACCACCTATCGCCAATACCCGCTCTCGCCGCGTTTCGTAATGTGGCCGAGGGGCAGTAGCAGTATTAGCGATGCCCTGTTATACCAGCAGTGCCTCTTGAATGCCACCTGCAGTCCAGAACTTGAAACCTGGAGCTGTTTGGGATCCAAAGATGATGAGCTCCACGGAGAGCCACCCGCCAGAGCATGAGGCAGCCGCGTCCAGGCTTGAGGGCTCTCGAGTGGCTCCAGAGCCCTGTGACCTCCAGCCGGGGCCCAGAGAGGCTCAGACAAGACTCGGCCAGAACGGAAGTGCCCGTTCAGCCTTCTCGCCTCCTAAGAGGGCGTATGGACAAGCTTTCCCAAATGTATCTCCACATGCAGGGAGCCATGAGCATGTGATCAACAACATGAGCAAAGACGCTGCCAAGCACACGCTGTCCATGAAGCTCAACTCCTTCCATTCGCTCATACAGCAGACACTCAATGACAAGAATGCGGAGATGAATGGGCCGTACTGTAAGGAACTGCTAGAGGAAGCGGCAAAAAAGTTCAGGGAGGGTACAGCCAAAGACACAGTGGGACTCAAAAGCTCAGAAAGAGCAGGAAAGGACTTTGTAGCAAAGCCATGGAGCACCAAGGTCACTGCAGGAGAGTCTCTGTCGTTCTCAGTGGAGGCCATATTAAAAAGACCTGCGCTTTCTTTAAATCGGACATCTCAGTAAGGCTTCCTGCTAAAAGGAAAAAAAAGAAGAATTTTAAAAGTAGATGCTTACTTTCTACTGATTGTATATTTATTCACACACACATATTTGGACATTTAGAAAAAGAAATGTCAGAAAAATGATCCTTGCATTAATCTAAGCAGCAATGCTGTTTTTTTTTTCACACGTCTGTATATATAAAAATGTACATACCATTTAAGACATGCATGTTGTATATTATAATACATTATAATGTGTAGATTATTTAAATGTAAATGTTAATTTTGCTACTTTAAACGTGTCAATAAAATGAAATTTTTAAATATTTTAAGATGTCCCATGTTCCAACCATACTTTGTGATATTATTTTAACATAAAAGTATTGTTTATATGAATCTAAGAATTAAGGCAATCAAATGAGGGGAAAAAGACAAAAAAAAAACAACAATAACAGTTAATTTAAAATATGCATACAAAGTTAAAAACAATTTATAAATAGAATGATTGAATGACTGATCAATTTTAGCAAACAACTGCTTGGTGTTCTTTCATTTGTTTTTAATTAGATCCTGAATTGTGGCTTTTACAGAGCAACAACAACACTTTTTTTGTTGTTACATTCTAGAGTCGATGTAAATCTGTGCAAATACTGCCACTATATAAATTTGATTCTTACTCAAAATTTAATTCTAGACAGATGACAATGAGCTTTTTGTGTACATTGTTAGAGAGGGAACCATTTACGCTGGCCATTAAGTTTATATAGTAACTGTGTGTTTATCTAAAAGGTTAAATGATTTTGTTTAATTATTCCGCTTTATGTGCAAATATGGAGCACCTGCTCAAGACATTAATTGTCTACATGTATCACAGATGTCGTTGAAGGAAACATGAGAAGTCCATAAATTGTGAAATCCCTTTTACAATTCACTCTTTTTTAACATTTAGCTTTAGCTGACGTCATGCTGGGAAGTGTGTAAATGCAGCATTTGTATTCTGAAGGTGACACATTCAGAGGATAAAAAAAATGACAGCTAAAAGGAAGAAAAAGAAAGTTAACATATTATACTTTACTACATTAAGGCTTGCGTCTGATTCCGTTCTATCATGTGAAATAAACCCTGAGCGTTATTTTAGTCTGCCTATTAAATTGAAATTTCCAAACTACATATGAAATTATTGTAAATGGACCCAATAAATGTTAACAACATAAGACTGAGACATTATAGTTTAAATGCTCATTGCTCAGTTCATTGGTTCTGATGGAATCATTTCTGGCTTCAAATAGAGCAGGGAATAGTCTCTTAGGAAAGCCCTCAGCACGTTATCTCCTAAAACCACTGAGAAGCTAGCATGAAATTATAGATTGACTACAGCTGTTGTGTTAGTCAAATTCAGCTTTCTTAGGAAGAATGTATATCCTGGTAAGACAATCAAGAAATAAATGATCACATTGTCTGTATCACTATAGAAGGTTGTTCTGTGCTCATTTTACCTGTTATCTCTTCACTTATTTACTGTAAACATTTTCTGTAAATACCCTTGCAATGTGGAAAATGGGTCAGTAATTTTGCAACAGTAGAAGCTTTTGAGTTCAAATATACTGAAGCCAGTGAGGGTCGATTGTAACAGTAGGACATTGGATCTGCTGTTGTCATCAAGACTGATGAGCCCTGTTCCCATAGTGTCAGATTTAGCACATTAGCAAAGTGCCATCGCTAGCATTGCCAGCATGTTTGTTCACTTCCTTTTACTAGACCCTTATGTCAGTCTAAGTTAACCTATCTTTTTAAAAACTGTTGCTAGCACATGAGGAAGGCAGATCAGAACCTTGCTGCTCCTTTATATTTCCTTAAAGTGATAGTTCACCCAAAAATGAAAATTCTGTCATCATTTACTTACCCTCAAATGGTTCCAAACTTGTATGAGTTTCTTTGTTCTGCTGAACAAAAAGGAAGATATTTTGAAGAAAGTTTGTAACCAGGCCACTTTGGGGCACCATTGACTTCCATAGTAGGAAAAAAAAAATCTATGGAAGTCAATGGTGCCCCAAAACTGTTCAGTTTCCCACATTCTTCAAAATATCTTCCTTTGTGTTCAACAGAACAAATACATTTATACAGGTTTGGAACAACTTGAAGGTGAGTAAATGATGACAGAATTTTCATTTTTGTGTGAACTATCCCTTTAAGCAGAGTTTAGGAGTAAATATGATAATGCAATTTATGTGAAACAAGCAGTTTTGTCTTTCAGGACTAATATTTTAAAGCGATCAGATTAACAAGAGTGAGATAAAATAGATTTTCATAACAGACAAAAAACATCAGGCAAGACAGTTTATTATCTAAATGCAGAAAAACACCACTCACTGCAAAAAAGATCACATTTTTATCAGTATTTGTTTTTTTTTAAATAGCTGTCATAAAAAGAAACTTTTACTTGAGAATGTATAAGTATTCTTTTAATCGTAAACCTCACTAAATATAGTTGGATTTATGCTTAAAACTAAACCAAAAACAATTTGTTAATATAGGGTTAGAAAAAAAAGTCATGATATGTACTCTAAAAACAACATTTAGCTTCTCATGTTAATGTATCTTGTTTTAAGAATGTTTAGATATTTTTACTGGAAAACAAGACAAAAGTACTGATGAAGAAAATGTTTTGTGCAGCATCAATAAAAAAAATGAAAATGCACTTCTGTTCATTTGCGTTGCTGCACGGTTTACACCCAAAACATTTGTCTGGCCAGAGTAAGTGAGGACAACTCAAACTGGCCAGGCCACGTCATTGTCCCACCTCGCACCTTCTTTTTCACTCGTTCCTCCCCAGGTGCAGAACAAACCCATCTCTCAATCTGTTGACTTTGTCGCCTCAGTTGCACAGCACACAGGCCGAGGCCGCGTTGCAAGACGCCGCGCATTTAACACATATTAAGCCGAAGAGCATGCGAACCTTAACGCAGGGAAGTCACAAGGCCACAGGGTTATTTTGACATGCGAAATAAATGGCGTGCTGTAAATTTTGCATTGGCTTTCACCAATGCATGAACGAAAGGGCCGGGATCCCAATTTGTTACCCTCATTTCAGTACCAGCAGCTTTTGTGTGGAATTCCTGCAAGGCAACATGTAATATAATAAGAAATGTGTAGCGCAGAAGCTTTTGTCAAATTTGCAGCTCTTAATTACCATGTTTGCTAAGCTGACAGCTGATGGAGTCAATGCGGGTAGTTGAAGTTGTGTCTGCTCACACACTCACACACAAACTACCATCATCCTCTGTGTTTCCATGGCGGAACCTTGTCAGGCAGGTTTATATCATTAACACCTGTGGGATGTTTTTCTTTTCTCCTTCCTTTCACTTACCCCTCTCTGTCAGCGTTTCAACACATGAACAAACACTTTCTTTTACAACATTCACTGTATTCTCCAATAAATAACAGCTGAGTATATCAAGAGGTTTTCCCTAAACAAACAATGCTGAAAATGCCACCTCCTCCCTTTCATGACAGGTTTATAAAGTAATCAGCCAAAGTGACAAGTCAGGGAGCGTGTGAATTGTGAAGCAGAGTACAAATGAATATCACTTTCAGATGTTCATATCGAAGCCAAGCCATGTTGCGCTTGTGGTATTTATTCAAAGGTATTATTTACATGGATCCAAACAATAGTACAGTCCTGACCTCCTCGCTGTGCTCCTGATTTTAAGCTCTCGTTTTTCGTTGTAGTTTGTTCGCAACATTTCCAAGACATTCAAGTAGATAAGCAAATGGCCTCAAGTTCAATGCAAATGCTTGTAAATCCAAATGTTTGTAAAGCGCTGCCTGTAACAACATTTCGTCTTGATCTGTCCTGGCTGGCCTTGGCACGTATGTCCATTGCATGTTTTTGTATTGCTCAGTCGACTGTTACTGTTGAGGGGCATTTTGTGTGATTTTAGCCTGAGTGTTTTGTGTGTACAAGAGCAGCAAACTATCTTCTGTATCCAGCAATGCATGGTCTTAATTTGCGATTCTGAAAGGAACATGGAAATTGTATGGAAATCCTTGGAGAGGGATGTCAGATTTTACTGCAAAAGCCATTTTCAAAGATCTTCGCTTAGGCTCATTTACAGTGTCCTAGCATGAGAGCTGAAGAATGATGCCAAGCTAAATCCAGAGAGGACAACAGTGCTAATCGAAAATGATCTTCGACCTGTTCTAATGTGCTTTCTAGTCTAATAAATGCTTGTTTTGCTGATTTGTTGCAAATAATTAAAACAGAAAGATACAGTATCGTTCATAAGTTTGGGATCAGTAAGGTTTTTTTTAAAGAAATTATTATTTTTATTCAGCAAGAATACATTAAATTGATCAAAAGTGACAGCAAAGACTTTTATATTGTTACAAAATGTCTATTTCAAATAAATGCTGTTCTTTTGAACTTTTTATTCATCAAAGAACCCTGAAAAAAGTTATTTCAAAAAGATTAAAGGATTAGTTCACTTTTGAATGAAAATTTCCTGATAATTTACTCACCCTCATGTCATCCAAGATGTTCTTTCTTTCTTCAGTCAAAAAGAAATTAAGGTTTTTGAGGAAAACATTCCAGGATTTTTCTCCATATAGTGGACTTTACTGGGGTTCAACGGGTTGAAGGTCCAAATTGCAGTTTCAGTGCAGCTTCAAAACGCTCTACGCGATCCCACACGAGGAATAAGGGTATTATCTAGTGAAACGATCGGTCATTTTCTAAAAAAAAAAAAAAAAAAAAGAAGAAGAAAAAAAAGTATATACTTTTTAACCACAAATGCTCATCTTGCACTAGCTCTGCGATCCGCACGCATTGACAATCACGTTACAAAGGTCGTGCATCACGTAGGTGGAAGTACCGATCCAGTGTCTGTAAATGTGTAAAGATTACGCCTTTACAAAAAAAAAAAAAAGAAAGGTAAAACAACGATATTGGACGATTTTGAAGTTGGAAGAGTTTTTCGCCCTAACGCAGTACTTCCACCTACGTCACGCGTGACCTTTCCAACGTGATTACGTAACGTGTGGCACGTTGCAGAGCTAGTGCAAGATGAGCATTTTTGGTTAAAAGTATATGCTTTTTAATTTCTTTTCTTTTTTTTTTTTTTTTTAGAAAATGACAGATCGTTTTACTAGATAAGACCCTTATTCCTCGCCTGGGATTGCATAGAGCCCTTTGAAGCTGTACTGAAACTGCAATTTGGACCTTCGACCCAGTGAACCCCACTGAAGTCCACTATATGGAGAAAAATCCTGAAATGTTTACCTCAAAAACCTTAATTTCTTTTCGACTGAAGAAAGAAAGACATGAACATCTTGAATGACATGAGGGTGAGTAAATTATCAGGAAATTTTCATTCAGAAGTGAACTAATCCTTTAAGCAGCACAACTGTTCTCAACATTGATAATAATGATTCTTGAGCAGCAAATCATCAGATTAGAATGATTTCTGAAGGATCATGTGACACTGAAGACTGGAGTAATGATGCTGACAATTCAGCTTTGACGTCACCGGAATAAATTACAAATAAAATAAAACATAATATATAAAAAAAGAAAACAGTTCTTTTATATTTGTGATATTATTCAATATAATATAATTAATATAATTTTTAAATGGCAGATTTTGACCCCCCCTCCTCCACACACACATCCTGAATATATAGTTACATTTAATTCAACCCTTTCTCAAACACACTGTCAACCATTCAATGAGGAAACATTAAAAAGTCGTTAACAAGCTAGTAGAGGGGGCTCAGCTCCCACGGGGGCTGCGGTAGCTTCGCTAAAGAAGTTATCACCCATTATTGGAGTCCAATGACAAAACACAGCTCTGTTTTCCCAGAGAGCATGCTGTTGGCTTCCCGTCGCTGTCCACAAACCCTCAGCTTGAGGTTAAGAGTCCGGCCCCTGAGGCTACTTGACATCTGCCCTGGCCGTGGCTCTCTGATTCCCCCTCTCTGTGCATTCTTGGGGTAATGCCTGCTGGGAGAGAGGTCTCACTTCCCTCGTGCAAGCAGGCCGAACAAAGTCTCGCTGAAAGATCAGGCGAAGGGGAAGAGATTACATGTCAGGTTAAGAGTGGGTGAGAAGCAAACACGGGAGCCCCTGATGAGAGCGTGAAGAGGCTCTGAGGGAGGAATGTACACAAGGGATTGTGTTTGGGTTTATTTTGGGGTGGTTATTGTTCAGTGGCAACGAGCGGTGAAATAGGGGGTGTGAAACATGAAAATGGTTATATATGGAAAGACAGCTAATTTAGCCTGTAGACAAGATTTTTTCTTTCTTAGAATTTTATTGTATTTTATTTTTTTTTAATTTTATTTTATATATAAATAAAACGCATTATCAACGTCATAAATACATTTTGTAAAGCTGATCTGTGTGTGAAGAAAAAACAATAGAAAATTAATATTTTTATTTTATTTTCCCAATTTATTTATTTTTTTATAATGGAATAACCTAAGAAATACAACAAATCATCCACATCCACATTATAATCAGATTTTTGTCAAGCTTATCTGTGTGACAAACAATAGAAAATATTACTTTATACTTTATTTTATTTTATTTGGATAGCAGGATTCATTATTCTCTTTTCTGCAATCCTGTAAAACACCACTCTCACTTTCACTTCAAACAATAGGAGGCTGTTAAACTTAATAGCCATTGCTGGCCTCACTAGCACATTTACACGGCAGCAGTGTCAGTGTGGGTAGCATGCTAGCCTGGCAAGATGGTGGCTAGTTCTTGCCATAGTGGCAGGATATTCAGCGGAGGACTGACAGGAGCACTTTTTACAAGAAAGCCAATGAATGACGCCTTTTGTGTGATTCACTGTTCAAATGAGTCATGATTAAATTTTGAAAGTCATTAAAGTAGGTTCCTCATGCAAAGCTTGACAAAGAAACTTGTTTGGACACACACCACAAACTTAACCTTGCTGGAGGGTAAAGACTGAGTCGTTGCTACTCTGACACTTAGACTCTATTTAGCCAACAATATGTGTGCTAATCTCTCTGTTGCCATGTAAACACAGATTGTTTCCTGCACAATGTTGTGCAATAAAACTGGTTCATACCTTTGATCCGCTCTGAACATTAGGGACATGATGTCCAAATACCAGCCAGCAGGGGATCTTATGACGATCCAAACATCTGCAGGCTATTTGATTTGACACAACAGGCGCAGACTGACCACTATACCACTTTTTCAGTTTTTGGCCACAATCAGCATGGGCTGACCACTACAATAGCTGATTTGAATTGATTTGAATAACTCATTATCGCTAATGTGGTTTGGGCTTCTATTGTATATGAAAGCAAAACAGGGAATATCTGCACTGTTCTATAGAGTTAAAGTCATTTTTAGAGGATTAAATTCATTGTCTTGTTAAATGAAGTTCTGTGAACTAAAACAATCAGCTTGAACTACAATACATTCAAAAGTCCGGGGTGGGTATAAGATTTTTAATGTTTTTGAAAGAGTCTCTACATTTATTAGATTAAAAATACAGTAATATAGTGAAATATTACTACAATTTAAAAGAACTTTTTTCTATTTGAATATATTTTAAAATGTAATTTATTCCTGCGATGACAGATTCAGCATCATTACTCCAGTCTTCAGTGTCACATGATCCTTATGCTGATTTGCTGCTCAAGAAACATTTCTTATTATAACTGTTACTGTTAATCTAATATAATGTATTATTAATTAATTAACTTAATATTTTTGCGGAAACCGTAATATATATATATTTTTTTAAGATTATTCGATTAATTTATTTGATATAGAATTTTTTTGTAACAACATAAAAGTCTTTAATGTCAGTTTTGACCAATTTAATGCATCCTTGCATTAAATTAAATCTTACTGACCCTAATCATTTGAATAGTAGTGTAAATATTATATGTATATTAAACTTACACTTATAAATTATACAATAAAAGCTTATAAATTATAACATAACTTTTAAATTAAACTTATAAATTATACAATACCAGTATAATGATTTTGCGCAACAACTGCACAACAGCATAAACAAAACAGGTATATAATGGTACAGTTAAAATAATTTCAAGCAATAAGAAGTCATGATAAAAGTTGTCAAATAAAGCAATTGTATGAGATGTGTGGCTTTCAAAGACTTGGGATATAGTGCATAATTAAAATAGATTTAATTACTATTACTCTTGTAACTACTCAAGACTAGCAGAAGATAACTGTAAGTAGAACAAATACTGGCATTCTGCATCGTCTCAAAAATTCTCCAAGACCATCAAATGAAATTCCTTTGGGTCCACCTGTTTCTTTTAAGAATACATAGCAACAGTAAATATCCTGATTTGTGTGCTGTGTCTAATTCTCTTACTGAAGGCCTCTGCATGACAGAGAACTTAGGTGTGATGACCTGTCACATCACAGATACACAGATGTAGATTTAAGACTTAGACCTGCCTTACAGGGGAAAGACTACACAGAGGAGCCTGTTACTAAACCGATCCATACCATATCTGACATTGAGGAAGAGCTGTGAACATCTTATGTTTCCCCTATCCAGGTGGCATTTCCTCCAGTGTGATCCTCTGCCAGCCTCTCCCTCCCCCACTCCATCATCTGGCAATGGACTAGACTGGACGTTACTGAGGTTACCTGAGATGGGCTTCTCTGAAACAGTGGGCTCTCAAATCCAGCCTGTACTACCATTCATGTAAAATTGTTGCAATACAATAAAACAGTAATGCCAAGAGTTTAAGAAATTAATTTTCACAAATTTCATTTCAAGAATTTTCTTTATATATATATATATATATATATATATATATATATACACACACACATACAGACATATATATATATATAAAAAACTTGCAATTAAACGGTTAGTTCACCCAACAAATGAAAATTCTGTCTCACCCTCATGTCATTCCACACCCGTAGACCTTCGTTCATCTTCAGAACACAAATTAAGATATTTTTGATGAAAACCAATGGCTCGGAGAGGCCTCCATTGACAGCAAGATAATTAACACTTTCAGATGGCCAGAAAGGTACTAAAGACATATTTAAAAAGTTCATGTGAGTACAGTGGTTTAACCTTAATGTTATGAAGCGACGAATCTTGATTTGAATCAGTGGTTCGGAGCGTGATTCGACCGCTGATTCGAAACAAAAGATTTGTAAAGCTTCGAAGCTTCATGAAGCAGTGTTTTGAAATCACTCATTTATTACTGAATAAAGTCATTATTTTTTTTTTTTTTTGGAGCACAAAAAGTATTCTCGTCGCTTCATAACATTAAGTTTGAAACACTATAGTCACATGAACAGTTTTAAATATGTCTTTAGTAGCTTTCTGGGCATTTGAAAGTGTTAATTATCTTGCTGTCAATGGAGGCCTCACTGAGCCATCGGATTTCATCAAAAATATCTTAATTTGTGTTCCGAAGATGAATAAAGGTCTTACGGGTGTGGAACGACATGAGGGTGAGTAATGACAGAATTTTCATTTTTGGGTGAATTAACCCATTAATGAAGTTGCTGTTTTAGTGTATAACAATCATTTTTAAATGAATCATGAAACATTGCCAAAAGCCCTTTAATAATACATTTACACTTTTCAATGTCAATGGACAAGATCTCCAAAGTTGTAGGTATTCTTTTCTAGAGCGCACAACAATAAAAACACATACTTGACTCCACCTTTAAATTTCACAAGATGTGTTGTCTTTTACACAGCAACATGAAAGGCTTGAGCGGGAACCTGAGAGAGCGAGGGTGATGCCCCTCATGTCAGTTTGGACACTGAAGTCATCAGATATATCTCCTGAAACCTGGCTCTTGAAACAAAGCTACATACCTTTACTTTGATGTGTAGGAACGAGATAAAAGCTGTCCTCTCACTGTCCTCACTGTGGAAGTGTTACAACCTCAGAAATATAACACGTCATGCACATCCACATCATAATCATATTTTTTGTCAAGCTGATCTGTGTTTATATATATAAAACAATATTTTAATTTAAATTAATAATTAATTTTATAACCTACTTATTTAGTGTAACACTTTTAAAATTTAAATCACTTTTAACACCTTTAAAAGTTATCTGGCTAAAGTAGTAGTAGTAATAATAATAATAATAGTTTTATAGTATTTTAACCAGGACATTTTTAATGGTTTTAATATACTGATAATATTTTCATACCTCTGTACACACGCAATATATTTCCAGACAATGAAAATTAAGGGACAAAGGGTTACCAGAGGCTGATACAAAATATGATCAATCACATAGGGACGTCTACATTTCTTGGTGCTGTCACTTTAAGATTGGTTTGAATGTGTGGTAGCAAATGATTTATGTCTTAGAGCTCATTATAGAAAATCGAAGAGTCTTAAAATACGCTCACCTGCAAAACAGCTCTTGGAGCATGGCTATCATTTGATCAAAGGCCTTCTGCTGAAATCTATGAGAAAAACCCTCATGTTTTCTTAGAGGGAAAAAATTATATCACCCCTGTAAAAAATGATCTTTACGCAGTACTTCTTACTGAACAACTGAAAGATCATATGTTAAGACATTACCATTACTGACTGTACAAATTTGCACTTAGTGTTTAGATCAAAGACGATAATATGATAATTATGTATTTAAGTATATTGTAAAGTATTTTTCTATTCAGAAATCCATTAAGGAGGCCCTTTTGAGAGGCAGGGGGGCAACATGTGCAGCTCAGCTGCTAGCAGCAGCCAAATGCAAGACTTCCTGCACACATTACAGTAACAGAGTGAAAGATTTATATCCACTGCACCAAATATGACCCTATGAGGCAACGTTCAAAACCATCATTATTAGTCCCACACCCACAAGTTATATGCTTAAACAGCACATACATGTTTATCATTATAATTACTGTACTTTACAATTACTTAATCTTAGGAAATTGTATGTATCAACCCATTTACAATACATCCCTACTGTTTGCTCTGTTGCAATTTGCCGTCACTTGAGTCATGGCAGTGATTAGGAAAATAAAGGGTGTGTTCAAGCTTTAAATCCACACA
Source organism: Ctenopharyngodon idella (assembly GCF_019924925.1). Classification (NCBI taxonomy): domain Eukaryota; kingdom Metazoa; phylum Chordata; class Actinopteri; order Cypriniformes; family Xenocyprididae; genus Ctenopharyngodon; species Ctenopharyngodon idella. The sequence goes on along the minus strand of NC_067224.1, from coordinate 18,561,772 downwards.
AACTAATTGGATTCAAATAAGTTCTCTTTGCCAATGGCAGTAAAACAATCTGTCATATAGTCCTGCTTATAATAAAAACATCCAGCAAACTAATTCACAGCTTTAAGTGCTGTTGATTCTTGAAGGAAATGGGGTGGATCACTCTGTTTGATGAGAGCATGGAGGTGAATAAAAGACAGCAATGGCCAAGTGCCAGCTTCACTCGGTCACTCATTGTGTGGAAAAAGGTACTTCACTGCATGCACGTTTCTGTTTCTGTCTTAAAGGGACAGTTCAGTAAAATAAAAAAATAAAAAATAAAAAACAAATCTGAAAAATTGAAAAAGAAAATCATTTACTCACCTTCATGTTGTAAACTTTTCCAAACTTTTTCTTCAAACTTTAAGTGTGAAACACAAAAGGAGATATTTAGCAGAGTTAGTGCTAGTTTTTTCCCCCATCCACTTTCATTGTACAGCTTAAACGAAATGCAGTTTGGACATTCTGCTAAATATCTCCTTTTGCACACTATAAAGTCTTACAAGTTTGGAGAGATATGGTGTGTAAATGTTGACAGATTTTTTTCTTTCTTTTTTGGGGGGGGGTTACTGCTGGCCTTACTTGATGCAGGCTTTACTTTACATTCATAATGATATTTTTGTTAAGCTAGAACTGTGTGAAAAAAAACAAAAAAAAAAAACAACGTCTAGGTTACTAATGTAACCCCCGTTCCCTGAAGGAGGACAAATGACTGACGAATTGGGAACTCGCCTGACAGTCCAATCACCTTTGAGTGGTAACAAAACAAGCCAATGGACATTGGTGAGTGAGATTTGCTTCGCAAACCAGTCTCCATATACATGGGTTTAAAGGCAGCATGCAGACACTCATACATTAAGTTTTATGCTGAGGAGCCGATACGGTGTCCCAGCCGTTCAGCGGTAGCACAGGGATTGTGGCAACGGGATGCTAGGCTGGAGTCAATATCAAGCAGAGACGGCAGAGCGGGCTCTACCAAGGGAAAGACACGGCTTTCTAACAGGGAAGCCATACTGTGGAAGAATACACATGTGGGATCACCCGTAGGGAATCACAACACATGGGCACCTAGCACAGGGGCTGACCTATTGGGCATACACATGAGTGCTAGACCTAGTGCCAGATGCCTCCGCCGCGTCTGACTGCCGAAGGGTGCTGGAGGAACTCCATCCAGGTTTCGCCAGGTGCGGAACTCACCTGGGGAGCAACATAGGTGCTCGTATCCCATCCTTAGAGGGGAATGGCGCTGCAAGCGAGACACAGAGAGAGTCCCCTCTCCTACTAGCTACTTGTAGCCAGTACACAGAAGGAAACAGAGTCTACATGGGGATTGTAAAACCTCACAAACATTAGGTGTCACCCAGCCCGCAGCTCTACAAATGTCTGCCAGCGAGGCGCTGTGTGCCAACGCCCAGGAGGAGGCAACACTCCGAGGCAACACTCCGGCTTGCCTTGGGTCTGGCACGCTAAGACTATGGCATCCACTATCCAGTGCCAACCTCTGCTTAGAGACAGCATTTCCCTTCTGCTGACCTCCATAGCAGACAAAGAGCTGGTCTGAGGTCCTAAAGCTCTGCATGTGGTCCACGTACAAGCGCAAAGCGCGAACTAGGAGGGTAGGCTGGGTCTGCCTCCTCTTTTGGCGGTAAGGACTCAGACTTATGCCTGCTGGTGAAAGAAGGGGGATGAGACTGGCAAGGCATAGCGTCACTCACTGCCAAATCGCACCTCTCGTGACCCAGACGTTGAGGAAGCTGCTCTTTTTTATTGAGATTTGGGTACTGCAGGCCGTGGTAGCAGAGGCAGAACAGAAATTAACTCTTTTTGAGGAAACAGCAAAAGATTCTCTACTCGGCCCTCCTCCGGGGGAGAGCAGCTCCCTCCATCTCCGGGTCTCCTGTCTCAGGGGTCTCCAGAGGACAATAGTCCTCTCTCCGATGCAGCTATCGACATCTGAATCTCACCCAGAGCACCGAATGACATGCTGGGTTGCCGTTACAACTCGCGCTGACACCCGGAAGCTTGATGGCACAAGACCACGGAGCGAGAGGTCCGCGGAGGTTTACCCAGCGGAAGAGCTCCTGCTGTAATCCTCGATCTCCCAAGGTGTAGGAGACTCAAGCCTTTACAAGACGTGTTGACGTGGTCATGAAGAGAACATGAACCACCCATGAATGCCGTCACAGCATGCTTATGCCCAGGCATGTGAGACAACGATTGTGGCCGTCAGATGAGGACAGGAAACGACCGCATCCAGAAATACTGCACAGCATGCAAACTCTTTTAGAAAGACTGCACAGAGTGCACAATGCTCTTTTAGAAATCTGCATAGTGTGCAAAGCTTTCAGAAAGGCGACCACCATTGATGCGCTGTCACACCAACATTTTGTGTCGAACTTCTTCCTGGTTTCGTGTAACAAACGAACGATAATTGCAGAGCAGAATCAGTTCAGAAATGCTTGGCTCCGAAGCGAAAGCACGCAGCCATTATACCTGTATATACGGGGAGTAGTTTGCGATGCAAATCTCACTCGCCAATGTCCATTGGCTTGTTTTGTTACTACTCGAAGGTGATTGGGCACTCAGGTGAGATCCCAATCTGTCAGTCACTGATGTAACGTCGAACATGACTGACTGATAGGGAATTTTATATATATATATATATATATATATATATATATATTTACAACTTGCTAAATATATCCTTTTGTGAATAAAAATAATAGAATGAACATTTAATTTATTCAAAAGGATCACTGTTAGACTAATGTAGAAGAAAAGCAGTGCTCTTTAGTATTTTGACAATGATCCTTTAAAATATATATATCCTTTAAAAACATTATAAAAGATTATTTTATAGCAACTCAAGTTCTTTGCCAAAGAGAGTTTTTTCAGCATTATGCGCATTTTATAATTGTATTGACATAAAATCTTTCTTGAATCCAGTCCAAAGTTGCCATCTTCATACTAAATGCAGAAGCTTGGCAGTGTCCCAGCAGAACGGGAGGATGGACAGCTGTGGTAGTAGTGAATGACAACAGAGATGGTTGCAGCCTCCATGCAGCGGACACCCTGTCAGCCATGCTTGAGGTGATGGGACTGTTTGCAGAGGTGATGGAAAAGCCAGACCACTGGTGCAGCCTTTTACTGTTTCTTCCTCAGTGGAAAATCCTCATTTCCACCGAACACGTTGGTGTCTCAGGCACTGAGTGACCAGGGAAAGTGTATATAGGGCTATACCATGACATGTGTAAGAGGATATCGGTGCATTTGAAGTTTTAAAAGCTTCTGCCTGAAAGATTTAGTAGGAGGAGAGAAAGGGGGAATTGTATATGACACCTCTTATAAATTGGAATCAATTTTTCAAAGGAAATAATAAAATCTTTTAACCCCTCCCGCCCAGTGCATGCTGATATGCTCCTTTTAGGCTTGACAATCAACATTTTTTACAATTACTGCTAAGTATTCGCTTCCAGGCTCGTACCTTCCATGGCTGCTCTTATAGACCAAGCTAACTGTTTAATGGTCCAATTCAACCATTTTTATATCTCTGCAGAAAATATGGACTATTATTTTGGAGGAAACTCAGCATCTATATAGGACCACAGAGGATGACAAAGCATCGATTTGGTTTTAAATTGACGAACTGATGGGAAAAGCAAAGTGCATATAATAGCCTGTGTGACTTAAAAAGGCACCACATGTTGAAAGAGGAAAAAGGAAAAAAGAATACTGTTCTGGTGTGTCATGCTTGACTGCGCTGGCTTGTAACAAACCTGACCCAGTTGAGCTATTGGTGACGCAAGACAGATGCAGTGACTTGTTCACAACGACTCGTCTGAAAGTCCGCTGCTTTCATCAGGACTCAAACAGGCTTGCCAAAGCTATTGGATATACTTATATCACTTTCAGTAAAAGAAGTCTATTTCAGCTCATCAACATTAGTGACTTCAACTAAAGGTTAAAGGTCAGGGTGAATATTTTGGATGTGCTGCCTGACAAAAACCCAACAACAACAACAAAAAAACCCCACTACCATTCAAATGTTTATGGTCTGAATGTTTTTTTAAAGTCCCTTATGGTAACCCAGACTGCATTTATTAATATGGCAAAGCTGAATTTTATAGCCTTACTATAATTATATAATTCAATTGTGAATCATAAGTAGGACAAAACTCTTAAATCTAACCAATTGGGAGGCTGCTTATAACCCAGCAGCCAATAAAAGTCCATAGTATTATTACCAAAATGTGGATCTCTGTCAATTTTCAGTGCATCTCACATCTGTTACCTCAATGCAAGAGACCCCAACCTGCTGGCCCTGAGGACCAAACATGCACAATCTTCTATTTCCAAGATTGACCGTTACAAATCCCATCCAGAGGCTCTGTTGTAACACAGCAGAAAGAGTTATTCCTTCATGTAGTTGAGACCTGTAGTTCAGATGCTGATCTGAGCTGATCCCTGTCCTCCACAGCTAGCCGCTGAACTCTATTACCTTGGGTGTGTAAACAGGACTAATAAATACATCAGATGGACAGCACAAGGATCCTTTCCCCCTGTGATTAGAGAGGTCGTTAAACCCAGTTCTGCTGTATCAAACTAAAATTTTCTGCATCTGTAATAAGTATCAAAACTCAGACGCTCTTCCTGCCTCAGCTGTTTCCCAATGGAGAGCCGTTATTTATGAGTGGCTTGGCCTCCTCATTCTTCTGAGGGAACTTGAACACAAACAGTTGGCAAGTTCTAGAGCAGTATACCAGTCGAGAGGTGCCTAGAAGAGATGGCATGCTGCTCTTTAGCTCCAACCTACACCTCCAGCCTCCATTATGGTGGACATGTCTTTCAGAAGGTCTCTGACAGTCAAAATTTCATCATCTTTGGAAGGACATAATTGCAACCAGACATTTCAGTCTATCTATATATCTTTCAATCTCTCTCAGCTGTATTTGTCTTGAATGATGAGCAATTGTTGGGATGGGGGCCTGATTTTCACATATTCATATTGTTTAAACAGATATTTTGCTGTAAAGTCTCTTGGTCCATTATAGAGCTCCATAAAAGCCATTTCTTATGCATCCAAAGGGCTTGACATGGCTCTCACTGGATATCACTTGGCCCTCGAAACCTTAGTTCACTCAAAGCCTGACATCTTAAAGCCTTCCAAACACTTTGTTGGATAGTCTTACCGCTTCTTAAGAACACTTAATCCATATAGTCCCTGGAAGGTAATCCATGGGAGACTGGCAGGAGAGGTCCTGGAACATGGGTCCTTTTTTGGTACAGAGGCCTTACAGGTCTCCACAAGTCCTCTTCTTTACTCTCACTGCACTTTTCTCTTGTACTCTCCATGACTGCACTGTTGTCCTTTTCAGAGTTTCAGATCTCAAACCCTCATGTTAACCATGCCACAGCTCCAAAAGCACCTGATTACAACACTTTATGTGAGAGAAAGCATTGTGCTTTCCTAGGAAAAGGCAAAAAAAAAAAAAAAAAAAGAAAAAAAAAAAGAAGAGGGAACATGGTTTACGTCTGTTTGTAAGCAGGTATGTGGCTGCAGCTCTGCATTATGAATTGTTTATGTTGTTTGTTCAGAATTACAGAGAAGAGACTGGAACAGTGGCTTAACCCTTCTTAAATAAATATTAAGAGAAATACAAAGAAAAACAAAACAAAAGAAATGCATAAAATACAAATAAAATAAAATAAAATAATAAAATAAAATGTTTAATATTTGTTAGGGGTATGTCATAATTTACAAGAAAGGGTTCACAGCAAAACATTTTTTCATCACTTTTAATCAATATATCTTTCTTGTTTTTCCAAACAAAAAAATTGTCATAACAATCTTAGGTAAATATCTTGCAAAATTGCATAAGATAATAATAATTGTTTTCACTATCTTTAATTAATTTATTTTTTCTAACCTCACTGGCATTGTTTTGTTTGTTTGTTTTTTAAGCATACATGTGAATAAATTTCAGATAAAAAAAAAAATGTTCTATGCAATTTTCCATCTTAATTAAATTTAGTGTGTTTTAGGGAAGTTTACTGGAAACAAGACAAAAGAAAAAAAAATTAAGTGTAGGGTGGAAAAAGTTCTGGAAAAGAATGCTAAGGAAATGTTCTGACATGTCCCTAAATATGTCAAACAGTTTCTCATAATGGTGCCCTATCAAAAAGAATAAATATGATCTTCCTGTTTCTAGCGTCCATCTGAAAGTGGGATTTCATGCAACACTCATCCATCATGGGATCAGTTACTGAGTCCATATTATCCTGGGCACCTGGAAGAGTACACAAACTACAGCACAAGAAACACACGCACTTACTAATCGATGCAATGGAAACCTGTCTTACATGTTTGAACTTCTAAACTTTTTTCGTTGACTAACGTTCTCTATTTATCTTTCTACTAGGATGTCAAGTGCATTTGTGCCATGTTTCCCCTGGATTTGTTTGTCCTTTTGGTGTGCTTTCCCCTGGTGGGAGGCAGGTTGTTTAACTGCAGAGGACTCAGCAGGACACACAGCAAATGTCCACTTCCTCTCACACTGTCAGTGCTTTACCTGGGAATGTGATATATTGTGGTTTTGATGGTACAACTTTGACTCGACCCCTCTAAGATCTATAGCGATGACTAAACAGGCTCTGCACACAATTCACATTGAATAAGAAGTCAGTTTAGGTAAAATGTCACTAGATTTAAACCATATTTAGCACTGGAAAAAAAAAAAAAAAAAAAAAGGAGTCAGTTGGGTTATAGAAAGTATGCTTTCATTTTAAACCATATTTAGCACTGAAAACAAAACAAAGGCTTAAGCACTCCAAAACATGACTGACAACCATATTCTGCTGCTGTGAACATTGCTTTTATGTTCTGTGAACACAAAACACTCAACCCCACTGTAAAACCCTGCCCGAGGACAAGAGAAGTGTAAGGCGGTGTCCCTGACCCTGCATAAACACTTTCCATAAACGTTAACACAAAAGATTTGAAGAACCACAGGCCTTGAGGTTTGTGTGAAGATGAACTCGCCAGATCTGTTTTACTTGAGCAAGAGTGGATCCAAACGGACTCCCTGCAGTTACTGCAACGCCCTGCTGAACAGGGTGATGCAGCTATTTCCGTAAGTGTACAATACCAAAGAATGCACAGAAAGCCATAAAAGAAAAGCTGGATTCTAGATCGGAATATATAGAAGAGAACATTAATCTCTGCTAGAGGTTTTCCCTTTGTTTCTGGAAGACTCTTTCCAGGCTGGACAATTCTGTCCTTCATGTGTCCACCTGTTTTTTTCAGGAGATTTTTTTCCACCTCTCAGTCTTTTGTAAAAAGATTTGGGAGGGAAGCAAATGTGTAACGGATGTGCAGTGATGTGATCTACCGAACTGATCTGTTCTTAGATACACTAACCTTTACGGATTAGAATAAATCAGAGGTGAAGTCTCAGTCTTCAACCCCCAGCCTTCTTCTTTTATTTTCTCTTCTCTCTCTCTCTTTTTGTGCAATCCCACATGTGCTCAATATATCACTTAAAGTATATCACCTTATCCTTTTGTTTATCATCTCCTAGGATAACCGTGTGGAATCCTCACGCTCATGCGTTCCATGTCTATAGTATTTCCAAACATATTTTACAAGAGATCAGTTACTGAGCTTAATGCTTTGCAGCAGCAGCGCTGGTAGCGCACATGATATCTTAAATGTAACAATCAAAGAAGCATGCAAGATTTCGGTATTTCCGTTGGCCTACAGATGTGCCAATGAGTCTCTCACCCCATCTTCCAAAAGCTGTAATGACAGTTTTGGCAAAGAAAAAAAAAAAAAAAAAAAAAACTTCAAACACACTAACATCTTATCACCATGTGTCAATATGAAGTTGAATACAGAGCAGATTTACTGTGGCTCTTCAAGCTATTTCTACTAATTCTGCTGGTGTGTGCTATTTTTTTCTACATTATGTCACTAATCATATAAGCAATTTGGAGGCCAGGGCAACATTTTGAACTCTTCATCATGTTCCTCAAACCAGCAGCAGAGTGTGTTGTGACACATTCCTCCCATAACCATCATTGCGATTTTGTTTGACTAGTACCACAGTGGACTTTTTGATGGCTTGGACCAGATGGGATAACTTTTGTTGACCTCGTGCATCGATGAGCCTTGGTCCCCTAACACCCTGTTGCTGGTTTGTGGTTATATATATAAATTTTACATTAGTTACCTAAATTAGTTAACATGAACTAATAATGAACTGCACGTCTACAGCATTTATTAATCTTTGTTAATGTTAATTTCAACATTTACTAATACATTTTTAAAATCAAGAGTTGTATTTGTTAACATTAGTTAATGCACAGTGAACTAACATGAACAAACAATGAACTGCTGTATTTTTATTAACTAACATTAACAAAGATGAACAAATACAGTAACAAATGTATTGCTCATGGTTAGTTCATGGTAGTTAATAAATTAACTAATGTAGTTCACCCAAAAATGAAAATTATGTCATTAATTACTCACCCTCATGTCGTTCCACACCAGTAAGACCTTCATTCATCTTCAGAACACAAATTAAGATATTTTTGATGAAATCCGTTGGCTCAGTGAGGCCTGCATTGCCAGCAAGACAATTAACACTTTCAATGCCCAGAAAGCTACTAAAAAAATAGTTCATGTGACTACAGTGGTTTAATCTTAATGTTATGAAGCGAGGAGAATACTTTTTGTGAGTAAAATAAAGACTTTATTCAATAATATCTAGTGATGGCCGATTTCGAAACACCGCTTCATGAAGCTTCGAAGCTTTCTGAATCTTTTGTTTCAAATCAGTGGTTCGGAGCGTGTATCAAACTGCCAAAGTCATGTGAACTATTGAAATTTCAAAACACTTATGACGTAACAAAGCCTCGTTTACTGAAATCATGTGATTTTGGTGCTCTGAACCACTGATTCGAAACAAAAGATTCGTAAAGCTTTGAAGCTTCATGAAGTGGTGTTTTAAAATCGCCCATCACTATATTGCTGAATAAAGTCGATATTTTGTTTACTTTGGCGCACAAAAAGTATTCTCGTTGCTTCATAATATTAAGGTTGAACCACTGTAGTCACATGAACTGTTTTAAATATGTTTTTAGTACCTTTAAGCACATTGAAAAAGGAAATGATCTTGCTGGCAATGCAGGCCTCACTAAGCCATCAGATTTTATCAAAAATATCTTAATTTGTGTTCTGAAAATGAACGAAGGTCTTACGGGTGTGGAACGACATGAGGGTGAGTAATTAATGACTGAATTTTCTTTTTTGGGTGAACTAACCCTTTAACAAATGAAACTTATTGTAAAGTGTTAACAATACCAAATAGTGTTGAAAAATGTCACTAGTGATCTCAGACTATTAGTCCTCGCTGCTTGTGTAAATTATCACTTTTTTTCACACTAAGTAGAAAATGAATGTGCATGTAATTATTCAACTGATCTCATACCATGTAAATCCTCTACGGAAATTATTAATCTTTAAGGATTATTAATGACCTATGACTATCTTCTAAAATAGCATTTTTTTGACATTTGAATGAATGAAGGCTTCCAGTGACTCACAGACTGTATGTGCATGAACAGAGCCAAAGAAAATGAAGGAATAAAAAAGGAGTGACACTGGAGATAAATGAGCTTCCTTTCTGCAGGCTGAGAAATGAATATGGAGTCAGAGAGGAATAGGACGTTCCATCGCACGTCAGCCAATCAATGCCTTCACAGAGAGACCAGCTCTGTCTGCTTCTGTACGGCTGGCTGATGGGACAAATGAGCTTTTGAATGATGACGAACAAGTGAAAGACATGTCCACATTTAGTTGGCTCATGGCCAAATCTTAGCAATAGCTGCCCGGCGACTGTTTAGTGACTGTTGGACAGTCATGAAATTATTCGCAAATGTAAAGCAGTTATATTCACTTGGATTTTTATTTGTCTAACAAATAACATTACAACAGGACAGGCTTTACAAATAGTCAAAGACAGACTCTTATAGTATTATCTAGACCTTTTTTTTATTAGCAGCTATATTTAAAAAAAAAAAATTCTTACAATATTCATCTGCCAGTGCTGCTAAAGCCATTTCATTTATTTGTAACAGTACTTATGTACAAACAGAAGCTCAATAAGTATCAAATATCAATGTTTTTAAGAACAGAATAAGGATTTTGTTTTACAATACTTGTCCCAGATTTGTCTTACACTTACACACAGCTCAGAGAACATGTCTGTCTATTTCTCTTGAAAAAAGAAAGAAAAAAAAGGTATTGTATTGAATAGACCAAAAGGTCAAGAGGAGGCAGGCAGATATGGTGTGTTAATGTGACCAGGAAAAGTGGAATTAGTTTTAATGTTTCACATGCTAATATTTTTATAGTCTCCCACAGTTTTGTATTACATGACACTGTAGAGGAGGGGGGGGGCACCTTTCAGATATTGAAACCTTATGAACGCTGCTGTCAGTGTTCCAGCTCCATGTCTGCTTGAATGGAGATGCACAGGCAGCTCTCTTTCTCTCTCAGTGGTTATTTTAATGTCCACATGCACCCGGGTGAAAATGTTAATATGTTTTTGAGTGCAGAAGGGATGAGGGTGCAAATATGTTTTAGGAAACAGAGTCTTGTTTGCAGAAAACAAAGAAGGTGTTTAAGTGCTGATAAGAACATGTGGCAGTATTAACAGAGAATAGGTTGTTCATATTGGAAATTTCCATGAACTTAAGAAAGGGCTGGTCTGAGATGGAAAATGTTAGCTTTGTGTAGATGATAAACAGCAAGTGTGCCACATCAGATGAGCTCTCATTATTGTGATATTGAATTAAAAAATAATTAATATATTATCACAAAAGCACAGTGTCCAAAATTAACTTTAATAGGCTACTACACCTGCCAAAAGGAGATAAATGAAGATAATTTACCATCCAAAATATTTATATTTTATTCTGCCATGTAAAAAAAAAAAAAAAACTTGTTTATATGACAATTGTTATGGATAGCAGGCAGGGAAGAGGAGAGGTGAGGATTTAATTGCAAGCATTCTTTATTCAATAAACACACAAGAAAAGATAATCAAAACAGCAAAGCAGAGGGCAATAATCCAAACATGAAAACTTAAATCCAAAAGGAAGACAAGAATAATCCACAGGTAGAACAGGAAACGCAAGAGATTTACAAAGGGGTGTAAAGACAACGACCAACAAACAAAGACTAAAACACAGGGGTATATATACACAGGCTATCAAGAGGTTAACAAGGCAAAGGTGAGACTGATTAATTACTATGCTGACCATGGGTAACTAAGTAAACCAAAGCCACTTGAAGGTAAGCCTGCAACCTTAGCTGAAAAAATGCCTGCTAACGCTGCATTACACAGGGAAGGAGACAAGTGGCCTTTTTTAATAGATTATCAATGGAGGAGAATCTTCACTACGCTGAATAAACCGCTTTTGTGAAGAAATAGCGCATCATTTAATGAATCGACAGCCCATCGGCTAATCTTCTGTTTGCTCTTAAACATTCATTTTGGACTGATCTATTTTTAGAGTTTAAACCAAAAAAAAAAATGAAAAAAAAAAAATGCTGTTTTATAAGAGAATTCACGGACAATTACGTGAGAGATAGGATTCAGTATATGACACTTCTCATTCATTTCTATGGTATTCACAAACAGTGACTGACTGTTGCACAACTATGAACAAATTCAATGACATCAATGCTGTAATGTGATTGGTTATCATGGCACACATGATCCAAGTTAGCCGTTATGCTTTTTTCAATGGTAGAGCCACAGACCCTCTTATCTCCCAATAATAAGACCATGGCTGTGTCCGAAATTGCTTACTCTCTTGAGTAGGTACTTATTTTGAATAAGTAATTACTTCACAACCGCTAAAAAAGTATGTTCTATTTAGTATGAATGTAATCTGGACGTCATTCGCCATGTTACCCTTATCACGTGACCTACCAGCATCAGTTATGTCGCTTCACTGGCATTCACAAATCCTCTCCCGTGGCCTCATGGGATAGTAAAGTGTCCATTGTATGCACACTTCAGAATTTCACAGAGAGAATTAGGTCATCTGGATACTTTTTGCCTACTCTTTAATGAATACTGTGAATTCGGACACAGTACTTTTTTTTGCTTTCTGCTTTTGTCACATACTGTTTTTCGGCAACTATATGGAGAAGTATGTGATTTCGGCCACCTCTGAAGGAAACAAAGGCAGACAGGAACTAAACACAGGAAGTGAAAACATGGAAAAAATAGAAACAGCAAGTTACTTCAAAATAAAGGTCCATATATTAAAACCAAGGAACAGAAAACCAGTGATCATGTAACAATAATGGGACAAAAATAATAATAATAAAAAAGATTTAATGACTCCAAAATGTAACAACTAAAAAAATACAAGAGTATGCTTATCACATCTGGAAAAAAAAAAAAAAAAAAAAAAAAAAAAAAAAAAATAATCAATATAATATAAATATAAAAATATCAGGTAACACTTTATTTTAGGGTGTTTGAACTAGTTGCTTATTAGCATGCATATTACTAGCACATTAGCTATTTATTAGTAATTATTAAGCACATATTAATGTCTTATTCTGCGTGACCTTATTCTACATTCTTAATCCTACCCAATACCTAAACCTAACAACTACCTTACTAACTATTAATAAGCAGTACATTAGGAGTTTATTGAGGGAAAAGTCGTAGTTAATAGTGAATACATGTTCCCTATTCTAAAGTGTTACCAAATACACTTGATCTAACACAAGGCCTTCTAAACTGAGGCAAAGCTGCACAACAGATTGTGAGACAATGAGAAAAGGAAAAAGAGAGAGAAAGCAGGAGAGAGCAGGAGACGGGCAGATAACTCATCTATCCTATCCCTGTTAACGCTCTTGCAGCTCAAGACAGCAGTCGATCATATAAACAGATAGCTTTGCGTCAGTGAGAATTAATCTTCATGCATACCTTTCTCTGAGATAACACAGCAAAGCACAAGACAAGTCCTGTCTGTTAAGTATGATTTGTTTAGAGAAATACATGTAATACAATCTTATTGGGGTTATTCATATTTAGGACTCAGGGGCCAAACAATCCTTGTATTCTCCAGCACAAAGAGCATTTAACTCGCTTCATTATCGACCGCCATGACTTACACTGCGAATGAAAGCTTGTGTCCGCACTTAATTTTTGTTTTACAGTCAGGGTCCTTAATTCAGAAAAGTTGATCCATGTTTGAAAGCTACAAAGCAGCTCCAGTTCACAAAACGCCGACCATCTGATTAGACACATGTTGAAGTCATTGCTGTTGACTTCCACTCCATCCAAGAGTTTCATCAAAGAGACGCTGACAGTCCTCATATAACATAATCCTTGGCAGGTGGAAATAAAACAACAGATCTGGCTCAACTACATGGGTCCATGTGGTGAAAAAAGAAAGAGAAAGAAAGAAAGAAAGAAAGAAAGAGCTGGTGGGGAAAGAAAAACTGTTTAAATCACATAATAACTCCCAGAGTGGAGGGGTTTATGCATAATGATAGTAATTAATAATTCATAAAAAAATATTATTAACTATTAATTAATTTTAATTAGATAGATAGATAGAGACGCTCTTGTTTGTCAGTCACATGATAAAGAAGTAGGAAAACTAATCATGACCGAAGGAGTGAAAGGTTATGCTGAAGCAATTAGACCTTGGTGGTGGTCTATGAGTCGGCCCATAAAACAAAAGATCTAAACCAGACACAGAAAGCCGGCGCTGTGTTACAAAAAGGAGGAAAGACGAGTCAAATCATTTGTCACTGTTAAAAAGCATTGAAGTGAGGAGGTCTAAATCAATTTTCACAGTCTCCAAAAAAGTGCAGTTCATTATAGCTATTTAAAACAACTATGTATATATGCTAATCCTATTTGAGGAATCCTGGCATGCTTCTTACTGAGATTTTATTATCCACAGTGATATAACAGAATATTATTGGCCTAAAACTTGTCATGTGCACATGTGTTAGGTGCTGTTAGGGTTACAGTCTCTATGTTATCGCCAGTTAGCTTGTAATTGGAAAACCATGTTCCTGAAGGAAGTGAATAATATCAAAGCAAACTGAACAAAACTACAAAATCAAGACTAAAATTACATCATGGCACAAGCCTTATAAAATGTCGCCATTTGGCAATAGCAAAAATGTTTTATGACAAAATGGTATACAGTGTTTCAACAGGGCTGAAGAGCCATAAAAGGTTTAAATCATTTATGTGTTCTTTCCTCTTTGCTGTTTCTCACAAAGACTTGATTTCGCACATGATTTACAACAAAATCGTGCTCTCAGATATACATTATGACATTTATCAGTTGTCACTATTTGGCGTTATCTAGCCAATATTATGATAGATTTTTACATAAATCTACAACAACAACAATAAACTGATTGTTTTAATGTTTTTACACGGCCACTGCAAAAATATGCACTACCGTTCAAAAGTTTTTTAAAATATTTTTTTTAAAGAAAGTAATACTTTTACTCAGCAAGGATGTATTAAATTGATCAAAAGTGACAGTAAAGACGTATTGTCAGAAGATTTCTATTTTCAAAAAAATGCCGTTCTTTTGAACTTTCTATTCTCTATCAAAGAATCCTGAAAAATATGGTTTCCAAAACAATATTAAGAAACACAATTTTTTACAACATGATAATCATAATAAATGTTTCTTGAGCAGCAAATCAACATATTAAAATGATTTCTGAAGGAAACCATTTTTCAAGGAACACTGAAGTAGTGACTGTCAAAAACTCAGCTCAAGGAATAAAATGACATTTTAAAATATATTAAAATATTAAAACAGTTATTTTTTTATTGTAATAATATTTCACGTTTTACTGTATTTTTGATCAAATAAATGCAGGATTGAGAAACTTCTTTCAAAAACTCTTACCAACACCAAATATTTGAATGGTGTATATAAAATAAAAACTACATAATAGTTTCACATTTTATTTTCAAATCAGTAGTTTATTCTGGGTGAGATTTCATACAGTCCCTGTCAGTTTTACGGAATACAGTAACAGAAACAAATACTAAGACTCAGACGTAGAAGGTCAGTGACATGATCTCAATGGGAAACATTCCCCACCTCGTTCTATTATATCCTTAATTTGGGTGTAAAACTGACAAAGGCACTTTAGAGATTTATGTGCTTCTTTGTACTGTCGACTCCCATGTGTGCAGCCTGTTAAGATAGTGACTGGACAGGCTAGCTAAGACTTTTTAACACAGTCCACAGACACTTTTAATCTGCCTCACACTCACTTGTTTAGATTAGATCTGGCCTCCACACATGGAGAAAGCATAGAGGGCAATTAAAAACACACTGTATTCCTGCCGGTGGCCTTTTGCACTGGCAATGGCTTCCACACTTTTAAGCAGGGCGCGTCTGCTAAACAGATAAAGCGTCGTTTAGCTTCTGTTACACTTTGCCCGCCATCAAGCAGAAGTTACACATCCGTCCACTTGAAGCTGCTCTCTGTTTATTTGCTTATACAGCTTGGTAGGAGGCCATACGTTTAGTCGTTAAGACTTTGATTGCCACCTGCACCTGTCTTGGACAGCGCTGTTTGTTACAAAGTCTGCTACTTCATTTGGAGCTGCAGGGGAACATCCGATGGGCGGGGAAGCGATGCCTCAATCTTACCGGTCTGTTTGAATCAGCCTTTGTACAAAAGATGGAGTGAGTGGCCGTAGGGTAATTCTATACCGCATTTACCTCCAAATGAAGCAGCAGGATGAAGTGAGTCATTTGGTTCAGATAAACAAATTTGTGCAAACCTCAGCTCTGCACAGCTCTGGCCTCAAATGTGTCTTACAGTATTACAACATGAGATGACCGATAGTAAACTACTGGTAGATAATACTGGTTGTATTTATTTTAAGAGAGTGATTTATACAGTGAAAGCCATTTAATCCATTTTCTTTAGTGTGTAATCCTTAGTTCTGCGTCTTAATCGTAGTTTCTAATCTTAGTTGGTCCTACTGACATATGATTACCTCATAACCACAGAAGAAAAATTACAATGATCTGGTCTTGAAATGTATGGTACCTACAATTCATATAATTCTAAATTATTTTTCACATGCCTTCTACATCACTTTAGATTTGTCTGTATGGAAACCCATTCCTGTCTCAGAGTAAAAGGTAATAAACTTTATTTGTCATAACTGCAACGTTATATCTCGCAGAGTTACTTTATATCTCAAAATTTTTATTTTAGTTATTGAAATTGCAACTTCATATCTCACAGTGTAACTTACTCAATTACATGTTTTATTTTTTACTGACAAAATGGGCTTCCAAATGTCTGACAGCAAAATATGGTGAGAGCCATTTTGTATTAACCAAAATATTTATTGCAGCTGCAAAAAGTGGTTATTTTTCTGGCAACATATTGTGATGTGTAAGTGGAACGCAAGTAAGAACACGTCTGTTTTGTTTCTTTCATGGTAAGCCACGCCATGCTATGCCTGAGCGCACAAATCATTCTAGTCTTCCATGAGAGCCCAGCTATCTAGTGTAGGAAGATGCCGTAATGACATCTAAATCAGTGATTCTCAATGACTGCTGTTGTTTTAGCATTTGACTTGCTTCTGTTTTACTGCCAGACCGCTTTTGGCTCCGGATTTTCCTCTTCAGAGGCCAACAACATGCACCAAATGTTTCACATTATCGGTGTGAAAATCCCCCAATTCTTTCGCTTTTTTTTCCTTACAAGTCCATGCATCCGTGGAAACTTGATATTTCATATTTCATTCTGGTTTGTGGATGTCATCACGAGAGATGCTGGTTCACATGCAACCGGCCGCCCGAGTCCTTTGATCAGCCTGACCACGACTAATTACAAATGGAGAACAACTGAAAGAAATATCGAGAGATTTCATGGGAATTGGCACAATTGCCGAGCTTCCTAATTCCAAATGGTCAGTGAATGTTCATTCAAGAGTGTGTCTTTTCAAACAATGTTACGGTGTCAAATGTAAAAGAAACAACAAATCAGATGATGATTTTCAAGTATGCATTCAAGTACTACATTTGTCAATGCCAATAAACATCACATCACTCAACAATTAGATTCTGTTCTAAAAACGGGTTCAAGATTGAAATTGAAAGTGATCGTACTACAAAGGTGATCTGTCGAATGTGACTATTTCAGCTTATAACTAAAACCATGTCGAAACTTTGACCAGGAAAGGCGAACATATGTGATTCAGAGCAATCGAAATAAAAACCTGCAGCTCTGGAAAACAATATCCCTGAGCTGAGATATCAAGGGAAAGATGTAAAAGGAAATTTAAAGCAGCATAAATGTTCTGAGTGTTTAAGAGTGGTGCAAAGGTCCCAGGGGTCTCATCTGGCAAAGGCCTTTGTTCACAGGGCAGGATGTATCCAGCAAGATGTTTTCCTTTCCATAACATTCCTCATCTCAGATGTGCTCCATTGTAGGTTTGAGTTCCTTATCAATTTAATAAAAAGTCTTTATCCTTACTTTAACACAATCGGGGTTCCTGGATTCCTTAGAATCTACAAAAATGAAACTGGAAAATCTAAACACGAGTAGCTAAAATGGCATGTTGATCCACATAGTTTCTGTGAGGCATTTCTAAAAGGCAACAGATTTTTTTTCCAGAAGAGATGCCAGGTCAAGCCTGGTCACAGCAGCAGGTGACTCAAGTGAGGTCATTATGTGGTCGTTAGGGTGATTTGAAACCAGCGAGCAACTGCTGGGTTCGGAGGTGAGAGCTGTCACACATCCCACAGGAGTGTTTTTGTTTTCATTCTGCTTTCTTTTTTCCGGGGATGCTGTCCCACACCAGGTTTTTACTTTCTCCTAACAAGCGTGACATGAACGTTATCTTCAAAAAAGAAAGAAATTAGCAAAACTAAGTGCTTTAGACATGCGTTTGGCCCCTTATTGACAACAGTGATTCATGCCATTTCAAAAATCCCAAGTTTGGAAGAAGTTTTTTTCATAGACGTCTTAATCGACACAGCTACACTTCTGGTTTTGTCATCAGCGTTTCCATAATAAATCAGAAAATTACAAATGCGTGTCGTACTTTTGTTTCAATTGTTCACATGGACAAATTCAAAGCTTTTATGGATCCGTGAAACCCATTCTCCTATGTTTTGGCTGGCTTTCTCAGGCCATACTGTGACCAGCCTGGATTCATCTTACATCTCTTTCTCTCCTCTGTTTGCAACAGGTTCACTGCCATAGAAAGTGAACTGTTCCACATTAAATCCTCCCAACTACCTGTCTGATAGTATGCCAGCTGTATCCCTCAAAGTCAGCCAGGTCTTCCCTGCAGGGCTGGAGAGCACAGTGAACCTTGGCCTTCGTTCAGTTTTATAATGACTCTGGAATACACTGCGGGTGGTATTTAGAAAGGTATTTTAGAAAATATGGGGAAGTATTTTTTTTTATTTTCCTATAAAAGTCTTTTTTTTTGCTCTTATGCATACAATTGCATTGCACTAATGTTCATAAGTGTTAAAGGGATAGTTAACTCATGACATCCTTCTTTTTTTTGGATCACAAAAGAAGATATTTGAAGAATGTTTCAGCTGTTTTTGTTTTTTCAAGTCCTCTGAGGTGATATGATTACTTTGCATTAAGAACAGACTGAATTTAAGGCCCCGTTTACACTAATGCATTTTTGTTTTAAAACGCAGTTTTAAAATGAAAATGATCCTTGTCTACACTGGTGTTTCCACAGCGTTTCAGAAACAATCTCCATCTACACTACACGGCCGAAAATGCATGTCACATGACTGTTCATGCTCACTGGGCATGCGCGTACAAGTGTAAACAGTTCCCTCTTGCGCATGTAGGTAGCTGCAGTATTAAAAAAATGCTGAGTTTAACTGCACAATGGCTGCTAAAAATGACAACAAAGCCAGCAAAGATTTCAGTCTCCATGTTATTGTTTACACGGTCGTCAAGGATACGCAGTATGAACGTGGGCAGCCATGCCATCGTTTTCAAAAATCTCAGTTTTGGTCCGTTTATACTGAAATGCTTTCAAACTAAAACGGGCTCTGCCGCATTTTAGAAAGTCTCCGTTTTCGAGGTTCAAAAACGCCGGCGTAGTGTAAACGACAGGCGTAACTGTAGCAAAACTTATGCGTTTTAAAACGAAAACGCACTAGAGTAAATGGGGCCTAAGTGACTACTGACTTATATCAAATCTAATTATTGATCAACTCATGAAAACTAAGAAAAGCATTTATTTATAATAGAATTTTTTTTTGCAAGATTACATTACAGTGACTTTTGATATGGCAATGCGGAAATAACATCAAACTTTATTGGTGCTCTTGTTATGACGTCATGAAGTTAAGTCATGTGACACACAAGAACCAATGGGGTTTCATGTTATTGAAGTCATAATTTATTTTCATTCATACACAGCTAGGAGTAAAGAATTTGAGACAACTTGATTGTTGTTTGAGAAAATAAAGTAAAAGTAAAATCAATCAGTCTAATTTTTTTAAGGTGCAATGCAATTTTCCAATTAATTAATAGATTAAAGGCACAGTATGTAGAATTTTCGCCGCTAGAGGTCACTTATTCAAAACAAAGGCGTAGCTTGATGATGCCGAGTTTGAGCGCGGAATCTTGGGAGATGCCATCTTCACCTCATAGCCGGTGGAAAAGAATCAGGATGGGACTCGGGCAGAAATCATATTCATGGATGAGATTATTAACGTTACTCTAGTATGAAGCAGAGTAGGGCCGAGTGCTGTGGGAGCTGAACGAGGCCGCTGGAGCGATTGCTAATGAGAGACGATCGCGATACACGGCTCGACAGCAGCGGAACTTTTATTATGCCACAGGCGCCACTTCCGCTTCTTCCGGTCAAGCTTATGAGGTAACGCAGCGCTGTTTTATCATATTAGATACATTTGAGTGTGCTGCTGTGATACACTTGTTGCACACTGCAGTGAGCTAGATCGATTTTAGAATATCATATTAATAAATGCTGGATGGCTTGTGCTGATAAATGGCATGCAATTAAATACAAACGTATTGTATGATGGAGAAAATACTGTATTACGGTTACTAAAAATAAAGCTGCATCTGATTTTGCTATGTTAGCTACTTCAAAAAATAGTGTTTTTCTCTGAGGCATGGTAAAAGCATGGTACTCGCGGAAAATAAAAACTATTTAAACAATAAGACTAAACGTGTTGAGCTATATAACAATAATTAGTTTTCTGTCTATAAATGTAACCAAACAGTTGTACCCTTGTCTAATAAAACATGTAATATATTAAAGCGTCTTCGGTGTTTCTACAGAATAAAACCGGAAACTGAGGGTAACGCAGGCCTATGACGTCACTGATAGGCGACGCACAGACAGTCGGACATGTCCATGTCCTTGTTAAAAATTGCTTATTTCTCTGGATTTAAACATTCTTGGAAACATTTGCGATAATGTATATACACAAGTCAACAAAATATATAACACTGTTCTAGTGTTTTTTGGATATTTTAATTAAAAAAATCCTACATATTTTGCCTTTAAAGCTCATTATAGCAGAGGAACTATCACAGAATTTAAAAAATGTAATGGGCTACATGCCTAAGCTTTCGGAGGGTCATTATTGTTTTTGACATGCTTCTCAATCACAGGCAACTGTACATGATGGGCTGTTTTCTAAATATATGGTTATTTGACAAATATTATGCACAATTTGCTATACAGAGGCATCACACCATACATTTTGACACATCTGCACTTAGGCACAAACAAATACAAAGTATGTGTAACCTTTCTGGTTGTCAAATGTAAGTGGAACATGTTCATAGTTAATGTGATGAATTACACCTGTGGTTACTCTGCTTGGATACGTGTAAACTTGAAACTGACTTCATTCATCCACTAAAAACCACCTTGACACGTCTGGTTAAAAGTAACTACAAACATGAACATTCACGAGTTCACACTTACAAATAATCAGATAGCGTAAACAGTATGCGTATTTGGCGTGCTGTCTGAGGAGAGGGCTTCGAGCTCGGTATTTGGCCCGAACCCAGAGTACCCCCCACCACCACCCCACACCGTATTTCTGGTTAGGAAAGTAACCAGGAGAGAGTGTGAGGACACGGGGTGCTGGAGGGATATGTTGATTGCTGATTGCTGGTTGGAGTGATGTGTGACTAGTTTGATAATTTGAATGTGTTCCTCCCAAACTTTGTTAATAAAACATCATTTGTTAGTTCTGAGAAAAACTCTAGCATAATTTGCATGCAAAACTACTTACAAAATCTCTGATGGCATTTCACAGTACAAACAACAACCTTATTTCGGACATGACTTATGTACATTCTTCATCGTTTTATTTCCTAAGCATCAGATACAGCTTCTTCTGTTTCCTGGACTTCTGAGAAAGCCTCTTCAACAAGTGCACCCATCACATGTCACACAAGTATCTAACTACTGTAACCAAGTCAGAACACATGGGCTGATGAGAGCACACTGGATCTGACAATCGCAGAGTTATGAAGTTTGTCATGCTGGAAGATTATCAGTTGGGGAGTGAAAACACATGTGTGCTATAATAGCAAAGAAGATACAGAAATGTTGACCGATTTATAACACTGCATGTGATTTATTAAAAGGTAAATAACCCGCAATGCCAAAACATCTCTTTTTATATTAATTCCTACACCATGTAAAGTCTGTTACAGCACCCTTTTTTTTCAATAAAGTTGTAGGGATAAAACCTGCTATAGGAGCAGAAAACATGCCATGCTTATCTGTTCTTCAGACAGACGAGTAAAAAAAATGTGTGTCTGTTGACAGTTCGGATTTAAAGTAGCTATGGTTTGAGGTAAGAAATAACCTGCGTTCAAATGGCCGCAAGCATTCCAGTCCAAAGACATGCAAACCGATTTGGTTCCACACAGCGTGGACATTTAATGGCGAGCCACCTGGTCTTGGCGCTTTAAATGTGGGAAATTTCAAACTAATTCAGAGCATCAGCTGGGGTTCCCAAGACAATGCACCTGATACTAAAAAGAAGTTCACAAGACTCTACGGAAAGACAGATCACTCCCGTGAGGATGATCCTTACTTTCCATCTCTAATCCACTGGCACTCCTTAGACTCAGATGTGCGATTACACTCACTAATTTTTGTCAGTCGGAATGAATCCAATCCAATTTCAGATTCTGAAAGTCCAGTTTATAGAACCCTAAACATTGCAACTTGCAATCAGATTCACATATTTCTTTACACATGCATTGCCTGTATTCCAGACAAAACTTCAGTGCATGTGCATTACCCAGTCAGCTTTCAGAAAAACCACCACGATAATGTCACTAGAGCTACCGTGAGTATAATTGCCGTTTTTGCCCTGTTGACTAATGTCTGATGTCTAAAAAGAAAGTTGGAATATATGTTAGAAGAACTTTTGTAGCAAATATTTAGTAAATATTCAGTCTACTCCACTGACCAGTTAATGTAAGACCTGAAATGTAAATAAACATACACAAGTTCATATAACGGAAAACACATATATAAACATATGCCTCCCATACGATAAGGTATTAAATCTGTTTGAGAAAATATTCGGATTCAAGCAATTAAGTTCTTAATTTTTTCCTGTTGATTAGATTATTGCACCATCCCAAAGTTTCATTCCGATCAAGCTCATTCGGATCCCTTGAGGTGTTTACATGAAGGCTTTAAGGGAGTTTTTGCTTTAAAAAGACGTAGGTAGTGGAATGGGGAAAAAAACACAAGGTCTCGAGACACGTTATTTAAAAGTTTAACTCCTTTTAACTTGAGCACCGCATTTTTAGAATGCTGTGTCATGTGTGAGATGCTGCAAAAGACGCAAGACGCGAGCGCAAGGGTCATACACGTACGTCTAGCGCGTTTACATAGAAAAACAATGGAAAAGTAGCGCATCGGAATGGAAAAAAAACATTCTGTGTGAACGGCCCCTAAGCCATCGATCTGATTACTAACCAAGCGTGCCACATGAGTCCTGGGCTGCGTTCCAGTTAGTTTTTTTATGACCTTCCCTCACTAACTTCACTCAGTCAAGTTGACTCGGATGTACGGCATTGTTTACGTTGCACGAGTGCTCACTACTGGCAGAACCTTTGCAGTGGGCTGAACTGGAACGTCCTAAGCCCTTGATCACTTGGAATCCGCTATGGAGTTGATTTATTATTTAATTTTTTACCCTTACAAAATTGTTTAATGCAGTATTCTATATGTATATATGTGTGTTTTAAATATTACAAAATAATTAATATATCCTAGAGTTGTTTGTGGTGGGGTAAATTAAACGTGATATGCGGTGACGTCACAATCGTGTTGCATTGTGGGTTATGGAGCTGCCTGAAGTGTACATATGAAGAAGACTCGCTCCCTCGGTCAAAATCGAGGCAGCGAGGGTCTGTCGATATAAACTTCCCTCGTCTTCACTTCAAAATGGTGGCAGGGATTTCCCCATGGGGAAGTGCTTAGGGAAGTTCACGAGTGCGTGTCTAAAAGTGGAGTGGAACGCAGCCCTGAAAAGTGAAGCCAAAGCGTCTCGATTGCCCCCAGGTGGCTGGATGCAGTATAGTTCATAAACCCCGCCCTCTCCATGTAATGTAATGAATGTGAGACAAACTAAACAGTCAAATTACACGTCAACTATTTGTTCTTCCAAAGATGGTTTCTGTCATTTTAGGCAGTTTTTAATCACACTAATGTTAAAGTGTTCGTACTTTAAATAAGTTTGTTTTAAGTTAGTTATTTGATGCTATAAAAATGCGGGCTTTGACATCATGATCGACAGCTGAGATTACAGCTTCTTCGAGCGAAGTCGTCACTAAAGCACTAACAGACTTTTCTCTGGATCTTCAGGAGGAGACTGGAACTTTAATTTCTACATTTCCAGAACTGTTTATTTCACACCGACATAATGTGTTGTTCTGCAGTCTTAACCAATTTTGCGGGAGTGTAGGCAGGACCTTGATATCGCGGCTCCACTTCGCGCTCACTACTGTGCAGACTCAGGCTCCAAGTTCACTATGCGCAGACTGGAGACTCAAGATGTCAGCGCCATATTGATACACTGGCGGCTTCAGTTACTACAATGGAAGAGAGTGAAGGTGCACCATCCATCTTTTTTTACAGTCTATGTTACTAATAGATCATTTGGGTGCATGTAAATGTAGATACCATGTCTCATCAAAGCTAGTAAAGCAGGTGAGTGTAAGTACAGATCCACTGTGTCTCCTCAGAGATGTTGAACACCTGAAAATTAGGGTTTAGGGCACCTATCATGGCGTTTCCTATGTCCCAACACAGCACTGTTTTGAATGTGGTTAGTAATGGAGAAATGGCTGTTGTATTCTCCACAGTCCATGTAACTTGAGGAGGCCGTCGTTTCTGCCTGGAGACACATTGGCTCAAGGCCACAGGGTGCTTGACTCTTTCAGAGTGAACCTGTAGGTTGCAGCCACCACTTGGGTCCTTCAACCTCAAATGTGAACTCCATCAAAATATCATCTCTCATGTGCCGGAGACACTCTGCTCATTTCTGCAACCCTTAACACCTATGAAACCAAACAGCCTGGATACCTCCACAGGCCTTTATTACTCTTCAGTTTTACGAAGATTTGACACAAAAGAGTCATAAAGATTACAAGATCCATACACCTTTCTATAAAAAGGTGGCAACCAACTCAAAAGTCAATGCTATTATTTCAGCAGGTCTTTCTCATTCCTGCAGTAACATAACACTCTTTTATTAACCAGGTTAGTGAAAATGCAGAGCACCTGCTCTAAAGGGGAAAAAAAGTTTTCCCATTCTGGGTGAGTGCTGGGGTGTAACTGAAAATAGAGACATTACTTACTCAAATAGCGTTTTCAAAAGTGTAGCTTTTCTAGTAACAAGCTAAGTAAGATTTTTATCATGTTGTAGGGCACACAAAATGCTACATCATATCACAGTTTTAATAACATATTGTGTTGTGCATGCAGCTTTACAGCAGCACAAGCCAAAAAGAAGGATCAAATCAAACACGCTTTTCTAAACGGTTCAATCTCAAATATTTTAGCAGATTCATATTTAAACGCGGTTGTCTCTTCTGAAACTAAGCAGTGTTCACCTGGCCGCTGGTCCTCTTTGTAGCAGCGCGAAAAATATTCTAAAACTTTTATTCAAATTGTAAATAGCCTATATTAAATACATAAAGCGAGCAAAGTGCGCTCCTTTAAAAATCACTATAGCTTTCAATCAGATGCAACGCGTTTGGCTACAATGCTCAGCGCTGCAAATCCTGCTGTAATTAGAAGCCTTTCACAGTCTTCAGACAGAGCATGAACACAAATAAGCACGGGACCATTTGAAAGCAGCTGTCAAATGCATAGAATTCAGTTGGAATAGTCTTGGCTATTGGACCCGCACCCGACATGTAAATATTATTCCACCTGTTACATAAAATTTGGCGGGTCACCCGTTGGGTATCCACCCGCGTGCAGGACTCTGCTTCGGAATCACAGATTGTAGTCTTGAAGTATGACCAATGTAGGAATTTTCACCAGAAAATGTCATCTGAACAAGTAAGTAACATGTCTGCCACT
Organism: Ctenopharyngodon idella; assembly: GCF_019924925.1. Classification (NCBI taxonomy): domain Eukaryota; kingdom Metazoa; phylum Chordata; class Actinopteri; order Cypriniformes; family Xenocyprididae; genus Ctenopharyngodon; species Ctenopharyngodon idella. The sequence goes on along the minus strand of NC_067224.1, from coordinate 18,536,063 downwards.
TTTGTTCTGACCAACTAAGGGAAAAAGCATTAGGCCTACAATAAATCGCGCTGCCAATGGTGTTTAAATCTAACACCAATAGCTCATATTGCTATTAGCTCATATTGCATCCAACCGTGCAAATTAGTATTGTTGTTATACTTTGTTCTCAAATTGTTAATGTTAACAACATCAGCATTGCGTGATTGTGTATTTAGTTTGTGTTAGCGTTACCTGTAGATTTCAATTTCTGTAGCCACTCCGCAGTCCGAAGTCTTTTGCTTTTTGACTACGGGTGAATCTCCAGTTGTCACTGATGATTGTCATTAGGACCTTTCTGGATTACAATTCACCATCAAAATGATAAGTTTAATTATTGCAGCTGCTGTGAGAAAAGGCTATAAATGATCCGCTACCAGTAGCATCCTAAATGCATAGTCTAGCTGGGACTCCTTCTTTATGTAAACAGATGTGACGTAATGATGCAAAGATGAACTGCTGCATGCTCGAATTTCCTGCAGTATCGATTAATTATAAAACACTATTACAAGCTTACCGTTGTGAATCGAGCTAAGGTAAGGAGATAGTTTTGAACACTGGCTGGTTATGTACTCAAAAATTGATTTTGGATCATTTTTAACCCAAAAAATTACGGACTGCAGCTTTAAGGTTGAACCACTGTAGTCACATGAACCATTTTATATATGTCTTTAGTACCTTTCTGGCCATTTGAAAGTCTAAATTAACTTGCTGTCAATGCAGGCCTCACTGAGCCATCGGATTTCATAAAAAAATATCTTAATTTGTGTTCTGAAGATGAGCGAAGGTCTTATGGGTGTGGAACGACATGAGGGTGAGTAATTAATGACAGAATTTTCATTTTTGGGTGAACTAACCGTTTAACTAAATATTACACTATAATGAGACAACCTAGTGCCGTGGTTGGAATCGAATCAGTAAATCATATTTTTGAATGATTTTGTTTCAAATCAGTGGTTCGGAGCGTGTATCAAACAATCTCAAACTGTCAAAGTCACTTGATTTCAGTTACATGATTTCATAAGTGTTTCAAAATTTCAATGGTTGACGTGACTTTGGCAGTTTGAGATTGATTGATACACTCTCCAAACCACTGATTCGAAACAAAAGATCGTAAAGCTTCGAAGCTTCATGAAGCAGTGTTTTGAAATCGCCCATCACTAAATATTGTTGAATAAAGTCGTTATATTGTTTTTTTTTGGCGCACAAAAAGTATTCTCGTCGCTTCATAACATTAAGGTTGAACCACTTTAGTCACATGAACTGTTTTAAATATGTCTTTAGTATAGACATATTTCTGGGCGTTTGAAAGTCTAAATTAACTTGCTGTCAATGCAGGCCTCACTGAGCCATCGGATTTTATCAAAAATATCTTAATTTGTGTTCTGAAGATGAAGGTCTTAAGGGTTTGGAATGACATGAGGGTGAGTAATTAATGACAGAATTCACTTTTGGGTGAACTAACCCTTTAAATGCTGCAGTTCATAATTCGATTTCTGTATTCTAGTTTTATTTAGTTGTATTTGAAGTAAATCTCTTCAAGTAATTATCTGTTTAAATTGAATGCTGTCACCCTATTTGAGATGTTTTATTAAAAAAAAACCCAACTGTTTTTGTGAAAGACAAATATGGCTCTGATTAAATTATACAAGTTGATACTTTAAAAACAAAATAAATCTAAAAGATAATAAGGTAATAAATATATATATAAAAAAGAAAATAGGCCTAATTTGAAGTAGCTAACTAAATTCTACTTTTTTTTCCCCCTTCTGTGGGCTCAAATGTTGTTTGGTTCCCAATGTTCTTTACAGTATATCCTATGCGTTCTGAAAACAAATGCACACTGGAACAACATGAGGGTGATTAAATGATGACAGATTTGTCATTTTTGGGTGAACTATCGCTTTAAATAGCATCAATGTGGTTAGCTATTTCAAAATATGAGTAACTTGTATATAGTTTAGGAAACTACAGTTTCAAAGTAGCTTACCCAACACTAATTCTCATGTCTCAGAATTTGCCAGAATAATCTATTAAGGGAGAGAGAGAGAGAGAGAGAGAGAGAGAGAGAAATTTTACTCAGTATTTCTGACAATATGGGTGGGCTTAGGAGAAAGGTGCAAGTATGCATACTCATGACACATTTCCAAGGAGGGGACTGAGGACTCATCAAGCCATCAATAAAATGCAGATCTTTCACATGTAGAAATACCAGACCATCCGTCACACAGCAGGTAGTCGAGACTCATGTGCGCGTCCTCTAAACCAAATCACACAACCATACGGAACATGTGTTCTCAAAATGTGTGACATCTTACCCACACTGCACCTCAAAGTGCAGGATTTCAAAGGCCCACTGCGGCATTTATTGTGTCTACCTGGACTGCATATTTTTTCGTAAAGCAGTTTCGTTTTTATCAGCTAGAGGAAAAGTTTAGACTGGTCCCGTTCACATCACACATAAACTCTTTGTTTAAGCTGTAAATGTGTAGGCGTATGTGTCCCGTCACGTTACAGGTGCTCGTTGTGATGATGGTGTGATGATTTAAAGCAGCCAGTGTATTAAGATAACATCTTAAGTGAGTCAGTTGCAGTTGCGTCTGTATCTTTTGGAATCACATCAACTACAGAATGTTATAAACTGCAAGATTGTTGGGAAAGATTGTGCTAAATTTCCCCAGATGACCACTAGAATGACTAAATATACGGGCATTAACCCACATTGTATAATAGTGTAGATAAGAGTTGATAATATTGCAGAGAAACGATACAGAACAGAGATAACACAATGGTAGATGGCCACTTTCTTGATCAGATGCATCATGGGTGACTGCAATGCTGATGTTTCCACTCACACCACTAAAAATGCTCAACTAAGCAAAGTTTAAGATCAAAACGCCTCTATCTTGTTAACAGAGGCGTGAATTTAATCACAGTCCCTGAAAAAGTTCCCTTATGGTCAGAATCTCGCGTTCGATCAACAGTTTCTCAGGTAACCTCTCTGATGTGCCAAAATGCAGCAAACAACACCTGCATCCAAAAGTATTTTGCCATGCTTCATCGCTGTGATAGATACACCACCACTGAAAGAATGCAGGGACTTTCTCAAGAAAGAAATGACCAATCAGACACAAGGAAGTGCACGGAGACCGGCTCCATCTGTCAAGTCCATGGCCGAACCATGAACCCTCCTCTTCCTCATGCTTTGAGCAGTGAATGTGAGCTCTTGTAAAGATACCTGCTGCACCGCCGCTCTGATTAATGCCTCCAGACATTTGACAGGCTTTGAAGATCTTTACACCCATGCATGCAGTGGGTCAGTGGTGGAGGCCGTGTGGTGGCATGATGTAATTTTGTTTGTGGATGTTCTAGCTGTCCTCATGTCCTGCGATTCTGTCTACTTTCGCGATTGCCCTGATAGCTGTTCTGGTACGGGTGCAAAATGTAATTCAGGATCAAAGCTGAAAACACAACATAGAGATAAATACAGGCGGTGTTCTGCAGTTCTCAGTCAGCTGGTAGATAAGACACATAAGAGGTTTAAAGGCAAAACACTGACGGAAAAACACATTTCACAAAACCACAATCTCAGCACTTTGTGGCAGTTTCACTAATTGACTGAATAAATAATGACCATGCTATTTTTTAAGTAATAATGACAGTGCAAATATGACTGAAATATAAAAAAACAATGTATGATTTGCGTAGAACAATGAGAAAAGCTGGTCTTGGACTGATGGTATGAACAATGTGAACAGAACATCAGCCATAAATGGGATACATATGCTTAAGCACTTTGGGAATGATAGAACAAACTCTTTTTCCTCACTAGGAGAACAACCTCTGGGGAATTATTAAGACTTCCTAGAGTTCATATTTGAGCTTGAAATGGTCTATAAAAGGCCAAATGATATCAAGCTGTGCTGAGGTATATTTTGTGGCATTAATTTTTGGTTGGAATATACTATGTGAGTTTAGTGAAATGACATGCGTGCAAGAGTAATGAATCATTTAAGGTGCAAATGTCTATTTATATTTAAATGAGATTTTTGTTTCAATAAACCATTTGGAATGTATACGTTTTTATATATTACATTTGTTATATAGTATATTTAAATAAAATAAATATGGGTATAATGGTGCTATTTATAGTATAGACTGTACTACATTGTTTTACTATATACTATATTATTTTACTGATTATGACTTTTAAAGGAAGACTAGACAATGGAAAACATCCACAAATGAGAGCAGTGCAGCCCTGGAATCATCTTACCTGTTGTGTGTTGTTTTGTCATCGGTTACAGTTTATCTTTGAAACAAGATTATAAAGTTTGTCTATACAAATACAGGCAGCCCTTGTTTATGTAACAGACAATTTTAAGAGGTACATTCTCTTTATCAGAAATCAGTATTTACCAACAAACACTGTTTAGCTGTTCAGTTCATTATTCAGCTATTGAGTTTTTTTCATGGATGTGTAAAAACAAGGTCAAGATGTCTAACACCTTCTCAGAAATATATTTTTACTCCACTGGTAGTTGCAGTTAAAACAAAAAATGAATTAAATTGAATAAAAAAAATAAACAGTAAGTATTTAGCATAAAAATGAACCTGCTTTAACAGATATAATCCATGACATTCTTCCTCTTTTTTAATTCTTAGAAAATTCTCAATTGAGCAAAAAAAAAAAAAAAATCATTCATTTATACATATTAATCACAAAATACATATTATACCAATTAACTAGTGTGTTTCTAATTCTAATTGAACCCAATCTATTTGGGTTTTCATGTTTTATGGGAACTTTTCATAGACATAATGATTTTTATACTGTACAAACTGTATATTATAACCCTCTAACCTGAAACCTACCCCTAAATCTACCCATCACAGAAAACTTTCTGCATTTTTACATTTTCATAAAACATCACTTGATGTTTTTTCTATGATTTATAAGCTGTTTTCCTAATGGGGACCAAAAAATGTACCCACAAGGACAAGGATTTCTGATATCTCTGTGGGGACATTTCACATAATATATGGTTTACCTGAACCACACACACACACACACAGAGAGAGAGAGAGAGAAACACACAAAGATCAATTAACAACACCGTAAATAATTAAAAAGAAATAATTATACAATAAATATGCAAAATAAATAATACAAAAATTCTAAGTAATTGTACTACAGTGGTTTCAAAATAGATTAGTTTACTATATAAGCAGGTGTCAGTAATGTGATGTAATCAAATATTTGAGATTTTGCTAATGTAAAAGTTTAAAGTAGATTCATTTCCATGTAATGGTGATCCAGGAACTGTCATCTTTGTGCCCTTGAGAGAAAGGCAAAGCTGCCCATGCAATAAGTGTGCTTCAAGTCACTTTGGATGACCAAAACAGTACACGTCATGTCAGTTATTTTAGGAAAAATGACAGTTTTTCTTCAAAGAATATAGTGTAACGTTGTTGGTCTGTCAACTTTCCACAGAATTACAAACTAGCACTGGCACTGTATCAGTTAAGAAATAGCTTTAAAAATAAATGGCAATACTGAAATTGACAGCACACATAACTTAAGGTACGGTCACATTTACTGTTGTTTGGCAAATTTTCGTGGGCGAAATCCAGTCATTTAAATTGGAATCCACACAATCTGGTATTTCGCAATGGGTTCACCCACAGAAAGATGCCTGGTTTGCAAGTGTGGGCTTTGCTTCATGTATTTTTTGCATGCAAAATTCCACTAATGTAACTGCAACTTTATTGTATATGTAAGAATTGTGTGCATTGTGATTTTTTCTTAAAATTCTGTTGTTTTTATGTTTATTATAATATTTTTATGTTATTAATATGTTTAGTTTTTCCACAGAATGTTGTTATTGCTAGCATTTCGTGCCACTTTCTTTGTTCCTGTTTGCCAGCTTAAAATGCCTCAAACACAAAATAAAATACACATTTTACTCAACATCCGCCTCAGTTATAGTTACAGTAGACTAGGTTCAAGGACACTGGGAAAAAGAAAGAAAGAAAGAAAAAACTCTTTATGCTTTTTCTAAAGGAAAACACATCTAGCAGATCTCAGAAGTACGTTGTATAGAATTGCTGTTGACATGACAACTTATCTCTTTGGCAATGAGCTGAAGAGGCTTGTTACATGCTTCTGTGACACTTCCAATCAGCACTAGCACTAAAGTGATAGTGAAAGACAAGGAGGCCGAGGCCCGGCCCAGCCCAGTCACTTTGCCTGGACGCATTCATCACACAAACCGCATCATGCTTTATTCCAATAAAGCCTCGTGAAACAAGAGCTGATTTCTTGCTAAATTCCAACATTAGTCACAGGTCCATATTTCAGGATTAGCAAAGTCTACGGGGAGTAATTGTTGCCCTAGGAACGAATGAGGCCTGCCGGGGTTACAGAACCACTCAATTTAAAGACATTTGTTTAGAAATTGCTTTGTAAAAAAAAAAAAGAAGAAAAAAAAGTACTGTTATGCTACCGGATCAACGGCCACAAATTCCAGTCTTTGTAGCTGTCAGTGAAACCTTGTGAGTGATGCCTGAGGGGCAAACAAAAAAAAGGTTTAGAGGAGATTTTCACTAGGTAAAGAGGTTTCAGCGTGTGTTGAAGTTGTCTAATGGTTACCTTGCAAAAGCTAAATAGTTATCCAAGTACTTGAAAGATCCAATTTCACAAGTTTATATGAGGAGGATCAAGACGGGAGACCTTTCATCAGAAAAGCACTTAAGATCCGTGCTGATATTCGATAGAACTTAATCACTGTTTAGAAAAAATGGCGCCTGTCTAAGCACTCTTGGATTGGATTCCTTCATTTCAGTGGGTGGATTGTGATTTCTTGGGGGACTTGCATTGACTCGTATATGATCCCCAAACATTCCAGATCACTCGTTCATTCATTCGTTTTCATCACTGCGCTAATGTTCAATGTGTCTCTTGAGACTGTCATTCTTAGCAATTCTACATTAGCATTTTAGGTCCATCCACACTGACATGCTAACATTCCATACTCTATAGCTTTAATCATATTCATTTTAACCATTATATTTAGTCAACCCATCTTTTGTGGTTTAACTGAAAGTCAACCCCCGTGACCCACGATTCCTTGGTTCTGCCCGCGCACAGTGAACTCTATGTGAACTGAGTGTTAATGAATACAGCACTAATACACTGTACAGATATAATGTGAATGTGACTGACTCTGGGTCTTATCTCACTCTATGACCTATAATCTCACAAGAAAAAATAAAACATAATGACTTTTTTTTTCTCAAATTAGTAGTGCACGGTTATTTGACAAGATCTTGACAGTCAGCGTAAATTATTTTATAGTAGGATATATCATTAAAACTTGACATCTGTGGGCTAGACAATGAGCCAAACTTATCTTATAAACTTATCTTATAATAACTTATATATATTTTTTGTAATCTCATGTGAGTGACAGCTTATCCTGTCCTCGTGCCAGTATCATCATCAGAGATGAGAAGAGATATGGCTGCATGAGGTAGGGGAAGCTGTTTTGATTAAGGATTACAAGGACACATGAATTAAAAAAAAAAAAAAAATGTATATAAATATTCCAAAAAAAAAAATATTTTAATTACAAGCAACTAACCATAAACCAAACAAGTACAAACAAGTACATATTGTTAATTCATTTTTACTCAATACTCGTTTGTGTAATTACACTGTAATAAGGACACCTTAAAATAAAGTGTCACACTTTACATTTACATAAGTATCCTTAACTACTTACATAAAAAAATAAATAAAATACGTACAGAATATTATTGTGTTCATATTGCATTGCAAAACACGGTAACACTTTATTTCGATAGTCGATTTTTATACATTTGACTAACTATAAGAAACTTTGCAACTACATGTCACCTACAAGCCACTAGAGTATTAGTAGACTGTCTGCCTAATATCGGTTAACATTTCATTTTGATGGTTCCCTAACAGACATTCTACTGATTTTACGTAACTTTGCAGCTACATGTCAACTTATTCTACTTACCTGAACCCTAACACAATAAAGTGTAACCCAAAACACTTTTGCTGCTATTGAGGTGGGATACGGGTAAGGTTGGGGACAGGTTTGGTGGTATGGGTAGGTTTAAGGATGGGTTAACATGTAAGAGAATAAGGCTCAACAGTGTAATTATGAAGTACATAAATTAATTACAGCTGTAATTACATGCAGGTCATTTTTAAAATATAAGTACAATGTAAAAAAAAAAAAAAAAATGTATGTACATAATAAGTGCATTGTATCAAATGATTGTTTTAAATGTTCGCACATAGTAGTTAAAGACACCTAATATAAAGTGGGACCAAACTGTAACCAAACATTGTAAAAGAGTTTCGCGGATCAGTGATTGGGAAACAACAAGTCAGCGCAACCCTTAAATTTGATGCCTGTGATAACTTGTGACTCGGATGGGAAATAAAAGTAATGTGTGACAGGGCCGATATGATTAATGATAAAATCTTGACAGCGTAAACTTTGAATCAGACTGTGGAGAGCAGATCTGTTGTTATCAGACAATCGGGGGAAGTTTCTCTCTGTGTTTGTGCACACTTACCAGGTGAAGTTGAGACTTGTAGAGCGCCACGGCCATTGAAAGGCAGGATAAAAGCTCATAAGGACTGTTTGGAGTTTGGACACTTGAGATCTTGCTGCAAGGGGATGTTGCTGCTTGGTAAAAGGAGAGGAAAAGATAATCAGCTTGAGCAGGATGGGGGTCCACTGTATTCAGTTTGTGACTTCATGGATTTGACCTTGACCAGTATGTTAGGTGACCGTTTAAAAGAATCTTATGCAAAGAAAAAGGTTGCTTTTTGTCTTGATGTCGTCAACCACAGTTTACAACAGAATCACAACAGATCATTAAAATACCAAATGAACAGAAATAAACTGATACTAATATAACCGATATCTGATAATAATACTGATAATAAAACAACATAGTTCACCCAAAAATGAAAATTAGATGTTTATCTGCTTACCCCCAAGGCATCCAAGATGTAGGTGACTTTGTTTCTTCAGTAGAACACAAATGATGATTTTTAACTCCAACCGTTGCAGTCTGTCAGTCGTATAATGCATGTCAATGGGAACACCATCTGTAAGAGTCAAAAAAAATATTCACAGACAAATCCAAATTAAACCCTGCGGCTCGTGACGACACATTGATGTCCTAAGACACGAAACGATCGGTTTGTGCGAGAAACCGAACAGTATTTATATCATTTTTTACCTCTAATACACCACTATGTCCAACTGCCTTGAGCGCACGCACGGCATCCAGTGCGTGAGGTGTGTACGCGCTCTGGCGTAGTTTAAAGGATTAGTCCACTTTCAAATAAAATTTTCCTGATAATTTACTCACCCCCATGTCATCCAAGATGTTCATGTCTTTCTTTCTTCAGTCGAAAAGAAATTAAGGTTTTTGATGAAAACATTCCAGGATTATTCTCCTTATAGTGGACTTCAATGGTCTCTCCAAACGTAAGCTTTTTAAAAGAATATGGAAAGCGGAAGCACATGCAAGGCGATCATTTGTGTTTATAAAGCATATACAGTTGCATTTTTTTAGAAAATGACCGATCGTTTCGCTAGATAAGACCTTTATTCCTCGTCTGGTATCGTTTAAAGCCCTTTGAAGCTGCACTGAAACTTTAATTTTGACCTTCAACCATTTGGAGAGACCATTGAAGTCCACTATAAGGAGAATAATCCTGGAATGTTTTTATCAAAAACCTTAATTTCTTTTCGACCAAAGAAAGAAAGACATGAACATCTTGGATGACATGGGGGTGAGTAAATTATCAGGAAAATTTTATTTGAAAGTGGACTAATCCTTTAAACTACGCCAGAGCGCGTACACACCTCACGCACCAGATGCCGTGCGTGCGCTCAAGGCAGTTGGACATAGTGGTGTATTAGAGGTAAAAAATGATATAAATACTGTTCGGTTTCTCGCACAAACCGATCGTTTCGTGTCTTAGGACATCAATGTGTCGTCACGAGCCGCAGGGTTTAATTTGGATTTGTCTGTGCATGTTTTTTTTGACTCTTATAGATGGTGTTCCCATTGACATGCATTATACGACTGACAGACCGCAACGGTTGGAGTTAAAAATCATTTGTGTTCTACTGAAGAAACAAAGTCACCTACATCTTGGATGCCTTGGGGGTAAGCAGATAAACATCAAATTTTCATTTTTGGGTGAACTATCCCTTTAATACTGATAGTGAAACAAGATTTTTTAACTCTTGAAAATTGAAAGGCAAAGTGATTTTAACACTGTACATATCTGTACTGTAAATTTACAGTATATTGCTAGATTTCATAAATTGCTTGCTTTTTCGCAGTAATTTTTACCTTAGTAGTTCAATAATTTATTACAATTAAATGACAACTGTACTGTATATATAATTAATAGTTGCTAATTGTGCTGATTGTTGATATCTATTTGTGTCAATAACAAGCACTCAGCCTTAACTATAAATTATAAAATAACATTGAACTTAAACGCGATTCTTAGTGTGATTATGAAATCGCAAAGGCTGCGATTATTTTTTATGCGCAGCTTGTCAATGAAGTATGGCTCCAAATGCTAATCCATCTGAAAGCACTGCGAGTTTGAATCGCTTATAATGTACATTTGAAAAAGCAACACGCATCAAACATCTTTCCAGACATAAGAAGCATTTATTAACATCTTGTCCAACAAAAGGCAACATTTAATAACATGTTTTTACCCCAAACTCACTTCATAACGACAGTTAAACGTTCTGTGAGACGATGTGGCTTCTTACATAGAATAAGGCAGTCGTATATTTATTAGTCATGTTTAATCAATCAAAGCGTTAAAATCTTCTGTTTATTCAGCTACAGTGATATGAGGCGTGTTATCTTCTTCTGTGGCAGCAGGGCATATGTTCAGTTTCTGCGCAAGAGCGCCCTCGGTCTTTCAGATGGAGAAGCATTTACTACTGATCACAGAGCCATACAGCTCTGACAAGCTGCGCATTAAATAATCGCAGCCTTTGCCAAATCGCATGCGATTTAATCGCGATAAATCATGCTGGACGTTTTATTCAAGTCAAAAACATTATTTAACATTAAACAAAATGATTTGCATAGTCATGATCAGACATAAGAGTAAAACACTAACCATTTACACTATTATTCAACAATGCAATGCAGTAATGTCTTTCACAACAAAATGTGAATACAGTATTTTAAATATTCAGTGTTAAATATTTTTTCAGTGTGTTTCAAATACAATGAAATAAATTTCAAAAAATTGTAACAGAGGCACAAAGAATTTTAAATCTCCAAACATTCAAAATACCCCATTATTGTATTCTTTAGGTAAGCAACCAACCGCGAAGAAACATTTTAGATAAAACACTAATGATAAACTACACAGGTGCACCCACAGCTTGTATTTAGGTCAACAAATGAAGCTCAGAATGGGAACTCTATTCAAGTCTGTCAATCAGCAGAATGCGGTAGAGAAAGTATTAACTTTGCAACACCTTTCATTGAGAAACACAAATCACTCATATCAGTCATATGCCAAATTTGTTTCAAGAGGGTGTTGTTGTTTCAACAGTATGGAAACACTCTCTCTTGTTAAGGGCGGACAGGTTGGAACTAGCTAGCACATAATTTCTCTTTTTATGTTTTGTTCAAAAAAAAAAAAAAAAAAAAAAAAAAAAAAATCACAATGAACTGAATAGCCTACCAGCACTTAACGCTATATATAGCCTGCATAGAAACAACTCGCCAATCCAGTGCGGGTTGTTACAAATATTATGCTTGGGCCAATCCTACTTGAAAATGTGCTCAGCCGTGATGTTTAAATATATGTCTACAAATGAAAACAGCCTGCATTATCTTCATTTACTGAAATTAATTGAATTCTACGTCACATATGAGTGAACGTCAGCTGGATTTTTTTGTTACTTGCCAATGCATTGGACTTTAGTAAATCCAAGGCCTTTTCTAACAGAGCTAGCTAGCGTACCATGCCTGAACTCTGTCAGAATCTCCCATGCATTTATGATGGAGAGTATATGATTGCTTTTTGTGCCAGAACGATTTTATTATTTTGCACAAGTTGGAGAACGGACCTGTTGTTTCATTGAAAACAGGTGTCACCTTTTATCGTTAGTTTCCATTGAGGGGCAGCTGCCCTCTAAATACCGTTCATCTTACAGATTTAGAACATTCACGTGTTTGATTTATCGACAAAAAACTGACTGACAATGGGAAATAACATTGTGAACTGCTTACAAAATACTCTGACCCCATGGCATGAACTTTTTTATTATTATTTTTAAAGAAGAGATCAATTAAAGATCACAGCACTGCTTTATGAATATAAATTATATGTACATGCATATTCATTAGATGAGAAAGACTGCAGCACATTTCCCAGCTAACAGGGAATGTTATCAGATCTTTGGCAAGGTTCTCTCAAAGTTATGAACAAACGTTCTTCCAGTAACGTGAATAGAACCTTGTATAGTCTTTAATGTTGTCCAAGATGTTAGCACAAAAATTTTATATACATTGTTCATGGAATGTTTTTTTTTTTCCTGAAACATTTTAGTTGGACGTTCGTAATTACTGTAACTGTTTTAAAATGTTCAGAGAACATTTAAAAGTAAAATTCCTCTAATGTTTGCAAAATGATAAAATGGAACATTCCCTTAAAGGGATAGTTCACCCAAAAATGAAAATTCTGTCATCATTTACTCACCCTCAAGTTGTTCAATATAAATTTCTTTGTTGGAAGTCAATGGTGCCCCAAAACTGTTCAGTTTCCCACATTCTTCAAAATATCTTCCTTTGTGTTCAACAGAACAAAGAAATTTATACAGGTTTGGAACAACTTGAGGGTTAGTAAATGATGACAGAATTTTCATTTTTGGGTGAACTATCCCTTTAACATCTTGACTGTTATTCCAGTCTGGTCTCATTGTTAATACGTAACGTTAGGTATTAATACGTAACTTTCAAAGACACAAAACGTACATTTTTGTACGTTTGGATAGGTGCTGAAACGTACAATATGGACGTATTGGCAGCATTTAAACGTAGCATTATTACGTTTTTACAGCGAAAAAAACGTAAAATATTTACGAATCTTTCGTAAAATAAAAATATGTATAATTTCGCTTTTATCATTGTATAGATAAATGTAAGATCCCTAAACCCCACCCCAAACCTACCCATTTTATACAGAATATTAAAAGAATAAAACATGATTGACAGAAATGTGTAGGAAAATGACAATTTTAGTAACAATATAGCCCTAGCATTAAAACTATATTTTGAGCCGCTAATCCTACACCTACCCCTAACCATTTCTTAAAACTACTTTTATGAATAAAAGAAAATGTAAAAAGTCGTACCAAAAGTAGTTCAAATGATGATGAGTTGCAGTCGCAGCCCTCTCTGGCGGTAATGGGTTTTTTTATGGGGTACAGAGCTCAATTTAAATTATTAATCCATTAAAATATGAATCTGTCATCTGTGAAGGCGCGCACTCATTTCAAAAGTCATTTCAACCCTACGTTCCATTCGGAAGGGCTCATCCCTATGCCCTAATCCCTTCAAAGGGTTTACCCTCCAGAGTGAGAGCTTCGAAGAAGGGTGTAGGGGTCAAAAAACTCTTTTTTTGGAACGCACTTCTGCGTCATCTTAATGAGACAATCAAGGAAGAGTAGATTGTGTAAGCTGCGCCCTTTGTTTAACGTTAGTTTATTTATTTATTTTTGGTTTATCGCACCATATTGTATATTGTGTCTATGTATTTGAAACATTTGAATGAACTGATAAAGGGAGCTGTAAAGTATTTTTATTGAAGTACAATGTGATTTTGACCATAATAATGTTCAAATCTAACTCGTATAAATATTACAGTAGTATAGAAAAATACTATACATACATTTATAGGTAAAATCGAACTCCGAGCCTCCTGTACCCATTCTGTGACGTCAAACAACTTCACTGTGCAAAGGATCATGGGGGCCCGAAGTGTCCATCAGTTGTACCCTTCAAAATCATTCATTCCGAAGGGCCCTTTGAAGTGGCCAGTTTTGAGCACTTCGGTTTGGAACGACCCTTCAATATGGCGGCCATGACTGTTTTCACTCCGAAGTGCCCTTCAGAGGGCGATATATCCCGTTTGGAACGCACCGCAAATGTCAGTCTGAAACACGACATGTCGCAATCCTGTGACGAAGCAGGTGAGAACCAATGAGCGTTCGATATCAGCGCAACTTTTAAATTTGAATCATAACGAGCGCGGGCTTTGACTGTGATGGTCGCTGCGTAGAATGAAGATGAAGATTGCCGGATAAAAGGGCTGAATTTGGATCTGTTCCTTGCAAACATATGTATTCTAAAGATTTGGAATACAGCGAACAAATAAAATTGTTGTGATTTGTGAATTTATGTTGTGTTTTGGTGTATCTTATTGTTGTATTGTCAGTCGCTGCATAGGAGAAAACACCTTTTGTGTTACAGCAAGCAAACTAATTATTACAAATGGTTAAACAATTACAGAAATGTTGTTCATTTTAAGGTTTTAAAGTGTAGTCGTGTTTAACATTATGTAATCCTCCGAAACGAGTTTGCAGCACAAGTCACGAACAGAAATGTTCTTTTTTAACTGCATTTAATAAATGGTAAAACACGTATTCATATGACAACTGAATACAACAAAATCAAAACAATACCACGATTTAAATATTAATACATGGGAATTCATACACATTCACACTTGGATACGTATAATTTACGTTTTATTGCTGTCAGTACGTAAGTATTTTACGTTTTAGTGCTATAAATACGTCAATATTGTATGTTTTTGTGTATGAAAACGTAAGTAAACGTTCATTTATTAGAACCACACTTTACGTAAAAATACACGTGTTCTCATGAGATCATGTTGGTTATTCAGAAATAATATTTTTCATAACTTAACGGGAACCTTAGCAAAATGTTCTTAGAACAACATAGGCCTACTTTTGTTTGCTGTGTTGACGCCCATTAATGATTAAAATGGACACAAATGCACAACATGCTGCTTGTAACTCAATATAAAGTGATTTCAAAGCTCATAACTGAACTTTATCCTGAATGAGTCTGATGAAAAAAAAGCCTCTATCAAATACTAGTTGTTGCAGGTGAGTGTTTGCTAAGGCCTTATGTCAAATGCCATTCACCTGATGACTTCTCTTCTTGCAACAAGTCATCACGAGCATAAAATAAGGTGAAAAAGTTACATACACACCCGTCCTGTATAACAAAAAATCCCTCATTGTGTTTCCAGTGGTGAAAAATGAAAACAAAGATTTACCTTCTGAATGCTAACGTGAGAGGGCAGGGATGTACGAAATGGTGTCTATGTACATAGGAATCAGAAATTAATTATAGATGGGGCAGCTGTCATTCTGCCACTGGCAGCTCAACAAAGCTGAGCAGAATACCTGAACTGTGAATTTAGAGGGGTAAACACTTAACTTATTCACTGCGCCTTCATATGGCATCTGAGCTTCTGTCAGAAAAAGACAAGCACTGTTATGTCTACAGTCAATTGAGAGGCAATTACATGGGACTAATCTGTCATTACCACCAAAACGAACTAAGCCCAGAGACATTGTATCAAATCACATGTGTCTGACAAAGCATGCCTGTCAGATAAACCCATTGCATACCAATGAGCACAGAGCTTGTGTGCTCAGGCATATCATGAAAGAGGGAAAAGCTCAATGTTTACTGTATATGGCATGCAAAAGGCAGACTAGCTCAAGTTGTCGATGATACGACAGATCCTCATTCTGTAATCTTCCTTTCAGAGAGGTTTTGGTTTACTTGTCACTAGGGTGCACTCGTTTATTAATTGTCTTTTTTTGGCATCCATTTGGTGCCTTGATGATTCAATAGACTCCTTTATGGCCGTTGGGAGTCAGCGTTTGGCCCCTGAGAATATGAGACTGACAAATTAAGATAGAAAGTCAGGCCAAAACAGTTTCTCACATACCACAAGCTTCATGTCATCCTAAAGTGTTTTGAAAACCTGAGATCTCCACTGATATGACTAGCTAATGCATGAAACTTCTCCTCTATGGCCTGTATTCATTACATGGTTCAGAACGGCCCAAGACACTGACCGGTCTTGTGCTGTCTTACTCTCGGAAAACAATATCTTAATCCGGCAGAAGTCCTCAGAGGGCCAGACACGAGGTGTAATTGCTTTTGTGCATATGTGTGTGTAAGTGTGGAAACTGCAGATGTTCATAAAGATATTACACAGATTCATATGTTTTAATTTCTATAGCATGTGTGCTGAGTTTGCTGACATTTTAACATTTACTGTCTTCCCAGTTCACACACACACACACACACTTGACACTGAGGGTGCGAGAATAAAGTAGCTCTAACTACTCCCAGATGCTAGTTGGTCGTTGGTGGTAGTCAGGTATTTTGCTGACATCATCCCTCAGGAGTTGAAAGTATTCAGTGTGACAAGTTAAAAACACATTGTGAGCTTAAATTGCCAAGCTCATCTTGATTTGAAGCAAGACAGAGAAGCCAACGCACTCTTTTCAGGGCTCCAGACTAAAGAAAATGACTAATGTAGTAGTCAAATAGTAGACAAATGACAGAATCACTCAATAAAAACAGATGTTCAGAAGCTATTTAGTTCTTATTTGATGCTCGCATTGAAGTGATCCTGATTGTGTGTGCTATATTCCATTTTGCAAGAATATGTGTGTTAAAAATATTGTGATTCCAAAATATTGCCTACTCCCAATCAAAGTTTCCATGAATCAACATAACTGAACCTCACTAAGTTAAACAACAACCAATGTTTGTTAAATATTTCATTTTTTCCCCCTATGAGTTTGATTGAAACCAACATACAAGTTCAATTCTTATTCATGAATTTTTTTTGACCAACTTATTAAAAAAGAACTATGAACACAAGAGTTATTTCTTTGTGAAACGGACATCATGGCTCATGCAGTGTTTAATGGACTAATGGACATATTCACATATGGACGAACGTAAGTTTTTTCAGACTTTTGCTAATGGCGACTATATCGATTTTAAATTATTGTTAACAATAATTAATTACTGTTAAAATTATGTGACTACTTTGTCAGTCTTCAACCCTGCTTTTAAAAGTTTAAAGGATAGTTCACCAAAAGTGAAAATTCAGTCATCATTTAAGTACCCTTGTGTCATTCAAAACCAGTATGATTTTCTTTCTTCTGTGAAACACAAAAGAAGATATTTTGAAGAATGTTGGTAACCAAACAGTTTTGGTGACCACTTACTTCCATTGGGAGGGGGGGACACTGACATGTTCTCAAAATATCTTCTTTTATGTTCCACAGAATAAATAAAGTCATTTAGGTTTGGAATGTCCCTTTAATTACTACGAGTTTGAAATCATTAACCTTTGCTTATCAGATCAGTCTTGACTCTTCTTAAAGGATTCGTTCACTTTAAAATGAAAATTACTTTAAGATTTACTCACCCTCAAGCCATCCTAGGTGTATTTGAGTTTCTTCTTTCTGATGAACACAATCGGAGTTATATTATATCCTGACGCATCCAATCTTTATAATGGCAGTGAACGGGACGAATGAGTATGAAGCTCAAGAAAGTGCATCCATCCATCATAAACGTACTCCAAACGGCTCCAGGGGGTTAATAAAGGCCTTTTGAGGTGAAGCCATGCATTTGTGTAAGAAAAATATCCATATTTTACAAGTTATAAAGTAAAATATCTAGTTTCCACCAGAGCGCCTTCCATATTCAACTTACGAAAAAGCATAACTGACTTCGCGGTCTGGCGGAAGCTAGATATTTTACTTTATAACTTGTTAAATATGGATATTTTTCTTACACAAACGCATGGCTTCGCTTCAGAAGGCCTTTATTAACCCCCAGAGCCGTGTGGAGTATGTTTATGATGGATGGATGCACTTTCTTGAGCTTCATACTCGTTGGTCCCGTTCACTGCCATTAAAGATTGGACACGTCAGGATATTTAATAATATAACTCTGATTGTGTTCATCAGAAAGAAGAAAGTCAAATACACCTAGGATGGCTTGAGGGTAAGTAAATCTTAAGGTAATTTTCATTTTAAAATGAACTAATCCTTTAAGAAGTATTTGCAGATGTTTGACTATCAGATAATCACTTTAAACCTGAGTGTAGGCCAAACCTCTCTGATTCTCAGTCCTGTTAAACCCAGCCAACATGTTAAGTGTTAAGTTTTAGTGCAAGAGTCTCTATCCTGATAGTAATGTGTCTTAGTTTAGCAGATGTCACGCAGGTAAAGATGATGAATAGACAGCAGAGGATAATAGTGAGTGGCAGAACACCTGCAACAAAGGCAACTACAAAGAGGCCTCACTTGACAGCGCTTCCTTCCCCCCAGCCTCCATCGTGACCCCTCTGGAATCTCGCACCATCTTGGAAAAAGATTTCCAGCACTGCTCTTTATCAGATGCTGGTCCCAAGAGCCTGTTAAAAAGCCAAGGGTTTGCAAATCGAGTACCGGTGCGGCGAAATTAAAGGGTCAAGTGATGGAAAGTGTCCCACACCTGCTGATAAATCTACTTTTGAATGGGATGACAGAAGAGCAAATAAACATTGACCAGAGTGTGCGAGATAAAAAGGGAAAGATGTAGCCAATTGGCCAAGAGGGATCTTTAAGAAACCATTTATTGCCATAGATGGACAAAATGGACACTGCTTAGATTGAAGAAGTCAGATTTAGAGGTGCTTGACAGATTTTTATTTTCACAAGAACAGACATATACAGTGTCTGCAGGATGATAAAAATAACTCTAGTTCATTAGGGCACAACTTATACCCGGAAAACAATAGAGCCTAGAACCAGCGAGTGTTGTTCATTGAAACATGACACGAGTATATTTAAACCTTTAAGTACCCTTCATAGCTGATATTTGTTTTAGGCATACTGGGTGTCAATCACAAGATTCGCGAGTGTAATGGCTTGCGACAAACCCCTGCCGTGTGGCTTCATTTAAATACGAAAGGCTTAATAAGGAAAGTTATCCACCTGGGACGCTCAGAATACCAGCAGCACCACGTACAAAACAAACAAGCCCTCGCAACAGATGTCACATGTAAAACTAAATATAACGTGCCTTTGGTTGGGTCACACCTGGAAAACACAGGCAATTAGCCAAAGTAGCCCATGTAAGCAACTCCAATCTATGATATATATATATAGCTGTGGCCGCTGTGCAAATACAGAGCGTGGTGAATGCCGACACTGCCGTGGCGACTGTAATAACCGATGTGTTCATACGACGCCCACAAGAGCTAAAATTGTCTTTTTGTGAATACATTACATTTGTTAAAACACTTGGGCCTATTGTAATGTACAGGGGATTGTTATTAAAAGCCACATTTCCATAAAGCTAAAAGCCTATATGTGTTTATACTGTTGTGCTCATTTGAACTGGTAGTTTAAAGGCATGTTTGAGATTTAACCCCTTGGCATTAAACTGCTAAGTGTCATTTAACCTATTTGACTAATTCAAATCTGAATACTGACAGATCACCTGACTGGACTGTACTATAGGATAAGCACAAGTTAGGCGACTGCGCACGCCACAATTGGAACAGTGGGCAAATTTCATGGTGGGCTGCCAGAGGAGGTAATGGTTTTAAGGCAAATTGATTTTGAAACCACTGTCCACTGTCATTTTCCATGTCAAATGAACGATGGTCTGACCTTTCCTGACCAGTGAATCTGAAGTGGTGGCACTAACCATTCAGGTTATTTGGAGGATTTATTTGGATGAATTTACATTCAGGAACCTTGCACACATCCTTTTTTTGAAAATGGCAAGGATTACTGAGGAAAGGAAGCAGAGACAAAGCCAAAACCATATACTTTGTTTACCTGTCCAAAGGCTATTCAAATACAACCTTTAGTTTGTGCCTTGCAGTCCAACAAGATTTGATTCGTTTGACTGATTCTGACTTTTGTTGATCAGAATTGAGGAAATGCAACAATATTAATGTAGTACTCATAATGAGCTAAATTGCTTTGTCAAGTATCACCTTACGTAATTTTATTTCAATTAAAAACATCACATTATGGTACATTACATTTTATATTCTTTGTGAACAACCTGTATATCTGCAGCATGTTTTAAAACATTTGGAAAAATGAAAATTATGCTTTACTTGTTTAAAGTTTTCTAAATTAAGTGGGTGGTTAAAAACCCTGAATCACATTCTGTGCTTTCAGTGGACATAAAATCTACACCTGTGTGACAAATTTTATTTATTTTACCATGCGGTTAGTATTGACTTGATAAGAGAAACAACCACAAGAATACAATCTGTCATTCCAACACTGAGGTCACATTCAACAACATGCCTATCTCACCTGATAGCATCAGCCAGGTGTCACAGAAAGCTGATGGGCGATAAGGTTACACTGCAACCCAAATTACGTTTTGTAAGGGCTGCTGTTACAATTTGTAAATACATGATTACTAGCCAAAAGACCAATGTATCATTTCAGTACATTTGAGATATTTTAACTAATTGTATAATTTAAGAAGCAGTTGTTTCACTTTTTTCTTTATTAAAACAAAGAATCTACAAGTAACCTTAGATTAAATGACCCCCATTGACTTTATATAAATGTGAAGGATTCCAGATTACAATGTTTATTTCATCATAACTTAAACCTGTTAGAAATGCTCCTCTGCAAACTCTTTTTAAGATACGGTCATAATTTTCAGCTTATAAAACAACCTTCTTGATTCATTCAAGTCCCTCAGGTACGACTGAGAGCCAATCGGACATTTTTGTATTAGCAAATTGTCTATCTTGGCTTACATTTGTTGTTTGGTTTGTTATGGAACATTAGTAGAGTTTCCCTGTTGTTTATTTAAAGATTTATTCACCGATTATAAATGGTAGATGGTGGAACAAGTTCCCAAAAAAGACAAAAATGTATGAAAAGCTTCAGAAAAGCTTAACCTAATATATTTAAGCAGCCCACTAAACAGCAGTGTAGTAATATTGTGACAGCACGAATGCTGTGGTTTAACCTTCCTCTCTCAAACATTTAACAACACTTGTATACTGTATTCTTAATGACATTTGAGGTTTACTGAACTCTTCACTTCTTTCCTTCTACCCACACAACCTAATTGTTTTTTAAGATGCTATATAAAAACATTTGCCATGAATGTAAATGTAGATTAATATTAAGATGAAATGTTAGTTAAGTTGAAACCAACAGTTTAATAGCACGGATGCTCTAATGACAGAACATCAATTCTGAAAACTTGTATATTAAATAACTATAAATTATTCTAATTGTTAAAAAATAGGTCATTTTATTTGCATATTTTGTACACTATTGAACAGTAATTATAAAGGATGGAATTTAGTAAACTGGTTAGCAATCAGTTTATTAATTAATTGATTTTATAAATGAGGTGCAATGTATTAATTTTTTAGCACATGAATTATCCTCGTAACACTATGAAATGACTGTTGACTGACTCGTAGCTGTATTTGCATGTATTGCCCTCGAACAGCACTGAAATCTTAAGAAAGGACTCCCTCGTGTGGTAACATTATAAAACTACAGTTTTATTATACACCAGTGAATATCTCTCTGCATGTGGGTAAGTCATAACTCAATTTCCGTATAGACACATAGACCTACCTCTATTTAAAATAAATAAATAAAAACATATTAAAATAATAACATTTCCACCGTTATTGCACAGGAAAACAGATCTAAGAGTTAAAATTTTTACACAATAGCCTTACACAGCCTATTATAGGATTTTCAGATAATATAAACAGTACAAAAGAAACACAAAAGAAGTAAAAAAAAAAATAAAAAGTTAACGTCCAAAACGTATAGTCTTGGCCAACAAATATTGTAATTAATAGGCTAAATTGTACACAATTATGCATTTTTTTTTTTTAACGTGACAACTTGCCCCCAGCTGACGTTCTAGAATAATACCCTTGTCCTGAGAATTTTTTAACATTTCAGTTCTAATATTGATAATAACCTTCTAAATAATTCAATATTCTGCATAGTTTTTGATGGTGAGGACGTGAGCTTTAGAGATAGCGTCGAATCAGGTAACAGCCTCCCGAGTGTGAACCAATCAGAAGCAGAAAAGTTATTAACTCACAATTTCGTTCCAAAAATTTGTTAATTGTTACCACTAATTTAAGTATGAGATACATTTTCATTTATCACACTTGTTTTAAATAAAATGCATTGTTCAGCAAACGACAACGTGCTTAATATGCAACCTATGCATATGCAATGTACGGAGCCTGTGTCAATTCTTCCGAAGTGTACTACTAACAGGAAAAAATGTTGATCTTGACTCTTCCTACAGATACGTGTGGACTGAAACAGGCGTGAATACAGCACATTCAGTCCAGTGTGTGTGAAAGCGTGATCATTTTGAAACGTGTGTCCCCAAACGCCCTGGCGGACATGAGAAAGTTCCAGTACGTTCGGCGCTGTGAAGTGAAAGTGTACTTGAAAGGCCCCGCCCCCAAATATATCCCGAAATGATCGATGCCTCCCTCAGCCAATCACATGATAGAAACGACTGTATTTCCTGCGCTCTCAACGAATCAGAAATGACAAAACACTAAAAAAACACGAACTTCAACTTGTCAGCAAACAGAAGGGGGAGGGGACCAACATATGGCAGTCATATTTTTGAAGCTGAAATAATGTGTTAGAGGTTTTATTGTGTTGTTTACCTCGCAGAAGGTAATTGGGTTTAAATACTCTTTGCTTGGACATTTATACTGATGCATATACGTCAGTGGGCAGCGTTTTTGCCATTTTTCTGCTGGTAAAATGTAACAGGCTAGCATGCTAATATAACTGTACAGGCGGTTAGCGAGCTGCTTGCTCGATAATATTAGACAGGGGGGCTTTACTGCTTGCTTGCTTTTTAACTTTGACATTATAAAAGCAGGTGAATAAACTGCCTCTCTAAGAATGCAAAACATGTTTGTAATGTCAGGAAACTGAAAATCTGCTATGAATATGCATTTGGTAGTGCGCTGTGGTTGGAAGGTCCCTGAAAGTTTGAGATTTCAGGAAACTGCAATGGCGTGAGGGGGAGACAGTCATGACAGCAGGTCGAGGAAGCCATGATCCGATCAGAGCAACTCTCTCCATATAACTCCCCTGCACCGGGATATATGTTTGTTTACTGATTAATTGCATTGGTTCTTTTTTTAAATAAGCTTTTTGCTTATAATATTGCGGCCGGGTGACACTGACTACTCCTAATTAATAGTTGCTTTTTTTAAGTTTTCGCCATTATGCTTTTTGACATTAAACATAGGCCTGCATGAGCGCATTTGTGCATTCAACAACGGATTGTTTATTCCTAGTTCTTCCGTTTGGGAAGCTTTGCGTGAATGAACTCTTATCGTTCATAGATAAGCGAATAATTACTGTAATTTTAAGTAGAGAGTGTAATTAAATGTTAACGTGCCTTTACATGATAAAAGTGTACCATTATCTCACCCTGTGCATTCCCTTACATCCTTACCGTCATCATTGGCGTCTTATGATCCTGTTCATTTTCTGAAGCGCCGCTCGGGGGGCGTGTCCAAAACCAGCGCGGGTTGTTGCTATCATTGTTATACAAATGACGCGGGAACAACTCTATTTTAACCCCCTCTGCATGTTTCCTTTATGTGATTGTTTTTAATAATAATAATAATAATAATAATGATGATGATAAAGCAAGATTTGAAAAAATAATTATGATTCAGAAATGTATTTTTTACTTTATTTGAGTGGGCGAGTTAATAATAATAGAAATAATAAAGCAATATTATAATATAAATGTAACTTATTTAATAAAAAATGGTTTGGGCATTTTCCATTTTGTACTACTACAAGTATCGGGGTTCCCAAAATCATGAAAAACATGTAAAAATCAGGAATTTTCAAAATGCTGTTTTCCAGGCTAGAAAAAATAAAAATAAATTCATTAGTCAAAAAGTGTGGACCCTGAAATATCATAATACTACTGCATACATTTCCTCGGTATTATGACAGAACTTGGTTTCAGGTTATTTATATAATGATGCAATAAGCCACAAGAGACTGTAATGCACAGTCTCTCTTGGATTATTTTTTTTTTAATGATAAAAGACAACAAATGTTATGCATAGTTCCGTATATTAATCATAAGAATAAACATTTATTCCATTTGCTTTAATTCTGTTTTATTCTATTTGCTAATTAAATTAATTAGCCTAACTGTAGCTTTGAGAAACAATGTAGCAACTTGCCACATTAATATATAGTTTATTAATAATATTAAAGGGATAGTTCACCCACAAATGAAAATTCTGTCATCATTTACTCCCCCTCAAGTTGTTTTTAAACCTGTATACATTTCTTTGTTCTGCTGAACACAAAGGAAGATATTTGGAAGAAGTTAGTAACCAAGCAGATTTCGCCCCCCATTGACTACCATAGTATTTTTTTTTCCTACTATGGTAGTCAATGGGGGGCAAGATCTGCTTGGTTACAAACATTCTTCCAAATATCTTTAGAATTTTCATTATTATCCCTTTAAGTTTATTAGCAATTTACAGTGGCTTTAAGCAAACCATTCTTTTCATAAAATATATTTGACTTGCACTTTTTATTATTTTGCTTCTTTTTTTGGTAGTAATAAATGCAAAATGCTGTATTTTGGATGCCAAACAATGTTTGGTATTTTGGACAATAGTGAGAATCCTTCATTTACAGTTGGTTCAAGCTTTTCTTCGTTTTCCCCCCATATTCTCAGCTGATAGATGTCGACCCCCAATGAGCCACCGGTTGGGATGTCCCATGCTGGTCCCTCACCAGGTGCTGGCCTGTCTCCGGGGCCCATCCTAGGGCCCAGCCCTGGACCCGGCCCCTCTCCTGGCTCTGTACACAGCATGATGGGCCCCAGCCCAGGGCCCCCAAGCATCCCGCATGCCATGCAGGGCCAAGGGACTGGAGAGTATCCACAGGACATGCACCCAATGCATAAGGTAGAGGATTGCTTTTGACATTTGATAATATTAGAATAGATCAATAGTTGTCTAGTAATTGCAAAAACAGAAAAAAAAAATAACACAAGTACATGTAAATGTAAAGGCACTTGTTGCAGGTTCAGACAGTCTTTTTGATGTTACCAGCCCAGTATGCCATCAGTATGTATGACTAATCTCTTGCCTTTGTTCAGCCATTGGAGGGAATGCATGAGAAGGGGATGGGAGACGATATGCACTATGGCCAGATGAAGGGGGTGGGCATGAGATCTCTGCACAGTGGCATGGGTCCTCCACAGAGCCCTATGGATCAACACAGTCAAGGTGCAATTACAAATAAGCCACATTATAATAACAAAGCACTCAGCTGTTATAATTTTAACCTTAATTATAGCCATTTTAGAGGCTCTTATTCTTTCGACATTGAAGGATTTTAGTCTACAGTGGCCTCAGAGGTGATTAAGACAATTATCTGATATGTTTATTTATTTATTTTTTGTGTACTTATCTTTGGTGCTGCGTTTATGTTACAGTAATTAATTATCCTCATATGCTCATTCCTATGATCCTTTGTCCTTTACTTTCTTCATTACCAAGGGAACCTTTTCTCTGATCTGTACCTTTTACAGTCGTAAATTAATCTTTAATAATTAAATATTCTGCAATTAACAGTCATAGATTGTTTAATGAAGATAAAGTTTAAAAGTTGTTGATAGTAACCTCAAGGTGCGGTTATATTATCGAAATTTCATCAGTTTTATGGGCTTAAAGGTCCATTGTCAATAGTGTAGAGATGCATGAAGCACAGCTCACACAGAAGTCACTTTCAAACCGAGCATCTTTGTGTTGCTTGCGACAAATTTGTCTGACCAACTTGAACCCTTTTCAAAATCTGTGTGGGGAACTTTTTTGGCCTCATGTGAAACTCCAGAGCATGCAGATTTTGCCCACGAAATTTCACAGATCAATGGTAAATGTGACCACACCATAAATATTACTTATGCATGCATGTTTTTTTTGTTTTGTTTTTGTTTTTTGTTTTTGCTAATTAAAATTTGTACACACAAAATAAAAAAAAAAACAGAACTTTTGAGAAATATCAATACATTTTCACTCACAAACAAAAGAAAAACAAACAACTGACCAATTTAACAGCAGTCAGCGTCATAAATACAGGATACACATTTTTTTGTTTTGCTTATTAGGATACATGTCCCCTCATCCCTCACCAATGAGCCAGGTGCCGGAGCATGTGCCTAGCCCTATGTCAGGAGGAGGGCCGACCCCGCCGCAAATGTCTCAGGGTCAGTCGCCCATGATGCCCATGGATCCGCAGGGGATGGGACAGCAGGCTAGGGGTCAGTCTGCCTTCAGCCCAGTCCAGCTACAGCAACTCAGGGCTCAAATCCTGGCTTACAAGATCCTTGGCCGTGGTCAGCCTCTGCCCGAGAATCTGCAGTTAGCTGTGCAGGGCAAGAGAAGCCTCCCCACAATGCAGCAGCAGCCCGTCAACACTGGCCCCTACAACAGACCTCTAGGTGAATATGTTTTTGGCCATTTTGATGTTAGCCAGTAAGTTAAAGGGTTATTTCTTCCAAAAATGAAATTTCTGTTATTAATTACTCACCCTCTACCTGTAAGACCTTCGTTCATTTTCGGAACACAAATTAAGATATTTTCAAAGAATCTGAGAGGTTTCTGATCTCCCTATACACAGCAATGCCATTTTATTACTACCAGAAAGGTAGTAAAGAAAGACGTTAAGATAGAAATCCTTAAAATAGTCCATGTGACTACAGTGGTTCAACCTCAATGTTATGAAGCGACAAGAATACTTTTTGTGCACAGAAAACAAACAGAACAAAAAAACAACTTTATTCAACAATTTATTCTCTTCCCTGTCATTCTCCTACACTGTTGACGTTGTACACACAGTGCAGTGCTTCCAGGTTCTACGTCAGAACGCCAGCACTGTATTGGCCAGCTCCTGTATCAGCATCACACGCAGGCGTTGTGCTGCTCACGTGTACATCGTCAGCCAATACTGAGTCAGTGTTCTGATGTAGAACCCGGAAGCGCTGCACTGTGCTCACTACATCAACAGCGTAGGAGTCTGACAGGGAAGAGAACAAACTGAAAGTTGTTTCTTAACTTTTATAATGATTTAAAGCCTGTTCCAACTGACAGTGTTGCATACAAAACTAGTAATCATATTATATTTGTGTTGCACTTCTTTCCCTAATTAATATTCAGCCTTTGTTCTGTTTTGCTAGGTATGCCAATGCCTCATGGAGGGCCTGCAACTGGCCCGTGTCCCTCTCCAGCCATGCAGACTCTTACCCAGAGCTCTGGGCCCAAACCGTGGCCTGAAGGTGAGTGTGGGATGCATTTATTTTTTTTATTTTTTTTATTATACAGACAGATAAAAACAGATATAAGTGCAGTGAAAAAACATTGTCTGCACTTCTTTTTATGCATTCTTTTTCCCATATTTACCTGACTATTTAACTGGTCGGGCCAGTGGTTCAAATAAAAAAAAAAAAAAATTTTTGGCCAATTTATTCTAATTATTATAAATATAATATTCTAATTATAATATTAAATTATAATAAATAAGCCACCAAAATTTTAGGTACCTCTGAAATTTCACAATTCTTGATTGATTCCAATTTCAATACCACAGCAAAAACTACTAGCCTAACTAATAGAAAGATTAAAAAGTATTGAAGAAAAGTGAGTCTTCAGTAATAAAATAATAACAAACAGACAAATTACAAGCAATAGCTCAAATAAATACAACAGAACAAAGATACAAATGAAATAAACAGTGCTTTAGTTTTTTCAGGTAACTTTAACAGTATTCATGTACAGAAATTGAGTAATCAAATGTAAAATAACTGCACAGTCTTCACTGTATAAATTAAATATAGATTAATCCTTGTTAAAGCTGCAAAATTTGTTCAGTCAAGATCAGTGAGTGATTTTCTCTTTGTCTTTTGTTGTTTGATTTACATTAATGACACAGACGGCATGTAGGTATATTAGGCTGCTGTCACTTTAAGATAAAATGCACGGGTCCAGTATACTGAGTAGTATACGCATACATTTTCTTTCTCATTTTTTTATGTTCAGTAAGGCATAACCGACAGTGTTTACGTGAATACTTGCTAATACAGGCATACTTTTGACATACTTTTGTTGTGTGTATTTTTCTGTGCAAGAGCAAGACGCAAATGAGAACTCAATTCAGTACTCGCACACCAACACAGAGCTGTCTGAGACGCTGCTCTCTTTGTGTGTGTGCCCACAGAAAACAATGCACGAGTACTGAATTGAGTTTTTCTTTTGTGTCTTTTTGTGCTTGAATTTGAATGGTTAAAAATCACTTGAATGTTTAAATTTACAAGATTTAAAAACATGTGTAAACGATAAACTTTCAATGCGACAGTTCCGTCAACTGTCCTGAGCGTCGTTTACACTGGCCCCGGGCCATCCTTATTGTCAAGCCCTGTAAAACCACAAAAACAAATAAAACAGATCTTAAAATTCCAACGCAATAGTTTTATGTAGTATATGCTTTCCTTCAAATCCAAATACATTCTGGTATTTGGTAAAAGCACAAGCCTGAAGAAGACATTTACATATTGGAATATTTCTGTATATTTATATGTATATAATCAGCATATTTTGAGTGAACCTTTGATGTAACTAAGACACTTATGCACATTCTTGTCCTGCTGCTCTAATCTGCTCACTCTTGCCATATATTACTGTATGGTGCATTTAATAATTAAATCAAAGCAGTCCCATTTATGCCCATAAAAAATGGCAGACAAAATTGAGTTGTGGAAGTAAGCAGGTAACCTTTCGGAAAACAAGACATTTACAAAATCTATATATCGATGTATTTTGTTTTTGTATGTTTGTATGTAATGTAATACAGTCTTCTATTCGCTACAGCTCAAATATGAACAAAATTCAGATTTATATATAATATTCATGTGCACATAAACATGTTCAAAATGCTCTATATGAGTGAAACTTTAAAAAAGATTAAAACTTTTAAATGAAAATGCCAAGGGACAACCTTACATGGGATAAATCCCCTCGTTAATATGCTTTCAAGTGACAGAGGATTCATTTATGGATTGCTGTCTTTATGGCAAAGTCACTGAAGTTCACACAAATTATAGATCATTGTTCATCTTTCTTTTTCAAGTGGCGAGTTAGCCTGGTTTAATTCTAATGCGCTGCTTATTGGCTATAGTTTTGTAAAATTCAATTGATCTCAGGTCAATTGACGTTTTCCCTGCATTTTATGAAAAGCCCTCATGGCGGGTTCAGCGACTGATTAGCCAGAAATAAAGATCCAGAGACATTTTTGTTCTTCTGAACACGCTCTTGTATCATCTCTTGTGTGCATGCTCTCATTTAGGGACTGCATGCCCTTTATGCAGTTTCTTCAAAGGCATTGAACTTGGCTTGAAACAGGTCATAAGAGTCCTTGTAAAGATTTTTTGTCAGAAGTGGACCTCAGTTCACACTGTGCTTTGAACTGTCTTAAAACCTGTCAACAACAGCTTTGATGAACTCTTTGAGTATGATCAAACATCCTAACGACAATGGACTACTGAAATATATATATGACATTACTTATGCCGTTTCATTATGGTGCATTATATTGATTGTACTGACAACAGCATTTTGAATCACTAGAAGCTTAATGCATTTTGGGATTTAGTAGCATTTCTTTAATAGACGTGACATTTTGATAAATCTCACAAGACATTCACAAACCATATCTCCTGTCTTTTCAGGTCAAGGTACAGAGACCCCCAGCACTCCACAGAAGCTGGCGGTCCCAGCTCCCAGCGGCAGACCGTCTCCAGCTCCCCCACTGGCCCCCACTGGCACACAACCTGTGCCCAGCACCTCTCTCACTCCCCAACCCCAACCTCAGCCACCATCTGGACCAGGCCAGCCCTCTCTCATCATCCAGCTCCAGCAGAAACAGAATCGCATCACCCCGATTCAGAAGCCTCAGGGTCTGGACCCTGTCGAACTCTTGCAAGAGAGAGAATACCGGTATGTAATTAGTAATTAAATTCAACTTAATTTACACTAAGCAATCTACACTTGCTTTAAAGGTGCAGTGTGTAAATTTTTGCGGCATCTAGTGGTGATGTTGCGAACTGCAACCAACGGCAGCTCGCCCCTCCCTTTCGAAGCAAAATAGAGAAGCTACGGTGGCCGTCTGGCTGACACAAGTCAAAGATGTCATCATCTGAGACAGCAGAGAGTACGTTAGCCAGTCAAGCAATGAGGTTTTACTTCTAACATAGAACGGTCTCTGCTTCTAATAAACCAGACGACTACTACTACTACTTCTTCTTCGTGCGTATTCAACGTAGTGACTATACAAGCTGCCTCTAAAAACACGAACGATTATAAGAACGACATAGTGAAGAAACGCCCTCTGTATAGTGTTTGTCCGTTTAGGGCTGCTGTAGAAACATGCCGGCGCAAAATGACGACTTGACATGGAGGGGGGACCCGCGGTGTATGTAGATAGAAATGGCTCATTCTAAGGTAATAAAAACATAACGGTTTATTATGTAAGGTCTTTATACACCACTAAAAACATAGTTATGTATATTTTATTGCATTTCTGTCAATAGATCCTCCCAAATTTTACACATTGCACCTTTAATGGGGTCATTAATTGCATTTTTTTATTTTATTTTATGATGTTTCCTGAAGTGCACTTATAATGTTAGGAAATTCTAAAAAGGCAATTTTCTACCCTGGTTTTTGCCCTCTGATTTAAACAATCCATTTAAAGGGGCACGTCTCCTCAGTGTAACTGGCCACTGCTATGATTGGGTAACAATATTGCATATGAAATAAGTATTAGATGTGGAACTCTTTTTGGAGTTATACAGTACATGTAGCTGCTCTACTGTCTGGTCCATATCTTTCAAAAAAAGACTGTTTGGAAAGCCTGCGTCAAATTTCCACTAGTTTACCAAAGAATCCATTGTGAAATAAACCGAAAAAACAAATAATGCTCAACTGAGACATTCAGATGTTTCACAGTTTTTCTTAGCCACTTTGGTACATTTCTTGAATCATCCTTAAGATTTGCAAACCAGTAAGTTCATTTCTCAAAGCAATTCATACAAACAGCACCACACAATGGATTACCTGCAAAAGACTGTAACTTGCTCAAAATCCTTAGTTCATCTCTTAAAAGTAAGTATTTATGTTATTGAACATATCAGTGCCATCAGAATGACAAGTCCTTGTGTCATTGTTCACAAACAAGATAGTCAAAATGTTTAGCCCTGTTGTCAAGTATAACAGTGTACTCTGTCAATATTTTCAGATGTACACTATGGCTACGATTTTGACAACAATAATTGAAAATGCACAAGACTGCACTTCATCTGCACTTCATCACGCATACACACACATACTGTATATGGTACATTATGTCTCTATAACTCTATAAAGTATATTTACTGTATAATGTAAAATGCAAGTGGTCTACTGTAATATAACATTACAGTAAGTACACTGTATTACTGTACAGTGAACATTGTCTTATTACATACCTGTTCTGTCTACAAATGTTTGAATGATTGAGGACACGGTTGTTCTCCCAACATTCAGCTGTACCTTTCAATCTGCCTCAGCCATAAATGTCATGATTGAGAACATGGTCCGGAATAGTGGCCCTTATTTCATCAGAAACATGTTTACAATCTTGACCTCTTCCACTGTTTTGCCTCCGTACCCTTCCACCACGCATCCTTACTCCTCTTCTTCTTCCTGACTGTCGACCCTGTTTGTTTCCTTGTTGTTTTTCCATTGTTAGAATTTGTAACTCTGTGTTGTGCTCCGTCTATATATGCTTGCTAAATGAAGCTTCATGAGATGCACCTCTGACTATTTTACAGAACTGGTTGATTATTGGTTTTTCTAGCCCTTTACATTTACCTTCACTAGTGAAATTCAAATTCACCTCCGCAATTCATCAATTCAGGACACATTTACAAAAAAAGTCTAATAGAAATGTATAGAAAATATGCTTGGCAGTTTATGACAACTAATTCAACCATATTGCATTTAATGACTTATGCAAGGAACTAATGCCTAGATATTTTGAGGGGTAAGACTATTCAACAGGAAACCAGTATAATATCAACATGGCATAAGCAATTGATAATGTACGAAACAGCGGACAATTGTGCCTAATTAATTCATGAATGTACCAAAGCATTTGCAATTTGTTTAAAAGAATGAGAAATTGCTTTTATCTTGTGAACAAGTAACTAGATGATGTGGAGGTTGAACGAGTAGTTTTGTGATCTGAGAAATGCACCAAAGCCACTGAGAAAAACTGTAAAATAAACAGCCATTTCCCTAAAATTAGGATGCTTTGGAAGGTAATTTTTTTAGTCCATTGATCCTGTTTTACTATCTCACTCTTCTTGAGACAATTAAATTTAAGTACAGATTCAAGCCAAACGAAAACTGTATTCCGTTGCTCTCCAGTCTCTAAAATGCCGTCAGAACTATTGTTGTTGTTTTGGGGGTGGGGGGGTTGTGAGCTTTCATGAATGTGAGAGGAGGAAGAGGAGCCCTCTGAGGTTTCTAAAAGTTCCTCAGAACTTGGTTGATTACACTGGCTTGCACTGTCTGAAACAACAGAAATGTGTTGATTGTTTGATGTACCTTGAGGTCACCAACACACACTTTTTATTTTTTTTATTACCGTCTGTACTATCTATTTTTTTTTTGTGGATTGAAAGGTTCAGATCTTCCAGGTTATTATACTTCTGGAGAACTCTGAGGTTACTAGAAGTGATTAATGTCTAGAAAGTTCACCTTCAGAGACATCTCTGTTCAACAATAAGATTGGTGATCTGTGCTTGATTGACAGGTTTTTGTGGGGTTTTTTTCACTTAATGAACATTAGAAATCTCTGTTATTCTTAAAAAAACAGATCATGATAGGCATCTCATTTCTGTTCAAAGCCTTCAGGCTAGGATTGCTCACAGAATTCAGGAGCTGGAGAATCTGCCGGGGTCGCTGCCACCTGATCTGAGGACGAAAGCTACTGTGGAGCTGAAGGCCTTAAGACTGCTCAACTTCCAGCGGCAGGTTTGTCAATGACATGACACTCAATTTTTTTCTTATCTATTAATTTATTCAAAAAAGCAATTCGTGGAACAGTGTATGTACACCTCCTTAATGATGAGCATGTTTTTTAATTTCTGTATAAATGTTATTATTCTGTGTAAATTTTTTATATTTTTTCAGGGAGAATACAATTAAAATGTAATTGTGACTGTCTGATACCATAATGAAGAAAAATAACTAAAGCAAAAAACAAAATTCTTTAAAAGAAAACTTATTAAGTAGTTTAGCATAATCTTTAAACTTCTCAAGTGCTTTTAATATTAATGTCATGTGGTGCAACTCTTAAAAACATTGATGAAATAATATTTCATGAATTTTTTTTAAAAAATGTTTACCTTAAATATATATACACACAATGCCCTCCACAAATATTGGCATCCTTAGTAAATATGAGCAAAGGCGGCTGTGAAAATAAATCTGCATTGTTTATCCTTTTGATCTTTCATCCAAAAAATTCACAAAATTCTAACCTTTCATCGAAGTAAAACAATTGAAAGTGGGGGGAAACTCACATTATGAAATAAATGTTTTTCTTCAATACATGTTGGCCACAATTATTGGCACCCCTAGAAATTCTTATGAGTAAAATATCTCTGAAGTATATTCCCATCCATATTTACATTTTTAGCACACCAGGGTGACTAGGAGCATGAAATTGTCCAGCCATGACTTCCTGTTCCACAGGAGTATAAACATGAGGAAACACAAAGGCCAAATTCCCTTAATCATTCATCACAATGAGAAAAACCAAAGAATATAGTTCTGATTTGCAGCAAAAGATTGATGTGCTTCACAAAATAGAAAGTGGCTATAAGAAAATAGCTAAATCATTGAAAATCCCCATTTCCACTATCAGGGCAATAATTAAGAAGTTCCAATCAACTAAAGATGTTACAAATCTGCTGGAAGAGGACCTGTGTCTAAATCGTCCTAATGCATGGTGAGGAGGAAAGTTTGAGTGGACAAAGACTCTCCAAGGATCACAGCTGGAGAATTGCAGAGATTAGTTGAGTCTTGAGTCTCAGAAAGCCTAAAAAAAATGATCAAACAGCACCTACTTCACCAAGAGTTGTTTGGGAGGGTTTCAAGAAAAATCCTCCTCACTCATCCAAAAACAGGATTCAGATTCAGTTGTCAGACAAGTCTGGAACTTCAAACGGGACCGGCTTCTATGGTCAGATGAAACTAAAAAAAGAGCTTTTTGGCAGCAAACCCACTAGATGGGTTTGGTGCACACAGGGATAAAAAGTACCCCATGCCCACGGTTAAATATACTGCTGGATCTTTAATGCTGTGGGCCTATTTTTCTGCTGGAGGTCCTGGACATCTTGTTCAGATACATGGCATCATGGATTCTATCAAATACTAACAGATAAAAATCAAAACCTGACTGCTTCTGCTAGATATCTTATAATGGGACGTGGTTGGATCTTCCATCAGGACAATGATCCAAAACAAACATCAAAACCAACACAAAAATGTGTCACTGAGCACAAAATGAAGCTTCTGCCGTGACCGTCCCAGTTCCCTGACCTGAACCTTAAAGAAAATGAGTGGAGTGAACTGAAGAGAAGCACCAACATGAGGCTGGGAATCTGAAGGATCTGTAGAGATTCTGTATGAAGGAATGGTCTCTGATCTCTTGTCAGGTGTTCTCCAAACTCATCAGGCATTATAGGAGAAAACTCTGAGCTGTTATCTTGGCAAAAGGACGCTGCAATAATTTGGGTGCCAATAATTGTGGCCAACGTGAACTAGAGAAAAACATTTATTTCATAATGAGCTTTTTCCCTCATTTTCAATTGTTTTACTTAAATGAAAGGTTAGAATTTTGTGATTTTTTATTTTTTTTTTTTTTTTTAATGAAAGATCAAAAGGATAAACAATGCAGATTTATTTTCACAGCCACCTTTGCTCATATTTACTAAGGGAGCCAATATTAGTGGAGGGTACTGTATGTACATATGGTTACACTGTATGGCATTTTTAGATTTATTGAATTTAAGCTTTTCTTGAAACCATTGACATTCTTACATATCATTGACCCAAGAATATGTGTCAATAATAATAATGAAAATAATAAGTACTCAATTTCACTGGCGCATAAAATTGATAAAATTTAGATAAAAGCATATTTCCAGTAATTTAGTACACACTTATTTAATTGGGAGACACTTCTAATGAAAATCTCTCACATTTGCCATTGCTTTACAAGTAATGAAATCATACAATAAGCCAAGTGAAAATTGCTCATGCATATTTTTGATTTGCAGGTTCTATTGAGCTTTGTCCTATTCACATTGTGTGAATGGTGATGGTGTCCAAAGTTGTGCTATGAATGTTTAATTTATGCTGTGTGATGAAACGCACCATTAGAGGGCACCCTTGTTGTATTCGTAGCTCACATTCTCCTCACAATTCACAGCCTTGTTCTGCTATGATTAACAACAATTGTGAACAAAATATGTGTGAAATGCATCAGAATATGATTATCATTTGATGAAGCTCATTAGCTTAATACATTTTGCCACAGATGACTATGATTGATTTTTTTTTTTTTTCCTCTTTCAGCTGAGGCTAGATGTTGTAGCCTGCATGCGCAGAGACACAACTCTGGAGACTGCCTTGAACTCCAAGGCCTACAAGCGCAGCAAGAGACAGACGCTGAGAGAAGCTCGCATGACAGAGAAACTAGAGAAGCAGCAGAAAATTGAGCAAGAGAGGAAGCGCCGACAGAAACACCAGGTGATCACTGAATGATCAAATAAATGGACTGAACACACTCAATATGCTGATAAAACAATAGACAAGCTCCCACAGCAAAATGCTCATATACACAATTCATGTGCTTACATATTGACTAACTGATAAAGGTGCTTTTAAAAGTGGTCACATCATGAGGAATCACATTTTTGAGTAGCAAATTAGCATATTAGAATGATTTCTGAAGGATCATGTGACACTGAAGACTGGAGTAATGATGCTGAAAATTCAGCTTTGCCATCATAGGAATAAATTACATTTTAAATTATTTTAACAGTTATTTTAAATTATAATAATATTTCACAATATTACTGGTTTTACTGTATTTTTTCTTTGAAAAATATTAATGTTAAAAAACATCAGGAAGAAAACTTATAAGACAAAAAGCATTATATGACTGTTTAAAGCACAAATGGTTGAGAAATTTTAAAGTGACTTTGCTCTTTGATTCATGTTGTGTCACTTTTTTTCTTCTTGTAGGAGTATCTCAACAGCATTCTGCAACATGCAAAAGATTTCAAGGAATATCATAGGTCCATCTCTGGAAAAATCCAAAAGCTGTCCAAGGCCATCGCCACCTGGCACACCAACACAGAGAGAGAGCAGAAGAAGGAGACTGAAAGAATTGAGAAAGAGAGGATGAGGAGACTGATGGTATGATGCACATTTCAAGCATCATTATAAAACCTCTTTCATTGTCTTTGCTGACTTCATGTAAAAATGGGCATACACCTCAATGTACTGTCCAGTTCTTGAACAAATCGCTCAACTGGTGCTTTTCCTTCTATTGATCATTAATTCATTCTTTTCACTGTATTATTTTAATGATTTAATGAACTGATTGGTGATAGGCTCTCTGTCTGTTTTCCCTAGGCTGAGGATGAAGAAGGTTACAGGAAGCTAATTGACCAGAAGAAGGACAAGCGTCTGGCCTACCTTCTTCAACAAACAGATGAATACGTGGCCAACCTGACTGAGCTTGTCTACGAGCACAAGGCTGCTCAAGCTGCAAAGGAGAAGAAGAGGAAGAGAAAGAAGAAAAAGGTGTTAGGCGACATGACTATAAAAAAGAAACCATAAAATAATTTATGCCCGATTTTGATGTAGTAAAATATATAGTTTCATTTGGTCCAATTCAGTTTATCCCACTGTGTTTTTTTTTTAGTTTGATCAGTGAATTTAGGAAATTCTTATGATCATTAAACACTCCATGCTTGTTTATTTCTGTCATGTTTAACCTTCAGAAGGAAGCTGGTGATGCCGAAGGAATGGGAGCCATCGGGCCTGATGGAGAAGTAAGTAAATTGCTATGAAAATGAAAGCAGAGTAGATGTGAATAACCGACTGATGTGTGCTGCTTTCAGTAAACTCACTCTGTCAAACCTAATCTAACATGGCCTGTCAAAGAAAACCTGCTTTCATGTTTTCTTTTTCATGCAGCCCATAGATGAGAACAGCCAGATGAGTGAGCTGCCAGTCAAAGTCATTCAGACAGAGACGGGGAAAGTGCTACAGGGGACAGATGCCCCCAAGTCCAGTCAGTTAGAGGCTTGGCTCGAGATGAACCCTGGGTAAGCTGTCCTCAACATTGCATCCTCTGTGTGTATGGTAATTGAAAACATTTCCACAAAAGTATGACCAGTTACTTGGATTGAGCTGTGAAGCTGCAGTGAGCCATGTGTTTACAGCAGTGAGTGGTGATAGAAATGAAAGGGAAGCACTGAAATTTTGGTCACTGAAAAAAAGAGGAAATATGCTACTCGACTACTCGCCAAA
The DNA here is from genome assembly GCF_019924925.1 of Ctenopharyngodon idella. Lineage (NCBI taxonomy): Eukaryota > Metazoa > Chordata > Actinopteri > Cypriniformes > Xenocyprididae > Ctenopharyngodon > Ctenopharyngodon idella. The sequence continues at coordinate 18,498,127 of NC_067224.1, read as the reverse complement.
TAAATAAATACATAGACATTAAATATAATTTGAGTAGAAATTATAGTACCTGTATATATCATCCTAAAGCTTCTGCTAAGAACATAATAATACACAATTATACTACAATAATATTAAAGCTGTAGTCCGTAACTTTTTTTGGTTAAAAATTATCGAAAACAATTTTTGAGCAAGTACATATCCAGCTAGTGTTCAAAACTATCTCTTTACCTTAGCCCAATTCACAACAGTAAGCTTGTAAAAATGTTTTCTAATAAGAGCGGCACTGGTGGGTTTCTGCGGGAAATTCGAGCATGCAGCCGTTCGTCTTTGCGTCATTACATTGCTACTGGTAGCGGATCATTTATAGCCTTTTCTCACATCAGCTGCAATAATTAAACTTATCATTTTGATGGCGAATTGTAATCCAGAAAGGTCCTAATGACAATCATCAGTGACAACTGGAGATTCACCCGTAGTCAAAAGCAAAAGACTTTAGACTGCAGAGTGGCTACAGAAATTGAAATCTACAGGTAATGCTAATACACACTAAATATATATAGTCACACAATGCTGATGTTGTTAACATTAACAATTTGAGAACAAAGTATAACAATAATAATAATTTGCATGGTTTGACGTGATCCGAGCTAAGTGATCGTTAGATTTAATCACCGTTGGTAGAGCGATTTATTGTAATGCTTTTTTTCCTCAGTTGGTCAGAATAAAAGTGGCAGATTTGTTACTTACTTGTTCAGATGACATTTTCCGGTGAAACTTCTTCTTTTGGTCATACTTCCAAGACGTAGAATCTGTGATTCTGAAGTACAGTATCCACACCGATGTGGTGACGGACAGCAAACATTAGATTCTTCCACGCTGAGGAGCCGTGCCGTTGCACAACCCACGTAAAGATGATAATGCCGCAAATAACTGCAATTGCAGGTTTCAAACAGAGATGGTGACACAGATGCAAAACTTATGGACTGCAGCTTTAAAGAAGCCATATGATGCTTTTTAATGTTTTCCTTTTACTTTAGTGTGTAATGTATCTGTTTGTGCATGTATAAGATCTGCAAAGTTAAAAAGCTCATAGTCTCCCACAGAAGGGATTTATTCTAACAGAGAACACTGCTCCAGACCTGCCTAAAACACATTGATTAAAGTGAAGTCCAAATATTACTTACACATACGTCTGTAGCAATTTGAAATATTAGCATAATGGTAAAAATGAAGGCGTGTCTGATCAATGTTGTTTCTACATTTTTAGAATCTCGTGCTCGAAATAGTGGAGCTGCAATAATGTGCAGTATGTGAAAAATAATGTTTTTTGAACATTAAAGCAGGTTAACCTATTCTAAGTACACCAAAGAAGCTTTGATAACAAACCAGAAGCTTTGATAACAAGCACCTTTTTAAGCTTGTGTTGTCAATAAACCCTTTTAAGGCTTCAAGTGTTTACTAGTGCATTATGCCCTTTAAAACAGCTATGAAGTTGCTCCACGGTCAGACAGTGAAGAGAGTGGCTCGGAATTTGAAGAGGAGGTGAGTGTCCTTTTATTTCTGCTCATTAAGCATTGACAGCTCCTTGGTGTAGAGTGAGTCATATATAAGTACACAAACTCACACACATTATTATCCTTTTCTCTACATCCACAAAGCATCTCCCATAAGCCTTTTCAGTATCCGCCTTAGTAGCCCCTTTCTTTTCTGAATATGCCACTATATTGTGTAACTCAAGCAATCACAGTGCATTAAATGAGCATAATCCGCTAATACTCCTTTTTAGGATGATGAAGAGGTGGTCTCCAGAGCCGAATCCGAAGAAAAGAAAGTCATCGATCCCAACAGTGATGAAGTATCCGAAACAGCAGCCAAGCACATCATAGAGTATGTTGCCTTTTCCCACTTCAAAGGAAAAAATGCCTTGTTGAGCTGGAGTGCAAGAAAAGTAGGACAGCAAGATTCGGGTGTTGATAGCTGTGTTTTTTTGTGATAGATGTGTTCTTCTTCTTCTTCTTCTTTTTTTTTCTTACTTTTTCTGTAAGCATCTGCCTCAGCTGGATATACAATGTTTTTGAAAGAAGTCTCTTATGCTCATAAAGCCTGCATTTACTTGATCAAAAATACAGAAAAAAACTGTAATATTGTAAAATAATGGTTTTCTATTTTAATATACTTTAAAAGATAATTTATGTGAAGCAAAGCTGAATTTTCATCAGCCATAACTCCAGTGTTCAGTGTCACATGATCCTTCAGAAATCATTCTAATATGCTGATTTGATACTTAGTTATTATGAATGTTGGAAACAGTTGTGCTGCTTAATATTTTTTTGGAACCTGTGATACTCTTTTTTCAGGATTCATTTATGAATAAAAGGTTAAAAAGAACAGCATTTATTCAAAATAGAAGTCTTTACTATTACTTTTTATCAATTTAACACATCCTTGCTGAATAAAAGTATTAATTTCTTTCAAAAAAAGAAAGAAAAACAGTAGTGTATATTGTTACAAAAGATTTCTATTTTAAATAAATGCTGTTCTTTTTTTTTTTACTTTTTATTCATCAAAGAATCCTGAAAAACATATCACAGGTTATTGTGAAGATCTATACTAGAATGATTTCTTATGAATCATGTGACACTGAAGACTGGAGTAATGGCTAATGAAAATTCCGCTTTGCATCACAGAAATAAATTATATTAATAATATTATAATATTATAATAATTATACATTATCTCACAGAAGTGAGTACACCCCTCACATTTTTGTAAATATTTTATTATATCTTTTCATGTGACAACACTGAAGAAATTATACTTTGCTATAATGTAAAGTAGTGACTGTACAGCTTGTATAACAGTGTAAATTTGCTGTCCCCTCAAAATAACTCAACACACAGCCATTAATGTCTAAACCGCTGGCCACAAAAGTGAGTACACCCCTAAGTGAAAATGTCCAAATTGGGCCCAATTAGCCATTTTCTCTCCCCGGTGTCATGTGACTCGTTAGTGTTACAAGGTCTCAGGTGTGAATGGGGAGCAGGTGTGTTAAATTTGGTGTTATCGCTGGAAGTTCAACATGGCACCTCATGGCAAAGAACTCTCTGAGGATCTGAAAAAAAGAATTGTTGCTCTACATAAAGATGGCGTAGGCTATAAGAAGATTGCCAAGACCGTGAAACTGAGCTGCAGCACGGTAGCCAAGACCATACAGCGGTTTAACAGGACAGGTTCCACTCAGAACAGGCCTCGCCATGGTCGACCAAAGAAGTTGAGTGCACGTGCTCAGCGTCATATCCAGAGGTTGTGTTTGGGAAATAGATGTATGAGTGCTGCCAGCATTGCTGCAGAGGTTGAAGGGGTTGAAATTGGTCTGCATGGCTGTCGTCCCAGAAGGAAGCCTCTTCTAAAAATGATGTGGGGCATCCTCAAACGGAAGGTGGAGGAGCGCAAGGTCTCTAACATCCACCAGCTCCGTGATGTCGTCATGGAGGAGTGGAAGAGGACTCCAGTGGCAACCTGTGAAGCTCTGGTGAACTCCATGCCCAAGAAGGTTAAGGCAGTGCGGGAAAATAATGGTGGCCACACAAAATATTGATACTTTGGGCCCAATTTGGACATTTTCACTTAGGGGTGTACTCACTTTTGTGGCCAGCGGTTTAGACATTAATGGCTGTGTGTTGAGTTATTTTGAGGGGACAGCAAATTTACACTGTTATACAAGCTGTACACTCACTACTTTACATTGTAGCAAAGTGTCATTTCTTCAGTGTTGTCACATGAAAAGATATAAAAAATTATTTACAAAAATGTGAGGTGTGTACTCACTTCTGTGAAATAATGTATATAAGTATATTAAAATAGAAAACCATTATTTTAAATACAGTTTTCTCTGTATTTTGATCACATAAATGCAGCCTTGATAAGCATAAGATGCTTCTTTCAAAAACATTTAAAAATAGAAATGTGTCCAAACTTTTGATCGGTACTACACAGTGGGGTTCAAAAGTTCATTCTATTTTACTTCTATTTCTTTTTCTATTATTTTCTGATTTTATACACTTTATTCATTGCAAATTATGATCTAATGCAGTATTTCTACTTTAATGACAGCTGCAGTTGAGCTGCATAAACTCCACAAGTTAAGTTTGTGTAAAACCTGATGATCATGTTATCCAGCATAATTTGTGAATATTTTGAATCTTAGGATTCAAGGGAATCATGAACATCTAACCGTCTTTACAAAGATAGTTCAGGAGTTCAAATGTTCAAGAGTTACATATTCAATGTCTCAAATTTGATCAAAACAAGAACTTTTAACTTTAACTTAAACTTTTAAACCTCACTGCACATGCTATATTTGGGAATAACTGAAAGTTAGAAATGAATAATCAAGTGAAAAGATTAAAATAATTAATAGCAATTAATCTTAAGATTTTTTATTTATTTTGTTGTAGCTAATGCAATTAATCTCAAATTTCAATTAACTGAAATTTTTGTCTAAATACACTCAGTGGGTACTTCATTAGCTACACATTTAAACTGCTCCTTAAGGCAAACGTCTAATCAGTCAATCATGTAATCAGCTCATGAAGAGGTCCAAACATCAGAATGGCCAACAAATGTCACTTAGACTGTGAAGTGATTGTGGGTGCCAGATGGGGTCACAGTGTCTCGGGAACTGCTTATCTCCTGAGATTTTTACACAAAAGAATTTCTAGAGTTTCCAGAGAGTGATGTGAAATCTAAAAAGGACCCAGCGATTGGCGGTTCTGTAGGTGAAAAGTCCTTGTCAATGATAGAGTTCGGAGGAGAATGGCAAGACTGGTTTAGACTGACAAGAAAATGAAGTAACTGAAAAAAACACACATTACAACAGTACTCCGCAGGAGAGATTGTCTGAATGCACAACACGTTCAACCTTGAACTGGATGGGCTATAGCAATAGAAGAGCACATCGGGTTTCGAAACCATCAGGCTGATGGTATTAGGAAATCTTAATACAAACTGAGCATAGTTTGAATGGCACAGCCTACTTGCATATTGTTGGTAGTCAGCATATAATCAGATTTTCTACATGCATTTTCTGCTATATTTTTTTTAATGTGTTTCCTATAGAGCCATTTGTGAAGACACAAGGCATGTGTCTTTTCAAGCTGGTTTAATTAAAAAGTTTTCAAAACAGTAGAGCCCCTTTGGTGGAATGACAGATCATGTCAACATGGACCAGATTCTCTATAGATCGTTTCCAGCTCCTTGTTGAATCCTTGTTGTGAAGAATTCCGTTATACCCATTTACATTTATTGATTCGGCAGACCCTGAATATTAAGTGTTACATTCGATTCTATACATTTTGCCAGTACATGTGTTTCCTGGGAATTGAACCATTGAAAGTGTGTTGATAGTGCCATGCTGACCAATAGGTGACTAATGAAGTGGCCACAGACTGTATATATAGCAAATTGCATATTTCTATTAACTTTTAAAGTGTTATGTATTAAGTTTTAGTTTATTTATTCTACACAAACAAAAGTTTTGTGAAAGGTGCAGTTTTACTGAGCTTGTATATGATTACCTAATGACCTGCATTGTTTGAACCTAATATTTAAAAAAGAAAAGAAAATCAGCTAAATGGTATCATAATGGACAAATAAATATTTTCATAAAATAGTGTAAAATTGAGTAACATGGCAGGGAATAATTGGCTGGCACATTTTTGTTTTCAATTCAACTGCTATTGGCAGGTGTGTTAATACAGTATGTTAAAGATTAGTTCACCCAAAAATGATTATTCATGAGTATCCCTTATGTCATAAGACTTCTGTTCAACACCCAAAACATTTTGACTCTTCAAACACTTCATAAAGAGAACATGAATTTAGGCATTTATTCATATATAAACACTAATGTACATACATATATAAATAAATAACTGTGCTTACTTGAGTTGAGAAAACATTTTTTTGATATATGAACCTTTTCCTTGCTTGGACTTTCAATGGATGGACAACTACAATGAGAAAATATTGAAAATATCATAATTTGTGTCTCAAAGATGAACAAAAGTCGGTAACACTTTACAATAAGGTTCATTAGTTAATGTATTAACTAACATGAACTAACCATGAGCAATACATTTGTTACTGGATTTGTTAATCTTTGTTAATGTTAGTTAATAAAAATACAGCTGTTCATAGTTTGTTCATATTACACAGTTCACAGTGCATTAACTAATGTTAACAAATACAACTCTTGATTTTAATAATGTATAGTAAATGTTGAAATTAACATTAACAAAGATTAATACATGCTGTAGAAATGCAGTTCATTATTAGTTCATGTTAACTAATGTAGTTAACTAATGTTAACTAATCAACCTTATTGTGAAGTGCTACCCAAAAGTCTTATGGATTTAGAAAAAAATAAGGCTAAGTAAATGATGACATCATTTTTATTTTTGGGTGAACTATCCTTTTAATGTTGGATCCTGTGTTGCAGGTCTGCTAAGCAGGATGTGGATGATGAGTACAGTGTTCAGGCGGGAGAGACCAGCTCCCAGTCTTACTATGGAGTGGCCCATGCGGTCATAGAGAGGGTGGAGAAGCAGTCCACCCTCCTGATCAATGGGACCCTCAAACAGTACCAGGTAAATCAACAGTTAAACCAAACTTTGAATAGACATCTCTACAGACATTATGCTCAGAATCCATCTTCTCTGAAGAGAACTGTGTAGGTTTAAATGGTATTTCAAGGGATTATACTCAAAAAAAAAAAGGAAGAGGCTGCAGGAAAGAAAGCACGCAGAGAGGAAATATCAAAAATCGAGCAGCTTGTATTGAAACTGTTATCCCCTCTGGGTGGGTAGTAATGGATTTCAAAAGGAGAACAGACCTCTTATCTCCTGTTTATCTTTTGAAAGAACTAAGTGAGCACTAGAATTCATGCTTTAATTCCACTCGGCAGCTGTGAAACACCAATTGGATCTATTGTGCCATTGTTGTTCAATGAGCAGTTTTGGAATCTGTCGTGTGTCTGCTCAGTTATCGGTTTGTGATGCTTTTAAGATATTACCACCAAATAACTCAAATCTTTTTGTTCAGATCCAGGGTCTGGAATGGATGGTGTCTCTGTACAACAACAACCTGAATGGTATTCTGGCCGATGAGATGGGTCTGGGGAAGACCATTCAAACTATCGCACTTATCACCTATCTAATGGAAAACAAGAGGCTCAACGGGCCATACCTCATCATTGTACCGCTCTCGTAAGTCCACTAAGCATGCTGTGAATAACAGGATAAGAGGTGTAATGAGGTGAGCTGTCTAAGTGGATTTGCGGTGTAATGGCTTTAAGTAGCTAAACACTGTTACACACAGTTCAGTTGACCTCTAATGACTGAAAACGCCAGCGAAAGTGATTTGTGATGTTGTGTTTTTGAGGCGACATATGGCAGCACTACAGGTCACTGAACAGTTGTCGTATTTCTCTGATCATGTATGGTTAGTTGGAGATAAAATTAAATGATTTCTCTGATGGGACAACATCTTGTAACATTATTTGTGTAGTTGGGGGTGTCTTATTTTCTCAGTAGCTTACATTTAGGCTGCTTTAGCTTACTTTACTGATGTCATAGAGACTTCCTGTCTGCAAAAAACCCTATAGGACATGGTGAAAAATGACCCTCAGCACCATGTTTCAGCTAAGTTATTGTGATTGATTTGTGCAAGGGCCAGAAATGTCTTCAAACAGCCTCACCTCACATCCATCATTAACTTTGCTCCATGATCACACCAGCACACATCATTTAGAGATATGACTTCATTTAGAGGTAATACTTTTATTCCATATCAGTGGCTTCAAGTATAAAAAATGACAATATTGATTTTTGTTCCCCTTTTTCACAGGACTTTGTCCAACTGGGTTTATGAGCTGGACAAGTGGGCACCAAGTATTGTGAAAATTGCCTACAAGGTAGCCATTGGTTTTTATTATCAGTGTGTATTGTTACTGTGGACAATATAATTTTATGATGTAATATAGCATAAAGGTAATAAAATCAGGTAATTACAGGTACTGTTTTAATTTGTCAAAGGGCACTCCTTCAATGCGGAGGTCTTTTGTGCCGCAGCTCCGCAGTGGGAAGTTTAATGTCCTTATAACCACCTACGAGTACATCATCAAAGACAAGCACATTCTCGCCAAGGTAAAGGGCACGCATTTACATTTATGCATTTGCAGATGCTTTTATCTCAAGTGCATTCTAAATATAAGCTTCTGTTTAAAGGTTTGGGGTCATTATTACAATTTAAAATAATAGTTTTCAATTTGAATATATTTAAAAATGTAATTTATTCCTGTGGCGGCAAAGCTGAAAGCAGTCATTACTCCAGTCTTCACTGTCACATGACTCTACAGAAATAATATGCTGATTTGGTGCTCAAGAAACATTTCAACATGTTAATTGCACCAGTTTATGTAATAATTGTCGACTCTTTCCCAACAGATTCGCTGGAAGTATATGATTGTGGATGAGGGCCATCGCATGAAGAACCATCACTGCAAGCTCACGCAGGTGTTGAACACCCATTATGTCGCTCCCAGGAGGCTGTTGCTCACTGGAACCCCTTTGCAGAACAAATTACCTGAGCTCTGGGCTCTGCTTAACTTCCTGTTGCCCACCATCTTCAAAAGTTGCAGCACCTTTGAGCAGTGGTTCAATGCTCCTTTTGCAATGACAGGAGAGAGGGTAGACCGTTATATTTCACCCTTATAGATTTACCTTCCTGTTTTACACATCACACTGTAGCTTAATGAGGTTTCTCTCTGTTATGGGTTGCGCTGATTTAGGTGGATCTAAATGAAGAGGAGACTATCCTCATCATCCGCCGTTTGCATAAAGTATTACGTCCCTTCCTTCTGCGCAGACTGAAGAAAGAAGTGGAGTCTCAGTTACCCGAGAAGGTAAATATCTACTCTGTCAGACTTTTTTAAAACAGTTTTTATTAGACTGTGGAGATGAAAGTGAAAAATTAGATAGGCATTTCCTAAGATACCAAGCATAAGAATAGAATTAAAGCTTTATGTAGGTTCAGGTTTTAGACTTTGGTTCTTTAAAAATGAAATGCTGCTTAAAAGCATTAAGCATGACATTAAGCATGTGACTTATTAGATCGACCGCACGCAGAAAACAACACATAGTCACTGTGCCTTATCAAAGCAGCTATAAATGGTTTGATATATGAACTGAAGACACTACCAATCACAATTCAATATGAAAATATAATTTGATGTGATTGCTGTTGGTAAAATTTGTAATATTCTATTAATGTAAATTAATGTAAATTTTGAAATTGTAATCTTACATTTCATAAGCAGGTTAGAACAGTTAGAACAGTTAGAATTTTTATTGCTAATTTTACAGGCCCCAGTACGAAAGTACAATCTATTTTTATTATATGTACTATAAATAATATTTTTAAAAAGGTTAATATTATTATTAATATTATTTTTTACAAAAAATATTACAACATTCTTTACAACATTTTATTAATTTCTTCAAAACAAAATGTGAATGGCATCTGTATGTCATGTGATTCAGGTTATATTGATGCATTGTGTCTTAATTTGTCACAGGTGGAGTATGTCATCAAATGTGACATGTCAGCCATCCAGAAGGTTCTGTACAGGCACATGCAGGGCAAAGGTATCCTGCTCACTGATGGCTCAGAGAAAGACAAGAAGGTATAGAGCGAGGCTGTATGGTAACTTACTGTTACACTGCTGTGTGGATTAAAGCAGATGTTCATAGGCTTTAACTTGATGTCTTTCATCTACAGGGTAAAGGAGGAGCCAAGACTTTAATGAACACCATCATGCAGCTGAAGAAGATCTGTAACCATCCCTACATGTTTCAGCACATTGAGGTATCACCATATGTCTCAGTCATGGTTATTATTTTTTAACTAAAACTAACATTTCTGTTAATTGAAATAAAGCTGAAATAAAATATAGATATTAGTTGAAAAACTTGAACTGAATAAAAATTTAAAACTGAAATAAAAATTAAATATATTTAACCCTATGACAGCAAACTCACAAAAACCTTACCATTAGAGACTACTAACAACTATCAACAAACCAAATACGTTTTTATAAATTATTCTTAGAAATATCAACAAATCGGCATTATAACTTTCCAAAGCTATTGGTCTATATGAAAAATGAGGAAGAACATTTAAAATGTCTAATTCATTACATTTGCGAGCCTTACAATCTCTGAACAAATGACAGACATCAGTCTAACACAGAAAGTAACTTTTTTGTCTATTATTCTTAGAATTTGTGGTCTACATCATTGTCTTCTGTGTATCAGAATAATTAATTATGTCATTGCTTTCATCGTCAGATGTACCACTGTATCAGTGTCCTTATTTGCACATATATAGGGTTGGGTATCTTTTAAATTTTAATGATTCCGATTCTGCTTATCAATTCCGATTCTTATCGATTCCTAATTTCGATTCCAATAAGATAAAAAAAAAAAAACGTAAATATTATTCTCATTTATTCATAAGTCTTATGCCATTGTAGCTGAATATCAAGCAAAAACAACTAGTTTAACTAATATAAATTACAAGCATTATTAGAGACAAGTAAACACTGAGTAATTAAAAAAAGAACAAATGAACGAATTAGCAATCGCACAAATAAATACAACTAAACAAAGATACGATTGAAACAAAGTGTTTTAAGAATTTCAGGTATTCAGGTTTAGAAACTAATCAAATGTACAATAACTCTGCCCTTTATAATTAAACTATACATTACAAATATAGTTACAAAAATTATTCAATTAAAGAAAAGCGAGTGAATGTTCTCTTTGTCTTTTGTTGTTTGAGTAACGTTATTATAGAGACGGCAACAGGAATATTAGGCTGCTGTCACTTTAAGAGCTGCACTGATCCAATATACTGTTACATGCATTTTCTTTGTCAACTGTTTATATTTCGGTTGTGTGCGCAGCACAGAAAACATGGTTTAAAATCACTTTTTCTGTGTGCACACTTTGGATGTGTGTCTTCTTGCACTTGAATGGTTTATAGTCATATTAAATAGTATTAGTCATATTTTACATGTGTTGGTAGTCAAACTCCAGCTCTGACCACATTGTGGCAAAAAAGCAAACAACACTTTTGTGTTACTGTTTTGAGGAAACATACAGTTACAAACACATATGTGTCTGAAGGACAACAACACAAAGCAGAACAGGCAGAGATGAACAAACAGCGCTGAAATGGTCTTCTGTGACATTTGACTTCTCTGTAATGTGATCTCATGCATTACACGGTGCAGTGATTGGATTGAGTTCATTCTCTTGAAAAATGTGGAGAAAAGCTCAGAAACTGATGGCGTAGATGAGTACTCTCCAGGCACTGCAGCCAATCACCACTCTGGATTAACGCATATACCTCACATTTTATGACATTGGTTCAACGTTTGTTTTTTAAACTGGAAGAATGTAATGGCTCCAAAAAACTGAAAAAATATCCACTTTTTCCTTAATAATAAACATGAGTGCTATTGTTGTTTTCACTGATGTGCAATCAAAGCATTCTACATGGCATTTTTCTACTTGTAGGGCATCAGCTGTACTGAAAGTGTCTATTTTGTGCTTATTTAGGAATCCTTTGCTGAACACTTGGGATATCCAAATGGCATTATTAACGGGTGAGTATGGATCAAATCGACCATTACATAACCTTAGGAGTTACCATGAATTGTTCATTCATGTCAAATAGGGATCACTAAACATATCGCAGGGCTCCTGCACTACATGACATTATAGACATGCTATTTTGTTGTCCTAGACCTGACCTGTATCGTGCCTCGGGCAAGTTTGAGTTACTGGACCGCATCCTGCCCAAGCTGAAGGCCACCAATCACAGAGTGCTTCTGTTCTGTCAGATGACATCCCTCATGACCATCATGGAGGATTATTTTGCCTACCGCAACTTCCTCTATTTGCGTCTGGATGGTCAGTAATCAGTGCAATCCTCCTTTAATGTTTTCTTGTCCTTTAGGACGTAAAGTCTGGGAATTTCCAATTGGTGGTCCACTACTTTTTTAATGAGTGTGATCACACAAATACGCTGCCCTTTCTCTTTGATTAACACTTGTTCGCTTCTGGTGGTGTCCTGCAGGAACTACGAAGTCTGAGGATCGGGCATTGCTTTTAAAGAAATTCAATGATGAAGGCTCCCAGTATTTTATCTTCCTGCTGAGCACCAGAGCAGGAGGTCTGGGCCTCAACTTGCAAGCTGCAGACACCGTTGTGATCTTTGACAGCGACTGGAACCCCCACCAGGTTTGTGTGATTCACAGCTGTGATTAGAGAGGAACTAGACAGTTGCATCCCTAGTTTTTCTTTTTTTTAGCTCAGCAGTGATCTGTCATCTATAAGTCCAGCTTGAAAAACATCTCATAGTATAATAACACGTGATTCACCTTGGGTGGGGTAATTGTGGAATTCAGAAATACAAAGGTAATTGTGTATTTATTTCTCACAATTTCAATTTCAATTTTTTTTTTTACTATTTCTTGTAATTATGATTGTATTTCTCACAGTTGATTATTATTATTATTATTTTTACATCAATGTAGCCCTGAAGTGGAGGCAGGCTTCCATATTAGTTGACATATAACATGTACATTTCGATGAATTAGTATTAGAATTTTGTTCAAAGTTAGGGAAAAAAATTAGAATTAAGATTAAGATTTTTTTTTTTTTTTTTTAAGGAATTAATACTTTTATTCAGCAAGGATGTTTGCTGAAAATTGATATAAAAAATTATGCTGATCATTTTTTCTTTTTTAAATGATGCTGAAAATTGATCAAAAGTGACAGTAAAGACATTTTTTTTTTAATGTTAAAGAAGATTTTAAATAAATGCTGCTCTTCTGAACTATATTCATCCTGAAAAAAATGCTTTGTCATCACAGCATTATTATAACAGGAATAAATTACATTTTAAAATATATTCAAATAGAAGAAATTGCAATAATATTTCACAATATTACTGTTTTTGCTTCATTTGTTTGATTAAAAAAAAAAAAAAAAAAGTCCTGTACAAATAGTACAAATAGAATAAATCCTTGTAGTCTCTCAATTAAAATGAGGCCATAAAAGCTACATGCATTATGATTAGCAAAATGCTAATTATTTAAATTTGTTTTGAAGTATAGTGTTTAATACCACAGCACTTTTTTTTAATGCCAACTAACTTCAGACAAGCAAAGATTTTTAGGTGATGTTTGCTGCATTTATATATTTATTGGTTTATTTATTCATTTATCTTATTAATTTATTATTTTCATTTGTATGTTGGTGTTGTTGGTTGGATGATTTATATTTTATGCAGCAGCATGAAGTTTGTGCATTTTTCCCCACACGTTTTCAGCAGAAGATGCTAAAATTACCCCTCCACCCGCCTCCACATACAGCACAACACTATAGCAATCTTCAGCCAATTTGAAATGTTTATTTTTCCTTCTCTAAACAAGTCAGAAAGAGTGCACCATGCCTCTTCTTAATAACACTTTCGCCCTCTGATTGTAACTGATATAACTATGTCAATCACACTCAACTGTGATTTCAATCACCAGGACTTGCAGGCCCAGGACCGAGCCCACCGTATCGGCCAGCAGAACGAAGTACGCGTACTGCGTCTGTGCACTGTTAACAGTGTGGAGGAAAAGATTCTTGCGGCGGCCAAGTATAAACTGAATGTTGATCAGAAGGTCATTCAGGCAGGCATGTTTGATCAGAAGTCCTCCAGCCATGAACGCAGAGCCTTCCTGCAGGCCATTCTGGAGCACGAGGAGCAGAATGAGGTGAGTCACTTCAACAGGCACAGATGGCAGTTGGAGTAACTGATAGACCGGCTAATTTTATCTAATGATGCACTGAGGTAAAAATTATTGGAAAAAAGGGCCAAGAACAAGATGCCAGATTCTTTTTCACTTATTAGCCAGTATGAAAGCATACATTATGCAAACGGATTGCTATCAAATTGAATATATGCATTCAAATTACACTTTGCCACATAAATTTGTCTTTGCAAAATGGATATAAATCCAATCTACTATTCCTGCAAATATATAAATATGCAAATACTGTATAACAGATGATGCCAGTGCCAGGCAGTTGAATGCTCTCGTCGCCCCACAAAGCAATTAGTGTTTGAGTTTCACGGTTTCTCCATCCATGTGTCTCATCCATGATTGAGGGCTCATGTGTGGATTGCGGGGCTCACAAACTTCTGCACACTGATGCCTGTTTGGGAGGAGTGAGGTTTATATACGTGGCTTGAACAATCAGATGCATTTCCACTTAGCTGAGTCTCATTTTCTATGAAGGGGCTTTTAGTGATCGGATTGCTATTAGCCTTAACGGCTTTTATATGCTTATAAAAGAATTGTAAACTAACAAACTAAAATAATGAAAGATGCATGTATTTTGAAATAATGTAGTAAAGCTTTACAGTGCTCCAGACAAAAAAATTCATTACGGAGCCATTGGCTACTATAGGGGGGAAAAACAGGCGCCAAATAATTTTTTTTAAGAGCCACACAACAATGAACTTAAAATTTTAAATCACTTACTTTTAGTCATCCTGCTGTGTTTATATATCTCCCCTTTACAGTTTCAGCTTTTTCATCTTGTGATTTTTCTGGGAAATGAATGTCACTATCTTCACTTAATACTATTATAGTTTTTGTTAATATTTTGAATCTGATTACATTTTTATATTTTCTGCTTTCATTTTTTAAGTTTTTGTTTTTAGTTTTATTTTTTGTTGTTATTAAACATGTCTGTTTAGTTTGTATAGATTTTTATTTTAGTATTAACATTTATTTCAAGCAATAAAAAATGTTTTTAATGGTTTTAGTTGACTATAATAACCCCGATGCTAGTAAAATCTTGAATAATATGTGTCAAATAATGTTCTTAGTCCTTCCTTCCTGAAGCTACAACAGTTTACTTTGAATCAAATGAAAATAAATATAAATATATTGAAAAAATATATAAATATATTAAATTTGGTTTGTGTAACCAAATAACAAACAGGGGCAATTGATATACATACTGCTTGACTTTGATTAATTTGAAATACAGTGGGACTCTTATTTTGAAATGTCTGTGCTTTACTTTTGCTGCTCATTCATTAAAAAATTATGTTGCTACAACCGTTTAAAACACAATATAATTTAAATAATATAAGGTAAACTTTGTGATAGTTGATCAGCATTAGTTCATAAGCAATCGGTTGACAAATGTGCGCTAATCATTGAATGCGAGCTGCTCTGAAGAACGCGCAACAGCGCCATCTTTTGACTTTAAAACATGCAGCGCTCACATTTATTTAATGAAATTAATAATAATCACATTAGGGAGTATCGCGATTTGTTTTTCCATCCACAAAATTTAAGATGCCTTAAAATGATCATTTATACTCTTGTTATACTGTTTAAGGCACTGGAGACTTTTAATGACCTTAAATTTATCTGATGAGAATGGAGTGGAATAATAAAAGTGATCAGCATGATTGATATTCAAAACGGTAAACGCGATGCATTGTGTGTGTATCTGCAGTCTGTAGAGCAGGTTTCCCCTTTTTAATGACGAATATAGACAAATTTATATGAAGAAATAGGCAGTTGTCTCCTTTACGCAGGAGCAGAATGGTGTGTTCAAATGCAGCTGTTTTGCACCGATGCAGGCGACGTGAGGCAACAACACAGTCGGCTTTCATCAGCTCTAGTTCTTTGGCGTCTGTTTGGTGTGTGAAATTTTTCCCTACCTGTTCATATTTCGCAGCTCTAACTCAGTGAAACATTCACATGCAGCATCTCATTTAATTACGTCAACACAGCAAATGATGTGATAGGCTACTGGTCATGGAACACGCAAATAACATGCAAATTTTACAGTCATAACGTGTAAATTTGTATGGTCGCCAATGGCGACCTCAGCAAAAATATCACTTGCAAATGCGACCGTTTTAGGCACAGTCTGGAGCCCTGCTTTACCAAATTAACAGACACTATTCAAAATGAGAAGCATTAAAGGGATAGTTCACGTTAAAATGAAAATTCTATCATCATTTGCTCACCCTGATGTCTTTTCCAAACCTGAAATAATTTCATTCCTATGTAAAAATCTCAGTTAAGAAATATATAAAAATGTTTTTATGTTCCTCCAAAGAAAGAAAGTAATACAGGTTTGGAAGGACATGAGGGTGAGTAAATGATGACAGAACTTTTATTTTTGGGTGAACTATCTCATGTTTCATTTTTGAACTTGAATAACAGACATTTTACCCCATAAATTGCGAATTGCAAGTCATTCTGTCCATTTGATGGTTTTTGTGATTCTGGTGAACTAACTGCCCCTGTTTCAACAGCGGCTTGGAAAAGTTTCAATATTGTTGTATGAAAGCATTAAGCATTGGTACACATTGTTATTGTAGATTAATTGATTTTCTTTCCCTGACTTGACTCATCATTCATGGCCTGTCTTATTAAAATGTCACTGCAATTTGTTCAACAAATTATAGTTTATCGTTGGCATAAATTGCTTTGGACCCATAAGAGAGTGCAATTCAGCTGAGAGTCTGTTTTTCTATTGATTTTGAGTGTGACAAAGGCTAAGGGAAAGGCATGCAATTTTGGGTGACTAACCGGAGTGCAGTTAAGTTGAGTTGAATTACTTACAGGAACAGTACGAAGCATTTCTTAGTGTTGATAGTGTCTATTCTGGAACAATTTTATGATTTGAAAAAGCAAAATAGTCTAAGGCACCCATGAAGGATGCTAATTTAAAAATATGTAATTTTGATGGCAGTATATGTCTCGGTACAATCCTAATATATGCCTCCACGTCTCTGGTACCTTCATACATATGCAAATCACCCATGCCATTTGCACTGATGCTCCTCCATGCCATGACAGATGTTTGCTTTTGCACCTGTCGCAAATGAAAGTCTGGATGGTCTCTTTCATCTTTGGGACTGAGAACTCAATGTCAATATTCCCAAAAACATCTGACATAGAACTGATGTATAGCTTTCTCCTTGCATAACAGAGATTCAAGATGTATTTCTTGACGCAGCGGCAGACTGTGTTAAGTGACAACAGTTTTCTGAAGTACTCCTGAGCCCATGTGGCTACATTTAACACACTAGCTTGACAGTTTCTCATGCAGTGCCATCTGAGGGCTCAAAGGTCACGCCCATTTAACAGAGGTTTCCAGCCTTGCCCTACACTGACTGAGATTTCTCTGGATTCCCTGAATCTTTCACAATATTATGTATGATAGATGGTGAAAGACCTCAATTCTTAGCAATCTTGCACTGGGAAATGTGATTTTTAAAGTGTTTGACAATTCTCTCATTAAATTTGGTCACTGAAAACATGGGAAATTTTTTTTTTGTACTTTTGTCAAAGTTTCAAGAGAACTAACAAATCTATTGCATTTTTCAAAATGTTTCAATTTTTCTGCAAATGGGGTTTTAAATGTGTCCTAATTGTGTTTGTTAGCATATATTGTATGTGTCATACCAGGAGGAAGATGAAGTTCCAGATGATGAAACTCTCAATCAAATGATTGCTCGTAATGAGGACGAATTTGAGCTTTTCATGGTAAGACTGAAATTCCACAAAATTTGTTACTTGCACAGGTAGTCCTTTGCATGGTGATTCACAGTAATTGTTGTCTCTTTGAAAAGTAAGCCATGTGTTTTTTTGAATTTTGCAACTATTTAGGACTAGAACAAGAAAACTTAGCAATTACCAATTAACTTTATGTAATCCATTAATGGCACTTCTAGCGCATGGACATGGACCGCCGTCGAGAAGATGCACGCAACCCTAAGCGTAAACCTCGGCTAATGGAAGAGGATGAGCTGCCATCATGGATCCTGAAGGATGATGCAGAGGTGGAGCGGCTGACCTGTGAGGAGGAAGAGGAAAAGATTTTTGGCCGGGGATCTCGTCACCGCAGAGATGTCGACTACAGCGACGCGTTGACGGAAAAGCAGTGGCTGAGGGTATGCTGCTTGTGTTACTTTCAGTTCATTATAGTCATACCCATGACAAACATGTAAAATGACACACGGCATAGACATAATCCCATCCACATGTTGAGAGCTCTTGTTGCCTTAGCAACAGGTCATCTTCCCCTTTTTCCAAAGGTCTCTT
The DNA here is from genome assembly GCF_019924925.1 of Ctenopharyngodon idella. Classification (NCBI taxonomy): domain Eukaryota; kingdom Metazoa; phylum Chordata; class Actinopteri; order Cypriniformes; family Xenocyprididae; genus Ctenopharyngodon; species Ctenopharyngodon idella. The sequence goes on along the minus strand of NC_067224.1, from coordinate 18,479,886 downwards.
TTTTATGCTGAATGAATTGGTTGCACAGAGATGACTCATTATGAATATTTGCCATTTTCAAATTGTCAAGTTACTTCACTTTTGGTTTAGTACTGATCAGTGTTATTTTAGTATCATTTTTATAATATTATAGTGTTTATTTATATAGTGAATTAGCTTTTTTTATATTTTCAATTTTAATTTTAATATTAAGTGTAGGTTTTAGTAATTTTTTAATTATTTTAATTATTTATTTATTTATTTATTTTTTAATATTTCTATTGAGTGCTGCAGGGATGATGTATTTTTGTAGACCAAAACCTGGAAAAAGGTTAGCTTTTTAGCACTTTAAGCACTGGTTCCATCGTCCTGAAGTTAATGGGTTTTTGAATGGGCTTTTGGTTAAATGCCTGAAATAAGCTTTTACTTGTCTTGAAAAAGGCAGTTGCTAACAAGTGGCTAAATGGGATTACAGACGTTTTTGGCAACATTTAACGTCATCAGCCAAACAGGTAAACTCATCTACTCACTAGTTCTCTTTCACAGCCTTGTGTTTCTAATAGCTCTCTTGCAAACTATTCTAACCTAAACTTTCAGGGAACTAATGAAGTTTAAATAAATTTTAAATAAAGATTGAAAGAGTTGTCAGAAGCTTAGTGATGGTGACGTCAAACTGAAGTCATGCGACAGTGGTGTAGTTAGTTTATAGCCTAGGTTTAGCTTTTGACTGCTGACAATTGTATTTAGGCTTCAAAATTCATAAAAGTTTTGTTTGTAAAGATTATCATGATGAACAAAACGTGTAAGCATCATAAGCTTTTGTTTGTCACAGAGCTTATTTTCTGCGTTAATCCAAAAGCCAAGTGAAAAATCCTATTTTTTGTGTCGAAGGAACCGGTGTGATACTAACTTCCTAGTGGGTCTACAAAAATACGTCATCACTGCAGCATTCTATTTAGCTGTAATTTATTTTTATTTCAGTTTTAGTTTTAGTAATTTTAGTAATTCAACTTAAACTTATTTATTTCAGTATTTTTTCCTCTAATATTTAGGCACCTTTTGCGTAGGCGCCTATTGTATCCATTAGTTTTCTTCTTATTATTATTCTGCCATTTCTTCCGCTCTGGGAGTCTATGGCAATTTAAAATGAAATTTGGCACACTGATAGAGGGCATTCTGAAATGTGTCCATAGCAAATTTGGAGTCTCTAACTCAATTCCTCTAGCGCCACCACCTGTCCAAAATTTCACTCATGTTTATGCTAATAACTTTTGAACCATAAGGGCTAGAAACAATTTTTTTTCTCTGATTCCTTGGCTCAAGACGATTCGATTGCACCCTATGACGTCATAGGGCGTTTTCCAACCATTTTGAATTATCCGAAAAACCTACTTTTTCGAACTCCTCCTAGGCTGTTAATCCGATTCTCACAAAAATTGAATCATATCATCTTCAGACCATGCCGACAAAAAGTTATGGAATTCAAGTCGATTTCTCGAACTGTTTTCGAAAAACACACAAAACAATTTTACACAACGCTTGCGAAAATAGAAGGCTGCATCTCCGCAATGCTTTATCGTATTCAGACCAAACTTGGTATGTCTCATCACAAGCATGACCTGAGGCAACATGCAACGTTTCGGCGCAGTGCCAGCTACTGGTCCGGAGATACGAAAAATGGCTATTTTTGCTTATAACTTCTGATGGATCTGTCCAAATAGTCATAAATTTGGTATCGTTAGATTCGGGACATCATGCCGAGTTGAATGATATCCAATTTTCCCATATCGTACATTTTGAAGTTTGTGCTAAAATGCTGTATTTTATGAATGTATTAGCGTACCGTTACGAAACTCAGTATGGGTCGTCAGCATGATGCCCTGAAGGACCCTGAGAAGTTTCGGACCAGTGCCACCTAGTGGAGAAAAAAAATATTTACATGCTTATAATTTTGGATGTGGTTGACTTATTTTCACAGGATTCGTCTACTTAGACTCCTGAATAGATCCATGCCAATTCCAACGATACCAAGCATGCTAGGTTTTGCCTTATGGTTTGCGCGACGTGGTGATTTAGCGCTTAAAAAACATTTTCGCATATCTTCGAAACCGTTAGTCCAATCGAGACAAAACCAGCGTAGGAAACATGGAACCTTAGTTGATTAACTAAATGTCAAAGCCCAAGTGTCAATTTTGAAGTGGCAAAAAAATCAAAACAAAGTCGTCCATGGGTCATTTTTTAATGATCTTATACATATAAATGTCTATAACTCCAAAACTAAATGAGATATTTTCACCAAATTTGACACACATGTATAGGTTCACTCTGAGGACACATAAAAAAAGCAGTGGGATTGTGCCTCTTGGTGGCGCTATAATTGAACAAAACACGAAATTGCCATTAACTACAATACAGTATTATGATATAAAATGCTATATTATATAGAGATCGACCGATATATCGATTTAACGATATTTTCCCCAATATTTAAGCATTTTACCATAATCGGATATTGGTTTTGTAATATCGGATTTACCGATAAATGCCACCATCTTTTGGGTGTTTTGAGAATTGCGCTCAGGATCGCCATTACAGCGCATCTGAGGGGAGACGAGACAACGGCGTGCACAGGTAAAGTATACTTACCTGCTTTGCTGTAATTAGTAAACTTTATTTAACATAACAGCCATTAATGCACAAATTAGATGTGTTAAATAAATGCCTGAAATGTAGCTAGCTTATGCAGCTTGTCTCTAAGAAATAGAGACAAGCTCACGGAGTCACGTAAGATAATCCATCAAGTCCTGTCACAATAAAGATGTAACTTTGCATGAATTAAATAATACAGCCATGAATGAGCACATGTTGGAAATAATAGTGCTGAATTTGATTCTCTCTCTGTTGTGTATGCTCATCATTAGTCTCGTGAAGTCGTCTGCATTTTGCTGTTCACTCAGCGGGTTGATGCTCAGGAAATGCTCCAGCACGGCCACCGCATGTAACTTTTAACAAAATTTACTTGTTTAAAACACCGTAATTTATATAAACATTTACTATATAACCGTTAATTAGCTAATAAACATCCAAGTAAACACAACTCTATGGAAATTAATTATTTATTATCTCCACGAGCGATCACAGTTTGAGTATTGTTCTGTGTAAATGCATAGATAAACAGCGCTTTGTCAGCAGATATTTCATAATCTAGAACGACAAAAACATTATTAATAATTCTGATATAACATACCAGTTGAGAAATGCAATAAAATACGATGTTTTGTTTGTTATATTCCAATATTCCAGAGAATATTATTCAGTTATTTAACATTATCCAGTGAATTATTCTTCACTTTTTAGCCTATTAAACAGCTTATAAATCTACTAAAACTGTAGTTTAAAATGAAGTATTACATTTCTGCAAAGTTGATATGACTCCTGTCTTTAATTTATTCTCCTTTTGAAAACATTAGACATTCTACAATTATTTTGCTTACTGTTAACATTAGTGTTGTTGTTTTTATAAAAAAAAATATTTTTGTAATATGAAGATTAAAATTAACATGAAAGTACTAATTTTCAACACTTTTTAAAACACTTTTTACTAATTTTCAAAACTGGTAGTGCACTTTTTTAGTTTTTGCACTTTCAGACCCCCCTCTATTTATTGGTGTATAAATAAGATTTGTTTTGTTTTCTATGCAAGGAGGGAGTAATTGTTATAAATAAAATGGTTTGTTCAGTTCAGTGGTGTTGTAATCGTGTCAAAAACAGAAGTATAACAGTAAATAAATATCGGTTCTGCATATCAGTGATCGGGCACATAAACACACAAATTATCAGTATCGGTTCTAAAAAATCAATAACGGTCGATCACTAATATTATATGAATGCGTTGATGTATGGTCTGAAGGTACACAATAGGTTTTGAGACAGCGCCTCCTTGTGGTCAAATGTTATAATGAAATTTTAAAAAATGCTAATAGATTTATATAAATGTGGCATATTTTAATGAGGGTGATCCTAACTGATTCCGTGGGTCATGCTGAGAACATTGATGCCAATTTTGCCATAGTCAGCCAAACTTCCTGTCCGTCATTTTGATTTTCTTTAAAAACATACTTTTTCTAACTACTCCTAGACCGTTGGTCCAATTTTCACCAAAATCGAATCGTATCATCTTCAGACTATGCCGGTAAAAACTTATGGATTTCGCGCCACCTATTGGTTGAAAGTGATGAACCAGTAAATCTTTATTATTGACTGTATTTGTATATTTTCAGCTCTTTTGCCTAAAATGACCTTAACAGGTCTTTAATTGCTCACTGTTGCAGTTGGTCTGATGCTCCCAGCCATGTTGGCTGGCTTGTTGTGCCTTCTTTGTGCTTGGCCCCATAATTGCTGCTTGCAGCTATATTTATATTTTATTTTAGACAATAGGTGCATCCCAATTCACGTACTTACACACAATTCTATGACGTTTTTAAGTACAAATAGTGCAAGTAGTGCGTTCACACAGAAAATTCCAAAAAGAAAAAGTGCACTTTAAATACCTGGATGATGCACTAAATTAACGGAAAAAACAAAGTGTGGAATGTTGGACTCTTCATGCACCCAACTGTCACAGCTTTAATTACGTAGTGGAGGGGAGGGGGTATCGGGCTCCCTTGTTAAATGACAAAATAACCTTATACAATTCACACACTACATGGATGAGTACATAGTGAATAAGTACATAGTGTATAAGTGCATAGTGTATAGTGCGTCATTTGGGACGCAACTAATGATCATACAATTATACAGTTAGTGGTATCTATCTAAAGTGAGTGTCATAAGAAGGTCTTTGAAACATTTACACTGGCATTTCCAAAATGCACAGAAAGTTCTGTAGATATTTGCAGAATTGAAACAGCCATCATTTATAAAATTCTACAAATCCCCTGTGTTTTTATTTATTAAATATTTTGGCTAATTTGATAACACTGTCAGCTACCAGTAAGAGTGTAGTAATCTTCTGCTGGGCCTAGATATATGCCAAAGGTTTGGGGAGGTAGACTAAAAAAAAGTTATAGCAATGATCAGTTTGAAGTGGGGTCACTGGCTTCATTGTATGTTTTGATCATTTGAATACGAGCAACATTTCAGTATACAAGTCCATGAGAATCAGAATGGAGCCAATATATGTTGAATGAGGTTACAGCGAGGAGAGATTGTAAAGGCAGTAAACAGGTTTGAGAAAAAGAGAGTATCAAAATCAAAACTCAAAAAAGAAAAACATCAAAATTTCACTTGAATATAGTTTTAAAAAATGAACAAGTACATAATAAAAACATCTCACTATTTCTAATGATTGCACATCACATAACAGCATTACACAAGTTTCCTCTGATCTGATTTTTAATGATATGCAGTGGTATCTGGTTACATTCTGTAAATAAAATATTAAGTGGGTTGGAAAACATATGAAACATAGCAAACAGTGCCTATTACTTTCCAGCTCTGCTCATCTTTCTTCCACAATATATCTCAAACACAATATGACAACACAACAGCCAAGACAAATACAGCCCTCATCTCTGTGTAACAGTTCAGCTCGATCAATAAACCCAATTGCATTACACTGAATCTCCCAAACCCACATAGCTTATTTTCTTATTCTCCATCCTGGCACAAATTGACTGTCCTTCTCTCTAACAAGCTTTTTCCATTTCCTCTGTCATTTCTTTTACAAAAACCGGACTCTGTACAGTCCTCCTAAACTATTTCAAAGCAGTCCAGTGGATTGTGCCGGTCGATAATGAGTGCCAAAACTGTTTCCATAGGGCATCGCGGTTGTTCTTTGGTGAGGGGTCGTCTGCTGCAGGGTTTGGCTGGAAGGTAACAAGAGTAAAACTGTTTTTGAGCACAGAGGCTGAAGGTGTAAAGCAGCAAGGGAGGTAATTATATGTGAAGCCAGTTCCTGATAAACAGAGAGCCACTGAGGAGTGAAAGTATACTGAAAGAGGAAGGAAGTTTGACACACAGCAATCAGATTTTTCAGAGAAACAACATGGGGTCTGTGAGTTTTTATGAGGTGGAAAAAGACCACTTTGATTAAAACTATCTGAACCACCTTTTATTGTGGCTTGATGGGCAATTTTAAAGTAATCTTATTTAGCGGCTCACTGTTTTCATCTTTTTTTAGTGTTTTACTAAAGCGCACAATGAAAGTGTGAGGAAATGTTTACTGTGTGATAGTCTCCACACACAAAAAAGGATTCCTTTGTAACCTACGCTTGAAGTCATTCTCCAAGATTGCTTTTACACAGAAAATTATGACAGAGCATCTCCCCATCGACACAGCTCAATGGCTCAACAAATTGATTTTGACGCTTGACTGCACAGAGTTTAGCAAACAGTCAACTGTGTTGGGGAAATGAAGTATGTTGTGGGGTGTGAGAGAGTATGTGTCAGTCTAGGGGATATAAATACTGCCTTCAACTTAAAATCTGTTCTTGTATTTTGCAATCGAACTTTCAAACTGGGTGTTTGCATGTACTTTGTGTGTTGGGATGCCCAGAGAGAGGTCAGTCACCCATGGTGCTTCTGCCGCTAAAGAGGGGTCATTCACACTGACAGACGAGTCATTCGTTTTCACTGTGAATTGGCCACTTGAGGCGACATTAAGATGAGGTGGGTGTTTCCAGTGAATAAACAAAGTCCGGAAAAGATAACTTTATGCTAATAAGCACTGTGACAACTACAATTGGGAATAAACAAATTGGATCTCATGTAATCAGTCTCCTGTGAAATGGTGTAGTCAAGTGTGGGCAAGTCAAAGGAGAAGTACATGTTACTTTGAGCGACTCTTTTCTATGTTTCGTTTTTGCCCATGTACTGAGATGTAATTAATAGTAATGCATAAAAAAAAAACATACAAGAAACTATTTGATATGATGCGATACGCACTGCTTAGCTTTATATACAGTATAAAAACATTTCCATCCAAAAGGTTTATTTTTAGCAGCAAGAACTGGAACTGCACTGGCATCGGTAGTTCAGTTCAAAGTGGTCATGAAAAGTGAGATAGATGAGCAGCAACAATCCATTTAATAATCCATTTAATAATAAAAAAAAAAGAAAAAAAAAAGAAAAAAAAGGGCAGTAAATATCCACATAGTGGCAGTAAATAGTGACCAGCATCAGGCTTTGAAAAAAAAAAAAAAAAAGAGAGAAAAAAAGGAATCACAAAATGGTCCAATGCGACACGTGTTGTATATTCCAAGTTTTCTGGGGGTATACAATATGGTTTGGTGAAAAACAAACTGAAATTTAATGTATTATTTAACGAAAATCCTGACTTTGGCTGTTGGTCTTCTGTGCTACTTGCTCGTTTGTGAGACTCTGTTAGCACTGTAGTTCGCTCTGACTCGTCCAGAAAAAATAAAATTAGAAAAAAGAAAAAATTAGCTGTGCACACCTCATTATCGGCAGTATTTATGCATGCCATTCTCTCCTTAATTGTCGGGTATTGTTTGTGTCTACTCTTTGGTTGTTGATGCTTATCTCTCTGTTTGGATCATATTGTGGATTTATTAAAGCCTGTTTGGATTTATCTTCATCTTCATCGTTGTGCATGTTTGATACAACCTTAGAACTGTGACAGAATACCCGACCTGCAAATGTGACAAGTGGCGAAACTTTTGTTTTTCCTGTTTTGTGAGTGCATGTGGGGTTTTTTTTTGTTGTTTTTTTTGGACTTTTTGATTTTTTTTTTTTTTGTTTTTTTTTCATCTCAATGGACATTCCCGCTGTCTGCCTGCTTTGCCTTAAACAAGAAGGATGCTCCCTCGAGGAACATTTGGAAGAGTTTTTTGACCTCGCTTATCAGTCACCCTTCCCAGATAAGTGTCTGTGCGCGTTTTGCACGCCAGCCTCAACACAGCCACCAAAGTATTCGGATCAGTATTCACCGTAGGCCTGGGTGAAGATGACGCCAGTCCCACTCCCAACTCAGTGCCCAACTCCCTCTCCCACCACCTTTTCAAACTGCCATTAAGAATTTATTGTTTTTCATTGGTTTCTGTGCTGTTGTCTATTCTTCTCCTCAGTCCTCAGCCACTCCTGCAACCCAGTCATGGGGTTACACCTTGGGCCTGCTGGGAGCCACCTTCTCCTGAGCGTGAAGAGAGCCCGTGGCTCTGCCTCAAGCCTCTCAATGCTCCGCTCCATCTCGTCCCGTCACCCTGGCTCCTGCGCCTGCACTCCTTCCTCCCTCTGTTGGGCATTCTGCCTCGCTGGGCTCCCTCAGACCGTTGGCTCCACCTGGAGTGGACACCGCCACGCCTTTGCTGCGGACTTGCGAGCCGTTCGCTGTTCTCCGGCCCTCATCCCCTTTGGCTTTGGCTAGCTCCACCCTCCCTCAGGCGCCGCCTCTGCCCTTGGTAACTCCAGCTCCACCTGTGCCCTCCGGATCCCCGTTTCCATCTCCGGAGGTCGTTGTTGTGGGTCTGTCGCTGCAGTTTAGCGTTTTTTCCAGATCTCCACACTGAGGTGTCGAGATCATGGAAGAAACCAGCCTCCTATCGTGTGCATAGTGCTCAGACCACGCACTATGCATCGATAGTGGGCCTTAAAGAGCACGGTTATGGGGCGATGCCTAAAGTGGAAGAGACACTTGCGAGTTATCTCTCTCCACAGTCAGCATCGTCCCTAAAGGCCCCGACACTGGCCACTAAGCCAGTCAGAGTCACCTCGACTTTGGTGGGCAAAGCTTATCAGGCGTCTGGTCAGGCTGCAGCATGTCTCCACACTATGGGCGTGCTGCAAGCCTACCAGGCGGATTTATTAGGAGATGTTGAAGAGGGTGGGGGAATTAGCCCAGACGTGGTCGATGAGCTACGTCGGGCTGCTGATTTATCTCTCCGGGCCACCAAGGAGACGGCCAGATCTGTTGGTCGTGCTATGGCAGCCCTGGTGGCCACGGAGAGGCACTTGTGGTTGAATTTGAGTGCAATAAAAGACAAAGATAAGAACTTCCTCATGGACGCCCCGCTTGCGCCCCCTGGCCTCTTTGGCGACGCAGTAAACACTGTCGTCGAGAGGTTCCAGGAAGCCAATAAGCAGGTGGCGGCGTTCCAGAAGCTCCTCCCCCGTCGCTTTCACATCCCTTGGGCTGCTGAGAGGGAGCAGCCCCAAACATCTAAATCCAGCTCTTTGCAACACCATGCCACTCAGAAACAGAGCATCGCCACCCAAACTCCCCTCGAAGAGAAATGGTTAACACCTCATTATACAGTGCCCAGTTCTCTTCGGTGCCCTCAGGGGGCCGTTCTGCCAACCCTGCCACCTCGTGTGCTTCAGGGCACAGCGGTCTCCAGCGAGCAAACATCCCAGTGTCCACCCGGAAACTACCTCTGAAGAGGGTCTCAGAACATTCGGTTCGGTTGTTCCCTGCTGGTTCGCCGCTTCAGGGCACGAATTGGTTGTTCAAAACACACCAGAAGCCAGTCTCGAGAGACTGGTTCCCTTAGTAGAATATCTGACAGCGTGGAAGCTATTGCCAAATATTTCTCAATGGGTCCTGCGTACAGTCGAAAAGGGTTATGCCATTCAGTTCGGGTCTCGCCCGCCCAGGTTTATGGGGGTCCTAGCCACAGTGGTGGGCCCCGAGCAGGCTCTGGTCATGGAGCAAGAAGTAAAAACTCTGCTGGGGAAGGGAGCCATAGAACATGTACTCCCTCCCGACAGAGAAACCGGGTTTTACAGCCGTTACTTTATTGTTCCAAAGAAGGATGGGGGGTTGCGTCCCATTTTGGACTTACGTCAGCTGAACCAGTCTGTTATGAAGCTCAAGTTCAAAATGTTAACTTTGAGACAGATCGTGTCACAGATCAGGTCCGAAGACTGGTTTGTCATGATAGATCTCAAGGATGCATACTTCCATATTTCCATCCTTCCACAACACGGGAAGTTCCTGAGGTTTGCTTTCGGGGGCGAAGCATATCAATATCGGGTTCTTCCGTTCAGCCTAGCATTATCACCCCGCACTTTCACCAAATGCATGGATGCAGCGCTGGCTCCGCTGCGTTTACAGGTCATTCGCATTCTGAACTACATCGACGATTGGTTGCGTGATTTAATTTGATTGTAGTATGTGACCTTTCACTGCAGCATTTTCCCTGTTAGAAATACATGCTCGGTTTTAATGTTATATTAAGGTGAGGCAGAATTAAATGAATGGCAAAACTAAGCATTTTGTTTGCATATGCCCTCTGTCACCTCCTACCTTCCACTTACACAGTCCATGACTTTGAAAACATTGATGCTGCTCCCCCAGTATCACATGACATCAAGAGTACGCATCCTTTCACAGGTGCTGCTGAGCTCTTTCCCTCAGATTATTTTGGTACCCACAGGTGTGACCTCACTATGACAACGGTGGAGGTGATTGAGGAGAGGTTACCCATTATTGGCTCAGCATTACTAAAACACAGCCAGAGGTGTCCCTGCAGATAGCTGTTATTTGAACCTAGGATCTCAGCCTTGGGATGCATCATTTGAGTGCTCCGGACACAGCATTAAAAAGGATGATGTGTACCCCCTTCTCTGACCTGATGCATAATGCACAAAATTGATGTGGTGCCGAAAAGCATGCATAATATTTTTCTCTTTGACTACATAAAACTGAATGCATAAATGTGCACTACCGATCAAAAGTGTGGGGTTTGTAAGATTTTTTTTAAAGTGCCTTAAACTGTGCTATTTTAAAAGTTCCTAATTTTCTTTTGAGGTCTCCTACAACAGGTTTACATGCATCGAATGTCAAAAAACACTTTGATTTTCTCATATTACACATTGCACATCACCACATTTTTCAAAGATTCTCATACAACATTTCCGTAGATTCAGTCTCTCTAAACCCCTCCTTTCCAAGAGCCTACTCTGCTCTGATTGGTCAGACAGCCCTGTCTGTTGTGACTGGTCTACCAATTAGAGCATGTCGGAAATGAAACACCCATTACCATAACTATACTTAAGCTCAGGAGGCTTTCTAAATCCTCAGCGATTGTACACACTGTAAAAGACAGTAACAATGTTACTATATGAATTCGAGCGCGAGTCCAATGATGACAAATTGGAAGAGCTAGTTATTCGACCCTGAACCTCCCATCGCAAGGACGACTTGATCAGGGTTTCTCAGTGAAACACTACTTAGTTTGTCGTACATTATGAGATGTTGCAACTGTAATTCTTCACCGTCAGCATTAACAAGTGTACAGTATGTCCATCAACAAACCGATGTGTATATTTCTGATTTATTGCTGTGCACATGTGAGAACTGCATCAATAACTGTATCAATAACAGTGCATACATTAGCCGAGCAGTAATGTGAATGACTGATGTAACATTAAAGTTTGTAAAACAAAACCTACTCCACCCTTATCATTACTCAAAGTAGTAAGAACAGCAGACAATCTGCACTAAAGGACACAATTTTAGGTAATAGTGGCCCACAGCTGATTAGCAGAAGTATTTCAGTATGACAGTAATAACGTTAATTAGCTGGTTAGCCAGAGACCTACACAATATAAACTATGTATTTTGAACACCCGGTAGAAAATATATACTTCAATACTTAATCATACTTACTGGTTGTGATTTTGAAGAGTAGGGTGGTCTAAATAAAGTGGGTACTGTTCCATCTTTAATGGATAAGCGTTTTGTAAATCCCATGTATATCTAGACAGAGATTTGAGAAGCATTTGTCAAAAGGTTATACTGCTGTGGTAATTTTAACCACTGACTCTTCAAATCCCCATCCTTTGGAAGTATTTACTTTTTTCTATTTGCTTTTGCTGAGTGAAAACAGCATCTTCTCAACATGTACACAACAAAAACCAGCTACAGTGTTTGAGGTGAGGGCGGGTCAAAGTAGATGATGTTCATGGACAGCCAATGAAGACCATAGGTGGGTAGTATGCAAATTTGTTACATTGTTACTTATGTAATTACGGAAGTAAGACTGGAATTATTGATGACTCGTTTCAGTTCAGAATCGATTCTTTTATCGAGACAACAATTTTATTTATCGTGCGCTTTTATCTTTGCAGACCTTTTACATTCACAAACAGCTATATTATACACTAGATGAAAGGTAATATCTGAAAAAGCATAATGGGGCACTTTAATGTTATTGAATTAAAAATGCCGTAAAATCAGTAATGTTGTAATATTGTCCTGTGATGGCAAAGCTGAAGACTGGAGTAACAACTGCTGAAAATTGAGTGGTGCACCAATTTAAATTGTATTGAAAAATTCCATCAAATTGAATTGAATAATCCTTACATATTATTCATATTATGAATTAACAATTTTACATAAGTAAAGTAAAAAAAGAGCTTAATAAAAGATATTTGTATAAAACTTAAAGGAACTAGGGAATGGAACAAGGGGTAATGCAATCGGATGGAACAGTTATGCAATTGAAATTTGTAAATCTTAAAAATTAGCTTAAATATCTTTTTGAGAAATCATTCTAATATGCTGATTTGATGATCAAGAATGTCTTATCAGTGCTGAAAACAGTTTGTAATATTTTTTTTGAAACCATGATTTTTTTTTTTCATGATTCTTCATGAATAGAATGTGCAAAGAGCAACATTTATTTAAAAAAATAAATATTTTGTAACATTTTTATTGTCTTTACTGTCACTTTTGATTAGTTTAATGCATCCTTGCTGAATAAAAGTATCAGGTTTTTTTTTTTCTTTTTAAAAAAAACAAAATCTTACAGACCCCAAACTTTTGAATGGTAGAGTACATTGGATCATATTTCAAATGAATGGTAAACTTAATATAGCTATTTGTAAGTAAATGAAGGCATAGTCTCTTTAAAACAGGACATTTACATTTGAATTTGCTTGCTATGCTGAGTACAAATTCTTTTAGTCATTGATTTCATATGAGAAGTCATCCAAAACAAGCTCTGTTAGGTAGATATAGGCCTGGATCCTCTTTCATAACATCTTAGTTGAGAGTCAAAATCATAATTGCACCACTGAAAGTCTTGCAGTTGTTTTCATATGCGAGTTTTGGTTTCAAAAGCGGACACTCTTTTAGATCTGTTTATTTGCTCATTGTTCACTTCTGGCTCTGTGCATTTGCATTATTCTCAAATGAGGGCTCTGGCTCAGCTGCATAACAGGTGTGTTGAATTACTTTGTGGATCAAGCCTTCTGTATTATGATAACCGACCTTGGAGTTTCACAGCAAATGTTACAGAAGAGCAAAAAACAAAGACAGATATGTTTCCGGCTTTTCAAAGAGTGGATTCATCTCTGGAAGTCGGTGGATTTCTTTGCTTCACCAAGGTCTCGCTTTGGTGGTGGAATTAAAAATGTTTTGGGCATATTTGGAGATTTGAAGTGCTTCTGTGCAGACCTAACCCAGCAGAATCACTTGTATGCTGCTTTACAACAGTTGCAGGGCCAAACGTTGGGCCAAACGCAACAGCACTAATGCAGTGGACCATACAGTATGTTCACTGAAGGCAAATGACTAATTTTCTGTAAATATTCATGCCAAATGTGTGTTCAGAGGAAACTGAAAGATGAGAGAATCCCTCTATATCCATCTGTGTAACAAAAGGAAGGGAAGGATGGAGAGAAGATGCCAGACAGATGGACTTAATTAAGAGCAGCTCTGCACAAATGCTGAGCTCAATCATGTCAGATTGTGAGACTGATGAAAGTCCAAATGGCTCCATAATCAGAGCCCATAGTGTGTGTATGTGTATATATATATATATATATATATATATATATATGTGTAGTATATAGTAATAGATGTAGTTTGTGGTAATGAACATGGCTTTCATGGCTGCCTATAGGGAGTTGGGAAGAAGTCCTCAAAGCAAATATTCACTGTCACGCATAATAGCCTAATCAGTGAAATTTGCATTTGCAGAATCACTCCGATGGTATTTTTCTGTTTGGCATGTATATGATTCAGCATGTTATTTAAAAGATTTAGATGAAAGGGTTCAGTCCCAAATGCTGAACATACCTGGCCAAATTTCCTTTGGAAGTGCAAATTGCAAGTAGACAGTGAATATAATCTAGCAATCAACAATTATGTCTTTTCATATCATAATTGTGTCTTTTCATATCATAATTTCCCACTTCGTTAACTACTCAATGTGATCTTAACTGTTGAACTTTTGCAGGCTATAGAGGATGGCAACCTGGAGGAAATCGAGGAGGAAATACGGCTGAAGAGGCGCAAGCGTAGGAGACATGTGGACAAAGAAATGAGGCGTGAGGACGGAGACAAGGCCAAGAAAAGGAGAGGACGCCCTCCAGCAGAGAAGCTCTCCCCAAACCCACCCAAACTCACAAAACAGATGAATGCTATTGTCGATACTGTCATCAATTACAGAGACGCGTAAGTGCTGTTAAACTTCCAAGAATGGCTCATTGTGCCAGCCCATTTCTCACCTCGCTGTATTGTTGGAGGTGACTCTTTGAATTGGCCTTAATCACAGTTTGATTGTATGTTCATTTGTATTAAAGATGACTTGGACTATTTGGAATGTCATTTTTTCAACGTTGAACTCTCAGTGGTTTTGTACTGTTCTCAACATCTCAGCTTTTCCAGGAATTTGTAGTGTAGAGATAGACACATAGTGTGTTGACAGGCATTGTTACTGTGTCCAGGACTATACATGTGGAATGACTCTTGACTGGGGTAACAACCAGAAATAATTTAAGGTTTAGGGCTGTCATGAAGGAGGAGAGACTTTGTAAAAACTAATGGAAGCAGGCAAAAAAAATCCTGCATGGTGTCCTTTCAGTTGATTTATTTGAGCATAACTGTTATAATTATTGAAAATTAAGGTATTCCAATTTTCAAGAATGTCCATAACTGATTGTCATTTCAAATTAACAGTCGATTAACTGTTAATGTTAAAGGGTTAGTTAACCAAAAAATTAAAATTTTGTCATTAATTACTCACCCTCATGTCGTTCCACACCCATAAGACCTTCGTTCATCTTCGGAACACAAATTAAGATATTTTTGATGAAATCCGAGAGGTATATGACCCCTCCATAGACAGCCATTTAACCACCACTTTCAAGATCCAGAAAGGTACTAAAGACATCGCTAGAAAAAAATTGACGTGACTGCAGTGGTTCAACCTTAATGTTCTGGAGCGACGAGAATACTTTTTGTGCAAAAAACCAAAACAAAAATAACGACTTTATTCAACAATATCTTCTCTTTGGTGTCATTCTCGTACACTGTTTATGTTCAGCGCCACCGTTCTGACATAGAACCTGAAAGCGTAAACAGCATTTTGCAAATGTTAAAAATATTTTACGCAGTATCCATTTTTTTTCTCGTAATCTTTTGTCTAACGTTACATTATATGATCATGCTCTTATTCATGCAAATGCATTTGAACCATTCAAGCGCGACAAGATACAAAAGAGAACTCGGTGCAGTACTGTCTCTGTCACAGTTGGGTGAAATAAAGTTGAGTGCCGGATCTAATCGCAAGCAGTTAACAGGTTTATTTACAGTGAACTCAAGAACTAAGAACATTAACAGAACAACCAATGTAAACACAACGAAAACTGACAACGAACAGAAGGAAACACAGCTTAAATACACTTAACAAACCAATGAACTAAATGATCATCAGGTGCAAACGATAATCGAATAATGAGTAACCTTGGAAACTAACTAGAAGCGCTGTCTGCGAATCTCCTGTATGTTTGACATAGAACAGAAAGCCGCTTCAGACAGCGTGCCTGTACCACATTGAATTCTCTTTCACGCTTGAACGGAAAAAAACACACAAAATAAATTATGCAGAAATGCCTGTTTTGTCGAGTTCCTCGTGATTAGTTAAGTAAAGTCTTAAATGAGCGTAGAGAAATGTGAGAAAATGGGATGTGTGTCAGATCCGTTTCATGTGCCACAGGTCTTAAAGTGACAGCAGCCTTATAAACCTGCTGCTGTCTGTTATTAATGTTATTCAAAAAAAAAAAAAAAAACCCTTGTTGCTTTTGACTGAATAACTTTTGTAGCTTTAATAAGGATTAATCTATATTTAATTTATAATTTATGCAGTGAAGACTGTGAAGTGTTTGATAACTTTATTCAATTTCTGTATATTCCTCTGATAGCAAGGCTGAATTTTCAGCATCATTACTTCAATGTTCAATGTCACATGATCAGAAATCATTCTAATATGCTGATTTGGTGCTCTAGAAACATTTCTTATTATTACTAAATGTTGAAAACAGTTGGGCTGCTGTCACTTTTGATCAATTTAATGTGCCCTTAATGTGCACTTTTCATAAGATTTTTAAGTATCTATCATAAGTATCTATCTGTCATAAAATAGATACTTAACATTTCAGTCATATTATAATACGCAGTGTGTAAAACAGCGAACAGTACGTAACATTAATCTGGTCATGATTATGTCAGAATCTCCCAGTTCGCAAAGGCATCATGCATCAGACTCGGTCAGTGAGACTGAAGGATGACCAGATGTTCTTGTTGTCATGTTGTACTTTTAACACACAATGTTTCCAGCGACGGTAAACATTGTTTGGAACATGGAATGCTCCCTCGCCTGAATATGTTGAGTCCACTTCATTTTTACAAGCCAAGGGTGCATGCATCATTTCTGGCATGCATGGGCGCTCACCTGTGTCAGGGATGTGACACGAGTTGCAGCTCTAGCTAGTTCTCCCTCTCTGCTCAGATGATTAGCCCAACACATTTGCAGTGAAATTGATTAATTGGCAATTAATAAGCTTAATTTGATTAAATTATTTTGTTGATTAATCAGTGTTCATATTTGTAGTCTGAATGTCGCACTCATTATTCAGTGGATGTTGGGTAATGGTATATTGACTATCATTCCCCTTTGAGAATTTCAAACCAGCTTCAGAGTGATGGTTTGATTTCGGTTGAGCAGAGGACTTGGGCTTGATGTGTCACCCAATTAAGCTGCAATTCCACAGATTGAAGGGTAGCACTGATCATATGCTGGGTTTCTCTCTTGGTGGTCCCCATGACAACCTCCTAGTTAACAGCACATATCAGTTGTGGAATAATAATTTAGCTGTCTGGACATGGCAGTAATTTTACATGATAGACAAATCGCTCTAATCTAGCCCATATTTAAACCTAGACATCTAGAAATGTCACTTTGGTAGTACTTAAGCATCTTAGAAACAGACGTCCTTGGCAATTATTTCAAATATATGACTCTGTGGAACTTGATGAGTCACGTAATGTGAAAAAAAAAAAAAAAAAAAAAAAAAAATGAACACAGCTGCTTTTGTTCTGACACTGTCTTATTGCTATTTTTACAGCAACACAACTTGGAATATAATATACGATGCCACATTGTGCAGCTTTTGGTTGTAATTTTCAGTCGATGCGCCACAAGAGAAGCGATGTAAGTCTTTACTGCTTTACTAGCGATACGAGGAGAAAAGAATGGGAAGTGTGAAGAATGTGGATGAATAAAACTTCCTAATTGCGTCTTTGTTCTCTTCACTTTAGCCCTGGTGCCTTTGATACTTTTCATCTGTATGTTTTGGTGCAGTGGTAATCTAGTAAAGCATACATGTCTTAATATCTGTGGGGTTCCTTTTAAAACACAATCAGCCTTTTTAATTTGAGCCAGAGCGCAAAATTAGTGAGGATGAAAGCATTGAAGCTGTGCAGTGTGATCGCAGATATCGCGTGCATCATGGCACACACAAGCTTTGAGGCAGTCTGTCTCAGTCGAGATGTGTTATAGGCTGCCCACGACAGGCACGGCATTTGGTTAAAGTGTACACTTATATCCATCTGCAAATGTAAGCTCTTTCAGTAACTGTGGTCTAATAAAAGCCTCAAAGGCACCAGGGCTAAAGTGAAGAGAACAAAGACGCGGATCTTTAGGAAGTTTTATTCGTCCACATTCTTCACACTTCCCATTCTTTTCTCCTCTTATCGCTAGTAAAGCAGTAAAAACTTACATCGTTTCTCTTGTGGCTCATCGACTGAAAATTACAACCAAAAGCTGCACAATGTGGCATCGTATATTATTGTTGTTGTTGTTGAGTTGTGTTGCGGTAAAAAAAGCAATAGGACAGTGTCAGAAGCTCAGTGAGTGCAACCATTTGACTTCATCGACATACAGTAGAACGCACTGTGCACCTAAACAAAATGGCGAAGCCCATTGTCCAAATCGGACCAAATATGTTATGGATTTTTTAAATAACATAAATCTTTCATGGGTTTTCTACTACATATTTCAGTAAGAGACATCATTTATGTTATATTAAGCCATACAAGTCTTAACACCAGGGGTTTCCTTTAAATGACAAGAAACCCAGTCTCAGTGCCACACGTTCGTGCCACACTTTCATGACACTCCCAAACAACAGAGCATAAAATGCTTTCAGCTAGGATTTTGAAATGTCTTGAAAATTTC
Source organism: Ctenopharyngodon idella (assembly GCF_019924925.1). NCBI lineage: Eukaryota > Metazoa > Chordata > Actinopteri > Cypriniformes > Xenocyprididae > Ctenopharyngodon > Ctenopharyngodon idella. Next base: position 18,461,422 of record NC_067224.1, on the reverse strand, counting down.
CTTGTCAGAATGACTGGTTTCGAACAGGTTTCTTGAACAGAGGGTTTAGGCCATTGGTTGGCCAAACAGAAAAATGTAAGCCATTAGTTGAGCACAGAGCCGTTACTAATATAGGTTGTTGGCCAGTATTAATGATTTTTTATTTATTTATTTATTTTTTCCATTTATCTGTGTTGGACGATTTTGTATTTTTAATTGTGCATGATAATTTCCTGACATTTAGATTACCTTTCTGTCATGTAATGTCCACTTAAAATTAATCTTTAAAAACACTAATAATTTAATAACATCTTTAGTAGATCTCAAAATGATTTTTTCACTTGCTTGTAGTTTTCTTTGCATATTAAGCTAGGATAAGAGAAAATATTTTAATAATAAAAATAATTGCACACCTTAATTTTAACTAGTCCTATAAGCACATGTTGTAGAATTTCTCCAAATAATTTTGCTACTCAGTGTATTATTTTTCTTTTTAAATTGCTGCATATCATCATAATAATGACATAGCTGGCATTTTGAGTCGATTGAAATTTGATACATTGAGCCACCGATTTAGAAATGTTAAACTAAGCTAAATGCTGAGTTTATAATGAGCAGAATTCATCCTTCAACTGTTTGGTATTGTGCTGCAGTCTGAGCTCCGAGACTAACACTGAACATGCATCTGCAGCAAAAAACTATAAATTGAGGTCTGTATGAAGGTCGACACACCATAATTGCACCAATTTGAGCCCTGATTTAATCACTGAATGTGTAATGAATCATCTGCGCTGTGTCATAAATATTTAGAGCAACTGTAATAGACCGATATGAGCTGAAGACAGGATAAAAAAAATAAAATAAAAACTCGTCGCCAGTATGTCTCAAGAAAATATTACTCCTGGAGACCTTTATACCATTTCCTGTTGTCTTGGATTTAGACTTGCGCTGTCTCCTGTTGGCCTGGGGTGGGCTTGAGGGATAATGGTCAGTAAAGCACCAATATGATGATAATGAAAACCAGTTGGACATCATTCCACCAAGTTGGAAATCTGTCCAGGCTGATCGCATAGTTTATCTCTCACTGTGGAGTCAGAGGAAGTCAGGATAACCCTCAATCTCTGTTTCTGATCACAGATCAGGCCGTCAGCTCAGCGAGGTCTTTGTGCAGTTGCCCTCCAGGAAAGAGCTCCCTGAATACTATGAACTGATAAGGAAGCCAGTGGACTTCAAGAAGATCAAGGTACGTGAGTTACAGTACGTCTTTTATTTCAGTATGGCCCTAAAGCCTACACGCATCTGAACATCACACAATATATGTTCTGCTGTGACGTATTATCGTGCGATCAGGACTGGTACACTCATTACTCCGGCTGGATGATAACAGGATTACTCTGCCATAGAGAATTGGTTTTTGTTGTAAGATGAGATACACGGATGTTTTCGTTCTTATAATGTCGGTGGCTCTTATTTTCTGTTGCAACTCTAACTGGCAATTTCCTCAGTTGTTAAAGTTGCACCCTACAGGTGAAGGATGTTTTGGTGTTCTTATTTTTGCAGGAGCGTGTGCGCAACCACAAGTACAGGAGTGTGAGCGATCTGGAGAAAGACGTCATGCTTCTTTGTCACAATGCTCAGACTTACAATCTAGAGGGCTCTCAGGTGAGTGAATAAATGGATTGAACACCCTTCATGACTGTCTTAAATATGAATTGCCTAGTAGTGCCACACCACCATTTTTCAGTGATTATATGCTGCATGAATTCTATTAAGTGCTTGTCATACATGCAATTATTAAGCATGTACAAAGACTTGAATAGCCACTGGTCTGTTTGTAAATGGCTATTGTGTGCTATATTAATGGGATTTTCAGGTTTGTCGGAAGAAGTTTATTACTGCCAATTCCCTGATGTATTTAATTTAATTATGTAAAGGGTAATAAGAACTGCGCATTATATTTCAGATCAGTTATATCTATTTCTGAATATCACTTTGCACAGTATTCATGGTGGATTGTGTATTGTGATTATTGGATTACTTACCAGATTTTGTCTGTGTTTGAAATCAATATTTCATCTCTTCTGAAATCAGCACAATCTGGAGATGGTCTAGACATCTACACAAATATAATCAAATCTTTCAAACAGTTCTTAGCATCCCTTTTTATTTGAAAGGAGTGCTTCAGGTTATGCTTTTATTATTTTTACCTCACTTTGTTTGTTTATGTTGCAGGTTATACAGATAATCACAGCAAGAGGTGTGTTTGTTTTAAATTATTGCTTGTAATTTAGCCTTTGTTTTTTGTAGATCTATGAGGACTCCATTGTTCTCCAGTCAGTATTCAAGAGTGCCAGACAAAAGATTGCTAGGGAGGAGAGTGACGATGACAGCAATGATGATGACGACGATGAGGAAGAATCCGAGGAAGAGTGTAAGATTTTTCATTAACAAAGGACCAGTTTACTGATACTAATGAAATTAAAGCTCTACAAAATCTTGTACTTGCTTGAGAAGTGTAGTTTTCCTTCCTTTTTTGAAACAGGATGTTTGGGTGGAACATTTCAAAGCCCTAAACCCTTTTAATAGCCATAAAGCCACCTTTTCACTATCTCCGAAATCATTTATTTCCAGTGGAGTGTAATAAGGGAGCTTTGTGTGTGCATAATATGCACATGCATAATTTTCGCATCCAATTTTAGCATAGGGTGCATTGAAATATTTAAACCTTTGCAGTTAAATTGGATCGGATGTGATGTATTTTAATCAAAACTATAAGCATGAGGTGAGAATTATCTTTATTTTTGCACTAAAACATTAATCTGTAAACATTATTTGTATAAAATGAGCAGTTATATTGATGTTCAAAATAATTATTTTATAAACATTACATTGTTATTTATGTTAATTAGCCATAGAAAACCTACTATGCTTTTCTTTTAGGCGAATTGGCGGCCATTTTTGTGGATATATTCATATTTAAACATTATTTGCATAAAATGAGCAGTTATATTTATGTTCAAAATAATTATTTTATAAACTTTACATTATTTACATTAATCAGCCATAGAAAACCTACTATGCTTTTCATTTAGGCGAATTGAAAGTCTTTTTTTTAATATATGGGTCAATGACGTGACAGGTCATTTTTTTGTCCAAAGGCCTAAATAATAATAAAAAACAAAGATATGACATCCAAAGTATGTAAGGTAGTACAACTAGATCTCTTTTATTGAATCCAAAAGGTTTTAATTATATTTTGCTACATATAAAGGCATTTTAAAGATTTTGAAGTGTCAAAAGGTCATTCGTTTTAACCGTCCAAAGGCCAAAACAGCCATTTCATTTGTGATTTAAAATATCTAAAAATGTAATAAATGTATATATTTTCTATTCTGGCATGATTTTATAACATCATATATCAACATAGTGCAAAATGGTATTAAAATTATGTGTAGAAGTTGTTGCTTTGTTATCAGAAAAAATGTCCGGAAAAATTAATTTCATTGATGTCATTCGGAGTAACCAATATAAAGAGACCATTTTGGATCAAGTCATGCGGTCAGTATCATGTGACAGGATGTGACATCATTCAGACACCTGCAAAGGACCACATGAAGGTGAAGCAAAGTAACTGACTCTCTTTTAACTATTTGAAAAATTCCTGTTTTGACTTGCTCATACGCATGTCCCGAAACATCAGGTCATTCGGTACAACCACTATAAAACATGGAAAATGTTGTAATATTTTAAAAACTTGTACTAAATATAAAATGTTTGATTGTCCTTTTGCTAGCTAGATATCAGCCTGTTAGCATTGTTTGAAAATATCGTCATTCGGTATAACCAAAAGCGAAATTTTGGTTAAACCGAATGACTTTTTGGGTGACAAATTTTGTCCATATTATAAAAAATGTTAATTGATTATAAAAACCACATAATTTAACACTTAAAAAATAAATAAATAAAATAATAAATAAAAATAAATAAAACTTCAAAATTAATTATACCTCCATTATGGTTTTTTTTTACACTTTTAAAAACCTTATTCGTCAGTGACCCATATATATTCAAATATTCAATATTCATTCATTTTAACGTGGAGGAAAATGACTAATTCATGGCCAGTTTGAAAGTTTCATGCGACTGCTACTAGGGCAGTGTTTCTCAAACTTTTTCTGCCATTCCCCACTTTGGAGCTTGGGAAGGGTTCCGAGCCCCACCTGTCCCCAATTGCCCCAACAAAATGTAAACTAGGCTTTAAGTTTAACTGTTAAAATGTATTAAAATTTATTTTATTAACATCACATTTTAAAAACATAACATCAAATAACAGCATTAAAAAAATGCAAATAGAGAAAATAAAAGTGCAATTATATTATCAGTTTGCATTATAATTTATTATAATTAAATTATAAATTAAATATTATTCTAGCTGAGTTTTTTTTACGCAATCATTATTTTAGAATGTTTTCCCTTATTGTTTCCATGGCGACGCGTCATGCTTGTCACGCTTTTTTTATTCAAAATATTCACAAATTTGCTTAGAATGTCATCAACTATCTAAAATTCCGATTCTCAAATATGTGTAAGTGAGTGTGTTTTGTCGTTTAAAAATGTTAATAAACGATCTTGATCTATAACGCGAGATGGGCGCCGCCATGTTTGTTTGCGCAGCTGTTCAGAGAGTCCTGTCAGTCAGATTTACAGCACGTGAATTCATCAATTTCTCCCGAAATCCATGTAAGTAAGTGGCCGGTGATCTGGGAGAAAAATAGAGTAAACTTCATAGTTACTTACACTATGTGTATCTGATATGAATAAAACACGTTGGTAAATTATATTTGAATTGATTGTTATTGCTGCTTCCACAGACATCAGTGTGTACTTTACAAACTCTAAATGTATTGTTTTACTAGAACTTATGTATATTTAAATGTCTGAAAGCTAAAATAAACATTATGTTGTTGAAAACATTGCATAGTTGTGATAAATGACAAGCGCTGCTGAGCGCGTCTGTCTCTGGCTCTGCGCCAGCCAAAGCGCGAAAGCACAGTTGGGATCTAACAGTTATGTGACGTCACTGAACGTTCTAAATCCCATATGTGGGACAGTACCGCTCAAAAGGTTAACAGAGATGGGCACAAAAATGACCAAATTTCCTCACGTTTGTCGCGCCCCACTTGTCATGTCTCTATTTCCCACCAGTGGGGCGCGCCCCACACTTTGAGAAACGCTGTACTAGGGGATGAAATGTGGCAACCCTACATACTTGTTGAAAATAGTGGAAAGATGACTTAAAGCTTTAGTTACCTCACAGCATGAACATGATTTTCTACTTGCTAGTCAATTGCACTGACATTCTCAATCGAGAGCATCTTATTGGACAAAAATCAGTTCAATGCAGGATGAAACATTTGTATTTTTGAGAGAAGACTATCTACTAAAAGTGAATTTTGTCATTTTTTTATTAAGTACACTGGCATATTGATGACCTCAAAGATGATAGACTAAAAGCACAAACACTAAGGATTTCATGAGACTTCAAGGTTTCTAATTGACAAAGCAAACAGGTTAACTACAAAGTACTGAGTTAGAAAGATGTGGGTGGCATTTGAGATGGGCCTATAATAGATGTGTGTCATGTGTTGACAGCACGCCATATACACATATTTATACTATATCTGATTATATGTAAGTGTGAACTCGTGAATTTCTATAAGCTAATTTGTATTTATATCTCTGTTGTAGAGTTGTGCTATAAATTGTCTTTTATTATAATTATTTATTTATTTTTTTTAAATCCAAGCTAAGTCAGTGAAGGTGAAAATTAAGCTGAATAAACGGGACGAAAGATGTCAGGACAAAGGCAAGAAGAGACCGAGTCGCGGAAAGGCCAAGCCCGTGGTCAGTGATGATGACAGCGAGGAAGAACAGGAGGACAATGTAGGTCTACCATTCCTCTCATCAGTTAGACCTGTCATTGTACAATCTGTTTAGCCAGTTGACATTTAACTTAATTAGACATCTTGTAATCAAAAACCTCAGGTGCATACATTGACATTTGATTGAATATGCTTCAGGATATTATCACCCCCAAAAAAACAGGCTTTAATTGGGACTGCTAACCGCAAAGAGCTGCTGCTACTCAAAATGTAGCCCACAGACAGCATCTAAAAACAATACAAAGAGATTTATAGATGCTTAGCCACATGTCCTTATCTTTCAACATCTAACAGGTATTTGAGGTGTTGTTATGCAGTTCCCTGAGGGAATAATTTATGAGAAAAAGGATATACTGTGCCCTTAAACCTCGCTTTCATTCCTCTTTCTTTATCCCATCTGCTGCAGTTCAAGAGGAAAATGTAAGTCTCTCTGTTTCTCTCCCTTCACGTGCGCTTTTTTCCATTAGTGTGATCGCTTCATGTCTGAACGTCAGTAAATCGCAGTCTACTCATATCAAGTCAGTGTGAACATGTCAGAGCCGTGTGACCAAGGCCCATGAATCAGTGCGAGATTGTCTCATTATCCAGAAATAAGGAAGCGCATTCAGTTACCAGCTCAGTCCACGAGTAATGAGCCTCGGCAGACCAGCGATCAGTCAGGTGTGGCGTGGGGGTGGACGCGGGTCACCAGAGCTCTAGCGTAGGGCGATCTGTGGTCTGCACGTGCTTGTAATTTCATTGTGTGTTTGTTTTCAGGAGCAGTCAGAGGGGAGCCAAAGCGACGATGAGTGAGGAGGAGATGAGCTGATCATCAGCATTCCTTTCAGACGTTTATTTGCTTCTTTTATTGTCTTTCCTCACCCAGCTGAATTACGCTTGTGCTTCACCTGAGGCTTCCAATATGATTGTTTCTATTCTCTTTTTTGTTTTATTTTATTGTGTGTTTAAACACTTTGTCTTGCGCTATTGTCCCACTGTTGAATAAGCCACAGTGAGGAAACATCTTTTTGGCTGTTTTTTTTTTTTTTTTTTGCACCTTCAGTAGCTTACGGTTATTTCCCTACATGCAGTGAGGTATTTTAGAGATAATTTCTGTATGCTTGTACATAATTTACATTTATGCAATGTTTAAAAAAAACATGTTTGATAAAAAAAAAAAATCAAAATGGCATCAAAGAACGTCATTTATAAGCTATTCGAACCTTTTTTTTTTTTTTTAAACCTTACCCTTGGTTAAACCAGTTATTTTTATGAAGCATATCAAAAAGTATTCAAGTGTTACTTAAAGTGAAGTCCTCATAGTATTTTGTATCATCTAGATTAGATCATATATTATAGTGACTTCTATATTGTATTGCATGCAGCACAAAAGCCAGCAGAGATTACAGATGTGTTTAAGATCGGAGCATTAATCAGCCCTGTACCGTTTCAGTGGTATGTGATATACGAATTTGACAAGCTTTCTAGCATATACATAGATGTGGCGATTTCTCTTTTTCCTATTTGGTGTCTTTCCTTCACCGGTTTTATACTCTGCAGTCCAACTTGTGCACTTCACCTTCACTTTCTTTAATTTTTTTTTCTTTAAAAAAAAATATATATTTTTTTTAATTTACAATGGAATCTCTCACAATATTTCAATACTTCAAAGCTCATGTAGATAAGACAATCAGTATTTTTTATTGTATAAATATAAACCAGGTCAGATTGGCTACCTTTTTCTTCTCTGGTTACTTTGTTTTATTATTTTCACTTAAAAAAAAACCCAGTGTTTTTAAGGAATAGGAAGTTTTTAAAAAGGTTTAATTGCTCTTATACTGTATTGGTTGAAATATGTATTTCTTTTTTTTTTTTTAAATGAATGTTATTGCTTTAAAATGTACTCATTAAGGCACTTGCATTACTGTCAATGAGAACTCTTTTTGATCTGTTCTCATGTGTGCCATTGGTCATTTCTGACATCTCTTTTGTATGTGCTTGTGCTTGGTAACTCCTCTAAAGTGTCATAATCTTTGCTCACCTTGCACACTGTCTTTGTGGTTGTAGCTCATAGCCCAAAGTAAACATCACCAATGATAACCCTTCTCTCGTTGATCTCTGGTGTAATGTCATGCTGATTGTCTTTATGAAATAATTTTGACTTGATATATTTTCATGTTTGCAATGCACTTCTACTAACAGACATGTGAAATCAATCCTTCTGTATTTTTGCAACCAGTCATGATGTGCTAGGAGCATTTGCTATATACCAATATTATGTTTTAGATGTATATGGCGTCATCTGCTTTATTAAAATTGAAGCTTAATAACCTTAATACTAGTCATTTGAGATAATTACTTGTTACTTTGCAGTTGCTGTTTACCTAAAGCCACTAAACTACAGTAATTACAGGGACAGTCCCCAAGCAAAACACTGAGATTAAGTACCTTGCTCAGGGTTGAAATAATAATGAGATATATTCTTCAATTACCCACACATGCAAGTGTAACAGAGGCCAGCTAGTAAGAGCTGTGCGAGTAAACCTCTGGCCTCAAGAGGCACGCTAGCGACTGACACTAGAGACTGGTCTTTAGCGTCATTGTTATCACTTCCGCCTCCGACGCCTGAGACGCTGGTTCGAGTCTCGCTTGGAGCAGGGCAAGTAGGACCGTTGGGGTTACACAAGCAAACCTGTAATGTCTAGGTCAGACATTTTTAAATGGGGGTCAAGGGGGTGCTGGGTGTTTTTAGGACCGTCAAAGTTCCCTCAAAAAACTGTCATCATTCACGGACCCCCTAACTTTGCGTTCCCTCGTGAATCTTTCTTTGTGAGCAAACGCAAAGTTTCTCGGGGGAACAAAAATGTTTTGTGAGGGAAAGCAAAACTTTTGAGATTTCAAAAGCATTTAAATATATATTTTCCTCTTCCCATGTCCCTTTAGGGGCTCCGTATACCCTCTTGTTGTTCTAAACCTGATCACTTTCTTCTGTGGGACAAAAAAGATCTTTTTTGGTGAAATGTCCCTTTAACATGTCATCTTATCACCATAACACATTTACAGAATTTAATATTCTTAAAATTTCTTTGTGCAATGAAATTAACAAAAGCCAGTTGTTGTTTTTATATCACACTTAATATTTTTCTCCAATGAGTTTTATACAAGAATATATATACTACCATTCAAAAGTAAGATTTTTTATGCATTAAATTTTTCAAAAGAGTAAAGACAATGTTACAAAAATTGTTCCTTTGAACTCTCTATTCATCAAAGTATCCTGAAAAAATGTATCGAGGATTCCACAAAAAATATTAAGCAGCACAACTGTTTCAACATATTAGAATGATTTCTGTTAAGGATCATGTGACACTGAAGACTGGAGTAATGGCTAGTGAAAAATTGGCATCAGCTTTGCCATCACATGAATGAACTACATTTTTTAAAAGACTTCTTTAAACAAATAATATTAACAAATTTGAGGCCTAGTTCACACGTACACAGGTATTTTTATAAACAGATTTTTTCAACTGTTTTAAAGAAAAATCGCATCATGAAAATGCAAAAACAAGCTACGAAAGCTGTTAAGAGCATGCCAAACCAACAGGTGGCGATATAACCTTAACCGTAAAGCCATGTTGGCCAATCAGAAGCCTGGAAAAAAAGTTTTATTACTGTTTCCGGTTCCGCCGCCACAAGCCAAAATCTCCGGTTTCATCATCTACATGACAACGCTGTAACCGGAGTTTCTAAAAATCTTCACCCTGGCAGGAGTTTTTAAAATGACCAAATACTACATTTGCGTGTGGACGAACGGCCAAGCCACATAGAAAAAGCTGCGGTTTTGAAAATAGCCGTGTTCGTGTGGGCAGGGCCTTAGACTCACAGCGGGATCGTCATTTTTCAGCATACTTGGCATCCAAAAGTTTGAAGAGATGTTTGGCTGTTAGGATACTGTCACTCCTATAGCCCAGCACATTTAAATGTGATGTATGATATTGCACTGACTTCAAAAACACACATCTGGCCAATTAAACAACCTTCTATCTAGCCACCAGAAATGACACTCCACCTTTAAAGCTAATCCCAATTTAAGTGTACTACCTCACATGAGCACTGAGGGGCAGTGCAGAGGTCCTTACCATGTTTTTTTTATCCCCCCTCCGAGATCAAAAACACCTTTTCTTTCAGAGCTCCAGTCATTTAAATGGAGTTCTGCTAAGCTGATTCAGTCCAAGAGTACAGTCCATTTCTGCCCTGTTTGTCTTCCACTTTGAAGTGGCAAGCTGTTTAGATAGCGGTAAGCCTCAGAAGAAAGAGATAAATTAGACAGTAATCCTTGTCTCTGTGCCAGAGATGTCAGATGGAAATAGTCAGGTGCCAATGCAATCCCTGCTATTCCTCTGTAGCCTTTGTGTGCTCTTTTCCCGATCATCCGAGTGACCGATGTGGTGATAACCAAGGCCGTTCCTCAAACAATCTCCCTCAGAAGTGCGTAAAAAATTAGTCATGTATAACTGAATGAAAGGACCAGGTGCTCCCTATTATTAGAAGTTCTGCTGCTAATCACGCTTTATATCACATATTTAGGGTTTTGGGCCTATGAATAGCCAAAATGCATCACTTAAAAGGGATAGGAGAGAATGCATTGATCCCTCTGGCATTCCAGAGTTCGTGATCGGTTTACTGCATGACTGAGGAAATGAAATGAATTAAACCTTACGCCGTATATATCTGCTTCACCATAATCTGACTGCTGAATCAGCGTTTATATAACTAGACTACCACATTTCCACCAGCGGGGAGTAAGATCAAAGCTTGTGGTCAGCGAAATTTCCGTCATACATTCATGAAATGCAGCACTGATTGAATGAACTTTATCAACTTTTTTACCAGAGGCAGATAAAGGCAAACCTGAGATTTAAAAGTGGAATCTATAGTGTAATTTATTCCATGATTAGGCCTTGTCTGGATCTGTTGTATCTAATTTGCCTAGATAACAGACTCTTAGATAGCAATAGCTCTGCTCAATATCTGAAAGGAGAGTGTTAAAAAAAAGAATAGAATAAAGAAAACTCAAACTCATGCAGGAAAATTTACACATTTGAACGAGATAAAACCGCATTAGGGGACCTGCCTAAATCTACTGCCTTTTTAGTCTCCCTTGTGTCTGAAACTTGCTTTATTCAGGACCAGCATAGAGAATGAGATAGCCTACTGGTTAAACCATCACATCTTCGTTCACAGGCTGCCATACAAAGGAATGCTTATTTGAAGGATTGCAAATCAACTTTGAGCTGTCTGTTCAGTACTCTGTCTAAACAGTTAAGCCGTATGGTGTGCACATGCTAACGTCTGGTCTTGACAATGATGCAGGATTTCCTGTTCTCAAGGTGTGAAAATTGTACACACAGACATGGCTGCGTGAGATTCTCCAGCTTTGTTGTTGAACAACTGAAGTGCGAGCTGTTAAAGCTCCGCCCTCTTCTGGAAAGGGCTGGGAGCAGCAGCTTATTTGCATTTAAAGGGACACAAAAAATGGTGTTTTTTTCACACCCAAATAGGGGCAAATTTGACAAGCTATAATAAATTATCTGTGGGGTATTTTGAGCTGAAACTTCACAGACACATTCTGGGGACACCAGAGACTTATATTACATCTTGTGAAAAGGGGCATAATAGGTCCCCTTTAACTATGAACATGGTCCACTAATATTTGACAGCCAGAAATTGTCTAAATACTTTTTGTTTCATTTTGAACACTACCATTTCAAACCTGACAGAGCTTTTTTTTTTTTTTTTTTGTGACTTGTTGCATGAACAGTGTTTTTGTGCTATATTTCTTTACAACCCGAATTCCTGAAAAGATAGGACGTTTTTTTTAAATTTGAATAAAATGAAAACTAAAAGACTTTCAAATCACATGAGCAAATATTTTATTCACAATAGAACATAGATAACATGACAAATGTTTAAACTGAGAAATTTTACAATTTGATGCACAAAATGAGCATAAAAAATTCAAATTTGATGCCTGCTACAGGTCTCAAAATAGTTGGGACGGGGGCATGTTTATCATGGTGTAGCATCTCCTCTTCTTTTCAAAACAGTTTGAAGACATCTGGGCATCGAGGTAATGAGTTTCTGGAGTTTGGGTGTTTCATCACCCGGAACGAAGTCATGCTGTTGTAATAGCTGCAATATGTGGTTTTGCATTGTCCTGCTGAAATACACAAGGCCTTCCCTGAAATAGACGTAATCTGGAAACCTTTATATACCTTTCAGCATTCATAGTGCCTTCCAAAACATGCAAGCTGCCCATACCATATGCACTTATGCACCCCCATACCATCAGGGATGCCGGCTTTTGAACTGAACGCTGATAACATGCTGGAAGGTCTCCCTCCTCTTTAGCCCGGAGGACACGGTGTCCATGATTTCCAACAAGAATGTCAAATTTGGACTCATCTAACCATAGAACACTTTTCCACTTTGAAACAGTCCAATTTAAATGAGCATTGGCCCACAGGACAAGATGGCGCTTCTGGACCATGTTCACATATGGCTTCCTTTTTGCATGATAGAGTTTTAGTTGGCATCTGCAGATGGCACGGCGGATTGTGTTTACCGACATTGGTTTCTGGAAGTATTCCTGGGCCCATTTAGTAATGTCATTGACACAATCATGCCGATGAGTGATGCAGTGTCGTCTGAGGGCCAGAAGACCACGGGCATCCAATAAAGGTCTTCGGCCTTGTCCCTTACTCACAGAGATTTCTCCAGTTTCTCTGAATCTTTTGATGATGTTATGCACTGTAGATGATGAGATTTGCAAAGCCTTTGCAATCTGACATTGAGGAACATTGTTTTCCACAATCTTTTTACACACTCTTTCACAGATTGTAGAGCCAATGCCTATCTTTACTTCTGAGAGGCTCTGCCTCTCTAAGACATCCCTTTTATAGCTCATCATGTTACAAACCTGATATCAATTAACTTAATTAGTTGCTAGATGTTCTCCCAGCTCCCAGATGTTCTGCCCCCGTGACTTTTTGAGACCTGTAGCAGGCATCAAATTTGAAATGAGCTCATTTAGTGGATAAAAGTGTAGAATTTCTCAGTTTAAACATTTGTTATGTGATTTGAAAGTCTTTTAGTTTTCATTTTATTCAAATTTAAAAAACATCCCAACTTTTCTGGAATTCGGGTTGTAAAATAAATGGCATTTGATGTTTTGTTGTCTAACGCAGTGCCATTAAGACATTTGTAAGTGTGCCTTAAGTGTATATATAGAAAGTGAATTTAAGCTGAAATCAGTGTGTTCCTCTTTGGAGCAGCTGTGCTGACATGGCTGATTGCCGACAGTGCTGGAAGACCCTGGGATGTGAGTTCACTTTGGGTAATGTTGAAGTATGGCATGCAGAGGGGTGCCACGGTGGGAGTCGGCCCTCTGCTTGATGTGCTGCAGAGGAATTTAAGCCTGAAAGAGGGGGCGGATTAAAAGCAAAAGCCCCGGCAGGTGGTTTTATTGTATTGAGGGAATATGTGAGGTCTGTACTCCGCAATATTCTCTCTCGCTTTACTACTTTGAATGTTTTCACCTCCTTTTTCTGGAAAGACTTTCCTGAACACAGTATAGTTTAAAATTCCATTACTGTAAACATAATTTGAAGAACAGATATTTGCATGCATTTTTATTCAAACACTTCCTTTTTAATCCATCTATTCATTTTACAAACTGCTTGTCCTAGGGTTGCAGGGATGATGGATGAGTTTATCCCAGTGTCTCGGGCAATGGGCAGGGAAACCACCTGGACGGATATCCAGTCCTTTCTAATCCACCCACAACAGATTATAAAACAACATCAATAGCAAAACTAATCTTATATCATTAATATTTCAGAAGAGCATCTTGTATTACACAATAACAATGATTATTATTAGTATTAATAATAATTTTACATTTTTCTGGTAAACATACTCCTTTAATTGGTTAAACATCAGGTACACATCCCATAGTTTTGGGAGCGACAACTGCATTCAAATGCATACCCTAAATCTGGGGTTTTCAATCATATTTCAGATTTCCAAATTTAACCACTTGTGCGAGGGATAGGGTCGGGAAGTGAAAATCAATTCCAATTCTGGAACTGGATGTTTAAATAAATAAAGTAAATAAATCATGACTATAGCTAGGCTTCCTTTGACATGTTGCCGACAATGATCCTACCATCCCCTGCTTCTTCTGCTTGGTCCACTGCTTTGAGCTGCGTGTCAAAAATTGATTTTGACTAAATTCGAAATAACGTACTACTTTACTATTAGTAAGAGTAGTTAGCAATACGTATTCTGAATTCACGGCTTCTTTTAAGTTGAAATGCATCTTAAAAACACAGCGATCAAGCACTGCAACGTTCAAAGATATCCGTCTAACACATATGGCAATGCTACATAGAATGGAAAAACAAGTTTCGTTGCACTTCGGGAACAGTCCCGCGCTCTCTGTAAGTAGCTTTACTCTTCCTCTGGCATTGGTTTGCAGTCACTTTACCGATGTTCAACAAATTTTGGCGGACGAAATTCATTCATTATAATTAGAGCTGATTAAGCATTAAAACATAGCGATCTCGATTCAAACACCCACAAGATCAGTATGATCATAGTCAGAGGAACATTCAAATCTGCATTCACGGTACCGCTGACCTAGAGAGAGCAGATGTCAATTGATCACAGTATCCTTATTTCTTTGTTACAAAAATTCAAATTATCACAGAAGAACTGGGATAAACACAGTTCGGATTTAAACACGACGTTTAAAAATCAAAATATTCACCTTTTGAAAGTAACTTGACGACGCTTCAATTAATTGTATCATTTACACCCTTACACCAGTAGGTGGCGACAAGTCATTGAATCATTCATTCAAGAGATTCTTTCAAAAATGCTGATTCATCCAGTAATGAAACAAGTGAAGGTTAAATCCGAAATTGCCCCTTATACCCTTCACTATTCCCTACATTACTTCACTAATACAGTTCACTTAAAGGAGTGACTGAAAATGAGTGAGCGAATTCGGACACTGAGTGCACTGGAAGGGTTGCCGCTTTTGTGCGTTATGTTTAATAATCATTTGAATCTTAGCAAACTGGCAGCTCCAGTAGTAAGATGAAAGGATTTATCTTGAATTCTGTCTGAAATTTAATAATCAATTAAAAATAAGTTATACCTGTATTATATTACACTGTATGCAGCAGTCATGAGGTTTGTGAAATGAATGAATTAATGGATAGATGGATGATTCAGCCGCGGGCGCCATCTTCTGGTGAGACACAGGAATTCATTCTGCGCGCGTCTCTCACAGTGCATTATGGGTATTCTCTAGCCATTGAGCATACATCAGTTGTACGCTTGTTATTGCGGTGCATTGTGGGATTGAACGAGTGCACGCCATAATGTCCACTAAGGTTTCGGACCACTCAAAATGTTTGTTCCCTCAAATAGTGCCCTATTTAAGGTTATGGGGGCCATTTTGGACACGGGAAGTCTTTTTGAGTGAGTCACTGAATCATTTATTCTAGTATTTTTTTTTTTTAATAATTAATTGGATATTTTTTAAATAGACTGCAGCAATTAAAATTAATTCTATAACCCTAATGAATGCGTGCAAACATTCATTACATGAGAATGACAGAAAGCATTGTTGTCATTTTCATTCTGTGTGCTTCTTCCTTTGTAAAGTCTAGAAATAAACCGTCTCTCCAATGTTAACTGGATGCACTTTCTAGGAACTTCACAATCATTGAAATTCTAGAATCCCTTTGGGAAAATGTGTTGTAGAGATTCAAGTACTTGGGTTTGTTGTGATGGTGGCAGAGCCTCTAAAACACTCACATTTGCTACAGACATTAAGTCAAATATATCAGTAATTCAGCAATGAATTTTACCAAACATAATCACAGAACTGTCCGTTCTTTATAGTCTATTAAATTAAGTGACAGTCTCTGTCAGGATGCTGAAGGGAATTGCATTTCCAAACAATCTCACGCTGAAAGATTTTCATCTGTGCTTTTGCTATTGTGTGCTTTTGCTAATATAAGGATGAGATATGGAAATAGACATGTTCTTTCAGGTTGCCAGTGTGTTTAGGTGTTTGGTGGATTTTTCACAAGGGGAAAAAAAAAATCACTAGATGTCATATTGAAATTTATCTTTGCATCTGTTGGCCATGTTGCCATTCAAATAATCATGCACTGAGAAGCAAATTTAAAATGAACGACTTTTTTTATTTTATTTTTTTGCTTGAACAACCTTTACCTTAACCTTTATGACTTCTGAGGAAAAATATTTATCTTCCTAATGACATCTCTAAAGACATCTGTTGGAAGAAGAAAACAAATCAGAAAGAAAAAAATCATCCCGGCAGTTTTTTTCAAGCTGTTTACATTTAACTTTTGACTTAATTCAACATTGTTTCCCTGTACAAACATTTGGAACAAATGAAGGCGTATAATCACATGGCCATTTGTGATTAAACTTGGCAAGGCTGGCGAGCTTCCCTGTTTCACTACAACGCTATGTTGGTTATGTTGTTCTCAGGGAGTCTTGTTGTATAAAACCAATTTCAATGTGCTTTGTCAGATATGAGTCTGATGACAATGTCTGAGGAAATATTGGCTGAACTATTATGTACCTCTATGTTCAGAAGCATTTCTTGTAGAAGAATTTCTTGTACAAAGGAATTACATTATTACACCACCTCAAGCTGAGAAAAAATGGACATATTCTTAATTAAAATTTTATTTTCCAGTTAAACAAACTATATACATGCATGCACACGCACACACATACGAACATATGTTCATTCCTACATAAAATTAATTGTGAGCACAATGAATGCAGTGCAGGTCATGGCACACAAAGAGTTAGAGAGATGCTCACCTTACTTCTTCATGTTCTGCATGCCAAGCTGTGTTAGGCATAGGGCAGGAAGACTCTTCAGATGCTGATATCAGCTGTTGCTGAACGAGGAGACAGTGAATTTTATCAAGCATAAGGAGTTGTGTGAGTCAGAAACATACGTACATTCTGAACAAACATATTCTTATTGAAGAATGTTGCTGACTTGTTAAGGGTGAGTGAGTGTTGTCAAGAGTGGTTTCCAGCAGGCTTTGCAGCAGGAATAAAATATGTGGTTATTGATATATGTGTATCGTTTGCTTTTTGATTGTGTATTTATGCTCTTGATGTTGATGTAGAGTTTTGTTGTCACTGTTAGTTATTTGGTGTGTGGAGTTGAGGTCTATGCTTCTATTTAAAACTTTCACATGCATGCGTTTAACTCTGCAAACTTCCCTAAGCACTTTCAGTCGGAAGAATTACAAAACTAAAATTGTCTAGACCAGGGGTGGTGAACGTCGGTCCTGGAGAGCCTCAGTCCCGCAGAGTTTAGTTTCAACCCGAATCAAACACCTGAACAAGCTAATCAAGGTCTGAAGGGTTACTAGAAAGCTACAGGCAGGTGAGTTTTTATATGGGTTGGAGCTGAAATCTGCAGCACTATCAATTATCATTAAGAGCCGGGGGGTTCATTTAGTATTGCCCTTCGGAAGCAACAGAAGATAGTTGCATGTTTCCCGGAAGAAAAATTAAGTACAATTTACCTTGATATTCAAATTCAAAAGTTTTCACCCCCCGGCTCTAAATGCATTGTGTTTCCTTCTGGAGCATCAGTGAATGTTTGAACCTTTTTTAATAGTTGTGTTTGAGTCCCTCAGTTGTCCTCAGTGTGAAAAGACGGATCTCAAAATTATACAGTCACTGCTGGAAAGGGTTCAAATATGCAAAAGATGCTTGAAAACGGAAGAATCTGCAGGACCTGGAGGATTTTTCTGAAGAGCAGAGCTCAGTTTAACTGCTCAGAACAAACAGGACTCATGAACAACCATCACAAAACAAAAAAACAGTCGTAGATCATCCAGGTAACCACACACAGTATTAATAATCAAGGGTTCACAAACCTTTGAACGGGGTTATTTTAATAAATTCAGCTATTTTTTTGTCTTGTCGACTATATATGAACATCTTTTATGTAAAATATCTTACTCAGGACAGTACTAAATAAAAAAATAACATGCATTTTGTATGATCTCTCTTATTTTGTTAAAATTATTCACATTTTCACAGATTCTGCAAGTGGTTCACACACTTTTTCTTGCAACTGTATATGTATTTTTGGGAAAACTAACCATTTAAGTTGGTCTCTTGACCAATTTTACTTTTCATATTTTTAATACTTTTTTGAGAGCTCTTATGGGCAATGTTTCAAAATTAATTACTTAATTACTTCAGTGTAACCTCTTCCAGCCTCTTTCACAGTTCTTCAATCACCTGCTGTTGCACCTCTATTTTCTCCCAAGCCATATCCAAAGCTGACGGTGATGGTTTGGCATCATTATCATGGCACTGAAGCAACACTTCAACATCCATACTTTCCTCCTCAGTTCCTTCATCCTCTGGCCGTTGGGTTCTCTCCCAGACGCTTGGTCTGGCTGCCGGTAGAGCGTAGTCATTTCAGGCAAACAAAACAGGACAGCCCCCTCTTTTAAGCGTCGTCGCCCACCTTGAATGATATCCGTGGATACGAAATGTCTACTGCAGATTGCCGTGTTCTTCTTAATTACCAAATTCTCACGTCTTACATTACAAATCCATAGTTCCCTTTCAGTCGGTCACGTTCGACGTACGTCAGTAGTGACCGACGAATTGGGATATCGCTAGAGAGCCCTATCAGCTTCGAGTGAACTACAACAGGCCAATGAAGTTGGCGTGCGATATTTGCATAATGCGCACCGCCCCCGCCAGGTGGTATAAATAGGGGAGCAGATGCAATCGCACTCTGTCTTTCGCTTCGGAGCCAACCTGTGTGTTCCTGCTGTTAGTCTGAGAGTGACTTCGCAAGCCTTTGAAGAGCTTTTGTTCTACAGTGCTGGCTTTATGGCACCTTACAGCGAGGCCGCGAGCTTCCCAGAGTGAGCTTCTCGAGCTGTTATACAGCTCTCAACTGCTGTTTTCACAGCATTATTTGCCCCGTTGGTTTGCGATTTGGGCCGGTTCCTCTGTGTGTGACTCAGGGAGTGAAAAGTGTACCTGCAGTCACATCGCGGCTGTTCCCTGTGTGCTTCGGCACAAAGAACAAGAGCTTCTAAAAGAGCTTCACAGACAGACACTGCGTCTTTTTCAAGACGTCATTCTGTCTGTGCGTTTCTGGAGGCGGTCGTTTCCTATCCTCACTGACGGCCACAATCACTTTCTCTCATGTCTGCTTAGCGTGCTGAGACTGTGTTTGTGGGTGGTTCATATTCTCTTGTAAAAAAAGAGAGCATGCCCACGTCGGCGCGTTGTTCGTCTTGCCTTTCTCGTAAGGGCTTGAGCGCTCAGCGCGCCGTGTGCCGTCGAGCTGCCGGCTGACAGCGCGCGTTGCCATGGCAACCCAGCGCGTTGTTCGGCGCTCTAGATGCGTGGTCGAGACTCGAGTGCCTCAAACGAGGTGGAGTCCCCTCACCTATTCCCCGATCTAGTTTCTCTTTCTGAATCAGAAAAGTACTACTTTTGGTGAATAAGCCAGGGTGACCAGAGGATCACAGTGGGGCATTACCTGCCGAGCCAATCTCCGTGGGCCCCCCACTCCTCTAGCGCATCGCAAACATGCTGTGACTGTGTTCGTGGGTGGTTTATGTTTGGTAAAAACATGGCCACGTCGGCGCTCAGCGCCGTGTGTCGTTCAGTTAGACGACCACGTTCACTCTCTCACATGGCTGGTAGCTTCTGGGTGGATTGCTGGTCCTTCTCATGGGGGACCTAGCATCTTAGTCAGGGCTCCAGCAGAGGATCAGATGTCGACTGCTACATTGGAGAGAGGGTTGTTGGGCTCTGGACATGAAGATGAGGCTGAGCGTCCCACGGTTGTGATGTGCTCATGCTGAATCAGATTCAGAGTTAACGACCATGCTTTCCCGGGCCCCTGGGGGCGTGGTGTGACGCGTACTCGCCTTGCCCCGCCCCCTGTCTTAGCCTGGACGTGCATGAAAAACTTGGCAGTTTAGAAGCCTTTCTTGGTGCCAAATATGGAACACCAAAAGGGTCATATCTGCATTAAGTTTTTTTTCTCTCTCACTACCCTCTGTGGTGGGGTGGCAGTGCTACGGGTACACCACCTCTGCCCTGCATGGGTCTTGGCCCCCGGCAAGTCTGTGGAAGGCCAAAGCACTCATTGCATATGGGTAGTTCTGAGTCGGGGTTGAGCTACGCATGATGCAAGTCATAGCGCAGGCCCCTGGCCAGACAATGTCTACCATGGTGGTCCGGAAACACCCCTGGCTAGCCTTGCAGAGGTGTGTCATCGTCTAAGTACGCTTTCTCGATGCTCTCATCTCACAAGCTGGCCTAAAATCCAGCCCGCTCAGCCCGCAGCCAAGCCACTTGGCTAGCGAGAAGCGGTCCTGGAGAAACTGGTGACCTGGAGCTGAGGTAAACAGTTCTTCGGGAGACGATGCCCGCATCGCTCCCTCCCCGGAGGAGGGCCGGGTGGAGAATTTTGGTTTGTTCCGCCGCTGGCTCTCCGGAGACCAGCGGTGCCCACGGAGTAGAACTGTTTTCTGACCCTCCAGGTCCCAAGAGGGCGCGGCTGGCAGTGCGCGAGGCCCCACCTCGCCACTCTCAGCCCCCTCTCACTTCGCCAGCAGGTCCCAGTGTGTTGGTTGAGGCCGCCTCCCATGTGCCGTCTCCCATTCACACTGCCACCTTGCAGAGTCTGACCACACTACGGGCCGCTATGCCGTCCGAGTCGGGTCCAGCACTCTACCTCGCTGCCCCACGCCCGGTACGTCTGTGGTCCATTTGGTCCCGCTGGTTCGGTGTCTGGAAGCCTGGCTAGCGCTTTCCAGCCCGTCCCGCTGGCTCATTTGTACCATCAGACTCGGCTATGCGATTCAGTTCGCCCGGCGTCCCCCGGTGTTCAGGGGTGTCCATTACACTCGTGTGTCCCTGGACAATGCACCTGTTCTCTGGGCGGAGATTGCTGTCCTCCTGGCGAAGGATGCAGTTGAGCCGGTCCCTCCAGCCGATTTGAAGTCAGGGTTCTCCAGCCCCTACTTCATTGTACCCAAGAAGGGCGGTGGGCTACGGCCAATCCTGGATCTGCGTGTCCTGAATCGGTCCCTTCTCAGGCTGCCGTTCAAGATGCTTATGCAGAAGTGCATTTTCAAATGCATCCGTCCCCAGGATTGGTTTGCAGCGATCGACCTGAAGGACGCGTACTTTCATGTCTCGATTCTGCCTCGTCACAGACTCCTACGGTTTGCGTTCGAGGGTCGGGCATATCAGTACAAAGTCCTACCCTTCGGGCTGGCCCTGTCGCCCCGCGTCTTTACGAAGGTTGCGGAGGCGGCCATTGTTCCGCTCAAGGAACAGGGCGTTCGCATCTCAACTACCTCGACGACTGGCTCATCCTGGCCAGCTCGTGGGAGCAGTTGTGCGAACACGGGGACATGGTGTTAGCTCACCTCAGTCGGTTGGGTCTTCGGGTCAACTGGGACAAGAGCAAACTCTCCCCCGGGCAGAGGATCTCTTATCTCAGTAGGGAACTGGATTCGGTCGCCTGGACCGCGCGCCTCTCCGAGGAGCGCGTCCAGTCAGTGTTGACCTGCCTGAGTACGCTCAAGCGCAGGACGGCGGCCCCACTGAAACTCGTTCAGAGGCTCCTGGGGCATATGGCATCCGCAGCCGCAGTCATGCCGCTCGGATTGCTTCATATGAGGCCGCTTCAACACTGGCTCCGCGGCCGGGTCCCGAGATGGGCGTGGCAGCGCGGTACGTTCCGTGTCCCCGTGACACCGAACTGCTGTCGCACCCTCACCAAGTGGTCAGACTCTTCGTTCCTGCGGGCTGGAGTTCCCCTCGAACAAGTGTCCAGGCATGCTGTGGTCCACACAGATGCCTCTGCCACGGTGTGGGGGGCCACGTACAACGGGCATGCAGCATCGGGTCTGTGGACGGGGCCCCAACTGCATTGGCATATCAATTGCCTCGAGTTGCTAGCAGTACGTCTTGCACTGGGCCGCTTCCAGGAGCTGTTGACAGACAAGCACGTACTGGTCCGCTCGGACAACACTGCGGCCGTTGCGTACATCAACCATCAGGGTGGTCTACGCTCCCGCCGTATGTCGCAACTCGCCCGCCATCTCTTGCTATGGAGTCAGAAGCATCTGAGGTCGCTTCGTGCCATTCACGCCCCAGGCGTGCTCAACCGTGCAGCCGACGAGCTCTCACGGCAGCCTCCGCTTCCGGGCGAATGGCGACTCCGTCCCCAGGTGGTCCAGCTGATCTGGCAGCGCTTTGGCGAGGCACAGATAGATCTGTTCGCCTCCCGGAGACTGCCCACTGCCAGTTCTATTCCCTGACCGGCGGCACGCTCGGCATGGATGCCCTGGCAATCAGCTGGCCCCGGGGCCTACGCAAATATGCGTTTCCCCCAGTGAGCCTTCTCGCACAGCTCCTGTGCAAAGTCAGGGAGGACGAGGAGCAGGTCTTGTTAGTGGCTCCATACTGGCCCACTCGGACCTGGTTCTCGGACCTTACGCTCCTCGCGACAGCACCTCCCTGGCCCATTCCTCTGAGGAAGGACCTCCTGACTCAGAGACGGGGCACCCTCTGGCACCCGCGTCCCCACCTGTGGAAACTCCATGTGTGGTCCCTGGACGGGACGCGGAGGTTCTGAGTGATCTCCCGCAAGCGGTCGCAGACACCATCACTTCCGCTAGAGCTCCTTCTACGAGGAACCTCTATGCGCTGAAGTGGAACCTATTCGTCGAATGGTGTTCCTCTCAACCAGAGCGAGAGGACCCCCGATCATGTTCGGTCAGAACCGTGCTTTCCTTTCTGCAAGAGGGCCTGGAGCGAAGGCTGTCTCCCTCCACCCTCAAGGTGTATGTTGCCGCTGTCGCCGCACATCACTATGCAGTTGATGGTAAATCGCTAGGGAAGCACGATCTGATCGTCAGGTTCTTGAGGGGGGCGAGGAGACTAATCCTCCCTGGCCCCCCTCTGTACCCTCTTGGGATCTGACCCTGGTTCTTACATCTCTCCGGGGTCGTCCCTTCGAGCCTTTGCAATCAGTCGAGTTAAAAGTACTGTCCTAAAGACCGTCCTCCTGGTTGCATTGGCCTCGCTCAAGAGGGTAGGGGACCTGCACGCATTTTCGGTTGACGAATCGTGCCTGGAATTCGGGCCCGGTGACTCTCACGTTATCCTGAGACCCCGGCCTGGATATGTGCCCAAGGTTCCTACCACTCCCTTTCGAGATCAGGTAGTGAACCTGCAAGCGCTGCCTTCGGAGGAGGCAGACCCAGCCCTAGCTTTGCTCTCTCCCGTCCACGCTCTGCGCCTGTACGTGGACAGAACGCGAAGCTTTAGGACCTCAGATCAGCTCTTTGTCTGTTACGGAGGCCAGCAGAAGGGAAAGGCTGTCTCCAAGCAGAGGATGGCCCACTGGATAGTGGACGCCATCGCCCTGGCGTATGAGTCCCAGGGCGTGCCTTGCCCGCTCAGGTTGAGAGCCCACTACACCAGAGGAGTGGCCTCTTCCTGGGCGCTGGCGCACGGCTCCTCGCTGACAGATATCTGTAGAGCTGCGGGCTGGGCGACACCTAACACGTTCGCTAGATTCTATAGCCTTCGTGTAGAACCGGTATCTTCCCGTGTACTCGCTTCCACCAGCCGGTAGACGCGAAGAGCCCGTTCTAGTGTCGGCTTGCAATGCCACTCCCGCCCCCTGGGCCGGATACGTGCATCCTTTTTACTCCAGTCGAGTTCCCCGCTTGGCGAACCCTGTCGAGTTCCTCCGCCTCCCCCTTCGGCTCGGACATTGCGGAGTGTCTGATGCCAGGCCAAACCTCCGTCACCGACGTTGACGTTTGGCTGGGTTCCACATGTCGTGACCCCTCCACGTGAGCGGTCCCATGTGTGTATTTGTCCACGGTCAACTCCCTACGGCGAGCCCGTGTCTTTCCCTAGCAGAGCCAGCTCTGCTGTCACCTGTCAGATGAGTCTCCCCCCTACCCAGGTGGAGCCATCCCAGGGACTCCATATGCGTACTGCCCACGGCCAGTCCATATGTGTACTCTCCACGTAAATTCCTCCCCTACAGGTGGGTAGTGGTCTCCGCAGCGTCCCCTACGGGTTCGCTTCCCCAGTGTAGTCTAGTTTACTTAGTGGGTATATCGGAACAGCAGTAGACTCTCTCGGCGTAAGCTCGCCCCCTTCCCCGTCCCACTGGTGCGCCGGGTGGCTAGAGCTTGCGCTGGGCACTGGAAGGGGTTCATACTGTGGCGCTTTATTTGGGATCCCAATTCGTCGGTCACTACTGACGTACGTCGAACGTGACCGACTGAAAGGGAACGTCTCGGTTACGTATGTAACCCTCGTTCCCTGAAGGAGGGAACGGAGACGTACGTCCCGTCGCCACAGTTGCTGTACCCTCGCTGTAGTGCAGACTAGGTTGTCTCCTCAGCGAAAAACAGAGTGCGATTGCATCTGCTCCCCTATTTATACCACCTGGCGGGGGCGGTGCGCATTATGCAAATATCGCACGCCAACTTCATTGGCCTGTTGTAGTTCACTCGAAGCTGATAGGGCTCTCTAGCGATATCCCAATTCGTCGGTCACTACTGACGTACGTCTCCGTTCCCTCCTTCAGGGAACGAGGGTTACATACGTAACCGAGACGTTTTCTTAACGTTTCATCCTTTGGGAAGCGGAGGAAACTTACGCTTGAATTGAACTGCCCCAACATCGCGCACTGAGGTACACAGCAGAAATCACTGTTAGGATTTTCCCGCCTCTGATACTTTATGGCTTTTGACAAAGGCATGTTCTTCTCACAGACATTTAGATATTAAAATAAAAAAGAACACAACACTAACAATAATACAAATAACAATAACAAACGTCCTATCCATCACAAGCTATCGTTAGAAGTTGGCAAGCAGAAGCGATTAACCCAGGGTTCCGGTTTGGTCACGTGATGTTCGACATATACCCTATAGAGTGGTGCAGGTATGACATCACTTTGTAGGCCAAAATGCGGAAGTGAGTTAGCATTTTAGCACTTCCGGTTCCATGGCCCCGAAGTCAATGGGTTTTTTGAATGGGATTTTGGTTAAATGGCTGAAATAAGGTCTGTGGTGAACGCAAGCTCAAGACAGTTTCACGTTTTATTCTACATGCATCAGTATTACCCCACTTGTGATTTTTTTTTTTAAGCTGTTATGTGCCTTGAAAAAGGCGGTTGCTAACAAGTGGCTAAATGGGACTACACAGGCAGTCAGGGACATTAAACGTCATCACGGCGAAAAGGTAAGCTCAGTCTGCTTTTATAGCCTCATTATGCTCATAATTGTACTCTTATAAACTATTCTAACTCAAACGTGCTGGGAAAATGTTTTTAGATAAAAACTGAAAGAGTTGTCGGAAGCTAAGTGATGGTGACGTTGAAGTCGAGCGACCGTGGTGTAGTTCGTTTATAGCCTACCTTTAGCTTTTTACTTCTGGTGACTGCATTTAGGCTTCAAACTTCATAAAAGTTATGTTCATCTGTGAAAATTATCTTGATGGACAAAACGTGTAAGTATCATAACCCTTTGTTAAACACAGAGCTTATTTTTTGCTATTTTCCAAAAATCTATGGGAAAAATGCATAGGCTTTCGATCGAGGGAACCCCGTGCGCCGCTAACT
The DNA here is from genome assembly GCF_019924925.1 of Ctenopharyngodon idella. Classification (NCBI taxonomy): domain Eukaryota; kingdom Metazoa; phylum Chordata; class Actinopteri; order Cypriniformes; family Xenocyprididae; genus Ctenopharyngodon; species Ctenopharyngodon idella. The sequence goes on along the minus strand of NC_067224.1, from coordinate 18,435,736 downwards.
TCCGGGTTGGCCTACAAAGTGACGTCATACACTCTATTGTGTCCCATTTCTCGTTCTGCAGTTTTTTTTTGTTATTTTCAAATCTCCCTCTGCTCTTTCTCTCTCCTCGACTGTCATACGCACCCTAATTCTGATTGGTTAGACGTTTGTTGTTGGACTCGGCCCGACTAACTTCCAAACAGTCCCCCTTTAATTCGGTAAACATGTTCCTATCATAGTTTATTCATGTCTTTTTATCAAATCATGTTTACCTCAAGCTAGCATAATACATTTTATTCAAATCTTGGTGTTTTCATGCAGAATTTATTATGCAAAATCCAAATTTGCATAAAAATATGTGGCCATTGTCATGCATAATGTATCTTGAGCATTTCAGAGGACATAACTACAGCACATACTTATAATAAACAACACTTTATCGTACACTGGTGTTGATGCTAATATAGTGATTATAGTTATCTTTATAGTTATCACTCTTGAACAGGCATTAAAATGTAACATATATATATATATATATATATATATATATATATATATATATATATATATATATATATATTATATATATATATATATACACAATGTCACATTGACTTGCTGCTTTGGGTAGCAACACCAGTTTAGTTGACTTGAAATCCACTAACCCATATTCCACATCTCACCCTAGTGAAAGGTCCAGTGTGTTGCATAACCTGAGCGGATAGCTCTTGCTCTGCACTACATTTATAAAAATTTCACTCCCATTCACAGCAAATGGCACATCTGAGCTGGGCTGTGGCAAAGTCTGCCACAGAATTTTCTCCGTCTGGTTGTCAACTCTTCAACAAAGCTGACCCTCTTAGCCATAGTGCAGCAAACCAGCAGTGAAAAGTTCAAATATTGGACTTTCCTGTGGGGCTCAGGCTCTGTGACAGCATGATTATGCCAACATCAACAGGGTGGGATGGTGTCGGAGAGCATGTCTGTCTCGTCTGCGGCGAGTGGCTGGAGTGCCATGTGTTTGAGCGGGAAAGAATACCACCCCATCCTTTGTTTCAAAAGGCAGCACTGACACTTTCCCATTTTCATGCAACTCAACTCATATCTCTTTCTCTGTTTTATTTAAAAGTCAATGCACTTTGATGTATGGCTATAGTTACCTGTGTATGTAGTACAATTTTGGTTATTATTATTATTTCGTCCACCTTATGCATACAGTATGACCAACTCCCAGTGGGTGAACAATAAATAGTTTATCTGGGTCGAGTACATGTAAAGTATTTTTAGTGCTGTTTCTTAGTGGTACATCTTATTATTATTTTTTTTAATTGATTTATTTTAACCATTGCTGCTGGGTAATTATAACTCGTTATAATTTATTATTTTTGGATCAGTTAATATAATTAACTTGATGTAACAGAATTAATATTACAATCAATTAAATCAACTAACACTCAGTATTAATTGTCTATCAACTCTCAAAAAGGATATTTTTCATGGCCACAGAAAAATAACTCTTTCTTACTGGGTACAGTGCTATTCAAAAGCTTATAGCTGTAATCGCATTGTTAAAGGGACTTTGGTTTGCAAGCAGGGCCACAGAATTCAATACTCACATGAATGTGCACAAATGTTTTATTTAACTAAATCACAAACAGATAACTAGTCTAAACATACACGTACACACAATCACTCACACATGGGTAAAATGGAAAGTGAAAGTGAATGAATAAAAAGAGGGAAATGAAACGTAACTACACATCACAGTCAATTAACCACCTGAACAGAACCATCCGCACCTTGTTAACAAGGGGTATACAGCTTGTACTAAACCTCTGTTTAGTTAGTTAAAGTGCCCCTATTATGGCATTTGAAAGGTTCCTATTTTTGTTTTGGGAGTCCCCAACAACAGGTTTACAAGCATGCAAGGTCAAAAAACACTTTCATTGTCTTATAATATGCATTTATTTTTACCTTATTTGCTCAACGACCCCCAAACGATTCACTCAATGATTCATTTTTCCAAACCCCTCGTTTGTGGGACACTATGCGGTGATTGGTCTGATGACTTCTGCTGGTTAACACAGAGTACAGTATCCAGTGCTTGCATCACTTACATTGTATTATAATAATGATGGAATAAAGAGGAAATAAGTTGGTTTGTGTTTATGTTAACGAACCTAGCCCACAGCTCGGTGGTAAACACCTAAACAACCATGGTATATGTGTTAGCCCAATGCAGAAACGTATTGATAAAGCACTGCAGTTGTACACCAATGTATTGCTCTATTCTTTATCATAAGACAACAAACATTTGACACATTTCTAGACAATTGCAAGCGAACACATATTGCTGTTAGCTGGTTAGCCGGAGACCTACAAGCTGCGCGGAGCGTACACAACACACACAACTAAATACGTATTGTGCATGCTACAGAGAACATAACAGCAACAATTATTAATCATACTTACAGATTGCAATTCGGAGGAGGAAGAACCTGGTCCAAATAAACTGGGTACTGACCCATCCTTCAATAACAACTGGCTTGCGAATCCCTCGTTGAATGCATTTAGGTTGAAGGAGCAGTCGTCAGTAAAATGACAGGAACAAGGTTTGGGCTATACTGCTGTGGTATCGTTGTAAAGATGAACTTTAACCACTGATTCTTCACATATTGGCAGTGTTTGAGCGGTTTTATGTTTTCCCTGGTGTCTGTGCGTGCAATAAGTGGGCGGGCAATATGCTAATGTTTCGTTTTGATGTCACAACGAAATGGCTTGGGATTTTTTTTCTACAAACGACTCGTTTAATTGACTCTTACTTTTAAAACTTTGCATGATGTTTTCATTCACTTAGAGCTATGTTACACACTACATGAAAGGTAATTTTCAAAAATCCATAATAAGGGCACTTTAAATGTATAATATACTTGCAATGCCTTAGCCATTGAGCGAGCGTCTGGATGCAGTCTCAGGAGAAAGTCTTGATGGGTCAGTAGTTTGATGGTGGTGAATTTGCAATCAAATTGTCACAGACACCTTGGCACCTAGTTTTGTTGTTGGGATAGGAGCTTTGCTGGATTATTCATTAAATATAATAGCACAGCACACCAATCAGGACCTGTATAAAAGCACACATCTCAATATGGATTATGGACTACTTACCCACTCTACTTACCTGTAAAGTTCTCTTGTGATACTCCAGTGCTCTCCTTATAAAAATCTTCACCAATCACCATGTGAATCTCCAGTAATTTCCTTGTGATACTCTAGCGATCTCCTGTAAGCCTGAGTCTGAAATTACCTGACAGAAGACCAGACCATTACATCATGAACCCAACAAGCCGATCGTCGATTCTGTTTGCTGAGTTATCACAGCACCTGCATCCACCACTGCACCGAGCACCTTTTCTCCTCTGGTTTATGTTGCTAGTCCCATGGTCAATCCAGCGTCGTACTCTGGCTCGGCAGAGAACTGCAACAGCTTTCTGCTCCAATGTTTGCTCGCCCTAGACTTACAACCGCATTACTTCCCCAAAGAGAGGACCAAAATCTCCTTCATCGTTTCATTGCTGACCGGACAAGTGCTACAATGGGCTGAAACCATTTGGCAACAAGCTGGACCAGTAACACAATCTCTCAACAGCTTTGTGGCCCACTTCAGAGAAGTTTTCGACCATCCTGTAGGTGATTCTTCAGTTGGTGAGTAACTTTATCATTTACGCCAGGGAAAAAGTTCTATTAATGACTATGCTCTAAGATTTCATACCCTAGCAGTGGCAAGTGGATGCTACCCACTTCCCCCTGTCCCAGCTGCTTTAAAACAGCTGAGAGGTGCAACCGTTTTCATTAAGCTGGACCTCCAAAGGGCGTACAACCTCATCTGGTTACGTAAGAGGGACAAGTGAAAGACCGCCTTTGTTACACCTACAGGCCACTACGAGCACTGCAATATGCTGTATGGGCTCGTCAACCCTGCCTCTGTACTTCACCCACCATCCTTTGGGTGATTCTTCAGTTGGTGAGCAACTTTATGATTTACACCAGAGAAAAAGTTCTATTAATGACTATGCTCTGAGATTTCGTACTCACTTCAGTGATATCTTCTGCCCCAAACAAGCCTCCCAACTACCACCTCACCGACTATGGGACTGTGCCATCAACCTCATTCCGGAGGAGCCAGTGCCTAGATACATACAGGGAACAAAAATGTCAAGGCAGACACCTTATCCCGTCTCCAGGGGAAACCCCTGAGAATCCCGAGCCTATCCTCCCAGCCAGTCTCATCATCAGTCCGACCCAATGGTCCCTGGATGAGAGGATTGCCAATGCCTCCAAACCTGCTCCGCCGGGGTGTCCCCCAGTCACAAATACGTACCCAGATCTCAACACATCCCTCTGATAGTCCGCACATTCCTCCATGGGCAGTGGCCTCCCCGGGACCAATCAAACCCAAGATCTCTTCTGGTGGTCAGGCATGGCACAGGACATCAGGAGATTCGTCCAGGGGTGTCAGGAGTGTGACATTTCCAAAAGTCCATGCCATCTATCATCAGGACCTGTATAAAAGCACACACCTCACAGTCACTCTTTGTCTGGTCTCAAATATGGATTACGGACTACTCACCCACTTTACTTACCTATTAATTCTCTTGTGATACTCCAGTGATCTCCTGTTAGTTAGAATATTGTATTTAACTGTTTACTCGCCATACTCTGCAAAGAGGTGTGTGCTCTCTCTACTCTCCATGCTCCAGTCATCACCCTGGTAACGAAGAAAAAATGAAGAGAAAGGGACTCTGTTAATCTATATCCATCTACTCATAATATATCCATCTGCTCATAATCACTCTGACTGCTTCATTACTCACCTGCTTTACTGTTCTACAGTGTGGAGTAACGCAAGGCTCAGTACTAGGACTGTTGCTGTTCACCCTGTACATGCTACCACTGGGAGATATCATTAGGAAGCATGGCCTTAGTTTTCACTGTTACGGTGATGATACTCAGCTGTATATTTCTTGGCACACTGACGAAACTTAACAATTCACAAAATAAACAAAATGCATAGCTGATATTTCCTACTAAATTCTGAGAAAAAAACCCAAAACAAAACAGAGGTTTAAATTATTGGACCAAAGACCTCCGCACATAACCCAGAATATTGTCTAACACTTGCTTTGTCAAATTTTCATCGTTAGTTAGGAACCTAGGTGTGCGCTTTGGTACCAATCTTTCATTTAAAAGCCACATTTCTAGCATCTGTAAAACCACATTCTTCCATCTTAAAAATATATCTAAAATACAACATATGCTCTCAATGACAAATGCGGAACAGTTAGTTCATGTGTTCACGTCTATTAAGAGCTCAAATTTTTGTCCAGTTGATAATATCTAGAATATCAAAATCAAATGCAGGGGTAGATCCTTTTCCTATTTAGCACCCAAACTCTGGAATAGTCTTTCTAGCATTGCTCAGGAAGCAGAAAACCTATGTCAGTTTAAATCTAGACAAAAAACACATCTCTTAAACCTGGCATACACATAACACATTATAAATTTTTATTTTCAAATCAGTTAAATGATTGTTAGGCTGCATAAATTAAGTCAACCGGAACCGGTAATAAGTCCCATTACTTTAGATGTACTTTTTACATCATAAGAAGAATGACATCTACCTTACTATTATTCTCTCTGTTTATCCCGGGGTTACTGCAGTCAGCCGTATCCGGGCCAAATCCAGATCAGATGGAGGACCTGCGCCTAGACACGACCACATCGCAGCTTTGAAGTGTCAGCAGAGATCCTGTCAACTAGACAATCCCCTGTGAAGGCCTCATTGACACAACAGCCATCGGCGCAGCTCCTCAGCAAAATCCATCTCCATACCAGCGTGATGAATCAGATCTTCAACCAGCTGGAACTGGATTCAATATTTTGAATGCGAGATTGGCTCCAATCCAAATCTGACTTCTGAACTGTGACACTGCCTGAATCATAATCTTACAGCGTTTATTTGTTGGCCAGAGGAGAACTGGCCCCCCGTCTGAGCCTGGTATCTCCCCTGGCTTGTTTAGTTGGGGACACCTACTATTCAACAATATTATATTAATCTGTATTGTAAAAAGCACTGTATAAATAAGTGACTTGACTAATCACTGTCAATAAATACCTGTTTGGGTTGAACGAACATCTCTATCTCTGAGTCTGGTATTCCCTGAGAACTAGGGGTCGTAAGACACATTTTTTGTTTCTTGTGAAAAGTGCTATGTTTACAAGTAAATTAAATTGAAATAATTGAATTCATATTGCTTTCTATCATGTTAATAATTCATTATATCTCTCCCCCTGAATGATATATAATCAGTACTTTTCATAGACCTTTGCCTTAATGTATTCCCCCCCCCCGTTCTGAAAGTTAGCCTACACACATTCTTTGTAATGTAAACTTGGACAAAGTTACAGTTATACTGTTTTTTTTTCTGTAATCAGTGCAAAGTGGAAACCAGCATGACTCTATTGAGAATTCACTTATTGCACAATCAGCATGACTGAACAAGTGTTCTTATACGCAATCTTTTGCACTTTTGTGTCGGGTTACGCAGCTATCAGGCCTCTGCTAAGAAACTTTGATTTGACCACAGTTAAGCTGAAGAGATATTCTCTGTAAATGTCACTGACTGACATTAGCTGGTAATTACTTTAAGCATCCTTACCCGAGAAACTCAGATTTTGTTGTGGTACTTTAATCTGCCCTCTTCACCACTGTGATCCAAACGAATTGTGTGGCATTTTCCCTCCCAGCATTTCTTCCATTTGCTTATCAAAGAGGTCATGGATAAGAAAACCGGCCAATTTGAGGCTGGATCCAATTGGCTGATTTTGTGACCTGTCCAGGGGCTGCTCACTCAGACACCTATGAGCCTTGGAAAAAGGAAGCTGAATCTCTTGCTCTCTCTCTCCTCCCATTTTTGGCTTCTCCTGTATCTTCCTTTTGTCTTCAGTTTAAAGGATGCCACATGCTATTTGATCAAACCGACTTTAAAAGTGGGACTTCATCAGGCGCTTTCTTTGCCAAAACATCACATGATAGACTGTGGCGAGTCTACCAATTGTTGTTTGATCTTACCGTAGTTGTAATTTGTGGGTGGGACATGTCCCCACCACTTTTTGCCAGGGTCGATATTGTCCCTGTTACGAGCTAGGGATTTGTTCCTTCCCCTTTCTGCTATTAGTTGCTGTGTTTTTATTTTTTTCCCCAGTTTTCTCACCCTCTGCTATCTGTCATTCTTTAGGTTCTGCTATTGGTTGATTAGAGTGTCCATCATGAAGAATGTTGTTGGGAAATCAACCAAATTATCGACTGTGTCCGGATCGATCGGATTACAAGTGGATGATGCTAAATACAGGTGTAAACGGGGTGTAAAATGTTTTGAGCTTGTCCACTTTCGACCACTTCCAGAGGTAGTCGAAATGCATTTGACCGGATTGCTTTCGTGAGGACAGAAGTGGTTGAAAATGAACAAAAGAGATGGATTAAAATACCAGGTGGAAACGGGTATGTGTCTCCCTTGACTACTTGTGATCTGATAGACCAAAACGCATCTAATGCTGCCTTCACGTGCTATTGGAAATTTGATAATCCCCACTTCTGAAGTCATGAATACGAGCTCATCCCCATCGAAATGGGAGGGCGTTCATGTGCAATTTTTAGGAAACTCGTATTTACGATAATTCTGGGAGCACGTGAAGGCAGCATTAATACCAGGTGGAAACAGGGCCTCAGTTGTTTACAGGTCCAAGTCAAGTCGCAAGTCATTTTTTTGCAACTTAAAGGGTTAGTCTACTGTTAGTTAAATGCTGCTATTGTCACTTAGTGTAAATAGAATATATTGCTATTTTCACTTAGTGTAAATAGCATCTAATTTCTATTTACACTTAGTGTAAATAGCATCTAATTTCTATTTACACTTTGTGTAAATAGCATCTATTAATATTTGCACTTAGTGCAAATAGCCACTGCCAATAAAAAATCTCCAAAAAAATCACTAATTTTATTTAAATATAAGTTGCAGAAACAAAATCCCCAAATTGGCAACACTGTATGTGAATATAAGCCTAAATTCAATCTGTTCATCATATAAAGCGATCGTGTCTCTTCAGAAAATTTGGACTAAATACATACAGATTAGTTTTACGATCTATTTATGAACTTTTTGATGCGTCAAAGTTTCAGTTGTGTAGCTGTCTGGATGGACAGAAAGCTTTCAGATTTCATCAAAAAGATCTTCTTTGTGTTCCGAAGATAAAAGAAAGACTTACGTGTTTGGAACAACATGAGGGTGAGTAATTAATGACAGAATTTTCATTTTTGGGTGAACTAACCCTTTAAGTGCAACTCGTCCAGACTCGTCGCAGACTCAGGTTTCCATCTCTGCTGTACAAACTGTATATTCTATTTCCTAACCCTAACCCTATCACTAAACTTAACCCTCACAGAAAACTTTCTGCATTTTACCAATTTAACCCATCATTTAATATGGTTTATAAGCTGTTTTCCTCATGGGGACCAAAAATGTCCCCACAAATTACTGGTATTACTATCTTTGTGGGGACATTTGCCAACTGATAAAACCTATGCTCCAGGGACCATATTCATATAACAACTAAAGCTAAATGTAGATCTTAACTGGCTGAGTTAGATGGTGATTGACACTAAACAGAAGAAAATCAGTCCAGTCTCTCTAGCTGTAAATGTCAAAAGTCTTTTGTTGCTTATAATAAATCGACAAACATGATAACACACACATAAGCAGTCTTTCAGAATGCTCTCAAGTACATGTAGCTTAGATCAGTTGCATACTATATGCATTAGTATGCTTATGGTGTGGCGCTCTGGGACGGGTGAGTATGAGGCTGGGAGTGAAAAATCACAGTATACTCACTACAAAAAAAACTAGACTACACCACTGCGCAATCCCACTGAAATTCAAGCTCAACAATATTCATCCGGAGCAAGTGAAACGAGTGAGTGAGGGGAGGCGGGTTTGTGTGTCAACTCGCTGTCGGAGAGATGAGAGAGCGAGAAAGTGCAGCTGGTATTGTGTCTATTCTGCAGAAAATGAGTACTGGAAGCATTTCAGATTTTTCAGTATGGATATGTATCGAAAAATTGATATTTTTGACAACACTACATTGCACTTAAGTTTATTATTTCAGATATCATTTTAAAAGACTACAATTGAAAAATGTATTATAAAATTCAACCCGCCAAAGTGGCTAGTAAATCCACCTGCATTTGGGTTGATGGGTGTTAATGACAAGCCCTGTATACACACATGGATGCCCCATTAGCAGCTATTGGAACAGTCAAAGATGGTCCGTTAACACTCGAGAGTTGACTATGAGTTTAGTTACTTACATGTATGAATATCAATAGACTATCTACAATAGACTTCAGCAGCAATAGGATTTAGTTTATCATTAAAGCCACAATATGTAAATTTTTGGCGCTAGAGGTCGCTTATTCAAAACAAAGGTGTAGCTCAGCTGGTGGAAAAGAATCGGGACAGGACTCGGTCAGAAATCATGCTCATGGATTAGATTATTAATGTTACTATAGTATGAAGCAGAGCAGGGCAGAGTGCTGTGGAAGCAGAAACAAGGCTGGAGCAATTGCTAATGAGAGACGAGTGCAACACATGTCTTGGGAGCAGCAGAGCTTTTATTATGCCACAGTCGCCGCTTCTGCTTCTTTCGGTCTGGAGAATGTGGGGTAAAGCAGCGCTGTTTTATTATTACTGTAGATACATTTGTATGTTCAAAGTTGTTATAGTGCTGTTATAGTGCTACTCTGCATTCGCTCTGGGTGGCTACTATGAGACACTTGTTGCACACTGCAGCCAGATCGATATTAGGCATGGTAAAACATGATACTCGCTGTAAACCAAGAAAACGAGATTTAAACAATAAGACTTACCTGTGTTGAGCTATATAACATGATTAGTTTTCTGTCGATGAATGTATCCATCCAAACAGTTGCTCGCCTGTCTAATAAAACACACCGAGGGTAACGCGGGTATGATGTCATTGATAGGTGATGCACAGACTGTGTCCTTGTTAAAATTGCTTCAACAAAATATATTACTGTTCTAGTGGTTTTTGGATATTTTAATCCAAAAATTTTACATATTGTGCCTTTAAAGGATTAGTTCACTTTGAAATCAAAATTAGCCCAAGCTTTTTTATTAGCCAAGCATTTTACTTCATAACTTGTTAAATATGGATTTTTTTTTTTACACAAATGCATCGATTCGCTTCAGAAGGACTTTATTAATCCCCCAGAGCCGTGTGGAGTACATATTTATGGTGGATGGATGTGGATGGAAGCACTTTCTTCAGCTCATACTCATTGATCCCTATCACTGCCATTATAAAGCTCAGATGCATCAGGATATTTATTAATATTTCTGCAATTATGTTCATCAGAAAGAAGAAAGTAATATACATCTAGGATGGCTTGAGGGTGAGTAAAGCTTGGGCTAATTTTCATTTCAAAGTGAACTAATCCTTTAATATTAGATAATTCTGCATATGGATATTATATATTGAGTTCTGTGATATTCACATTCCCACTTTGTGGTTGTTACATTCATAGGCTACACAGTGCTGTGGGATTTCTGATGAAAATCATAAACATTATTTAAAAACTTTACTATATCCCATAAAGTTATCAAATTGATAATAATTATAACATTTTACAGTCATAATCTATCTTGCTTTTATATAATATCTTGTAAAACAGTAGAGATTAACACCAGAGGATAAAAGGGGATGTAAAAAAAATGTCTTGCCCTCAGAAATAGGCAAGTAAGGGTTAAAATGTCAAAATGTATTGTGCTTCCCTTTGTAAAAAGCCTTTACATGGCAGATTTTTATTGGTGTATCTTTTCTCTGACTCAAAGATGACCATGGACAAAAACTACCATTCATCTCTCAGGAGGTCAAAGCACCAATTAGATGCACATTGTGACTTCTGCATGCCTTCAGTTGCTATTGTGTTCCTAACGTTTTGTTAGGAACAAAGACAGGGTGGCAGCAAGTGGACAGCTTGACATTCAAATACCTATTTCATATATAGCCATCAGAATGCCCTTTTAGAGGTCAGGAAGGTCAGTCCGTTGCAAATTGCTGTTAGTTGTGGTCTGGTGGTCTGGTCAGTGTGTCACACATTAGACAGACCACAAGCGTCTTGTTCTGAAAGACTAAAGCATTTGAATTATTTCCGGAAATGGTCCTTATTTCGCATTAACCTCAAAATGCTCACAGTTTAAGGTAACAGATTTCATTCAAGTCTTGTGTTTTAAAACGAGCTTTAGTGTTGAGAAATGCCTGGCTGAAAGACGAAACAGGTGACAGGCCTCAAACTTAAGCGCCCTTCATGAACAGTATGGTTCTTAATGTCAGCACAGTTGCAAATAGTTTATTGTTTCATTGACCACTTTACAACCTCATTACTCAGCTGGAGTCTGGCTTTACAGAATCAAAGCTTAGGCACAAAACAAAAGGGTTGCTGACATTCAATTTTACCTTCTAATAAAAGCTTCAGAGTGTATGGACCTGAGTGCAGACAGATTCTCAGGACCTCCGAGCACCTCTTTAATCAATGATAACAATACAGCTGGAATTTCATATACCATTTCAGCAGCAGACCGGTAACACTTGGAGAGAAGCCAGAGTTAGGACCACAGGGAGAGAGAAATACTGTGATTCTATGAGTGTTATCCATAGGAGAGTTGCATGTATCAGATATAGCATTCAAGAAATAAGAACAAACTTTTCACAAAAGTAAAAAGAAAGAAAATATATAGTGAATTTCATATCTTACAGTACTTTTACAGTTATACACACTCCAAAATTCTTAGTTTAAAATGAAATAACAAAATTGGTATGTCCTTGTATTGTAAAACATGCTAAAAATGTCACCAGATGGAAACTGCTTTTTTGTAGACAGTCGACACTGAGCGTGGGCTATTATTGAGTGATATGGTCTGGGAACGTACTCAGACAGTGGAAGCCATGCCTAAATTGGGATGAGGGAAACATAAGGTCTACAGATGTGAAGGTGATCAGATTACCTCTGCTTAAAACTCACCTGTAATGCATTTTAACTGACACATGGCCTTGAAGGCATCAGGAAGACCTGGAAGAGTGTGGAAGAGAAGAAACAAAGGTAAGAACTGCAGGAGGTCTTTGTATAAATATTAGGAATGAAATGGCCAGTAGCCCACTGTAATTTTGGCTAAGATGTAAAAAAAAAAAAAAATAATAATGTGATAATTAAATTTGTGTTACAGAATCAAACCACAAAGAGGTTGAAAAAAAGAAAAAAGAAAAAAAGAAGACGAGATGTTCAATTATTATGTTCAGGAAAGGAACCACAGCCAAACTCTCCTCCAAACAGTAATAAAGTAGTCTGTTCTTATAGCAGCTTTGTTCTTTTTTTTCCTTTTTTTTATTCATCTCAGAGGTATCGACACATCCCTCATAAGAAATGAGAACACAGCAGAAATCAGCTGCATTACCCGGTATTTTTGTGTCTGCTAATTTGGCTGATAAAGAGACCTTGTAGAAGGCCATTAAACAACATGTTGACTGAGATGGGAGAGGATTGTATTCTCTGCTTTGTTGCTCCCTTCTGTTCCTCATCAGAGAGGGAGGAAAAACAGAACAAATAATTTCCAAGTTTTAATGAAAGCCAGTCAAGTCACTAGAAAATTCAAATAACTATAAAAATGAACAGTAAATAGATTTTAACTGTGAACATATATGGAAATCAAAACTAGTGACATTTAATGCTATGCAATATTATTGTTTTACCTGTCAAGTAACAGGAGCGGCTTGGTTTTACATCTGAAGGAGTATCTCAGACCTGTTCTGACTAACTTCACTACTGTCTTCACACTCGCTTGGTTTGAGAAAAGCATCGCCATGTGTTTTCTTTGCATATTTCTTCTTTTTTCCACCATGTGCTTTCCTGGGAAAGGGTAGAAAATGACGTCACTGTAGGGCTGGTCTGTAGTTTATTAGTCAGCGCGAAGTGCCAGGTTAGAGCTCAGACAAGGCTCTGTCCAGCCAGCTCAACTCAACTTAACCACCACAATTCTTCAGAGGGATGTCTTTCCTATAAGTTTAACAAACTGAGGCATTTACCCAAGTTCTACAACTTTTAACTCTCTTAATTACTCTTTGCTTACTTTTAACCAGTCTTTAAAGGTCTCTTGTTTGAGGATAAGTAGTGCGCGACACTTTTAGAGAAGACAGGCGCGTAGTGAAACATCCAAATTTGGATTATAGTTTCTGTTTCTCGTCTTTCAGTTGAGAAAACCCGACTCGTGATGGTTGTCCTGTCACTTAGGTTACTAATGGTAGGAGTTGTAGTAAGTCTGACTTCAGCTCTTCTGGTAAGTGTTAATGATTTACTGTTTATGCACGTAAAGTTGTATGGAAAGTAATCTGTAAGTGAAAGCTCGCGGGAGATGTTTGAGGCGTGACAGTCGCCCTCCCGCTTTGAACACGATTCGAATTCAAATAAATTTGACTTAAATTTAAGCCGGTTTTAAGAATATCTATACCAGTATGTTGAGTTAGTTCTATCTGTTCGTATTATGCAGAGTACTTGGAGAAAAAGTATTAACCAAACACTTGAGAAACTTGCGCATTTTAGGAGAGTGTTCCCAGCTGTCAAACCAATAGCCAAACTGTCTGAAAGTTGGCATGGCAGAAAACACGTGAAATATGGCAAGCTGTTCTCATATTTATTCCTTTAAACTAACAATTTCAAAAGTAACTTTGATTAAATACTAGTACTTTTCATACTTTGTAATTACCACTTGTAATTATTTGAAAGTGACAAATATTTTTTTTTTGTTACAGATAACAAATTGAATACTTTTCCATAGATTTCTTTGTGCGGCTGTGGTTCAGATATCGACTATTCACAGCTTACTATGTATTTCAGTTGGCGCTGGTACCTAGTTTTATTATCATCTATTTATGAATAGCCTATTTCTTAGTTACCAGTTTTAATTTTACTAAAACTACATTTTTAATTTTACAAAAACTATAAATTATCCATCCTAAATAGTAACTAGTTACATAAGAAATGTTACTAGTAGCCTAATAACTGGAATGGGATACTAATGTCTCATAAATAGGTAAGAGTATCTAATATGTTTCAGAAAAGCTGAAATAGATGCTAGCAACAATTTGGATGTTAATAGTAACAAAAAGTACTAGTAGCTTACCTAATGAGATACTATTAAAAATAGATAGGTACTAGTAACAGTTTGAGTACCGAACCACAGTAACAATAACAATAGAAAAGTTGCTTATTCCTTTGCTACTGGTCACTATTTGGTTTCATCCTAGGAATTAAAATAATAGTACCAAAAAATAGATACTTTTTTAAAAGGAATACATGTAAAAATGGCTTGCCACAAATGAAATTGAAAGTTAAATGTCAGATTTGGATATCCCCCATGATATCCTCTGTTTCTACCAATGGTACTTTCTCAGCTGTTTTGTAAATGTCTTGGCTGCATGTTTTATGCATTGTTTCTTTATCTCTTTGTTCTCTTTTTCTTTCAGGCTGGTGAAATTACAGATAAAGAAGGTAAAGTATACAGCCTTGTGATCCTCAAACTTTTCTGCTATCATCTATAACTTTTAAGCCTCACTCTGCCAAGTCATGTGGTGTTTAACTGTTATCAGCTGCATCTTCTCATCTTAATGTTTATTGACAAATATTTTAATCAGAAAATTAATCAGAACTGTTTAACAGTCAGTACAGGAAAAGCCCTAAGGTTACCATAAGAGATGATGCAAGTCAGTCTCTAAAGAACCTTTAACAGACTTTAACACTAATAATAATAGTCTGTTAATCAAAGTTGGGAAAGACAAGCAAATTTCATAGGATAATACATTGTTTAGTCAGCTACACTTATAATAAACGTTTCTCTCTGTTTTTAATGAATGGTGGGAGAACTTTAAGAAGTTAATTGTACACTGTAAAAACTCACACTTGATCCCATAACTTTTTAAAATTAAGTTAAATTAAAGTAGCGTCAAAGTCACAACCTGCAGTGATGAGTTCATTGCACTTTTTCAACCACTTTGAATTTAAGGACCGATGTACAGTAATAAATCATGTTGGAATTGGCAATTCATTAAATCTAATAGTAGTAAAGGACAGAAATATTTGTGTTATTGTTAAACAAAAATGTTATAACATAGTGAGTACTATGTAGATGGAAAACATTTAATATTTTAAAATGAACAGCATTTTTGTCTTATTTATATGACCTAGTTTGGATGTTTATTCAATTAGGCATGAATTGTTGAATGAATTGTTTTATTTTTGTATATTTCCTGCTTAGCCAAAACTACCATGACAAATTGCAAGGCTTTTTCTATTTGAAATGTTTTCCTTCATGCAAACCATTCATATGTCATAACACATTAGTAGCATGCTTTGAAATGTAAGAAGCAGTTTAATAGCAATAAACAGACATCCAGTAGACTTCGTAACCACAAATGGCTAATTTATTTTGGCATTTTTTTATTATTCAAAATGGACCCATTAGAGCAATTCTTTCTCCCACAGGCATGTAGTTACATTAAAACTGAATGTCATTTTTCCTTCTCATTAATTTTTTTTTTTTTAAATTCTACTTGTCTGTCTTATGTTTTATCAGACTTGTTGAAGATCCGTCTGAAAGAGTATGGCCTCATTACTCCCATCAGTACCGACGCAGAGGGACACTACCTCTCACATCTTCTCTCGGCCAATCACAAGCAGCGTGTGAAGCGTGAAGTTTTGGAAGGGTCAGCGCAAGCCGTAGACAGGTTGTTCTTTAACATCACTGTCTTTGGCAAGGAATTCCAGCCTCCGACTACATCCCAACCAAAGATTAGTGGCTCCAGGAGCCATGGTGGAATGGCATGATGAGATCGAAATAGCTGGGAATGCAACTGAGAATGGAACCCACTCAGAGAGAATACTTAGAAGGGAGATGCTGAAAACAGACTGCACTTTTATAGGGGACATCACGGATGTGCCTGGAGCTTCTGTCGCCATTAACAACTGTGATGGACTGGTGAGTGTTGTTTCCTTTCCTAGTATACTACTTTTGAAATGAACTTAACAAGCAGGGTCTGGCGCAAATGACAAAGTGTAACAGAAACTGCAAAGCGCACGGTTTGTGTAGTTAATATAATGGCTTACGAGCTATTTTGGCCTATTTTCGCACTTGATAATGCCAATGCAGTTCGGTTTCTTAACTTTTATGCAAATCCACACTGGCATTGAGTGGTGAGTCATTCCTTTCCAAACCTGCAGGGAACCAGCTTCTATGACCATCATTTTTTTCCACCCAGAATATTTGCAGTTTGCTTTATGTTTCACATTTTCTTTATTTAAATGGACAGCTCACCCCCTCACTCCTTCGTCTACTAACTTTCATGGCTCTCCAAATTCATAGTCAATATAAATAAGCCATTATTCATTTAAATTTTTTGGCTGGTAATCAATAAATGGCCAATATCAAAGTTTTACATTAATTAAATGTTTATTTTCTAAATAAAAGTAAAAACTAAAAGAAATAATTTACAAAGATTTAGACATCACAATATTACAATGTACTGTATGAAGTATTCATTTAGAGTTTTTCAGAATATTAAACATTTATATTGTATTTTCCCCCCATACAACCAAATAGACTGTGACTAATGGCTTTCAAGCTCCAAAAAGATTAAAATAGCAGTCCATATGAGTCATTTATTTTATCACAAGCCCTCTAAAGCAATCCGATAGCTTTGTGTGAGTAATGGTCTTAAATGTAAATAATTCATTGAAAATCTTGCTTATAGCGAAAATGAAAGGTTCCCCTTTCAGCAGATGCTGTGGTGAGGGTGGTACTAATCCACTCACCTGCCAGTTTTCAAGTCAGATCATTCACGGAAAGTTTGCATTGTACTGTGTGTCTTTTAGCCTTTCTACTTTCTCACAAAAGACTATGCGAGCTTGAGGCGAGTGTCCAGAGTGATAGTGGAGTTGAGTGAACTGAGGGTCACCCCAGGAAGCTGACAAATAGGATGAAGCTGCTCTCCACAGGGCCTGTCTAACATCAGAGGAAAGCTTTACTCTTCAACAATAAATAGAGAGGTCAAATTGGGAAATCGATTTTGCATAGACTTCCAAAGAGTTTACGCAGACAAGCATGGGCAAGGGAGTGATGGTGAGAAATGGGAAAAGATGTTTTTTTGGAATCAAGCGATGACAGTCTCACTGGAATTAAGTGGAATGTTTCAGCTTCTACAAATGGACTTTTTAGATACACCAATGACCCATGAAAAACAAAACAAAACAAAACACTGACAAAACATTGACAAAAAATTCAGTTGTTACTCAGTCAGAAGCCATGTAAAGGAAGCTGTTTGTCTAATATTAGTAGCATTTTGAGTGGATGCTTTATTTTTTAGGATGCAATAAAATCATAGAAATAGAAATTCAGAATTTGACTGAATAGGACACATAATAGGACATGCAAGGAACATTGGCTGTCTTTTCCCAGGTCAGTGGGAATTTTTTGAAAAGAAACATAAATTAATGTTGCAGTCTTTTATTTCTAATGACCTCCTCAGCTAAAAATAAATAAATAAAAATACTTTTTTCAGACTGATTCAAATTGAGTCTTTTTGAATGATTGAATGATTCATTAAAAGAAAGACTCAATTGAAACTCAATTGAAAGTTGTGTTTTGATTGCAGCCCACATAGGCCACTAAATAGAAAGATGTTTTTTTCTCATTTGACATTATAGTGAGTCAGATTCAGTGTCTCCTCTGACTGATTCAGTGAAGGATTCATCAGACTGATTAGAACTTCATGTTAACTCCCGAGTTTGATTGTGCATACTGTGAGACAAGCTGAACTATTCTATTTTAAGTGACTTCTTTAGACTTTTCCCTTCAGCTCTGAATGTTTAAATTGTCTTAGAATGACATCAGTGCTATTGTGTGACCTTTGAAACCTTGACTGTGTATTTCTACAAGACCCACTGAGGTTTTTGTACCTTTACATTTTACACCTAAATTGCCACTTTCTTGAGTAATGGATCAAATGTGTATGTGGACAGTTTTTGATGTAAAGTGGCACTCAGAGTCGACACCAAGATATGTTTCCATGGTCTTAATTACAGCCACCGTGGATCTTGAAGTCTTCACATGTAGCCCGTGAAGTAGATATTTCCTTTCTGAGCTGAGAAGTTGTGGGGGATGGAGGGATGATTTTAGCTGGGGAAGGAGGAGGAGGAGTGGGAGGCTCACTTACATGACACAGGCATGTTTCAGGCTTGTGAACATTCCTCTGAAAGTAGAGAAAAGTGAACGGTTCTGTTTCTGCTTAGCAACTCAACAAGGTTTCGGAATGTCAGAAGAAATACTTTGGTAGAAATATCAAAGATCCAAGCCAGTGCCCATTCCCTTTCCACTAGGGACCAAAACAGGGTCAGCAGTCAGAGCGTTCCCAAAGCAATGGGAATTATCCTCTGCTAATCTACAGCTCTGTGTCACTCATAGCTTGGCCTCTTTAAGGCATACTGCTATATTCTGTGGCCAGGGTGTTGAATGAGGCTCCTCGCCCATTGATGATCAGAGCTGGCTGCGCTACTGAACTCCTGGCCGAGCTTCATACAGGAGGCTGGCTCTGAGCCAGAACTTCATCCCCAACGCACCTTTGTGTGAAGAATAATGACATTAATGATCAGAGGAGTCTGTGTTCTTCTGCCCACACTGCCAGTAACAATCTAACATGTTCAGATGCACTTCAGTGCTGAGATGACTTTGAACTTCTCTGTTTTTTTTCCCATCGTGTCTTGAATTCCTCTAAGATTTCTGGTTTTAGCACTGTTCCAAGATCTAGTGAGCTGACGAACAGTGATTTGAATCGCTCTACTGTACATAGACAACAACAAGCAACTAACAAGCATAAATGTAAATGACACCCATAATTTTAACTAGTGAACTTTTCAGTGTTGAATAACTATTCAGCAGCGATGCATTAAATTGATCAAGAGTTAAGACTTTTACATTGTTACAAAAATTTCAAATAAATAAACTCAGAAAAACAACTATCAAGGTTTCCACAAAATTATTCAGCAGTGCAATGTTTTCATTGATAATAACAAAATGTTTCTTGAGCACCAAATCAGCATAGTAGAATGATTTCTGAAGGATCATGTGACACTGAAGACCGGAGTAATGGCTGCTGAAAATTCAGCTTAGCCATCGCAGGCATAAATTACATTTTGAAATATATTAACATAAAAACGGTTCCTTTAAAATTTACCGTTTTAGTGTATTTTTGATCAAATAAATGCAGACTTGGTGAGTATAAAAGACTTCTTTCAGAAACTTTATAAAATCTCACCAACGTCAAACTTTTGAACGGTAGTGTATGTATGTTTATTCAGTGAAAGATTCGTCAAACTGAATCATACGGGCAACCGTATTTTTGATTTATTTCAGCAGTTATCACAGCCTGGTTAGGATGTATGTTGGAGCTGCAGTTGTAGCAGCAGAACTGTGCAGGGTTTTTTTTTTATTTTTTTTTATCAAGTTCACACACAGTGGCTGCACGACCTACATCAAACAGAAGTGCCAGTGACCAAGCAGTGTATGAGACCTGAACTGTCACAAGTGGGTGTACGCTGTTTTAAGAGTAAACACATCTCTGCTCTCTGACATCTCTGGCATACCAGTGTGTGTCCCACCCTTTACTCAGTGGATCACTCACTGTGCCTTATTCTTAATGCTTCAGACTCTCACCATCTGTAACTGCCAGGGTTGGGACACAAACTGAAAAATGACAAACAGGATTTATTGAGCATGAAAATTTAAGGTGGAATTGAACAAGAATGTTTCAACCAAAACAACATGCTTTTTTAACCTTATAGCAAAATCTTCTGTCCTCATAGCTGCTGCAAAAGTGGGTCAAGAATTGTAGATGCATGTGCACAGAATTCTGTAACCCATTTAGAAAATGCATAGAACAGTTAAATACACAGTGTCATCATTTACTCTCAAAGAGGTTGTTTCAAACCTATTTGACTTTATTTTTTCCCATGAAGCACAAAAGTAAAGATTCTGAAGACTGTACTGATCCCCCTTTCTATGGCACTGAAATGAATAGAAAAAAAGAAGCTTTTAAGCTTCGAAAAGAAGGGCCTACCATAAAAGTGTGTTGTTTTATTGTCATTCATTGATAACCTTCACCTCCACGGAGCTGTTAACTACTCAAAAGAGCCCTGAGTCAGAACTTGAGAACTGGATCAGTTAGTTGAATCATTCAGACTTTGAGTTTTTATTTGATGGATTCAACTCAAAAGAATGTTTTGATCATGAATCTGACATCTCTACTTTTCTAATGAAATCTCTTGAGAACTAGGTTGGATGTCAAGATATTATGTGAACAATGAATTCATATTATTCCTTAAATATTGACCCTTTTTTATCATAGTTTTGTGACCTTTTTGAAACTTGAAAGTTCCTTTTTGTATTTGTGTGCATGAAATAGCATGGGAAAGAGCATGAAAAACAATCTTAAAAATAACTCATTTTGAGCTCCAGAGAATAAAGAAAGTCATACATGTTTGGAATAACATAAGGATGGATAAATTATGACCGGACTTTCATTGTTGTGTGCATGGCTTGAAGTTCTATATTTAGAGTGAGAGAGTGCTTGAAGGAAAGAGAGCAAAGCAAGCTTTCTGAACTATCATAACTATCAGAAGTTATTGCTTTCCATTGGAAAGAGCAGCATTAGCTTGAGTTTCACTCCTTAACTCTGTTTAAACTTTGCAAACTCAGGTGAGGCTTTTATTCAGTCCAACACCAGTTTAAACTCAGAAACCATCCTTCTGGGAACACAAACATTCTTCACCAAATATTGGCTGAACTCAGTGACTTCAACTTCAGCATCTCAGCTTGAAATCAGGTAACATTTGGATCATAACAGACTGTCCTGATTTTAACTGTTACCTCAGTTCTGCTCGTGTTTTTACAGCTAAAGGACTTTAGCCTTGTAAAAGAAACTAAAGCCCCCTTCTATGTTCCTCAATGCACTTAAAATGCACCAAAAAGAATGTTTTTAGAGTGCAAATTAACTGGCAGTAGTCCCAAAATATTTCATAAAGTTCTGTTTTTACTGGCAAATCTTCCATTACGCAAAGCATTATCTAAAGCGACAAAGAAAGGCTGGAGAAAACAGATGCTTCGATATCTGGATTAGACTCAAATGCCCAATTTACATGTAATAAGCCTCTTGTCCTCTCTCAGAAAGAGAGGCCCTTAGTCCGTCTCCAATATGATTTAAGCATTTGCGAAGACCGGCTGTATATGCTTCGGTTATACAGAAGAGGGCATGTTGGGGATTTAGCATATCCAGAAAAAAAGGTTGCCTTTGATTGAGAAAGAAACCGAGCCAGTTCCTTCCCCCTGAGAAGTGCACCCGTACACAAGAGTTGTATTCACTAATAGTTATTGATGTACTTTGTTGATTCAGCCGAGGACTTGCCTGTTGCAGAGGCTTGACCCCTGAGCTGTTTTGGTATATGGTTTGAGGTTGAAGAGGGGAGGTGTTGGAGGATATGCAGAGGCAACTTATTTCTTTAGGTCTGCTTCAGGAGAGGCCAGAGACTAGCAACTCTAGCCCTGTGTGTTTGGCTGCTTTTATTGATTTATTAATATATTTATACATTTTTAATCATAAAGCCACATTTTCTGTTGTCATTGCTCTGAACAGCGCTTGGGTTTTATTTAGAGTTAGCCATGCCGGTCTTGCCACCACTCAAAGTATTGGGTAAATGTTTGCTTTCAGTGTTTTTTTTTCAGAGCGGCACAAAAAGAAATGAATGATTCAGATTTGATTCTCATGTTGTATTTTCAAATTGGATTTAAAATGACGTCACATACTATTGCTTTTTCTTTTTTCAGAGTTTCTTTTGGGCTTGCCACATACATAAATTTAGTAAAATCATTTGAACATTGGCACACGGTTACTCCTAAAAAATCCCAAACTGAGTTGAGTGCCCATTTACTATTCATTCTCTATGGGAGCAGCAGGTTCATGCAGGGGGATTGTGGGATTGAAAGTGGAGTGGATTTCCAAGTTTAAATGCAATTTGAAGATTTTATTGTGATTAAGCTGTGGCTGGGATATTGAAAGTGTACTAAATTGACACCTTGTGTATAATTTGGGCTTTCGAAAATGAGGTTTGCATTTTTCCTATACTATAACGACGAATATATATGAAGACTTTATCGACTGTATTGAAAGCAATTATTGCACAGGCTACTGCACATTTTACAGACACACCCCTAGAATGACAGATTGCACATTTTGAGTGGTACTGAGCTGATTCTTCAGCACCAGCACAGGGTAATATGATTTGTGGTGTGACGTTTTCAGCTAAATGCTCTTCTTCAGGCTAAATACAGCATGCACATCATTAAGGAAATTAAAGAACAGTGAGCTGACATGTTGATGTGTGTGTTCTTTTTCTTTTCTTTCCTTCATAGTTTGAGCTGCAACAGTACTTTGTATGGTTTTCTTTGCCACTATTTCCTTTGTTCACTGGAATTTTGTGAGGCGCTTTTCTTTGTAAAGCAACTTTACAATATATATTGTGATTGAGCTACAAATAAATTAGCTGATGTGTGACACACAGTGCACACTTTGTGATGTATACACTACTCAGCCAAAAAAAAAAAAAAAAAAAGTCGCTGTTTGGGTTTTAATAGGCAAATACTTAAGAGTCTATGGATGAATCATTATTACAGTGATTATTGTTTTTCTAGCATGTTATATGTTTGGCAACAGTTCTTTTAAACCTAAAAGATGGAGTGTGTAGCTTTTCATTTCTTAAACAACCATGTATTAAGATGTATCATGGCCATATTCCAGGATGACAATGTCAAGATTCATCAGGCTTAAATTGTGAAAGAATTGTTGGGAGGGAGCATGAAGAATCATTTTCAAACATGAATTGGCACCTTAACCTTATTGTAAGTTTTTGGGATGTGCTGGAGGAGACTTTACAGAGTGCTCACCTCTTGCATTGTCAATACAATATCTTGACCAAAAAATGATGTACCTCTCGATGGAAATAAATGTTGTGATGTTTTTCCATCAAGAGGTGCATCAATTTTTGGTCAAGATCTTGTACTTACAATGCAAGAGGTGAGCACTCTGTAAAGTCTACTCCACTCCAGCACATCCCAAAAACTTACACTGAGGTTAAGGTGCCAATTCATGTGAGAAAATGATTCTTCATGCTCCCTCCCAACAATTCTTTCACAGTTTGAGCCTGATGAATCTTGACATTGTCATCCTGGAATATGGCCATGATGTGTTTTCCTACATGGTTGTTTAAGAAATGAAAAGCTACACACTCCAAGGGTTAAAAGAACCGCTGCCAAACATACAGTATAACATGCTAGAAACATACAGTACTCAGCATAAATGAGTACACCCCCTTTGAAAAGTAACATTTTAAACAATATCTCAATGAACACAAAAACAATTTCCAAAATGTTGACAAGACTAAGTTTTATATAACATCTGTTTAACTTATAACATGAAAGTAAGGTTAATAATATAACTTAGAGAACAAAATTTTCAGTTTTACTCAAATTAGGGTGATGCAAAAATGAGTACACCCCACTGAAAGTCTCTGGAGCAAAGCTAAATGTTAGACTACAAATGTCTAATTTAACAAGAATTCAACCACAGGTGAGTCTAATTATTCATTACACAGGTGTCCAGCAGACAGTTGACTATAAAAGGGTGTTAAAACCCCTTCCCATTTCATGCTGTCAGCAATGGCACCACATGGAAGAGAAATGTCACAAGACCTGGGAAAGAAAATAATTCTTTACACCAGAAAGGTGAAGGCTACAAGAAGATCAGCAAAGCTTTACTTATCAGTCAGAATACTGTAGCAAAAGTGGTACAAAAATTTAAAAAAGATGGAACTGCAACCATCTCACAGAGAGGTCCAGGTCATCCACGGAAGTTAACACCTCAACAGGAGCGTCTTCTGATGAGAAGCGTTGAAAAAAATCGGCATGCAAGTTCACTGCAGTTATCTAAAGAAGTAGAAAGTGAAACTGGGGTGACTATTTCCCGTGACACAATATGGCATACACTGCAGAGGAATGGCATGCATGGGTGCCGTCCACGAAAGAAGCCTCTCCTAAAGCCCAGGCACAAAAAGCCGCCTAGAGTTTGCCAGGGCCCATGCTGACAAAGATGAAGACTACTGGGACTCTATACTCTGGAGTGATGAGATCAAGATAAATGTTTTTGGAACTGATGGCTTCAAAACTGTATGGTGTAGCAAAGATGAGGAATACAAAGAAAAATGCATGGTGCCTACAGTGAAACATGGTTTTTGTTGTGGGGTGTACTCATTTTTACATCACCCTAATTTGAGTAAAACTGAAAAATTTGTAATCTAAGTTATATCATTAACCTTACTTTCATGTTATAAGCTAAACAGATGTTATATTAAACTTAGTCTTGTCAACATTTTGGAAATTGTTTTTGTATTCATTGAGATATTGTTTAAAATGTTACTTTTCAAAGGGGGGTGTACTCAATTACGCTGAGCACTGTAATAATCACTGTAATAATGATCCATTCATAGATTCATAAATAGTATTTGCCCATTAAAATCCAAACAGCGACTTTTTTTTTTTTGTCTGGGCAATGTATTTGGCATTGAAATGTCTAGTAAGTTATTCAATACCAATCATATTATGTAATGACCAATATGCTAGATAGTGGAAATAAGAAAAAGTACTAAAAAGTATAGTGTAAATGTGATTATTATGTTAATTTTCCTGAGTACACGTGAAATATTTTTGCTTCACTCTGTTTATTTTGATTTTCCTTCCTCAAAATACAGAGATTCCTCTTTTCCTCTTTGGGTTAGATGACTTTCACATTTTTCTCTTTTTTTTTCTCCCGGTGAAAGAAATTAACTGGTGTAACTTTTTAAAAGTTCCTTTTAAAGGAGGGATGAAAATGGCAGGTAATGATGACGAAGGTTTACACACATTTCTAAACCAAACACACCTTTAAACAACATGGCGGGTGAAAGGTAGCAGTGTGTCGGCTGAATCCACGCTTTTTTGAAAGTGGCAGTACCTTTTTTTAAATAAAGCACGTTCAGACCGGCTCCTTAAGAAGTTTAGACTGGAGTGCCGTCTTAGAAAACTGGACCCCTTCAGCTGAATCCCATATGTTTGTCTTGGCCCATAGCTGGTGTCTGCTTGGCGGGCGCTGATGCTGGGGATATTAAACTGATGGAACACAGGTCTCTTGATCCCTCTCGAGGGCTGCTATTTAGGTGAAAGCAAGTGGCTCTGTCCATCCACCTGTGATTGTCTGCTTCACAAAGCAAGCTGCTCTTTGGTCGGTGTAGCTAATGGGGCAGTAATAGAGGTGACTACCTGGTGTCCTCCTTGTTTCTCACTGGCACTGACACCTCAGAGATGTGTTTAATGTTTTTAATCAGGGCTGAGTGTAAAAATGGGTTTTTGGGAATGGCAGTAGTTGTGATAAGCTTTTATATTTCTCCACCACAGTGTCCAGCCACAGCCTTATAATGGTTGTTTTGTATTTCAGTTTTCTCTGAAATGATTTCCTTGGAATATTTAATTAATATGAAAAGTACTTTAATTAAAAAATAAATAAATAAAAATACATTTATGAAGCAAAATACATTTAGAAAAATACAAAATATATCACAGTTATTAGCTTGAGGACTTCAGATTCGGTCCAGTGTTGGTCTACTGGAGCAGTGGTTCCTTACTACTAAACATTGGATTTTGTATTTTACCATTATTTTGGAGTACAACGCAGTTCCTTCTCCTTCTTTCATCTTCCTATTTTACAAAAGTCTTTTTCAAAAGGTTAATTGGTACTTGAGGTAAGTGATGCCTCAGCCTTTCAATTCTCTGAGACCTTGTAAAACCAGAGATTTTGGAGTAATGATAAATGTACTCTTCTTAAAAAATACCACCTTAGACCAGCGCGAATTTCCTGGTGTGCGTTCCAGTCAGCTCCCGAGCTTGTGAATCAGTATATCGTGTAAACAAATTCGGGCACTGGTAAGGACAGTAAAGGATGCTGGCTCACTACACATTGGGACACTTATGACTCTATTTCTGGCGATGTGACAACGTCCTCATTGTACAACATCACTACTGGTATAACAAAAGCAGAGCTGATATCTTTTTGACATTACTTGGAATGTCATTTAAAGTACATTATGATAAATACTTATACATGCAACATTTCAACCGTAAATAAATTATAAATGTTTGCTGGATTATGTTCATTACCTGTCTAGCGATGTATGTTTATGCTGAAATATAATAAAATAATGGTTTGTATTTTTTAAAACATCTATTGCGCGTCGTTATGTGTAGTGAGTTGGCTCACGTGATTTAAGTTTCGCGTTTCAGAACTTCCGTTAAGGGAGCATGGTGAGCATCGATGCTCCCTGGTTTTCACGGTGCATTATGGGACTTTTTAGGGAGGTAATGTTTAAGTGCCCTGGAAGGATTCTGGTATTGAGACAGCCCTTAAAATGGCTGACTCCCTGATCAGTGCCCTGACTACTGAACTAGGGAGCTGATTGACACGCACCCCTGGTTAGGGCTGGTTTGGTGCTGGTATGGTTGGTGGATCACCATGACTGGTTGATGATGATGCTGGTTAGGCAAGGAAGTCTAGTTAAACTAGTTAAAGGGATAGTTAATCCAAAAATCAAGATTCTGTCATCATTTACTCACCTTCAAGTTGTCCCAAACCTGTATGAATTTCTTTCTTCTGCTGAACACAAAATAAGATATTTTGAAGAATGTCTGTAACCAAACAGTTTGAAGGGACCCCATTGACTTCCATAGTATTTTTGGTCGATATGGAAGTCAGTGGTGTTCATCAACTGTTTGGTTACCTGTATTGTTCAAAATATCTTTTTTTATGTTTAGCAGAGGAAAGACATTCATACAGATTTATACATTTTAAGAAGTTTGGTGTGGACACCAGCAACAACTATGCTGTTTTTTCAGTTGGTGTATAGGAAATAATAGCTGAACTCTCACAGTGTTAACTATCACTGAGAGGCATATTGTGGAGTATTTGCTCTTTAAAAAAAAAAAAAAAAAAAAAAATCCACAAACCATTTCTCAAAAAGTTTGGAAACTTTCTATAGGCAAAAAGCACAATATCAGCATAAATCCTTGTTTCTTGCCTTAAGGCCCTGGTATACTTCAAGCAAACATATTCATCTAACCGCCTCTCTTAGCAGCATGGGTGGTGTCAGGATATTCGCTAACAGTATACCACTGCTCACATATTTTTAACTTGTTTTTACCCCATAGCAAAGAATGGAAAAGAACTTCACCATGAGTATATTGGGTCCTTTAAGCGACTTGCAATTATTATTGAAAAAAAAGCAATAATGATTTTTTTTTACATAATAATGCCAATATATACATGTCTTACATGCCTTTTGGACAGCTGTGATGCCTGATTACTAGATTAAACTTGACCCAAGATACTTTTTGGATTGTTATTGGATAACCATTAGCTTTACTGATTGATTGCCAGTTAAGGTTAGTGCACAACAGACCAATTAGAGCACAGTTTAGAGTTTGATTTGAGTATTTGTCTATATTGGCATCCACACAAAGGCAGCAGCATTTTACTTAAACTGCAGTGGCTCAGGTGGTTAGTGCAGTGACCTGTGGGTCTGCAGGGAAGAATCATGGTTGTGGAACATATATGTTTGGTGCATACTGATTCTGTATTCAAGCACACGTATTGCACGGTCTGTTCACTTGCCTCGGGCAGTTTGAATGAAACTGGGTATGATTTTCATAATACATAATCATCTAGTGTTATTGTGACTGATGGGTGCAGAGCAATTCACATGGTGCAGTTGTGCAGCTTTAGAAATCAGTTATACGTCGGTTGCATTGTAAAATGTACTATAAGCAAAAACTGACCGTTGAAGCATAGAGCTCTTTGGAAATGGATGCAGGCAGCAGGCATGGAGAAAGTTAAACCGTGCGCAGGATGGTGCTGAGAAGAGGTGGCCAGGTTATGACTAGGAAAGAGTGGGCTGAGAGAAAGAGAGAGCGCTAGTCTTTCAGCACATTCCAAAGCACGGCCTCTGAGAGGCTGTTCTGTGTCCAGGAGGCCGGCTCTGGGGCTGGAGGTGAAACTGTGAGGCTGTTCAGAAGAGCAGTAAGGTCGGTCCATGCACACACACTTGAAGTACTGTACATTCGAACACTCACCCAATCACGTGCACAGAGCCAAATACGCAGTTGAGCATATGGATGAACTCCCACTACAGAAGTGAGCACATTTAAAAGGATGATCACATATTGCAAGTCAAGATGGTTTGGCGTCTTCATGATGTCAGTATGATTTGTAGTGACTTTGCTACATGCTCCCACTCATGTTGTACACAAGTTAAAACACACAGAATGCAGTAATATACTGGTGAAAATGCGTCTATTTTGCACTTTTAAAAAAAAAAAATTTGTATTTAATATATATATTTTTTTCACTTTCATTTTTAATGAGTATACCAAATTAATAGAAAAGTTTAATTAAAAAAATATATTTTTCAGTATGTCAAACTGTAGGAAGACAATCTGTAGAAAAGCAGAAAAGGTACTGATAATTCATTTTCTGCCAAGAAATTATCTGATACGTTTACGGGCACTTCCTTTAACCCTAATACACAATGCAATGCGTAATTCAGAATATGGGTAAACACCTGTAAGAAATAAATACAGAAAATTTTATCGTAATAACACTGTGGTGAGTTTCTTGCAGAATGTTTTTTTTTTTAATTATTTAAAATACTAAACCTCTCTTTAGAGTATATTTAAAGGGGTCATATGATGTTTTTTTTTTTAATGTTTCCTTTCCATTTAGTGTGTAATTTATCTGTTTGTACATATATAAGATCTGGAAAGTTAGATCTCCAGATCTGTCTAAAATGTCCAGATATTACTTCTGCAACCATCTGTCACAATGTGAAATATTAGCATAATGCCCACTCAAAGACATATGCAAAGAAAGAAGATGAGGCTTCAGTGAATTGTAGTGTTCTTGTCATGCTGTGGAGATGCGAAAGCAAAACCACTTTGTTTGGGCAACCAAAAAAGGATGAAATTAGGAACCAGCAGTTTTTTTTATTTATAATGCAGTTCCTGAGCAGTACAACCCAAAAGTTAGCTTGTATACAGTGCATTTTACGGAGGACAGCTTCCTGAACCTGGGAGAGTTTTTTTTTTTTTTTTAAACTGTATTTTATGTTGTCACACATAAAGTTGTTATAGTAAAAAAAGACAAATGAAACCATTATAACCTAGAATCTGAAAGATAAGAGAGTTAAAAAATGTACCAAAATGTTCTACTCAAGACGATTCCGGTATATCTGCTTGATCATCCACATTTTCAGAATCTCTGGCTCAAAGTGATTTGTTAATACCAACAACATTATTAACTGTTTATAATTGCTTTAGAAGCTATGGAAGCTGAAACTTGTGATTATGGTAAGGGGTGTTACATTTCCGACATGCACTTGAGGTGTTTGGCTAGTCACAACACACTGGGTCAGCTGGCCAATCAGATCACTCTGGGCTTTTCAGAAGGAGGGGCTTTGTAGAAATCAGCCAGACAGCCGGACTTTAGACAGACTGGAAATAGAGGTACTGCAATAATGTACAGTCTGTGAAAAAAATAGCACCAAATGACCCCTTTAAATGAGCCCCACTTTGTTAGTTTCTGAACAATTTTGTGTAATAAATAAAACACACATAATGCAATAATATACACTTGAAAAAAAATGTATTTTTTTTGCCCTTTTGATTTCATTACATTTTTATATTTATTATAGTTATATTATTAGTATGCCAGTTTGAGACTGAAAATGTTAAACTAATAAAGTTTTCTTTTTCATTTTATGTGATAATTTTATGATTTTTTTTTTCTCACAATACTACAACTTTTAGTTTTCATTAGATATTTCCATATTTTCAGGTCTAAATTATCCCCATTTTGTTGATTTCTAATAAGTTTGTGTAATTAAGTATTTCAAACTCATTAAGGAATTTAGTCAGGGGAAATCAGATTAATTTATTGAGTTATGCAGGATAAGAAAACCAAGTTTTGTTTACAACTGTGTGTGATAATGAGTTTTGTATCCTAAAAGCATTTTTGAATTAAAGATGCCTTTGATATTGAAACGAATAGGAAGCTGAGAAGAAAGCAGAGAGGAGATTCAATCTCCTGATTATTCACTGACAAATGCATTAAACATTTAACTCTCTCTGGTGTTTTCATTTGTTATCAAGGCTTCCAGAAAATATTTGGTTGTGGATTCAAACACTGGACTGTTTTATCAGCTCAATTCAATGGAATTTTTATGAGGCTGAAAAATGTATGCTTGCTTAACTCTGAGTAGAAGGAATGTTTGGAGGTGAGACATGTGTTCTGTACCTGTACATATGTTGTGACTGTTACCATATGTTAGATGAAAAGATAAAAGTAAATGAGGGGATGAGGGTTGGGTGATAAATAGAGCATCTGCTCTCCCAACAAGACCATAAGATCTGTTTTGGCAAGGGCCTTGCATTAAGTGGTAAGATTTATTGTAACCAATGACAATCACCTACATTTATGAACATATTTCATTTGTACACTGTCAAATCTGTCTGTCATAGTTATTTAAAGTTTATTCTCTAGAAATTTCCTTGGTTAGATAGACTTCAATTTTCTGTTCATTTCTGATAACAATTGGTCTTCTTTTGTTGTCCAAAGGCTGGTATGATTCGTACTGATTCTGATGAGTACTTCATTGAGCCTCTGGAGCGAGGAACACAGGAACATGAGGAGAGAGGAAGAGTTCATGTGGTGTATCGTAGGTCTGCAGTATTGCAAGCTCCTTCAGACATCTCCTTGGATTACCACCAGATTGGTACGTACCACTGGATTATTAAAGTCTTGTGTGCATCTGTTGATTCTAGCTGTGTCCTATTTCCTGTGTATGCCTTAGGCTTAGGGTTTTCCACAGCTCCATGTTGTAGAACATTAATAATGCTTGATTTATTTGATATTTTATGTCAGCACTTCCAAAAGGGGGTTCCAAAAGGGAGTTTTCACATTTAATGCCATAGAAGAACCATTCTTGGTTCCTCAACTAGTGTTGTCAAATTTTAAAAATGTGATGATACCAACATTACCCCCTAGCATTTTGAGTGCTGTTGAGCGGATTCTTAAACACCTCTGACTGGCCATTGTGTTCAACAGATATGTCTTTGATTGGCTACAAATTATCATTGTAGGCTACAATGATCAATGCTTCAAAAACATATGTGACACTGGACCATAAAACCATTCATAAGGGTAATTTTTAAGGGTGAGATTTATACATTATCTGAAAGCTGACTAAATAAGCTTTCCATTGATGTATGGTTTGTTAGGATAGGACAGAATTTGACTGAGATACAACTATTTGACAATCTGGAATCTGACGGTGCAAAAAAATCAAAATATTGAGAAAATTGCCTTTAAAGTTGTCCAAATGAAGTCCTTAGCAATGCATATCCACTCACAAAAATAAATTTTTGATATATTTATGGTAGGAAATTTACAAAATATCTTCATGGAACATGATCTTTGCTTAATATCCTAATGATTTTTGGCATAAAAGAAAAATCGATAATTTTGACCCATACAATGGCTATTGCTACAAATATACTCATGCTACTTATGACTGGTTCTGTGGTCCAGGGTCACATATTGTAAATAGACATCTTTGACACTCTTCACTGAGCGCTTACACAGATACACATGGTATATTTTATATTGCCTTTGCTCAAATGAAATCAAATGCATCATAGCACTTTTTAGAAATGTATGGCGTACTAAAGCATGCCAGAAAGTATGAAGTCAGACATTCTTTGTAGGTGGGCCAGCCCATTATTGCTGAACAGCATCTCCTCAGCCAGATCACATAAACCTTTTTACAAACCACCATCAGGGCGTGTGAATGACTGACAGCACTTTCAATTCACAGCCGACATTTTTTTTGTTGGAAGTAATTTTATAATCACGTTCAAACAGTGGGAAGCTCTGGGAAGTCAAGCCCTTTGTGCAGTCACGACCTTTCGAGATTTCCTCTCAATTCAGTCACTTCTAAAGAGTCAAGTGCTTGTGTGGTTGTAGCGGTTGCCATGGCGATGTGATGGCATTTCATTGTCCCAGGTGGGAAACATGCCGTAGGCAGAGATGATTACGCTCTCGCTCCTGTTGCTTAGATAATCACAGCGTGCTGCTTATAAGATGAGTAAAAGTCTTTTCTGTTTGGCCAGCAGACCTTAAAGTTATTGCCACTATCAAACCTATTGTGACTTTTCATGTACTACTTGTAAAAGCTAACAAATGTTTAGCTGTATGTGAATTACATAAAGGATGCAAGATCCATTTATATAGAAAAACCTCTCTCACCCAAAAATAAAAATTCTGTCATCATTTACTCACCCTTAAGTTGTTCTTTCATAGTATGAAAAAATAAAAAATAAAATACTATGGAAGTCAATGGGGTCCATCAACTGTTTGGTTGCCAACATTCTTTAAAATATCCTCTTTTGTGTTCAGCAGAAGAAAGAAATTCATACAGGTTTTGGAACGACTTGAGGGTGAGTAAATGATGACAGAATATTCATTTCATTATCCCTTTAAGCTAAGTTGACAGTGAGTTACTTGCCCATTGTATGGACATAACTGTATTTTTTAGCATAGTGTCCGCTTTATGATGGCTGGTCTCAGGGACATTGGAAATACAATAATCTAAAGATACTCAATTGCATGACTCATTCAGCTGTCTTTCAAAAGCATCTCCACTGAGCTAATTCAAATTATGGCCGGGTAGCAAGCTGTGTAGTTCTAAGAGAAGTGAGAAAGTTAATGCTGCTTAACCTTACGGTTATGTGTTATTTGAACTCCTTCTGTGATACACAGGTCAGCTGCTCACTCTCCTGACCAAAGAGAATTTCTCCTTCCCTAAGTGAACGTGTCTAGAGCTCTAAGAAAAGACCAAAGCATCTATCAGGTTACATTTGAAGGTGCGCAAGTGTCTTTCCTGTAGCTCAAACAGTATAGCATGGTGACGGCAATACCAAGGCTATAGGTTTGATTCTGTGTCTTTTATTTTGAGATTAGCAAAACATTATATTTAAAGATGCAGCTATTAGTTTAATTACCCATTAAAAACACATTAATAAATGTATATGTACATTTATAAATGTATAAATGTACAAGAAATAAGTTATGTTTTTGTGGAGAGTCATATGAGTAGTGTACAATTACAATGTAGACAATGTTTTTTTTTTTTTTTTTAGTTTTTAAATTATGTATGGTGCGGGTCACCCTCCTTGTGTATTTTGCCTTGTTGAAATGACACGACCTGCGGTGTTTCATTAAACGACTCACGCTCCTTGGCTAGGCTAGTAGCGTAGTGTTGTTTGACGATGCAAAGAGCGAAAATTACACAGTTGAACTTACTTACTATTGTGCTTTACTAAGGGTGTAACAGTACATGTATTCGTCCTGAACCGTCATGGTTCGGTGCATAAAGTCAGATGACGAATACAGTCATCTACACTCCAATCCAGAAGGGGGCGCGTGTGGTAATGCAACTCTGTTTGCTAACCGCCACAACAGGAAAAAGCACAGAATAGAGGAACAACTGCGTTTCAACTGCGGAAAGACATAGCATTACATTTACCTCAGGCCAGTCATTTAGTGTCCACCGCATGTTAGTTAAAAAAAAATTGAAAAATAATTTTATAATTAGAAGTTAATGCAAAACCTGCCTTATGTGCAATTGACATATTTTTATTTGAGTGTTGATTATTATATATAAAAATAAATAGCAACTGAATTTAATAGTTTGGGCTCTGTTGTTAATTGTAACAATTAATATTATATTCTTGCATGTGTAATTTTATCAACATTAAAAACAAGAACTCACAAAAGGTTTGTTTTGTATCAAGAGTTTGAATCTAAAATTGATCTCTATGCACCTTCTGTGCCAGGTTATTTGTTCTTCATGCTAGTAAATCTACAGTACATTGTCGAGAACTGCAGTAATGTAGCATGATCTGCAAAGGCAGCAGACTCTGACGTAACCTATAAGGACCCATATGCACGCTGCTTATAGAAATGGATTTAGTCAGTTTGACCTCAAAAAGATGTGGTATTTTGATTGGATGTCATGTATTTACGGCATTGTGTCATGAAATACATGCTCGGTTTTAATGTTATTTAAGGATGGGGAAGAATTAAATGAACGACAAAACTCAGCATTTTGTTCGCATACCCCCTCTGTACCCCAGTTTAGGAACCACTGGTTTACAGCATTAGCTGAGATCAATTTTTTTTATCCTTAAGAAAATGTTAATTATAATTGACTTTATTTAAAGAGAGAGAAACACATTGAACACATTTGTTCAACAAACCACTGTTTAATGAAAAAGAAGAAAAAAGAAGCAATTTTATGTTTAGTTTTCTCCCCCCTGCTGTTCCGAACCCGTACCGAACTGTGACTTAGGTACGTACCAAACCATCATGTTTGTGTACCATTACATGACTTGGATCTTTGAATCTCAATCAGCAAAATGAACTATTCTTTATTCAAGTAATTTCGTTCATTTGAGCAGAATTAAATTAAAGGTTTCATTTTCAATAGCCAGAGTATGTCTACTTGTGCAAACTCATATTCGAAAAAAATAAAAAATGATAATGCAGACAATGACAAATAATGAGAAACGGACATGATTAATTCAGGGTCTTCTGGTCTCAGTCATTTCTTGTCACATGAAAGCTGCATAGGCTCTGAGATTGCAGGAAACAGAAATGATAAGTTCACCTCCGAATCTTCTGGTCAGAGTTGCTCGTTCATGTGACAGCTTAGATTGGGTCTCTACAGGAAACAGAAATGGACTGCGCTTCTCAAAAGCACCGTAAGCCTAGGTAGACCGTAGAACAATTGACACAGATGGTTTCGATCAATTTAGCTCACAATACTTTTGAGAAACGCAGCCATGATTAGTTCACTTCTCCTAGAGTCTCTCCTCCAGTCCAAGTCGTTCATTGGTCACATGACCGCTACTCATCACTGTATGTATTTACGAATTATCATATTATTATCAAAAGATGTTTGTAATAAACAGTTTTATAAAGATGTTTAGGAATTATGAATTAATTCTGTATCCAGTAAAGAATATATGCGGCTGTCTTGTCATGTGACAAATGAACGAAAGAGACTTTGACAGGAGAAGATTTATTTTTCCTGTATAGAATCAGACTCTGAGCCTATGCTGCCACTTGAAAGAAGAAACGACTCGGACCTTATGACTTGGGAGGTGAACTAATCAATTCTGTTTCCTGTATAGAGCCTATGCGCTTTTCACATTAGTACGCAAATGCGTATTTGCGGCCAGCACAAAATGAACAAATCGCTCTCTGAGACACCGTTCATGATAGCACCTGCTAACACTAGATAAACAACTACTGACTGCAGATTTAACAGGGTTATTCAATTTACTGGTGGTTTTATTGATGAACTTTGAGCATTTGATGATGCCAAAGTTAATCTAAATGTAAAACAAAGTAAATGACCATGCACAACTTGTTTATATCCAGGTGTTTGAGAGCTAGATTTGAATTGCATTTCACGCTTACTTCTGCCTACACAGTTTAGTCCATAATGAGATTAGCAATGGGCTGTCTCTCCCTCAGTGTACACAATCCAGGCCATGTTGTTTTATTCAGTCAAACTCATTCTGTGATGTTGAGCTCTTCTTTAAATGAGCTTGATTGCACAGGGGAAAGAAGTAAATCATCTGAGCGATACTTCTTATCTGAGCCATACTCTACAAACACAGTTTTGGGTGTGAATAATGGTAAGTGTTCCCCAGGGCCACAGAATAAAAAGTGTCACTTAATGATTTTTACTTTCATGCAGATAAATACCAGCACATCGAGGACCATATTAAAAGCGGATGGAAAACTCCATTATCTATTTAACATGGGTACCACACAGCTTTATCAGCATGTCAGTGTGCAGTGGCTGTAATGGATGACAGCACGGCTCCTAAACGACACAGCAACAATTTAAAGCACAACTGTGATATTATGCCACAGAGTTGCCACAGAGTTCTCGCTTGTGATAACAAATCAGAAATTGCCATTGTAATCTACATTCAGTCTCCCTCCAAAGACTGTGAGTCATCCATCTGAAAGTTCATGAGGTCTGGGGAACAGATAACATCAGGACATTGATGAACCTATTTAGTGTAAATTGCAGGCCAGGCTGCTGGACACCTACTTTGTCTTGGTTGCAGTGCATGTTCTGTTTACTCCTTAAGTGATTTGTCACCGGCTGTAAAGATTGGCTCCAGTCCCTGGAGAAATGAGTTTAACCAAAGGGAATTACAATTACCGTGGCTGACAGCCACGGCATACCATGCTGAGTAAGGCACCTATTAGCATGCTGCAGTTGCTAGGCTTTCCAATTAAACATGTTAGATCAAAGACGAAGGAAGAGAGAAAAAGACTACGGTACCTCTGAAAATCCATGTCGGATTTGGTCTAGAAAGTGTAGAGGTGTAGCACTTTCTGTGTTTAACTCCAACCTGAGAGTATCTTGAGGTTTCAATCCAAATTTGGCAAATGGAAAATAGTTGTTTATATTTGAAATGAAGCCCACTGAGCTTGATGGAATTGGGGGAGCCTTAAATATACAAAAAACTGAGGAAAATGAAAACAGCCACTTAAACAGATAATCCCTCCACAATGCACAAGTGTATGGTGTCAGAAAATGTCAAGCCGAATATAAAAGGTAAGACAGACGTAGTGAGATAAAGAGACCTGTTATCTGAGGACGATTGAGACATTTTGTCAGCCTTAGTCCGCTTATCAGTGGTAGTACAACAGTTTTCCCTTTTGCTGTTTAAACTCTTCAGATCAGGACTTAATAGATTTTATTGTCTTTTCTTCATTGCTGTGCTGTGTTTTAGAGGATGCACTGAAATTTCAACCATCGAAACCATTAACAGATCAAAAAACAGAATCTTTAAAGGGAAATTTCACCCAAAAACAAAAAATCTGTCATCATTTACTCATCCTTACATCGTTTTAAAACTATATGACTTTATTTCTTTTGTGGAACACAAAATAAAAAAATATTTTTGATTAACTGTTTTTGTCCATACAATGCAACTCAGTAGGGTCCTTGCATTGGATTCCTTACTTTCATTGCATGAAAAAATAAATAAATAAATATGTAAATGATTTTTCACTTATGATTGAAATATCCCTTTAACATCACAATAATCATATTAAATGGAAATGGCAGCTGATGATTATGATATTTTACAGGAAAAACAATTACAATTGTATATCTTGTGGTCATAATTCGAATACAAATTAAGTTTACATTTAAAATTGTACACAAATTGTGTGACCATTCAAATACTTAAAAAAATTACATAACAAGATTTACCTCTTAGATAATGGCTTATTTAAAATGAGCATTTTTGGTATTGTCTTTCAGCCCAGTGGCTCCAGAATTTTGTTTCGGCCAAGAATTTACTACTTTTTTTTTTGTTTTTTTTTGTTTTTTTTTGTTTCATATGTTTCATCAGGCTGGAAGAGAGGAAAAGGTTATAGTGTGGATAGTATGTTCTAAAGCTTATTGTCCATCTGTTGTCTCCAGTGCTTTAGACCTTGTGTTCACTTAGTGAAAGCTGCAGAAGCAAGGACAGTTGGCTTCTCTGACACATTAGGGATCAGCAGAGTAAAGCTATGTGGTTAAGCAGTGAACACAAGGGGCTAAATTGTGAGTAATGGCATCCCTGAAAGAGCCATTCCAAAGTCCCCTCCTCTTCCATTGTGCTGTCAAAGACATCAACATAAATATTTCCCACATCAGGAATAAAAGACCTTTAAAGTGCCTTTTCATTGGACAAAATAGAAAGCTAGCTTCTTTCCCAGCCTACATGGTCACAGTGAAACCCACTGCTGACACACAAAGACACATAAGCATGTCAAATTTGCTCTAGCACTTCTGAGTAGGAAGTTCTTAGAGTCTTAATTGGTATAAACAAAGTCATAAAAGATGATATTTGCATTTGCCTGGAGGCGGTTGGCATCCTCTTAGAAAACACTTTGTAGTTTAGCTGATTAGCAGCTTGTTGCCATCTATGTGCATTTGCCAGAGATTTCATCATGACCCTATTGGAAATTTCTTGATCAGGGATCTTAGCAAAGTAGATGATAAAAGCAACATTATGTTATTAAGCAAAATTCTTATGTTCACAGGATAGGAAATATTGTTTAGGCTTTTAGTTTTTTATTTATTTATTTTTTTTACTTGCACTGTATCCACTTTAATAAGTAAAGTGTGGTCCATTACAGAATGAAACATGGCTTCTAGCATTACTTACTAGCCCACTATGATGTGTTAAGATGCAAAATGTCATGGCTAAAAGAACCCAGAGCCCTTTGAGACAAATTTTGCCAGTTGCAGCACTTCATTTGAATAATTCAAATATGGCACACATAATAAATAATCTTAGAATAAGTCAGTCTTTAACAAGTGTGAATTCAGCATGCCTTTGGGCAAACTTGATGTATACTGTTTGGTTTGAATATCCTACAAACAAGTTTAACACGGGGTACAAAGCTGATCTTGCTTGGGGAACTCACATGTTTTAAAACTAAATGCTTTAGTTGAAGCAGAAAACCGTAAACATATATCTGCTCATGTTATAATATTGTTTGATGAGAATGAATGAATTCTCATCAAACAATTCATTCAGTTTTTGGTTTCCATAATTATTCCTGAAGGTTTGTACCGTGGCTGATTCTGATCCTTGAGTCAAAGAAAGAATTACGTGCTTCCATTAGTTATTCTTGGCTAAAGCCTCTTTTTGTAATGAAATATTAATGTTTAATTCAGCCATGTATGATGGAAAGTGGGCTTCTCAGCTGAGGAGCTACTCATGTTTATTAAGCTAAAAGCCACACAATGAATTCCGATAAATGGCTAATGAAAAATTATAAAAAATTGAGTTCATGTATATCAGCTATTCCTCGTGTTCAGAAATGTGCACAAGTTTAAATTGGAACCACTAAACAGAGCTTATTCTGCCAATTTTGGCCTTTTTGTCAGATAGCTAGAGAAATATGTGCAGCCCTCCAATTCTCCATCGGAGACCCTTTTCGAAGTTCATCTCCAGCCAGTCAACAGGAGAATATTGTGTCTAATGTGTGGCACAATTATCCTCTCAAATGAACTGCTCTGTGAAATGAATCATTCACGCACTATTCTTTCCATATTCCCTTTTGAAAATAATTTGTAATAGTTGATAAATCTTTTCCATGAGCCATTGTTATCATTATCCTAAAGCCTTGGCTCTGAAGTGTGTCAAGTCGAGGACAACCTTGAAAGCAGTTTCACAACATTTGAATGTTTCATTAGAGTATTACTCTGTGAGTCTAGGTTCCATTGAATCACCCCTGTGCCATGCCATCTGGCAGTGAAAAAGGACTGGTTTTATTGCCATTCCACAATGCCTTTCTTCTTTCCTGTCTGTGCAAGGATTGCTGGAATTAGATACCGGCAAATAGACGGAATTCTTAGAATTCTTGGCCAACAGAGTGATGTCATAACCACTGAGTATTTTATTCCATGAGTAATTTATTAACAGAAATAAAAGAAAATAGGGAAATCTTTAGGGGCTGGCAGAGATCATGCCCAGTGAGGGTTATCGTCAAAGAACGTATTCCTGTTGAGACACTAATGTGGATATATTATGCAGTGGGTTTCTTTTTATGCCCCTGCTTAAATAGCTTCTGGCTTTTATGCCGTTTTAAATGAGCAAAAACCACCTGCAAGGAAGGAAGACTTTGCATTTGCGCTGTTATCAGCTGGTTTACTTTATGGAAAGGTCTTTGTGAATGTAAATTGACTGTTGTAAATGTTTATTGTGGAATTAATGTTTTTTTTTTTTTTAATGGACTAATGTTTATTGTGCTGCTCCTAATGACATTTTCTTATTTTTAACGTTTTTCACTTGCTTTCTAGCAAGAATTTCACTTTTTGAATGCACCTGGCTTAACTTATTCAAGGCTTAATATTAGGTTCTATCTGCATGTTCGTCAATGTGGCCACATCTGTTTTTGTTTTGGGGAGGCAAAATGTTGTCTGGGAAAGAACTTCATGGCCTGTTTGTCTCTCTCCTTGTGTGTGTGTGTGTGTGTCTGGGGTGTTTACATCTGGGTTGTTAAGAGGTCATTCCCATGGGCCATTCCATGCCAGAAAACAAAGCGTAACATGCAATAGAAGTGGCGCAGCGTCTCTGTGTAGTCGTCAAACATGACACATCCCATCATCCTTCAAGCTTCCTGCATTCAGTGAAGCGTAATGGGCAGTATTTGTTGAGGATATCACACCACATGAGGTTTTCATCCTCAAGAATGAATTATAGACGTTCATTCTTTTACTTTCACGGTGCGCTGTGCAAGGCTGACAGAAGGCCTTTGAGAGCTGAACCCAATGACACCAACTGTTTTTATATTATACGTACAGCATAAACAACACTATATCAGCATGACAGGAAAGTGCTCTCCTCTTTCCCCTCCTGACTTTCAAGGATATTGTGTTTTGAGACAGCGGTGCGATTTAGCTGTCATATGTCCTATCAGTTTCACAGATATTTGAAAGGCTGTAATGAGAGCTTGAGTACACTTCTGATTTTAATGAAAAGCATAATACACTTAAACAGTATCTTATGAGCAAAAGTGCTGTTGTACAGAATATTATGTGGCCACATACCTAAAGTCTAATCACTGTACTTGTATTTAGCAAAACAGCACAAATGTAAATGGGAAGTTGTTTTTGTACAACAATAAACTTAGAGAGTACAATAACTTGAATATCAGAACAAAAATGGTTATTTGTTTCAAATATTTTTTTCTGTACTAATAGATTGGAATTATGGCAAAACATCAAGCTTTGCATGTTTCCAATCAACACACAGACAAAAATTCAGTTTGGAACAGTGTATGTGAGTGGAGCAGAATGGGAGAGATTTCCCATTCCTGCTCAAAGAGTTCTGTTGTTACCTGCTCCACTTCAGGCTTTCTGGCTACTTTCTCACTACGATGATGCAGGAAAAAGAAAAACTCTTCTCTGACTGTACATTTGTGATCATGGTCCCTATTTTAATGATCTAGGCGCATGGTCTGAAGCCCATGGCGCAGGTGCACTTAGGGCGTGTCTGAATCCTCTTTTGCTTAACGACGGAAAAAATGGTCTGTGCGCCAGGCACATGGTCCAAAAGGGTTGTACCTAGTCTCTTAATGAGGCATGGGTGTGTTTTGAGCGTAACGTTCAATAAACCAATCAGAGTCTCGTCTCCCATTCCCTTTAAAAACCAGATGCGCTTGCACCATGGCGGATTGCTATGTACATGGCAGAATTTGCAAGTGGAAAGACTGAACGCTTCTCCAGAGAGGAATCCTTTTATTTTTAATATTTAAAAATGTTTGTGCTTATCCCTGTGAGTGCAAAAAGCAGAGTGTTTGAACGTCGTGCACCCGCCTATAGGCACATATTACTAATGCACCCTTTAAATAAAAAATAAAAAAAAGTTTTTAGGACCAGGTTTTTGTTGGTCAAAGTTGCCTCAAAATAGCAACGTGCCAACAATATGCACCTAAACACACTTCATTTTCAGACCAGCAGACCCATGGGCGAACAGATGGGCGTGAATGCATTTGCTATTTAAACCAGGTGGGCGCTGGACGTGAAAATGATAACTACGTCAGGCTGAAACTAGCAAAAAAACACTTGCGTCGCACCTGGCATAACATTGTGCCGGGTGTATATAAGGCCCTATGTGTCTGTGTAGTCCAAAGATCATAGACTTATATATAGTGTACTGCAAAGTTCATAGTGGAAATGAATTATATTATATCAAAGAATCCTGAAAAAAGTTCTACAGTTTCTACAAAAAATAAAGAATAATAAAATAAATAAATAAATAATGAATAAATGGTAAGCAGCACAATTTTTTTTTAGCATTGATAATAAGACATGTTTCTTTAGTTAGCACCAAATCAGCATATTACAATGATTTCTGAAGGATCATGTGACAGTGAAGACTGGAGTAATGATGCTGACAATTCAGCTTTGCCATCACAGCAATAAATTACATTTTGAAATATGTTCAAATAGAAAACAGTTTATATTAATATTTCATGCTTACCACTGTCTTTACTGTATTTTTTTTTTTTTATCAAATGAATGCAGCCTTGGTGACCATAAGAGACTTATTTCAAAAACATTAAAAAATCCTACTGACCATAAAGATTTTTTTTTTTTCTGGGTAAATATATTTACGAAGCTGTGTGTGGTCTTGTTTAAACTACTAAACTACTACAAAGGGTTTTTAGAGAGCAATGCTGTCTATTGTGCAATAAACGCTTGAGGCCAAAAATACGAATTATCCCTCATAATCAAACATGACAGCCCAGGGTTTGCCACGCATTGAAAAGCCTTGAATTATGCACAAAATAATTGAACAGCCAGAATGAACTCACCAGCCCAATGTACGAATCCATAGTTGACCATTATATATTTGCCCAGCTGCATGTGTTTTAGTAACAGCTGTGAGTATTCATTTCATACAGTATCATATATATATATATATATATATATATATATATATATATATAGTGTTCATAGACATCTTTGAATATTTGAATCCTGTTCATTCTTAAAGTTCTTAAGAATCAGTAAGAAAAGAAGAACGTTTGACATTCAGTATATGTTCATTCTGAACTGCAGGCTGAATGGGATAATAATTAAAACTGTTTTACTTCATAACTGCTTTCACAGTGGAAGAAAATGAATTAACACCAGAAATCACAGATAACATCAAGTCTCAGTGGGATAAAGAAAATAATTTTTCTCGCCCACCTTAATAGATTCAGTGTGGCTAAAGAGCTATAAGAGATATACAGAGAAATGTACAGAGACCGTTTGAACAAACAGAAAAAGATAAGAATTAATTAATCAAGAAGAAATATCTCACAAGAAGATTTTTAGAGTCGCAATTAAAAGTTAAAGATCACCTGACAGCCTCAAACAAGGCCAAGTGTGTTCATGAAGTACAGTAAACCCCCTGCTGCCATACTCCAGCTTTAGGAGGCCGGCGTTTGCTAACTCAGCTGCTCTCGTTTACAAGAGTTCTCTTATTTCCTAATAAAGAGTTAAAGTAGCTCCCAGCACATTGGATCACAGCTAGTGGTGTAATACTTTAGCGCCACGTGGAAGAATTCCATCAAAACTGCCTCCTGCAGCATCTTTTGATCCCGATGCTGTTTGTTGTTAGCACACTGTTGCCTGCTAATTCTTTATACTTCCAGGGAAGGAAAACCACCTTCGCCCATCAAAGAGATGTTCGTTAATCCTCTCACAAGTTTTCTGTAAGGAGAGCAGAGGGATCTATTTTCTAAACCAAGATAGAACAGGAGGGAAAAAAGCGAAATCCAGTCACACTGCTCTTGTCGAGATATACTGCATAGAAGCTTTTTACATCCTTGCATAAAACGGTAATTGGATTCATAGATGGTTTTAGCATGCCCAATTTGTTTATCAAATAATGTCAGAGTAAGCGGATTTCATGATGATAAAGGGGCTGTGTACTGTCAACTCAATTTGATCATTTTGTCCCACTAAGAATGCTTTCATCTTGACAGCGTGTGCATTTTTTACTTTCAATACATGTAATCATCTGAAATTGAGCTTTTATGTAGACTCTTTCTATTTTTTGTAGACTCCTGTAGACTTTTACTCTGGGAGCAAAATTAATGTGATTTTCAGCACTCTGAAATATGGTGAGGCTCATGGTGCTCCAAAAGTTTCTTTGTGCCATTGTTTTAAAAGATGCCATGTATGCATCCAGTTTCTCCTCCACAGCAGTCTGCAGCCTCTTGAGTTTTTATTGTGCGGAGCGTGGATGGCAAGGCAAACCCACTCGTGTTTTACGAGTGAAGAATCAAAATGAGATCGAGTTGAGGTGAACACAAACACATGTTTGTTTTTCTGTCATGGTATGGACCTTACTTTGACTTCTGTTGTTGTTTTATGAGGTAATGATATTTTCTGTCCTCTAATTAGAGGAGTGTTGCTAGATAAATCCTTGTCTGATAAAAAATTTGAAAAATAAAATATTGAAAATAAAATATTAATTGATTAATAATATCTATTTCTGATAATCCCTGGTTGCTGTTTACTCATTAAACTCATGGCCATGAGAAAAAAGCATGCAACATAAGGATGT
Organism: Ctenopharyngodon idella; assembly: GCF_019924925.1. Taxonomy (NCBI): domain Eukaryota; kingdom Metazoa; phylum Chordata; class Actinopteri; order Cypriniformes; family Xenocyprididae; genus Ctenopharyngodon; species Ctenopharyngodon idella. The sequence continues at coordinate 18,391,187 of NC_067224.1, read as the reverse complement.
CGTTACCACAGCAACACGACACATTATCCAAATTATTATCGACAAAACTAAGTGAACCTAACATTTCTCTTCCCGGTCACCATAGTAATGGAATATTAATGCATTACGTTTGAAAATAACTTTCGTTTTCGTTTGAAAATAACTTTCCCCAACACTGCTCATAAATATAGCTGATAAATCCTTGTCTGATGATGGAGAGATTACCATATACCAACCATTTTCTCTGATATATTTCAGAAATTTTATTGAGTGTTTTCAATCAGCTGTTCAGAATATGAACTAGCAATGGCAGATTCATGAATGAATCACTTGGTCAAACGGTTTTGCAAAAAGCTCTAAAGTTGTTTGCAATTTAGTTTGATTGATTCTGACACTTTACTTATGCACTGAAACAAAACGACAGCTGGATGAGGTGATATTTACCTACAGTACAGTAGGAACAAAACTTGCAAATGTAGAAGACACTGAAGTAGCTCTGTATTGCATGTGTAGTCGTTGTTTTTTTTTTTTTTTACCTACTTCATGGATTACCACACTTTGAGCTGCAGTCAGTTTTGCAGTCTAGACATGGTAGATTTCCACTGGTGATCTGGATGGTCTCATTTGCCATCACAAGTCATTTTTAGAATTGGGGCCGGCGGGTTACGCAGGTTTGCCATGTGTGTGCTATCCTCGCTTTGCCATTTGTGAATGGCAGCCCCTCAGGAGAATGAGGGTGTGCATGGAGACTCTGTGGACCAGGGAACCTGCAAGGGACACACGGCACGTCTGAGCATGAGGGGAAGCCCTGTGCTTTTTGAAGTGGAACCTCAGAGATGTGTTTACTCTTCTGGGAGCTGGGCCACACAAGAATGCATGTGTCATGACGGGATGTAGGAGCCGAGGAATGTTCCTCACAATCCCCACACTGTAGACCAGAGCCAGCCAAAGAGCAAGATGTTTAGAATATTTATTTTAGCATAAGTGTTTAAAAAAGACATTGGTTTATACCCTGGATTGATGTTGGATCATGAAGAACTCTTGTTAGGATTGCTTTCTGTTGTTCTTGGCTGGCATCCACTTGCACTCTGTGAAGAAGAAAAAAAAAAACAACTTGCAAGATGCTAGTTCATAGTAATGCAAAGAGGCCCGTAAGAGGTTTAATATGGTGGTGTTGTCAAATGATGAAGATGAGGTACTTTTTTGAGACTAACCATTTTGTCTTGCAGAGCCTGAATTGGATGCGCCAAGGGTGCTGGACAATATTGCTAAACAAGTCAAAAAGAAAGTCAGGAAACGGAGGCACGCTGGTGACGATGACTACAATATTGAGGTGCTGCTTGGAGTAGATGATTCTGTTGTCCGTTTTCATGGGAAAGAGCATGTGCAGAACTATCTCCTCACCCTCATGAACATTGTGAGTATCCTATCATTCTTAGCAGGGCTCAACAGGATTGATTGATTGATTCATTCATTCATTGATTCATTCATTGCCACACTATTATTTGCCACACACACACACACAAACACAAACACACACACACACACACACACACACACACACATTATCATTAACCCTTAAACGCATACCTCAGGTCTTTAGTGACCCAGGATGTCATTCACTTCCGTCCTCCTCATTCATTTTATAAAGTTAAGACATCAACCTTCTTAGTAATCCTCAATCAATTCATTAAAAACAATATTACATTTAAAAAAATAAAATGCCTGTTTTCAATTTTTTTTTTTTTTTTTTTTTTGGTAAAAATTGTATAGGGTTGCTAATGACCCAAGGTGTCTAACACTTCAAGTATATTTTTTTCTGCACAATAATTGAATCTTTGATGACTAAATTCACCTTTATTCCACAAGGTGACAATATCTAATACACAATGATGAAGTGACGTTTCACTCATATTTACAGCAGGCAGAAAACAAAACAATAGGAAGTATCATCAGCAAAACCTAAATAGCTCAACGATTTACTGCAGAGCAAGTACTGAACGCAATCAAATATTAGTGTGACTGTCACTTGATGGTGAATGTAGTGTGACTGTCACTATTATTACTTGATGCTGAATGTACTGGAAAATTAGTTCTGACGAGGACTAAAACTGAACCCTTCCAAGCTCCAAAAGGTAACAAAATATGCTTTATTTTATTCTTCTGAAATTGTTACTCTAATATCAGGAGAGTTTTATATTATCGCGACAGGTGGAGATCCATCCGTGATAGATAAAGGTCCGGGTCACTAAAGACCCGAATATGTAATAATCATTAGCTAAACATTCATGCATTTAAGGGTTAAAAATATTAATAAATAAATAACATATGGTTATTGTTATTAATATTTACTTTATTGTTAAAAATATTTTAAAATAGTTTAAAATTGTTTTATGAACAATTCACTATATTTTAACATGCAGTTTTAAACCGCCCATATTTACTGGCATTCCCCTCAACTGGCACAAAACTGTCTCACACTGGCCCCTGACCATCAGGCCATCTTTTTTGTTGAGCAACCAATTTTCTTCTTCCTCATAAAACCTATTAACTCTCTCCTCCTGGCTCAGTCCTCTGACACACTTAAATGGAAGGCACAGGTGCCTAAGTGTTTTTACTATTTTATAAATTCATTTCAAGATGATTGCTGATGACAAAATACCTCTCTACTGGACTACAGAAAGTGGATGGTGGCAGTCAACATTTGCTTATACGCAAATGTGTCATTAAACTGCAGCTGTAAAGAGATTGACCTCATATGAGGAGTGAAATTGTCCAGATGTGGTCCTGTTTTTGGAGGAAAAGCTCATTCTTAGGCTAGCACAAAACAAAAACTGAATATCCATTGTTATCAACTGAATATCCATTTTGTAAATGACGCTGTTCTGAGGAGAGTTTTGAAACATGACCACAGATGCACTGTGTAATCTGTGGAGATAATAGCATCTGTAATCAGGCTTTATAGATTCAGCACATAAATTATAGACTTCATTTGTGGACACACAGTGCCTTTAAGCTCCTTATGTCTAATGTATTTGGTGCCTTTCTACTGACTGCATAATGTTACAGGATCACGTGCAACCTATCCTTAGTTTTGCTTAAACAATTTGCAAGAATTCAGGTCAAAATATTCAAAGGAAAGCTCTACTTTCTTTTGTGGAGGAATTTGCTTTTTCATCATGTTTTTTCAACACAAAAGGCATAGATAAAATGTGGCGTACTTGAGGATGTGGCTGAGAAATAAAGTAGCTACGAAATGGCTATGACTATACACTCATAAAATTTTAAGATTAAACAGCTGCTTTCCTTCCCGCTTTCCTAAAAGTCCTTCCTCCAGTAGATGTCCCTGCTGCTCTGTACACCAGTGCACTGATGAGATGTACACTATAATGTTTAATAAACCCTCACTAAAGATTGGCCCAGCATTCAGAAAGTAATGAGCTCTGTATAAAAATGCAACATTGCTACAACTTTCACACATGCTGACTTCCGTGTTTAGGCTCCTTGCATGCTTATTTAAAGCCCTGTTGCCTGAAGAGGACAATTTTCTGTATCAAACAGCTTCTGTTTAATTGCATGAGGCAGCTGGGATGAAGAGAGGGGGGCAGTTGGTAAGAGACTAACTGTCCTCTGCTGATTTAGAGAGTTGTTGAGGCAATCTGTGTTCATATGCCAGTGAAGAATTTAATCATTTCGCACGGGTACTTTTTTGCTGCTCCTTAGAACACAGAAACACAGATCTGCTGAGGTATAGTTTTTATTTATGTGCCCCTCCCCTTCTTTTAAACAAGCTGTCTAAACCTGCATATAAAAGCAGTCCCCCCCCCACCCCCCCCCACCCCTGTAACATAATTGGTTTTTTCTCACCTTTTCCTTCTGAGTGTAGAGTTTGTGGCAGGCCTGACAGCCTGAAAAAGGCTGGTTTAGGCTGAAAAAAAAGTGTTAGCAAAATAATATTTTGAGGGAACTGTCAGAACAAATTGTAATAATAGCCGTAAGAGTTTATTAGCCTTCTCCAGTTTATTTTATCACATGTTCTTCAGTTGTTTGCTGTTTTAGGAATTCACAGAAAAAGTACAAAAATACACATACACACACACTTTACAACAAGGTTCCATTTGTTAACATTAGTTAAATACTTCAGTTAACATGAACGAGTAATGAACAATACTACCGCAGCATTTATTAGTTAATGTTAATTTTAGCATTTACTAAAACATTGTTATGATCAGAAGTTGTTTCTGTTAACATTAGTTAATGTGCTGTTAACTAACATTTTTATTAACTAACATTATCAGATGTTAATAAATGCTGTAAAAATATATTGCTTATTGTTAGTTCATGTTAGTTAATGCTTTAACCAATGAGACCTTATTGTAAAGTTTTACTATATGGTGTGACTCTTTTTCCAGTTCAATATGGACAACCTGAACTTTTTGTTTACAGAATCATAAGCTAGATACTGCCAATGTGATCTCATGAAAATACGTGTGTATTTTTACATAAAGTGTGGTTCTACACACGTACATTTACTTATGTTTTCATACACACAAAAACGTATAATGATGTATTTATAGCAGCAATAAAACGTGAATTATTTACGTATCCAAGTGTGAATGTGTATGAATTCCCATGTATTAATATCAAAATCGTGGCATTAATGTTTTGATTCTGTTGTATTCAATTGTCATATCAATACATGTTTTTAGTAACGTTACCATTTATTAAATGCAGTTTACTCATTTACTCAGCTTACTTAATATGAAATAACATTTCTGTTCGTGACTTGCGCCGCAAACTCGTTTCGGAGGATTACATAATGTTAAAGAAGACTACACTTTAAAACCTTAAAATGAACAACATTTCTGTAATTGTTTAACCATTTTGTCATATTTAGTTTGTTTGCTGGGAGACACAAAAGGCATTTTCTCCTATGCAGCGACTGACAATACAACCATATAAGATACACCAATACACAACATAAATTCACAAATCACATCAATTTTATTTGTTCGCTCGTTATGATTCAAATTTGAAAGTTGCGCTCTCGAGAACCTTTACGACATGGTTTATGGCACTGATATCGAACGCTCATTGGTTCTCCCCTGCTTCGTCAAAGGATTGCGACATGCTGTGTTTCAGTGGATTGACACTATTCTTTTATTTATAACAGTACGTAGTTTTTTAAATGGTTATGGGTAGGTTTAGGGGTAGGTGTAGGATTAGTGGCTCAAAATATCATTTTAATGTTATATTGTTACTATAATTGTCATTTTCCTACACATTTCTGTCAATTATGTTCTTTTAATTCTTATTAATTCTTATTCTTTTAATATTCTGTATAAAATGGGTAGGTTTAGGTTTGGCGAGGGGTTTAGGGATCTTACATTTATCTATACAATGATAAAAGGAAAATTATACATATATCGTTATGACATGAAAGATTCGTAAATATTTTACATTTTTTTGCTGTAAAAACGTAATAATGCTACGTTTAAATGCTGCCAATACGTCCATATTGTACGTTTCAGCACCTATCCAATTGTACAAAAATGTACGTTTCGTGTCTTTGAAAGTTATATATTAATACCTACGTATTAACAATGAGACTAGGCTGAAACTGCTTAACTGGGTCAATTAGTGTCAATGTCATGAGAACAACAGTTACAGTAAATCATATTTTGAAGCATTTCAAGTATTTTGAAGTATTGAAGTATTTCAGTTAATATATTTGAAGTATTTCAAGTATTTCAATTAATATATCAATTATTAGCTATATAATTGTATTATTTATTTTATTAGCATCACAGCAAGAACAATTTTGGAGATATTTGCTGTTAAGGGTGGCTAGTTTTTCAAAAGATAGATTTGAAGAAACATTTGTACCATTTAGGATGTAGTCTTTCGGTACAGCATTACACCCTGCATTCAAACAGCAAAGTTGTGCCTCTAAAATGCAGCACCCCACACAGCAGCCTCTTAGCTAGGTGGAGAAGGAAAAACATCTGAACCATTAAAAGGCCTCTGTATGACCAGCTCAACACTGGGCCCTTTTCATTTACCATCCTGTCATAGGCTTTTCCATGCCAACCGTAGCCCCAAGACCTGTCTAAAAAAGCCTTCTATGCCTCAGAGAACCACTCTTATGGTCTGAGATGCCATTTCCTCCCACTCTCTTTATCTCGATTCTGTTGTCAAAAAAGCTTTGCTCTCTCTTGCTCATTTTCAATCATGGTGAGGTTTCAGAAATGGGATGAAGCAGCAGTGTTTGTTTTCTGCAGTCCCTGGAGTTGATAAAATCTTTCATAGATGACTAGGTGGAGGATGATGCAACCTTTATCCCTGATATCTTTTTCCCCCCGTGTGGCAGGAACAATGTTTTGTTGTTTTATTATTTTGAATTTAGGAGATAATAATGTATTTTTTATCATGTGTTTACAGGTAAATGAGATCTACCACGATGAATCGTTGGGAGTGCACATTAATGTTGTGCTTGTGAGGATGATAATGCTCGGATATGCTAAGGTAAATTACTGCTAAATATGTAAGGGATAATCCATGGCAAGCTGTGCATTAAACGATTTTAATTCACAACATGGAGGGAAAAACTGCCCGACGGTTGCCTCTGCTGAGTGTATTAAAATCTTTTAATGCACAGCTACCCATGGATTGTCCTGCTTATACCATGGTCATTTGCCAGCATTGACAACTTAAAGATGTTATTGATGTTTGCAGTGCAATATTTGACCAGAAGGGTAAAAATTATGGTTGCTTTCATCAGTTATGGCTCATTAGATCTAGAATTCTGCCTGCTTCGAATCAGACACAGAGATAAAGTAAGATTACATTTATTTGAATTCAGAGAGAGAGATGTGAATGGTTTTCCTTCATCTGTACAGCATCTCTCTTTTAACATTGAAGCTGTTTAATTACTTCAAAACCAGCGGTGTTACCCCCTCGTTGCTGAGAAATAAAATGTAGCGATTCAGTAGCAAAGCTATTTTATTAAGTCGCAGGGCAGCATTGACAAGTTTCTGTGCTCCTAAATATTTATGTGTGTACCTAGTCATCTATGATTTGTGTGTGCTTCAATGAAAACAGTGCATTAATATAGAACGATGATGAAACTGACTATTGCACACCTTCCAGCCAATCAGAATCGAGTATTCAAACAGACCCATGGTACAACGCCTTTATAAACCATAATAGGTCATATCATATACTTTTTTATACAAGACAACATTTTATGACAAAAACAGTCTTATTTATTTATTTACTTTATTTCTTCATGACCATTTTTCACTCTCTCTTACCCTATATTAACCCATTAATTGTCTGAATTAATTTTTATTTTTCTATAGTCTGTTTTACTTTTAAAGTTTTAGTAATTTTTTTCATGTGTTTTTGTCATTTTTTTTATTTAGTTTTTTTTTTTTTTTTAATATGTCTGTATAGTTTTTAGTCATTTTTTTAATTTTAGTATATATTACTATATACTTACAGTGCTCAGCGTAAATGAGTACACCCCCTTTTGAAAAGTAATATTTTAAACAATATCTCAATGAACACAAAAACAATTTCCAAAATGTTGACAAGACTAAGTTTTATATAACAGCTGTTTAACTTATAACATGAAAGTAAGGTTAATAATATAACTTAGAAAACAAAATTTTCAGTTCTACTCAAATTAGGGTGATGCAAAAATGAGTACACCCCACTGAAAGTCTCTGGAGCAAAGCTACATTTTAGACTATAAATGTCTAATTTAACAAGAATTCAACCACAGGTGAGTCTAATTATTCATTACACAGGTGTCCAGCAGACAGTTGACTATAAAAGGGTGTTAAAACCCCTTCCCATTTCATGCTGTCAGCAATGGCACCACATGGAAGAGAAATGTCACAAGACCTGAGAAAGAAAATAATTTCTTTACACCAAAAAGGTGAAGGCTACAAGAAGATCGGCAAAGCTTTACTTATCAGTCAGAATACTGTAGCAAAAGTGGTACAAAAATTAAAAAAAGATGGAACTGCAACCAGGTCCAGGTCGTCCACGGAAGTTAACACCTTGACAGGAGCGTCTTCTGATGAGAAAGGTTGAAGAAAATCGGCATGCAAGTTCACTGCAGTTATCTAAAGAAGTAGAAAGCCAAACTGGGGTGACTATTTCCCGTGGTACAATATGGCGTACACTGCAGAGGAATGGCATGCATGGGTGCCGTCCACGAAAGAAGCCTTTCCTAAAGCCCAGGCACAAAAAAGCCCACCTAGAGTTTGCCAGGGCCCATGCTGACAAAGATGAAGACTACTGGGACTCTATACTCTGGAGTGATGAGACCAAGATAAATGTTTTTGGAACTGATGGCTTCAAAACTGTATGGCGTCGCAAAGGTGAGGAATACAAAGAAAAAAGCATGGTGCCTACAGTGAAACATGGTGGTGGCAGTGTCCTTATGTGGGGCTGCATGAGTGCTGCTGGTGTCGGGGAGCTGCATTTCATTGATGGCATCATGAATTCACAGATGTGCTGATCTATACTGAAAGAGAAGATGCTACCATCACTCCGTGCCCTTGGTCGTTGTGTACTTTTCCAACATGACAATGATCCTAAACACACATCTAAGGCCACTGTTGGATTTCTGAAGAAGAACAGGGTGATTCAGTGATTCAGTGGCTCCTGATCTGAACCCAATCGAACACCTATGGGGAATTCTGAAGAGACAAGTTGAGCATCACTCTCCATCCAGCATCCAGTCTCTAAAAGAGGTCATTCTTGAAGAATGGAAAAAGATAGATGTTTTAAAATGTTGTAAACTTGTTCATTCCATGCCTAGAAGACTTGGTGCTGTCATTAAAAATCATGGAGGCCATACAAAGTACTAGATAGAGTAGTTTTTGTTGTGGGGTGTACTCATTTTTGTGTCACCCTAATTTGAGTAAAACTGAAAAATGTGTAATCTAAGTTATTATATATTATTTAAGGGTTAGTTCACCCAAAAATGAAAATTCTGTCATTTATTACTCACCCTCATGCCGTTCCACACCCGTAAGACCTTCGTTTATCTTCGGAACGCAAATTGAGATATTTTTGTTTAAATCCGATGGCTCCGTGAGGCCTACATAGGGAGAAATGACATTTCCTCTCTCAAGATCCATTAATGTACTAAAAACATATTTAAATCAGTTCATGTGAGTACAGTGGTTCAATATTAATATTATAAAGCGACGAGAATATTTTTGGTGCTCCAAAAAAACCAAAATAACGAATTATTTAGTGATGGCCGATTTATAATCGATTTATAACATAATGAATCAGCATGTCGAATCCGCAGTTCGGAGCGCCAAAGTCACGTGATTTCAGCAGTTTGGCGGTTTGACACGCGATCCGAATCATGATTCGACACGTTGATTCTTTTTGCGCCGAATCTTCCTGAAACAGTGTTTTGAAATCGGCCATCACTAAATAAGTCGTTATTTTGTTTTTTTTGGCGCACCAAAAATATTCTCGTCGCTTTATAATATAAATATTGAACCACTGTGCTCACATGAACTGATTTAAATATGTTTTTAGTACATTAATGGATCTTGAGAGAGGAAATGTCATTGCTCCCTATGTAGGCCTCACGGAGCCATTTAAACAAAAATATATTAATTTGTGTTCTGAAGATCAACGGGTGTAAAACGACACGAGGGTGAGTAATTAATGACAGAATTTTCATTTTTGGGTGAACTAACCCTTTAACCTTACTTTCATGTTATAAGTTAAACAGATGTTATATTAAACTTAGTCTTGTCAACATTTTGGAAATTGTTTTTGTGTTCATTGAGATATTGTTTAAACTGTTACTTTTCAAAAGGGGGTGTACTCATTTACGCTGAGCACTGTATATAAGTTATTAAAACTAAATCAAAATGAGAAATGTTGCTGAAATACAATAAATGTTAAATAAAATAAAATATATATAAAATATATATTTTTAATGTATTTTATTCTATTTAACAATTATTGTATTTAATTGTTTTTTTTTTGTTGTTGTTTTTAATTTTATAAAACCAAAATGTTTTATGGTTTTAGTTTTAGTCAACAGTAATATCACTGGTGCATTTATAGGTAAACACCCAGAAATGGCAGCATGGGTTAAGCTCCACCACTTGGAATACTATCCAAAAGCTCTTTCTAAGGTTGTCTCCTGGTACAGCAGTTGTTTTTAAAACATCTGTAGTCACACAAAAATAATTGCAGCAGGATAAACAGACTCTCAAATTGTCTTTTTTTTTTAATAACCCCCTCACCCTGCCATTTCAGCACAGGTCAGTTACCACCACTGTTTTGTAAAATGCGAAATAATTAGGTGTGTAAAGCTGTGAAGGAGAGAGAGGTAGAGGGAGAGCACAACAACTGTCTGCAGTCAAGCTACTTATATTTGTCTAATTATGAGAGTATCTAAACTTCTGACTAATGCACTGAGCCATTCACAATTAAATGCAATAAAAATACATACAAATATACTATTTTGTGAGCTAATGCAGTCCACAAATACACAGTGGTCATTTTGTGTCTGTATTGTAATTCAAATAATTGCAACATGGTTTGTCTTTTGCCAAATACATGTTAATGTGATTAATAACTTAAATGTATTAGGAAAAAAACAGCAACAACAAAATGGAATTTTAGTTCATGGCACTGTAGTTTACAAATGAGAAAAGTTTGAATTTCACCTTCAAGGATCATGACTATTCTCTTGACTGTTAATAAATAGGAGTTTATCTTAAAAACGATAAATAAACAGACCCACAGTGATCAATGTGAGTCAGTTTAAGGTATTTTATAGATTAATGAATGCTGAAAGTGTCCCCTAATGAGTCTCTAATCTTTTTCTCAGTCCATCAGTCTCATTGAGCGTGGCAACCCTTCACGAAGCCTGGAGAATGTGTGCCGCTGGGCGTTTGTCCAACAGAAAGAGGATCCAGAGCACTCAGAGCATCATGACCATGCCATCTTCCTGACCCGGCAAGGCTTTGGCCCCACTGGGATGCAAGGTTTGACCTTTTTGGTCTTTAACATGCCTCAGACTTTCAAACATTTCCTACCTTGTCATGTATAGCATTTTTCACACACAAAATCGTACATCTAAAATATGTTCATACCGTGAAAAAGGTCAGGCTGTCTCTCTCTCTCTCTCTCTCTCTCTCTCTCTCTCTCTCTCTCTCTCTCTCAATAATACTCCCTTGCTGTCCCCACGGGTTTCTGTCAGCACCTCATCAATACTGTAAGAAATGTCTGACAGAATGCTGCTTGGTGTACAAGCTCCTCTTCAGACAGATTGTGGATGTGTAAAGAGGTTCACACCATTGGAAAAGGACAGAAGAGAGACATGAAAGCGCACTTACATAAGCACATAAGAAAAAGGGATTTCGTTGTCTAAGGCTTGAGGCGGCCGCTGAAGCAGCAGTCCTCTCAGAGCATATCTCCTTCAGCACTGACAAAGTTCACACAGTGCACATTTAACGTCTATTCAACCTGACAGGAAAACTCAAGCTTTTCCTGAGAAGAGCACTGATCTCAGCATGAAGTGTTTATGCTGTCACTGCGGCTCTCACATTTCCCTTATCATGCCACTGTATGTACTCATGGCCCTCGTTAATCATCCGAGAAGAGCTTTTTGGCCTCTCCACCTACCTGCGGCGCATTCGTTGTCTGGCAGTGGTGATATTGAGCTAATCAGTGCCGTTGTGCTTTATTGGCTTATTGACACCAGATATCAATGTAGTTTTAGAGCTGTAGGTTTACATCAAAGTATTGTTTCATTCTTAGCAGTGCATGGAGCTTGTGATTGAACAAACATAGCCGAAGTCCCTACGGTCTGATATCAGTCTCAATATACTGTTGCTCACTGAACATTGTACTGCAAGAATCTTTTTTTTTTTTTTTTTTTTGGCATCCAAGCAATGCTACTGATTTTGAATTATAATGCACTTTTCAGTGCCATTTGAGCTCTCAAACTCTAGGTTGGAAATTGGGGTAAAATATCTGTAATAAAAAGGGAAGTTGCAGCAATCAGGGGAGCTGCTGTGGCTCTTTTTTCCTACATCCTAAATGACTCGGTGCACACAGACGAAATGCAATGAATGCTGTCATGTTATCTTGCATTCAGATGCCTGGTATTTGGGAATGCAATCATGTGAGACACTTCTAGGAGGTCATTATACCAAATCATTCTGATGACAGACTTTGGCTTAGGCTTTTTCAAATGATCAAAACAACATTTGAGATGCTGTGCAATGAAATTGGTCCACTAGTTAGTCCAGTTATCCAATCACATCCACTGTTGAGGCAAAGTCACATAATTTTTGTTTTTTATTGTTTTGCACATTTAGGGATTTATTTGGGAAATGTGTTTCCATTGTAGTTTATGCATATTTTTTCTTATTGGATAAAAAATTTATTGGCATTTCCATCCTGTGTATTTTATACGATATCCCAAAATGTGCATAAAAATAGTTGGATGGAAACATAGCTAGTGTTTACTTTTTGGGGAACAGGATGAGAACATATACAGTACAGTAAATCATACTATGGTGAATGATATAAGGGATGATGTACATCCAGCCGGTTGTTATTGCAGAATAATAATTTTACTGATCTGAGTTGAAATATTTTATTAGCTCTTTAAACGCAAGCTTCCGCTGAAAGAGTAGTTGCTAGCAAGCTAGACGGATATTTAAGAGATACAGTACAGTCATACCACATATTACACAGCATTTTGCCACATAAATAATTATGGGCATAAGAGATATTGATTTGAGATGAAGCTGATTTAAAATCGTACCTGTTTGTTATCCTATAATCCATTATATTGAACAAAATAGTCGCAAAATGGCAGCGGCTGCTATTGTATGAAACAAGAGAGAGCGGGTCTGCGATACCGGATGACGTAATTAAATAATTGTACACAAAATATTGATTTGACTGAGTTTTAATATTTTATTAGCTCACCAAACGCTAAACTTCCATGAGGAAAAAACCATTAAGCGTATAGCGCTGCAGACTTCAGTTACCCGGATGAGCCTGTGTTATCTGTTTTTAGCGGTTGTTATCGGGGAATAACATACCGCTGGATGGCACGATTGACCAATCAGAATCAAGTATTCCATAGAGCCTGTGTAATAATGCACGTTAATATGTACACACAGAGACACTTTATGAAAGCAATTGTCCAAATCATCACGAATGCCATTACCATGAAAAAAATCCTTTTACAACTGAGAAATGTTCATTTCACATCACTCGTTTATCTGACACCTTTTTTGTAATTAATTATTATTGACTGCATGGTAAATCGTTAGTATGCTATAACAATTGCACATTTCACTGTATTACACTTAGAACAAAGTGGCTGTCTTTGTCTAACACAATGAAATGTGTCATGACAGATGGTAGGTTGACATTGTTTTGGCACATACTGTCACCTTTGCTGGAAAGACTCCAATTGTTTCCATCCCCCTCCAATAATCCTCAAATATGAATTTGAATTATTAGTAAAATAGACATTACATGTCATAACTAAATGAAAGGAACAGAAAAGGAATAAAAAACCTATCTAATTCTCCTGGACAGCTCTTTGCAGAGTTGTCAGCATCACTCTTCTCAAAATATTAAAATTACACCAAGCAGCAAGCTGTCAGAATATAGAATCACAGGGCAAGTTATGACAGAATAAATAAACCGTAGTAACTGTTTCATCCTCTCTGTCTGTCTTTGTCACTCACTCACTCTCAGGATATGCCCCTGTCACTGGGATGTGCCACCCTGTCCGCAGCTGCACCCTCAATCATGAAGACGGCTTCTCTTCTGCCTTTGTTGTAGCCCATGAGACAGGACATGTGTAGGTTTTTAAACATGACCAGGTTCTTTTCAGCCATTTCAGATTGATGTTAGCTTTTGTAAAGTGTTTTATGCCACTCCAGTCAATATGTTTTATTTCTGGTTTCTGGTTTGAATTAAAAAAAGTTTTGATTCTGATCTCAAGGTGAGGGTTTTATTCAGAGTAACACAATGGGAAAAATGTTTTTTATGCCTCTTTTGAGGACATTATATAATAGTAAAAAAAAAAAGTCATGATATCTGATAATATTTTGTCTTTATATGCTCCTTGATGTAAAGTCACTCTCTCACGTTGTTCAAAACATCCCTCATTTTAATTTTTGAGCTCATATTTGAGAGTCCTTAGTCACTGTCTTGGCAAACCTAATCAGTCTTGCCTGTTCCCTTTTGTAGATTAACTTCAATTCCTTTTTTTAACAGTTGCTTAAAGTCTGTAGGCATCTAACATTCAAAAGGGTTTCAAAAAACCCATCACCTACACACAGATTAGTCATTGAGTCAACCTCCTTATCTTTTTCTCCATGTTGGAACTATTGTTCAGGACTTCACCCTCTCAAACATCTCTGTTTCTATCTGTTTATCTCTTTCTTTCAAATGCCTTTATCCAGTTTTCATTAAGCACAAAGACTGGAAACCCATCATTACTCTGCATCTTGCCACCATCCTACTGATAGTCTTTTATTCAGTTTGGCATTACCACAGACTGAAATAACATTTTATTAAATACAAAGCGAGATGTCAGGGCCTTTGAGATTGTCATTTTCTGGCTGGCAGTCACATAGAATTGATTCCTTCTTAAGCCTCTGTCCTTCCTCTTTCCATACCAATCACTGTGCAAACATATCCTTCTGTTTGACATTAGTAATGTAAGAATTTTATATACACACACACCCACACCCACAACACACACACACAAAAAAATTGGGGCCAAGCCCAAAATGGCTAAACACTAATCTTTTAATTGTCTTAAACACAAATTATTGGTCAGGAAATTATCAAAATGTAAGCAAATGCACAACTTAAATAGCCATTGCTGTCTCAGAAAAACATCAAAGACAGAATGAAGTTTTTGGTAGAATATGGGAAGCTTGATTCAGAGTGGTTCAGCAGAGTTGTGTGGAGTGATGATTCACAATGAAACATGAGTTGCATAGTGATGCTCCAGAGCGGTGTCTTCAAAAATTTGGTGAGAAATATATTAATAAATGCATCTCTACCACAGTGTATATTATGCTGAAATATACAATATTACAGACCAGCATACATTATCATTCAAAAGTTTGTGTTGGTAAGATTTGAAAGACGGCAAGGGCACATTAAATTGACAAACTCAAACAAAAGTGACAGTAAAGATTTTTACATTGATACAAAATATTTATATATTTTTTTAAATGCTGTTCTTTTCAACTTTTTAAGAATTAAGAAAAAAAATCATGGTTTCCACAAAAATATTAAGCAACATAACTGATTCAACATAGATTATAATAAGAAATGTTTAAGAGACTTCTTTCAAAAACAAGATTTAACAGATTTAAGTGTAGCTTAAAGGATTAGTTCACTTCTGAATGAAAATTTCCTGATAATTTACTCACCCCCATGTCATCCAAGAAGTTTATGTCTTCAGTCAAAAAGAAATTTGAAGAGTTGAAGGTCCAAATTGTAGTTTCAATGCAGCATCAAAGGACTCTACATGAACCCAGAAGAGGAATAAGGGTCTTATCTAGGGAAACGATCGGTCATTTTCTAAAAAAAAATAAAAATGTATATACTTTTTAACCACAAATGCTCATCTTGCACTGCTCTGCAATGCGCCACGCATTACGTAATCACATTGGAAAGGTCACGCGTGACGTAGGCAGAAGTACCTCAGCAGGGCGAAAAACTCCATCTCGTTTTCTCCTCCAACTTCAAAATTGTCCGAAATCATTGTTTTACCTTTTTTTGTAAAGGCCGTTTGACTTGGTCTTTGCACGTTCGCTTTGTAGACACTGGATCGGTACTTCCGCCTACATCACGTGTGACCATTGTAACGTGATTACGTCATGTGTGCGGATCGCAGAGCTAGTGCAAAATGACTGATTGTTTCGCTAGATAAGACCCTTATTCCTTGGCTGGGATTGTGTAGAGTCCTTTGAAGCTGCAATGAAACTGCAGTTTGGACCTTCAACCCGTTGGTCCCCAGTGAAGTCCACTATATGGAGAAAAATCCTGGAATGTTTTCCTCAAAAACTTTAATTTATTTTCGACTGAAGAAAAACAGACATAAACATCTTGAATGATACGGGGGTGAGTAAATTATCAGGAATTTTCAATTCTGAAGTTAACTAATCCTTTAAGTCTAGATGTTTAGAAGTAGTATTTGTTTGTTTTTCAGCATTCATCAATCTGTCCTAGGCTGATCCTCATGAATATACATGAGGAATGGGATTTTGGTCCAATCAAATTTCAGTGTCCCCCTGCAATACTGCAAAAATAACCAACACAGCTAGTTTGGCAAAAGATTCAGATTAGCATCAATAATGTAGCTTTCATTGCTTTCTTGTGTCTCGCCTGATTAGGTCACAGTGTCTTTTTGTAATTTCATACCCATTAATGATGTTGGGAGGTGCCAGGGATGTGTCTCCATTTAGATATAACTATGCTAACTGGGGTAGAAAATGTTACTTCTGGCCATTGCTGCACTCAAATGTTCCTGCTTACCATAATCATGCCTTATCTGTAGATTGGGAATGGAGCATGACGGTCAGGGCAACCGCTGTGGTGACGAAACAGCCATGGGAAGTGTCATGGCCCCTCTGGTGCAAGCAGCCTTCCATCGCTACCACTGGTCGATGTGCAGTGGCCAAGAGCTGAAGAGATATATTCAGTGAGTTCACACTTCTCTCTCCTTGAACTTATGTGCATATTTTAAATGGAAATGTGTCTTTTCACAGGTATGCCTATGATAAATATTTCTTATGGGTTATATAGCATAAATATTAGCCTGTGTTTTAATTGGAGCTGTGCTTTGTTTGGTTTCACCTCAAGTTCAGTTGATTGTTTGTTTACCTGAATTAGAGTCAGCAATAGGTCATTTGGTGTGAGAAAGAAGAAGTGCAAGATATAAGGGCTTTAATTTAACTGGTCAGTAGACTGCTGTGATATTGACAGTTTACAGACAACATGACCAACAGGGATTAACTCTAAAGCAACCTGTAATTGATGTTTTAGCCATGATGATGATGGTGTTTGCTCCATTCCTTCAGCAGCATATTAACTAATCACCTCATGCAATGGTTCTGTTTTTATGAGAAGCACTATATAAATGAGGTTGAGCTCTTTTTTAATGTCTGTTTTGAATCTGAACCTCCTAATAGCCTGACAATTTAGGAATAATACAGCATATCAGAAGAGATTGCTGTTTAATTTGCATGGATACTTTTGCTGAAAGAAAAAAACACATTTGGCCATTCACGGTTTGTTTCACAGGCTCGTTCTGCACCCGGTACACTTTAAAGTCATTCTTTAGATAATTATTTATATAATGCTAAAAGTTTAAAACTTTTTTTCTTGAAGAGATATATTGATACACTGATATCATCATTATATGGACAAAAACATATGAAACCAAATCAGACGTTTTATTTTTCACCTTTAAGGAAAGATTGTGACAGTTACTGTGTGAATATGAATTGTCAATGAAAAAAAAAAAAAAAAAACAGCAATTAATGAGATGATGTGATCCAATAGCAATCTGCCTTCATCTGAGACCTGTTACACTATGATCTGGGCTAAAGGTTCTGGGCTGGAATTCTGTAATAAACCTCTCAATTTGAGGTCATTTATTCATTTGAGCCCTCATTGATTCACTCAGTCAGTTCAGAAGATCTAGTGCCACTTAAGGATTTTTGAATTTATATACTGCTCCATGTTCAGGGTTAATCCCATCATGGCCAAGGGCTGATGGGATATAAATTACCTATGAATCTTGGCAACTTACTGCAGCCAATACAAATGAGATGTTGAGTAGCTCTCTATGACAGGAAAAGCCTTTTCACCGTTGTCTATTGAGTTTAAAGTGGTCACTATTCTCGGTAGCTTTTGAGTAGCGTCGAATGAATGATTTTTCTATTCACACCAAGAAAATCAACTCGTTTTCAGAAGCAAATGGGGCCTGCATCTGCGTTTACCAATACAGTAGATTTGTGTGATCATGTTTTACTCTCAGCTCTCACATCACCTTTAACCTGAATAGTGCTCATGAAGAAATGCTGATGATTAAGAGCAGACACAGATTTATTTCTGATAATAAAAGGCTTTACTTTTACTCAGAATCCTTGAGGAGCTCATCATTGGCCTAAGTTAAAATTAGTCAGTGGTAGAAGGAAGCCTCCTAAAGAGCTTTTGAAGTTCAGAATCTCTTCGTGGTTTGAAAGTTTGAAAGTATTTTCTCAGCATGACCTGGCCTCACTCAGCACTTCATGATTTTGAACATTTATTGTAAATTATCTACTGAATGGATATTAGGAAATGCGATTGATTCAGTTCTTTCCTTGAGGGTTCAAAACGAGTTCCGCTTCAATGATATGAATCACAAGAATCATCTAGAATGTATGAGTTTCATTTTCTATACATCATACTGTCCAATTTAGGCTTAACGTTTGCTAGCAAACTTTAAAAGTGGCTTCCAAAGTTTAAAGGGCCATTCATTAAACACCTTTATTGGGTTTACTCAAACAGCTGCTGCAACTTTGTTTGTTTTTCACAGTTCATATGACTGCCTGCTGGATGACCCCTTCAAACATGATTGGCCGCAGCTCCCTGAACTTCCCGGCATCAATTACTCCATGGATGAGCAGTGTCGCTTCGATTTTGGAGTTGGATACAAAATCTGTACTTCAGTGAGTGTAGCTGGAGGCTGTATTCTCCCTTGACAGATCTGATAAATGTCAGTCATTAAACCAAGCACTAAAAAGCCAATCTTCTAAATATTTTGTATTTTAACGAATGTTCATTGAGGTCTCTGTCCAAGGTCTTTTAGCTGGAAGTGCTTCAAATATTTTTATATATTTCTAAGCCAAGTTTCACTTAAGAACATTTAAAGAAAGACATGCATAATAATTTACTATTGGTTTCTGGCCTTTGAATTACTCTTTTTTTTAATTTTTTTTTTTATGTTCTCCTAACCCCCAAAAACCCTCGGCTCTAAACGCTTTCAAGTGTGAAATGAATAGGTTCTGAAAAAGTCCCAATCACAGGTACAGTGTCAGGGAAAAGAGCCTCACACCTGGTTTATGGCCTGACACTGAGAACCAGCAGATGGCAAGATGTTTGGCATTCTGTCATCAAAGGCTGTAACACTAGTAAACAAGAGCAACATGCTGTGATCCTTCCTCCCAGCCCTCTGCCATGCCTAAACAATCTGTGCCAAGCTGTACACCATAGTCCGACAAAAAAACTCACATCCTCATGAAATGTTCTATGACTCACTAATCATGCTTTAAACAGTTGGCTCTCTGTGGCCCAATTGTCAGTGTCAATAGAAACAATTAGATTGTAATGGGCTTATAAACAAAATATTTGTCAGGAACTGTTGCTTCTCCCGTCTGCATTGTGACATTTTAATTAGCCCTCTGAGGAGTTTGTGGTACAAAAAAGGGATTTTAACAGCAAAGCTTTTTCCTCTTTTATTCCATGACAATGTATTTATATTAAATGTTTAATAAGCATATCTGTTATAAACCTGCGATGAGTTACGTTTGGCACATGCATGAAATCTAATCACAGTTTTTTCACAATCCTATTGTTTCAAACCCGTATGACTTTCTTTCCGTGGAACACAAAAGTAAAAAAAAAAGAACATTCTGAATGAAAATTCTGAAGTTTGTTCTAATTGTGTTTTA
This sequence comes from Ctenopharyngodon idella, assembly GCF_019924925.1. Taxonomy (NCBI): domain Eukaryota; kingdom Metazoa; phylum Chordata; class Actinopteri; order Cypriniformes; family Xenocyprididae; genus Ctenopharyngodon; species Ctenopharyngodon idella. Next base: position 18,371,442 of record NC_067224.1, on the reverse strand, counting down.
TGTGCAATTACAGTAAACACTGACCACTGTTGGGGAAAGTAACTTTTAAGTAATGCACTACATTACTTTTCTGTTACTTTTTCTCTCCTGGGCTGGGCTTGCTTGTTTGTTTTTTAATAACAACAAAATAAGAATATTTTTGGCAAATGTTAAGGCACTTCCACACCAAAAGTGAAATGAATAAGCCTCAGGCTGAAGGAAATGCATATTTACACCTGTACAGTAGAGGGCGCAGCTCAAACAAACCTTTCAGCTGTGCTGCCATTCTGAATTAAAGAAGAATAGGATACAGGAGAAGGAAGTTCAACACTCTTATTTCCAAATGTTTCTAAAGTATTTTTTGCTTATTAGTATGGTTGAATTAGGTCATTGAAGGTCAGCAGCAAAGACACTGGTTAATAAAGTGAAATTAAATACATAAAGTATATTTGTGTAATTTAATATGATTCATTATTATAGGTTTGCGTAAAATTCTGAGATTTCACTTCACTGTTTTTCTGTGTTTTCGTGCAAGTGAGATGAGTAAATGCATGTTCGCATTTAGTCTAGAACTACAATAACCATCATGTTCACACAGCGCACACAACACCTCTTCACTTTATTTCTCTCAACATGTGGACAGGAGAGCCGTCAGTCAATAAATGTAAAAAACTAACGTGTGTTACTTATTTGAAAAAGTAACTTAGATATTTTTTTGTAAATTGAAAAAATAATGTGCTACTTTACTAGTTACTTGGAAAAGTAATCTGATTACGTAACTCAAGTTACTTGTAATGTGTTACCCCCAACACTGATGCTGACTGAGGCCTTGAAGCTTGAAAAGGGTGTAAAAAATAACCCTAATTTTATCATGAAAAGCTATAAAATCATAAAAGCTATGTTACAAGTCTTTTAAAACTATATGATAGCTATAGAAGAAAGAAAGACATACAGTCTGGGTTTGGATGAACATGAAGGTAAATAATTAGAATTTTCATTTTTGTGTGAACTATTCCTTTAATTTATATGTATTGAAATCATGATGAAACAGAAGTACAGACAGATCCTTTTATCTGACAGATCTGAATACGAACTGGCGTCGGTTATAAGAAACGGTTGAGGTATAACTGGAAAAAATGATTGATTGGAAAACAGACGAATTGTTCACAATAAGGCCAATAACTTGCATTTAGAATATAGACAGGGTGAATTGCCATTTAATGCCAACTTTAATAACATGAAATATATATATATATATATTTATATATATATATATATATATATATATATATATATACATATACATATACAGGTGCTGGTCATATAATTAGAATATCATCAAAAAGTTGATTTATTTCACTAATTCCATTCAAAAAGTGAAACTTGTATATTATATTCATTCATTACACACAGACTGATATATTTCAAATGTTTATTTCTTTTAATTTTGATGATTATAACTGACAACTCAGGAAAATCCCAAATTCAGTATCTCAGAAAATTAGAATATTGTGAAAAGGTTCAATATTGAAGACACCTGGTGCCACACTCTAATCAGCTAATTAACTCAAAACACCTGCAAAGGCCTTTAAATGGTCTCTCAGTCTAGTTCTGTAGGCTACACAATCATGGGGAAGACTGCTGACTTGACAGTTGTCCAAAAGACGACCATTGACACCTTGCACAAGGAGGGCAAGACACAAAAGGTCATTGCAAAAGAGGCTGGCTGTTCACAGAGCTCTGTGTCCAAGCACAATAATAGAGAGGCGAAGGGAAGGAAAAGATGTGGTAGAAAAAAGTGTACAAGCAATAGGGATAACCGCACCCTGGAGAGGATTGTGAAACAAAACCCATTCAAAAATGTGGGGGAGATTCACAAAGAGTGGACTTCAGCTGGAGTCAGTGCTTCAAGAACCACTACGCACAGACGTATGCAAGACATGGGTTTCAGCTGTCGCATTCCTTGTGTCAAGCCACTCTTGAACAACAGACAGCGTCAGAAGCGTCTCGCCTGGGCTAAAGACAAAAAGGACTGGACTGCTGCTGCAAAGTTATGTTCTCTGATGAAAGTAAATTTTGCATTTCCTTTGGAAATCAGGGTCCCAGAGTCTGGAGGAAGAGAGGAGAGCCACACAATCCACGTTGCTTGAGGTCCAGTGTAAAGTTTCCACAGTCAGTGATGGTTTGGGGTGCCATGTCATCTGCTGGTGTTGGTCCACTGTGTTTTCTGAGGTCCAAGGTCAATGCAGCCGTATACCAGGAAGTTTTAGAGCACTTCATGCTTCCTGCTGCTGACCAACTTTATGGAGATGCAGATTTCATTTTCCAACAGGACTTGGCACCTGCACACAGTGCCAAAGCTACCAGTACCTGGTTTAAGGACCATGGTATCCCTGTTCTTAATTGGCCAGCAAACTCGCCTGACCTTAACCCCATGGAAAATCTATGGGGTATTGTGAAGAGGAAGATGCGATATGCCAGACCCAACAATGCAGAAGAGCTGAAGGCTACTATCAGAGCAACCTGGGCTCTTATAACACCTGAGCAGTGCCACAGACTGATCGACTCCATGCCACGCCGCATTGCTGCAGTAATTCAGGCAAAAGGAGCCCCAACTAAATATATTCAGTGCTGTACATGCTCATACTTTTCATGTTCATACTTTTCAGTTGGCCAAGATTTCTAAAAATCCTTTCTTTGTATTGGTCTTAAGTAATATTCTAATTTTCTGAGATACTGAATTTGAGATTTTCCTTAGTTGTCAGTTATAATCATCAAAATTAAAAGAAATAAGCATTTGAAATATATCAGTCTGTGTGTAATGAATGAATATAATATACAAGTTTCACTTTTTGAATGGAATTAGTGAAATAAACTTTTTGATGATATTCTAATTATATGACCAGCACCTATATATATATATATATATATATATATATATATATATATATATATATATATATAGTAATCCAAATTGGTTTCACCTATGGTAAAATAAAGCCAGTGACAGAGCAGACAGCTGATATCCTTTAGTCCAGCTGCTTGCCAAGGGACTTGTTAGAGGCTTTAAATGTAAGTTCATTTTACAGAAACTATCCTTCCCATCCATGCCTTTAACATACTGCCGCTTCTCCCTTGGGCACATCCGTCCATTTATTAACCATATCTCTGAACCTTCCTACTCTACACGGCATTGCAAATAAGCAGTGCTCTGCAAGGACAGAGCTTAGAGATGAACCTTGTATTTCATCTGTCATCCATTAGTTTCCTCTCCCAGTCTTGTGTCAGACTGCCATTTTAATTATTTGTTTACATTTCTGTGTAAATAGAAAAAAAATATCTTGCAAATGACCGTGTTTTCAATCCTTCACATTGTAATGCATATGCCACTTTCTCCTGCTGTGTTTAATCAAAAGAAAAAGTAGTGAACAGAAATCCAGCTGTGTATCAGCCTCCAGTGGACAACGTTGTCATTCCTAAAATTATCTTTACTTTAGTTGTGTTCATATTCACATTTGTCATAATCAAACCTCCTAAATTTAGTGATAAATGACTGTTACCCTGTTTCATTTGAAAATAAATGTAATTTGTTTGATTGTGACCAATAGTCAAATCGCATTTTAAAGTTTTCATCTCATGTGCTTTAAACCCACAAACAAATGTGTAAGAAACCACAGCTGAGGTGAATTAAAGGGATAGTGGAACCAAAAATGAAAATTCACTCTCATGTCATTCCAAACCTGTGCAACTTTTTCTTCTGCTATATTTTAAAGAATGTTGTTACAGTAAACTGTTTCGGTTCCCATTGACTTCTATTGTATGGACATAAAATACAATGGAAATTCATGGGAATTGAAACGGTTTTATTACCAAAATTCTTCAAAATATTTTCTTTTGTGTTCCACTGAAGAAAGAAACTTGTGTGGGGCATAAGGGTGAGTTAATTATGACAGAATTTTCATTTTTGGGAGGAATATCCCTTAAAGGGTTAGTTCACTCAAAAATGAAAATTCTGTCATTAATTACTCACCCTCATGTCGTTCCACACCCGTAAGACCTTCGTTCATCAAGATGGCTCATCAAGATGGCTCATCAAATCCGATGGCTCAGTGAGGCCTGCATTGCCAGCAAGATAATTAACATTTTCAATGCCCATTAGCTACTAAAGATATATTTAAAACAGTTCATGTGACTACAGTGGTTCACCATCGCTAGATATTGTTGAATAAAGTCATTATTTGTTTGTTTTTTTTGGTGCACAAAAAGTATTTTCGTCGCTTCATAACATTAAGGTTGAACCACTGTACTCACATGAACTGTTTTAAATATGTCTTTAGTAGCTTTCTGGGCTTTGAAAGTGCTTTGAAATTGTCTTGCTGGCAATTACTGAGTCATTGGATTTCAACAAAAATATCTTAATTTGTGTTCCGAAGATAAACGAAGGTCTTACTGGTGTGGAACAACATGAGGGTGAGTAATTAATGACAGAATTTTCATTTTTGGGTAAACTAACACTTTAAAGATAAATAAAATACTCATAACCTCAAATCCTTTTTATGTATTGTGTGCAAAATGGTGAACAGTAACTGAGAGGTAAATTTTGCTCTCCACTTCCCATTAAGTGAAATATAGATGTATACTTATTCTTTCCTTCGGACTGAAAATATGCACTCTTTTTGTTTTGTAATCTCACAAGACTCAGATTGTGTCTTTTGCAGTAAACAGAAAACTCAAGTAAAAAAAAAAAAAGTCTTTATTCTCTTTTATGTTCTCAGATTCATTTCCTGGGTGTCTAGCAGTAACACTAGCTCCAGAGTGGCACTGGCAGCCTCAAGAGGGAAAATTAATTCAGTCTCTCGCTCTTCCTTAAAAAAAAAAAAAAAAAAAAATATATATATATATATATATATATATTGAATCTGAGCTTGAGCACGTTCCAAAGAGGAAAAGATTGTCAGGGCTTATCTCTGGTGGAATTGTAGCTTAGCCAAAAAAGTTCAAAATTCTTTTAAATATGTCTTGCCATTTAATTCTCTCTCTTAAAATGCCAAGCATCCAACCATGGCCACTTTTCTCTCTCTTCAGTTTCGCACATTTGATCCATGCAAGCAGCTGTGGTGCAGTCATCCAGATAACCCTTACTTCTGCAAGACCAAAAAAGGGCCACCATTGGACGGGACTGAATGTGCACCTGGGAAGGTAATTTCATATGTCCATGTTTTGCTGTGCCTATTTTGTCCAGTTTTGTGATTCTGTCTCACTCCTTCCCCTCATAGTGGTGCTACAAAGGTCACTGCATGTGGAAGAATGCCAACCAAGTGAAGCAAGATGGAGCCTGGGGTGTCTGGAGCAAGTATGGCACATGCTCTCGCTCCTGCGGGACGGGCGTCCGCTTCAGAACTCGCCAGTGCAACAACCCTGTGTATGTTATCTACTGTACTCTCAGTCAGGATTACTAATGAAAATCACTGGCACCCTAGTGTACTTTCCATAATCAGATTCAGTTATATGGATGTCTGCAATTTCTTAGAAATGAAAAGAATTATCTGTCTAGAAATAAAGCATACAGGCAGCAGGGGTTAACATGATTGATTCTATCCAATCAGATGAAAGGTCAATCACAACCTTTGCATTCTTCAGTAAGGTTAGTTTGCCCTTTATCTCAGTATTATCTCAATAACTAATATTTGAAGCCACATCAAATATAACTCTGCATTGGGCCTGCTAATTTTTCTCATAGTGATAGAGATTTTATAAAAGCCTGAAATGATCTGATTACCTGTTCACATCCCCAAATCTCTTTTATTGAGAAACATCTGTTCAGGGTGTTTTTAATCAGATGGGGCTGCCGTCTTTGCTGTCTAAGTGTAATTTTCTTTTTGAAGAAGGGGTCTTCTTTTGCAGCAGGAAAACCATGAATTTAGCTTTTTTTTTAATGCCAGCACATTAGTGTGCTAGTTTTATGGAGCGTTTGTCAAGGACCTGTTAAACAACATTTGAGTTGAACAGATGCTTGCACTTATAGAAAGTATGCATGATGAAAATTCAAAGTGAGGCTTGTGATAAAAGCTGCAGTTTTAAACTGTTCTTAAAATTTAATCTATCTTTTGAATTGGTTGCCATTCCATCCAAACATTGCTTAGCTTTTCTGAATCTGGATCTTAATATTTTATTTGGTGAAAGAAGCTATGGATGTTTTCTGATATCAGTTTGTGCTAACTTCATTTGAACTGTTTAGATTAACTTTGGTTATTGACTGCTTTTTAAATCATGTTTAAAGTACTTTGTTTGATTATTATCTTTTATCTGTTAGTCCATCTAATGGAGGACAGGACTGTCCAGGGGTGAACTATGAGTACCAGCTGTGTAACATTGATGATTGCCCCAAACACTTCGAGGACTTCAGAGCTCAGCAATGTCAACATCGCAACTCACACTTTGAATACCAGAACACTAAACACCACTGGCTTCCCTACGAACATCCAGACGGTGAGTTCATCAGATTTTAGGGCAGTGTAACTTGGGGAAATATATTTATATAATAGTTAGTTCTGGGTTCTCGAGTTTGATTGGCTGAGTTACATTCCAAGAGCACTAGGGATGCACGAATACCATTTTTTAAGGACCGAGTACGAGTACCGAGTACTTTTTTTCTGGTACTCGCCAATACCAATGCCTATACATTTATTAATTTCTCTCTCTCTCTCTTTTTTTTTTTTTTGATGTTGCAGTTTTCCAAGCACAACACAGTGAGACTAATGAATGTAGGACAGCTTCTTTATTATTACTCTAATGAAAAAAGTAATAACTTTTATGTGCTTGTCACAAACTTAAAGAAAATTTCACAGTGTCCATTAACCTTCAAAGGGCATAATTGCCAATATATATAATTGTTGTTATATAAAAAGAAATGTACAAACAATACAAATACTATAGAGATACAAATTAAATAAACTTGTTTTATTTATACAGTAGGTTTATTTACCATGTATACATTTATTAATAAATATGTGTGCATTTGACCATTCTGGCGCGAGGAGAACTGATCGCGCGCGCATGAAAGAGAGAACGCGCACGTGAGAGAGAGCGCTTCTGGTGTGTGTCATTCAGAGCGATTCCGCCTATCCCGCCTTCACTAATGATAACGAATTTGTGATTGAAAGCATGCAATCCGCAATGTGTGGGTTGTCATCATTAATTCTGAAGTATTTCCACACCCCTGAGGCTGACATTGTATCCCCTGCTGCCGCCAGTGTCTCTGTGCACGGAAAATTCTGTCACTTAAGCCGCGGTCACACTAGACTTTGAACGTGCGAAATTTCTTCGGATGCTGTAACGGTCGTGATATGACGTCACGGTCTACAGCGACTTTTTTATAAACATGAATTCAACACATAACTTAAAGTAATACATTCAAAATGTAAAAATACAGAACCTACCCGAGTTTACTGCAAAAATATCATTCTTTTAATTCAGCCAAGAGGTCATGCCGTGACGAATCGATCTTCTACTGGTCGCACGTCTTCGCGTGATGCGAATTCGCAGGTCAGAGTTCACCAAACTTGAACTTTGGAACGCAGCGAAATGATGCGAAATTTTTCGCATGAGCTTGAGTTTGCGGTTTGATGCATTCGCATGCGTTTGAATGGAAGTGCAGTGTGACCGCACCTTTATGTCACGCGAGGTATCGGCCTTTGGTGTCGGGGGTATTTTTACGAGTACACGAGCTTGGTATCGGGCCGAGCACTGTAATAGTAGAAAAGTGCATGCCAACTTTTTCAGCAGCCTTGTTCTGTAAGTATTTTTCTTCCATAAGAATTTTTAAAATGTCTTTGTTACTTCGATAATCAACAAGATGAATCACAACTTTACGCATTTCCTCAGTGTGTATGGCTCAAGAAGCTGTCCAGGCCTTTAGAGTGCCCTAACTCATGAGTTGACAAAGTGTCTCTTTAAAGCCTTTTGTCAAACTTTGCACTTACTGCAGTCGCTTCATTTGGGCCCCTTGCTATATATCTCTGACTCACATTGTTCAACACTAAAGCCAGTGAGAAATGTCACTGTTAGCCGTTCAACTTTTAAAAAAAAAAACACATCTTTGAGCTTGTATTATAAAGTAGATACTGTGTTTGGGGGATTTGGTCCATATGCCATCTATGCTTACCTTTATTTCAGCAGCACATTTGGTGTGAATACATTTTTAGGGACAAAGTAAAAAATTTAGGGACAGGTGAGGTACTTTTTTTTTTCTTTTAAGACAGCAGTGTTATATCACAATTCAGCATACAAATGCAATATCACATAAGCAGGAGTGCAATACAGCTCTATATCAACATGGCTGTGATTGCAGCCACGTGCCGCAGGTAATCAGCCATGCTGATATAGAGCCATGCGCCGAATACCTTTGAGTCTGAGAGGCGTGTACCTGTAGTGAACTAATCCTGGAACATAACCTGCTCTGGAGTTAAGTAAAAATATCAAGTTATGAAACTTAACTTTGTCTTCAGTCAAAATGATTTGGCCAAGAACAAATAATAGATTGAGACCAACGTGACCAAAGATTACTTGTTATATATTTCATCTTTAACCACTACAGGGGCAAATGTCAGAAGATCTTGCCAGGCTTCACAACTCAATTTCAGATATGCACCATCTTTTTAAATAAACTGCCAACTTGAGGTTTAAATTACTACAGTCTCGCCTGAAAAGCTCTTCAGGCCAATTCACATTGCACCAACAGATGGCAACAGACACAGTCGTGTTTTGTTGGATGAGTGTGTTACCCCTCTGTTGGCATCTGTCAGAACTTGTTTTCGACGACTGAACATGCTGAAACGCCAATTGTCGGGTTGTGGAATTTCTGAGAAATGACGTACTATATCTTGTGATTGTCCCCGTTGGTCGGCATCTGTCAGTGCAGTGTGAATTGGCCTTTAAAACTACATTCAGTGACACAGCAACAGTAGAATTCTGAAAATTATAGTGGGTTTTCTCACTGAGAGAAATTCTGCCACAAGTGGTGAACAGTCCCAGCTGATACTGGTGATATATAGGACTCCTGGAAGGCCTCTCAGCCTATCAAATTTAATGACCAGAACAAATTATACAGTATATATGCACAAGCAGTCAAAAACAGAATTAAGAGTTACTGTATAGAAACATAAGATGCACTTAATGTGTGACAAAAGACACCTTCACAGATACTGTGGACTTCTGTAGTTCTATATTGTCAAACTAAACAACAGCAGCCTTAACGGTTTATCACTTTATGAAAATCTGATTAATATACAGTATGTATGTATATATATATAACACTTTTATTGTTTTTCATTATACATTTATTATATTTTCATTATACAAACCTTATGTAACACTTAACAAATTAGTAGTCCATGAACTTTCAAGAATAATTAAAGTATATGAATTAATGAATATGAATGTATGAAAAAATATATGAATAAAACTTCCATGACATTTAATAATCATTTATTTTAAAGTATGAAATATGTTTTCTGAGACGGACATTAGTTGCCTCACATTTTTATTGTGGTCTGTATGCTGGAATCTACAAATCCAGAAAGGTGAAGTAGGATTTTGCTCAAGCATATTAATTAAGTTTTGTTTGCATCATTAAGCGGTACAATTAATCCCACAGAATCCCACTATTGTGAATGCATGCTTCATAATTATTTATTAAGTTACTTGATCAGACGCTCACGATTTCCTGATATTGTCTACATTACCATGTTAATATTCAGACACTATATGACATTATATTAATTTCATTGCATTCCATGACTATGTGCTGAATTCTGTCATCATTTACTCAGCCTCGTTCCAAACCTGTACAGTATGGCATGAGGGTGAGTAAATAATAACAGAATTTTGGCTGAACTGTCCTTTTAAAAAGTAAACTTCTGTGCTCTTTTTCTGTTGACTTGGTTGGAACCCAGCAGCCAGTTGCAATGTGAAACCTAATTTGCATATGTTTAATGTTTTATGGAGTTATTCTAATGGTATTTTATACAAGTTCAAGAGTGTTCGGTTGTAAGATGTCAGACCTGTGCTGCCAAATAATTTTTCACAATAGCACAAGTAATTTTTTATGCACGTGAATAATTAATCAGTTCAAAGCTTGTGGAGATCATGACATGAAAGAGCACATTCATTTTCATTTTGCTTGAATATTATATTACACTATTCATTGTGCATGATTACCAGTTTTACTCGTTGAATATTATTATTGATTTCTCATAACTTCATCTTATTTATATTTTTTATTTATTTATTTTTTATTTATTTTGTTTTATTAATTTTATTTATTTATTTACAACTTAATAGAACTATAGCAGACAACAATGTATGGAATGTAATTTGTGGCCTTTCTTATTAAATAATATTTCTTCATGTCTTTCTATATTGTCAGCCAACAAAAGGTGTCACCTTTATTGCCAGTCGAAAGAAACAGGTGACGTGGCTTACATGAAGCAGCTGGTGCATGATGGCACAAGATGTTCTTATAAAGACCCATATAGCATCTGTGTGCGTGGAGAGTGTGTGGTAAGTGTTTGAATTTCATTATGCATTAACTTATTTCACTGTTGTATACTTACTTTTGCAGATATTAGAACCGGCGCTAGTGTGGTAAAACTTAATTAGCTCAAACACAATATTATTATTGTTTTTCTCAGTAAGATCTCAATAATGTAATGGTGTGCAATAAGGGGGTAAAACGATTTTTTAAAGTCGACATTTATGTGATTGAAGTCGAGTCAACGTCAACTAGTCGCTAATGATGTCATTAATGAACAAATAAGCCTGAACCTCGAGCTGAGACTCAAACGTGGGTCGCCTTGTGCACAGCTATGGCATATGACACAGCGCTGCCTACAAGGTTATACCTTATAACAGCTTATTTTTATCAGTTCTTTTGTCTATGGGTCATTATATTTCTCACAGATTTCTGCTTGTTCTAAATCAGATACAGATAAAGTAGCACAGTAAAGATTACATTTATATGAATGCATTAGTGAGAGAGCGATCGCGGGTGTGAATTATTCTACCTGGCAGCGTCTCTCTACTAATAGTGAAGCTGTGGGTTTTAGTTACTAAGAAATATATGCTAGAACTTTTCAGTTTCTAAGCTATTTTATTAATAAATAACAGAACAGTGCTGACAATACATTTCTGCGCTACTGAATGTTTCTGTGTGCGCACATCAAGCTTAAAGCGTAATGGCAGTACATTAAATTTGACTAGTCGATTAGTCTGCAACCCCAAGAACTTTGCAAACTTTGGAAAATCCAGCCACTAGATTATCTCTAGAATCACTTATAATAGACCAGTCTGATATTGATTGGTTGGTTGGTTAGTTGATTGATTGATTTGATTGATTGATAAAATCCTGTGCACTTATGTAGAGGTTATGTAGCAGCCAGCCAAGAATGAACCTGCAGATTTCCAGTCCTTGTGCATTTAATGGCCATGCTATCTTAGGCTTAGGCTCACCTTCAGAATCAGTATTATTCTCTTTAACTCTTTCCCCGCCATTGATAGAATTTTCCGGCAATCCATGTTTTCACTGTTATACGGTAGGGGTAGCTAAGCATCTTCTGAAATAGTACAGAATATCCGGATCAAAACACAGGTGAAGAAGCAGAAACAAGTGATAAAAGCTTTACTTGCGCACATGTAAAATAACGCGATCATCAAACATTAAACAGCAAATGAAAACTGCCTAATGTTAACTAATGAAATGTTGACCCAGGAAGAACTACAGGACTGTGCAAGTTTTGGGGGTGGCATCTATGCTTTGATCATCATTCTGAATCCAATCTAGACATAGTCTTTGACAAAATGTTTCGCTTGTTAAAAAAACAATGCATGAAGCTAGAATAAAATGTTATTTAAAAGCAGATGCTCTGTTCTTCCTTTTGAAATATTGCACGTTCAGATATTTGGACAACAAAATATTCTGGGGGTCATTGAAATCTTTGTGAAAATGATCAAAAATGCTGGCACTGGCTGGCAACTGGTGGGGAAAGAGTTGAAAATGTATTGTATATAGTACATTGGCCGGTCATTGTCTCCCACCAACACAAAAGTGGTATTTTCTTACTTCCAGCTTTTACCTTTTTTATGTATTTATTTATTAAGATATCAATGCCAATGTCTGTGGTATCTTGCCCTTTTATTGATTGCCTTAGGTTTGTGCCTAATTATGCCGTACACCAGCAGCATGCAGTGTGAATGGACTTTACCTATCTGACATTAAAATAGAAATCTGACTTACTGTACACAGAGACATGTGAGGCCAATTAGAAACTTATAGCACACTTCTGAATAGGTAAAAAATTAGTCTCACATATAATAATATGAATTTTAAGAAATCTGTCACACTTGTACAGTCCTGTAATTTATTTGTGGGTTGGCTCTGTGATATGTCTCTGAGCAAAGTCAGCTCACAGTGTAGTGTGTACAGGATGAGTGCCACTTCACAATAATTGTTGTTTGAAGAATGGTTCTCTCCGGATAGGGTTGATAGAAGTACATTGATTTTTGTAGATGGAATGGACAATGAATAGTGATAAGGAAGTGATTGATAGCGTGTCAGCTAGTATACAGAGGCCTTAGGATTCATTTGCAGATATCTAGCACCTTTTTAAAAGTTTTGTTCAACAAACTGCTGAAGTGTGTCTCATATTTGTCAATGTCATTTGTGCTTTCAAAAGAAAAAGACCCATTCCTTGGTGACACTTAAGGATTATGCTTCTGTGGAAATAATAGCAACATGAGAAATAGTTCAAAACCATCAAAGTTCTATCTATAGTACTATAGTTGATATTAGTTGCAGACATATCCAAAGATGAAAGCTTGAAAGTGTTTCTGATCGTACATCTTGCCTATTTTCTTATATCCTTCTTTCTCTCCTTCTCCTTCAGAAAGTGGGCTGTGACAGGGAAATTGGCTCCAATAAGGTGGAGGATAAGTGTGGTGTGTGTGGGGGTGACAACTCCCACTGCCGAACTGTGAAAGGAACCTTCACCCGTGTGCCCAAGAAAGCTGGTAAGATACTTTCCTCTTTCCTAGTCCGTTGACTTACAGTATTTTACTTAAATCTGGCACTTCTTTATTCTGGACTTCAGCCCTGTCATTAAGTTTATATTTCCATTCCTCTAGTTTCAGGACACTACTGGAGTTCACTTTACTTTTGGGGAAAAATGAGCATAGTGATAATGCTGAAATGTATTGAGATATTAGTTTAGACATATTTATTATTGATATATGATGATATATGATTTCAATATTTATTATATTAGATACGACATCTCAGAAACACCTGATGCATTTATTAGTTTTGCGAACAAGTAATTTATTAATAAGCATTATTATTTTAGTATTCAAAGGGAAGTGTGAAAAATGCTTTTTCTTTGAAAATTGTGTGTTGAACTGTTACCAAAGTTGCATGATCTATCTATCTATTTATAAGATTGGGTTCAGAAAAGCTTTACAAGATTAAATTTAATTTCAGCTCTTCGTGATACAGTAGTCCTGTATGTATGCAGGTAATGCAGTAACCGAGAACAGAGGAGCTTGTAGTTGGAATTCAGTTAGAATCAATAATAGATATTCAGAGATTTAAAATGTAGTACTGTAAATAAGAAAGTCTCGATGTATGAGGTTGTATCATGCAGACTTTTAATATGTGTCACAGAGAGACACAAACTGAAGTTTATTTTTAAGTCTTCCTCTGTCTGAATCTGCTGTAGTTCATTCAGTGAGTTTTGAACGTGTAGTACGACATAAACTACTTTTTTCACACTGGGAGGTGTCATTTCCATGTGACTCTCACAACCCCTCCTTGACGCCATTTATTAGGTCTGTCACTCCACAATCTCACCAGCTGAAATACTGATTCTGTATTCACATCTTCATTTTTACTCTTGACACTCATCCTCTGACACCACAGAATGAACGAGCTGTTTGAGAAATTTATTTGACGAACACATTCAAAAGTAAAGGGCATCTGAACTTTCCTTGTTCTTTGCATATACAGTGGGTACGGAAAGTATTCAGACCCCCTTAAATTTTTCACTCTTTGTTATATTGCAGCCATTTGCTAAAATCATTTAAGTTCATTTTTTTCCTCATTAATGTACACACAGCACCCCATATTGACAGAAAAACACAGAATTGTTGACATTTTTGCAGATTTATTACAAAAGAAAAACTGAAATATCACATGGTCTTAAGTATTCAGACCCTTTGCTCAGTATTTAGTAGAAGCACCCTTTTGATCTAATACAGCCATGAGTCTTTTTGGGAAAGATGCAACAAGTTTTTCACACCTGGATTTGGGGATCCTCTGCCATTCCTCCTTGCAGATCCTCTCCAGTTCTGTCAGGTTGGATGGTAAACGTTGGTGGACAGCCATTTTTAGGTCTCTCCAGAGATGCTCAATTGGGTTTAAGTCAGGGCTCTGGCTGGGCCATTCAAGAACAGTCACGGAGTTGTTGTGAAACCACTCCTTCGTTATTTTAGCTGTGTGCTTAGGGTCATTGTCTTGTTGGAAGGTAAACCTTCGGCCCAGTCTGAGGTCCTGAGCACTCTGGAGAAGGTTTCCGTCCAGGATATCTCTGTACTTGGCCGCATTCATCTTCCCCTCGATTGCAACCAGTCGTCCTGTCCCTGCAGCTGAAAAACACCCCCACAGCATGATGCTGCCACCACCATGCTTCACTGTTGGGACTGTATTGGAAAGGTGATGAGCAGTGCCTGGTTTTCTCCACACATACCGCTTAGAATTGAGGCCAAAAGTTCTATCTTGGTCTCATCAGACCAGAGAATCTTATTTCTCACCATCTTTAGCAAACTCCATGCGGGCTTTCATGTGTCTTGCACTGAGGAGAGGCTTCCGTCGGGCCACTCTGCCATTAAGCCCCGACTGGTGGAGGGCTGCAGTGATAGTTGACTTTCTACAACTTTCTCCCATCTCCCGACTGCATCTCTGGAGTTCAGCCACAGTGATCTTTGGGTTCT
This sequence comes from Ctenopharyngodon idella, assembly GCF_019924925.1. Classification (NCBI taxonomy): domain Eukaryota; kingdom Metazoa; phylum Chordata; class Actinopteri; order Cypriniformes; family Xenocyprididae; genus Ctenopharyngodon; species Ctenopharyngodon idella. Next base: position 18,356,424 of record NC_067224.1, on the reverse strand, counting down.
TCTTTACCTCTCTCACCAAGGCTCTTCTCCCCCGATAGCTCAGTTTGTCCGGACGGCCAGCTCTAGGAAGGGTTCTGGTCATCCCAAACGTCTTCCATTTAAGGATTATGGAGGCCACTGTGCTCTTAGGAACCTTAAGTGCAGCAGAATTTTTTTTGTAACCTTGGCCAGATCTGTGCCTTGCCACAATTCTGTCTCTGAGCTCTTCAGGCTCACACATGCACTGTGAGCTGTAAGGTCTTATATAGACAGATGTGTGGCTTTCCTAATCAAGTCCAATCAGTATAATCAAACACAGCTGGACTCAAATGAAGGTGTAGAACCATCTCAAGGATGATCAGAAGAAATGGACAGCACCTGAGTTAAATATATGAGTGTCACAGCAAAGGGTCTGAATACTTAGGATCATGTGATATCTCAGTTTTTCTTTTTTAATAAATCTGCAAAAATGTCAACAATTCTGTGTTTTTCTGTCAATACGGGGTGCTGTGTGTACATTAATGAGGGAAAAAAATGAACTTAAATGATTTTAGCAAATGGCTGCAATATAACAAAGAGTGAAAAATTTAAGGGGGTCTGAATACTTTCCGTACCCACTGTATATTACATAAATGACCATGCTCAAATGTCCATTAGGCCCACTCAATCTACATTCATTCTTTACCAGACAAATTAGAGGTTTTGCCTATATCTGGAGAACTGGAGAACGTTCATTCATATTTCTCATTCTCATTAATTTGTCATAGTACTTCAACTCTAAATGGAACAGCTGATGTCATAGCTTTACTTTGGTCCAGATTTTTTTTAAAGCTAGACTTTTTTTTTCTAAATGTATATATAATATATAATTTTTTTCAATTGTCTTTTAAGAAGGCATCTGAAATAATAAACTAAGTGCAATGTAGTGTAGTGTTGTCAGAAATATTGATTTTTCTTTATATATCGATCGTGAAATATCTGAAATGCTTCCAATACTCATTTTCCTGCTGAATAGATACACATTACCTTCCTCACTCTCTCATCTCTTCGACAACGAGTTGACACACAAACCCTCCCCTTATTTGCTCTTTTCATTTGTCCTGGATGGATATTGTTGGTGTTACAGCACTTGAATTTTGGCGTGGGATTGCACGTATTGCGCATAAGTTTACTCATTTCTGCAGATTTTGTGCTCTCACCCAAAGCGCGCACACGTGTAATTGTATAATGGATCTGTGCGTCAGGTCTTTAAAGTGACAGCAAATATACCTGCTGTCAAAATATGAGATAGTATTAAAATATCTATATGGCAGTTTTCCCCATGATATGAATGTCAAAATTGTGTCCAGTAAAAATGCTGAGTGGCAACTAACTTTGGAAAACCACTAGCCACAGTGGCTGGTGAGTAAAACAGTTAATGTCAAGCCCTGAGTTACAGTATAAATTCATTGACAACCTGAATGTTATGAATATGGAAGTAAATGTCTGAATATGTAAATAAAGCACTGACTGCACGTCCGTGGGTTAGAAATAGAAGGGACATTTGTTGGAAAAAGGTCTTTTCATTGGTCCTAATTAATCCAATAAAATCTCAGACTCGGTTTATGCCTGTTATAACATCCGTTTATGGTCAGCGCTAAAAAAGTGTAATGATCAGATTGGTCAAACCACATTTAAGATGAAAATGCATTTGTAGTTTAAAAGTGAAGGATCACTTACTAACCTGTCAAAACTTATATTAAAATGTATATATTGTGCATTTTTGCTTTATCATCCTCCATGAAATTCAGTCACAAGTGAGACACATTTGAGACGTTACTACCAAGTGTAAACATCGGTCTGTCTCTTCTGACCACTGGTGATCAGATCACCAGAGGCAGATGTTACTGCCAGGTGTAAACATATTCTAAGTGTGTGCTGTCTGAGTTTTCATTATGTTTCCTAGGTATCAGGGGATAAATGTCTGTTTAAAATCAATATTCTCAAAGCTAATTAGATACATGATATGAAATGCTGTTTTTCATTAGAGGGATGTGCAGTAAATTACAGCGACACCTCCTATTAATCTCAGTGAAAAACAACATCACTCTCATGTGAATCAAAAAGTGAAGGTGAATGATATACAGCAGGAATAAATGCAATATGAATTAAAGCTGCAAGCAGCGTTGAAAGGGCCCTCGCACCCGGGGCCATCGCTACCCGGTGCCCTTAGGAAAACAGTGAACAGAGGGTGATATGCATTTAAGCAACTAAATATAGGAGAAAAATAGCAAATTCATTTTGATGTTCCACACTTCCTGCTGCCAACAGGTGGCGCTTTGACAATAACTGAATATTAGACTTAAGATTAGACTGACCAAATATTATAGTTATTCACAGTGTAAGCAGGTGGCGCTATGACTGTAACTGAACATTGCCATGTAGATGTCTTTAGGCTAAGACTTTTATCAAACATGTGAAGTTTGGGGCAGATCGGACATTGTGTTTGCCCGAGTTACAACAACTTGCCCGAGTTTCATGGCGAAATATCTGACTTTATTCTATGATCTGACTTCCTGTTGGTTTTCAGATTTTACTCCAAAACAAGACTCTTTTGTAGGTATTGGGTTGTTACATGTGTGTACCAAATTTCATACTTGTATGTGAAACGTAGCGCGAGGGGCACTTCGTTGAATTTTTGTAGGTGGCGCTATCGAGCCATTTTTAATTCTGAAAAATTATATCAAATTTTCGGCACTTCTGACACGTGTGCAAAGTTTTGTGAGTTTTTGAGCATGTTTAGGCCCTCAAAAATGTGATTCATTTATAAGAAGAAAAAGAAGAAGAAATAGAACAATTCCAATATGGTTCTTACACCATCGGTGCTTAGGCCCTAATTAGATAGTAAATACATGTCAAATTGTAAGCCAAGAACATTAACATTCAGGACCACCAGGCTGCTTGACACAGGAGGTGCTTGGCTCGCCTGTAAGCACAAAGATACAATAAACAACATTTATTGCATTTATATGATCTCACAGAGCTTCCCTCAGGACTTAAATTACCACTCCATCTCGACACTTTGCAAACAAACTGCATATAGTTTCTTTTTAAATTCTGTCTCTGAGTTTCCCAAGACACGCAGGAGAGGATCCTGGTTTTGTTGTAAGTCTCACTCCTTTCAAATGATCTGGCTTTTATTATTCATGCATTCACCCGATCATACTATATGGCGATTAGCCAATCTCTATCATTGACATTATGTGACAGAGAGAGCCAAGTACCATTGGCAGTGAATTCAATATGAACTGAACAACATCACTCAACACCAGAACATTTTGTACCCAGGGGATCATAATAGATGCTCTGCTATGGGCAAAGGCAGAGGAAGCTTTTATTTCAGCTGCCCATCACAGAAAAGACATGTTTTTTGGGGGGAGGGGTGTCATTATTATTCAGCCAACAGCAGTCAGGGAAGAAAGCATGGTAGTGATCTAATTGGTTTCCTTAAGCAGCCATCACTTTACTTTTTAATGGTGTTTTCCAGTTGTGCAGCCTAGTGGGAGCTTGAGGCTCACACCAGAATTCATTTATAAATAGATTCCCCCACAGTGATTGCATTTTCAAAGAAAGTTTTAATTATATGATGTTTTGGCACATTGTCACTATGGCTGGTAACAGTACTGTAGTGCAGAGGTATTCAATTAAAGTTCTAAAAGAGTCCAGCCTTGAAATTTCCTTCCCAGCAAGGGTTCAAAGAGTCATAATAAGATGACTTTGTGTTTAAATGACCAATAAATAAATAAATAAAAATAAAGGCACAATTGCAATACTCTCTATATGTCTATCCTACTTTACATTTTTCAAGATTTTTTTTTAACCTTTTCTGAGCTATATTATACGTAAATATTGTAATACAAAGAATAACATATTTTATTTGCTATATGGAAAATATAAATGATATATGGAAAATATAAAAGGAATAGATTAACATCTAATGACGGGCTTTTCATTAAGCTTTTAAGCTTTTCTGGTTTGAGGACTGCCCACATCTGCATCTCAGTAACAGAGATTTTTGTCATTGCAGCAGATATAAACTAGCTTTCGAAAATTTGGGGTGAGTGCGATTTTCCTTTCCCTTTTTTTTTTTTTTTAAAGAATTTAATGCTTTTTATTTAGTAAGGATTCAATAAATTGATCACAAAAGTACAGTAAATAAATTTCTGTAAATAAAGAAAAAAGATTCTAGTTCAAATAAATGCTGTTCTTTTGAATTTTCTGTTAATCAAAGAATCCTGAAAAAAATGTTTCATGGTTTCCACGAAAATATTACATAGCACAACTGTTTTAAACATTGATAATAATAATAAAAAATAAATAATAAAATAAATAGAGAAGATTCCTGAGCACGAAATCAGCATATCAAAATAATTTCTGAGGGATCATGTGATACTGAAGACTGGAGTAATGGCTGCTTAAAAATTCAGCTTTGCCTTCACAGGAATAAATTACATTATAAAATATATTAGATAACCATTATTTTAAATTACAAAATATTTCTCAATATTACTGTTTTTACTGTATTAGTTTGATCAAATAAATGCAGTCTTGGTAAGCATAAGAGACTTCATTAAAAAATCGTACCGACCCCAGACTTTGGAACAGTTGTGTGCCTGATGTAATGGCTTCACTGCACATCCCCACAGCACAATTCTCATACTACTGAAGCTTGTTGTTTACACCTACATGAAACTGTGACTATGTGCAAAGCCTGTCACAATATTGTCACAATGCATATCATATCATGTTATTGCTTGTTCAACCAACCTGCATGCATGTTGATAATGATTCCTTGTCTGACAGCAATGATTGCATAGTTGCTTGTCCAGTTACAAAACAATTAATGAGGATATGAAACATCTCTTCAGTTGTTCAGAATCCATGTTTTGGGCCACTGGTGGCTTTTATTATTAGATTTTTATTATTAGATCCAAAGAATCCTTTTGGTATTACTTTTTTTTTTCTTTCCCTTTTTAAATTAGCTGATGTTGTAGTTAAATTAGCACATAAGAAAAGAAGCAAATGGAGAATGTATTAAAAGACCTATTTTTCTCTATTAATCCTATTCATTTAACTTCAAGGTGTATTATACTTGTGATTAGAGAGGAATTTGAATGCACAAAGGGCAAGGGGCTGACATTTTTATAATGGCCCTGGAAGGGTTGTATAGCCCTGAATATACATTAGCTAATTTGAATGCAATGTGGGGAACTTTACTGCATACAGTATTTCAGAGCTGTGTCTGCTCTGAACCAAAATTGACGTGATGATTACTTATGTTAAATTAATTTTAGCCTAAATATGCAAATCAGATTCTTAGGATAAGTATAAATCTTCATCGGAAACAGGCATTGGCATGTACAATGTGACTCTGGCATAATGTTTCATTCAGTAATTCTCCCGAGCTTCCTAATTTTACTATTACATAGACACATACAATCACAACAGATCCTTTAAAATGTAATTTTGACATGTGGCATAAAGTTCTATACAATGGCGGTAAAACACACTCATGCTAATGCATAATTAAACAGTCCTCGCACAGATGGCAGAACAAATGTGTCTAAGAATATGGATTCATGTGTGTGTTTGTGTTGCCTTTGTTGCATCTGAAAGACGTGGCATGTGGCATTATTGAGACGATGTACATTATTATATAGGGTCCATCTTATTTTTTTGCATGATTTCTAGCTTCAGTCTTTCAGATGTGCCTCTGTTTTTGTTATGAATGCAGAAGTTTCTTTAACTTTAATTTGCATGGTGTCACAAGAGTTGTATTTACTTCTGACAATGAATTAATGTTTCATTCTGGCTCTAACCAAAATTTGCATCATGATGTTGTCATAATATTACATCATGATGTTGTCATAAGATATGTCATAGTGGGTGATTGTACACAATTTGGCACTTTATATCACAAATTCCTTATGTTGTACTTATTATCATTACTACTTTTAACACATTGTCTGCATGAACTAAATCAGCATTTTTGACCTTTCTCTAACTCAATCTTGTTTTATTTTCAATTGATCACCTTTTTTAACAGGAAAAAAGTTAAGCAAGAGATCCCAAAAAGAAATCCCTGTGTTGGAAAACACAACCTGCAAGTATCTTTATTGTCTAATCCTACACTTCTCTTTCCTGCTGTGCTGCTGTCCATTGACCGTAGCTTGTAGCTTTAAAGGAAAATTCCGAGGTTGATATAAATTAAACTCTATCAACTGCATCTGGGTAATGCTGTCGATTACCACAAAAAATAACTTTTGATTCCATGGCTTTGTTTATAAAATCCAAAGAAAAACCTGTTTTCAGTAATGCACTTACAATGGGTGCGCATGGGGCAAATGCATTGAATAGTTTAGAAGCAGAAATGTGAAGATCGTACGTTTTTGAAGCACTTGAATTATTCAGTAAAATTAAAAGGTAAATCATCCCCTGGATGTCTAAATCTTTTGTTTTTCATTTTCAACTAAATTCCTGTGAGTGATGTTTGTTTCATGTAAACAACATTTCTGGACAAATAGATCATTTGCTGATATTCTTGTATAAATATCATGTGAAATTTTACATTTGACCATTTAATCTTGGATTTACCAGCTTTTGAAACACAAAAAAAAATTGGTAAGCAATTCTATGACACCAGTCATGCTAACATATATACTGTGACTGCATATTTTAAACAATTCGTTGTTGTGTTTCCATTATAAATACATTACTGTAAAAGTGTTTTTCCTTTGTATTTACAAAATGATGGACATTAATTTCTCTAGTAGACAGCATGCCACAGATAAACTTGAGTTGAATTTAACTCAGAATCTTCCTTAAAGGATTGACATAAAATTGTTTTGTAGTGCAAACTCAGCTTGACTTAAATGACCTCTGACTTAGAAGACAACTCTTTCCCATACAATATAAGTCAGTGGGCTCCAATGCTGTCTGGACCCCAACATTCTTCAAAATATCATCTTTTGTGTTTCATACAGGTTTAGAATAACAGTATTTTCATTTTAGGTGAACTTTCTCTTTAAATAAAGGTCTTCAAGAGCTTAATAAAAAATGTCCATATTTCTAATATCAAAATAGGATGAATGTAATATGTAAATAACATGAAACCGAGTAAATCTAATAAGATTAGTATATAAATATACTCTTTTTCTCTCCCTTACTCACACATATTCTACAGCATCCCCCCAGCCATCATCACACACCAACCACTATTTCTGTCCATCTTCTTTAATCTCTCTTTCTCTTTCCTCAACCATATTTTATTCCTGCTCCTTTTAGGCCTGCACACTAACCTCATCTGAACTAGGATTACCCAGCATTCCCCTCTTTCCCTGCAGATGTCTTCCTGTCCACATTAATTGATGATAAAACCTCACAACAGACACTGCCTTAAGTGACTTGATCCTCCATTGCAATGATTAGACTCCTGGCCACCGTTTTACATCACACCGATGTCTCAGACATGCATCATGCTGCTAGAATCTAGTTCAAAGTCTAGCTTTGGTTTAGAGGCATGTCAATGACAAAGAGTATAGGACAAAATGACGTAACAAATCCTTCTGATTCTAAAGGGAAAACAAGAGGAGCCTTCTTGCTGCCGAGAGGAGCTCGGAATGTATATCTGAATGAAACGGAGGATTCTAGAAATGTGATGGGTGAGTGGTATCATGCTTTGCAGAGGAATGGGCATTCGTAGAGAAGGCAACATTAGTGTTTTTGTGTTCTTGTGTGATGTATTGCAAACTGACTCAAGGCTCTGCCATTCAGCGTCCTTCTTAATTAGCCTTACATAACAATCGTTTATGGTGTTTCAGTCTTGTTTCGCCTGACATTGTTATTTGAGCTTCTGAAGGATGTCATCTATTCACATGGGTGAATGTGTGAAATGAATGGATGTGGAACCTTCTGTCATGCCTTGATGTTTTTTCCCTTATAGGCTTGTCATGTCCCTGCTAGATGGACAGTTGCAATAGTCAGACTGTTCAAATCCAAAAGCTTTTGTGATGTACTATTGTAGAAATGCCTTCTAGTGATGAGATGCCCACCTCTGCAAAGATCAAACCGTAGTAGAACTTTTTAGCTAACTAATTGCTTCTGCCATCTCTCCCTTTGCCTTTTTTCACCTTTGCAAAGGTTACCTAAAGATGTTTCTCATTCCTCCTGGGGCTAGACATGTGATCATACAAGAACATGAGGCTTCTCCTCAAATTCTTGGTAAGTGAAATCTGTCCTCATGTTTCCCAGGCTAAACAGCAAGAAGATCAAATGCATGCTCATGTATTCTGTGCACAGTACAGGTAGCTGTGCCTAATGGATCCATGTCACTCTAACACATATCCATCGCACCAATGTATTCATATAATGCAGCTTGTGCATTTGCCTGGAAGTGCATTAAACAGAATTATACTCACAGATTTTTACAGACAATCACTGTCCACCACCATTTTTCCGTGGCATTGTGGACCATAGTCCTAAAACCTGAAAGGGAATGAGCATTTTCAAGCCGTGGGTTCCCTCTGGAATTTACAATGGCTTTTTAGAATAGCAGTTTTCAAGTTACAAGTAAAATCATGTGTCACGTTTTGTTCCACAGCATAAAGAAGCTCAAACCGTTTTAAGGCAGAAGTTGCTAACATGTTGTACTACGACTACCCACAGTGTTAGCAAAAGTTTTTAATGCATTTGAGGTATGAATGTACATAATGAAATTAATGTTGTAGAACAAAATATGAACCTTCCTGTAGCTTAAACAGTAGAGAATGGCACTAGCAACGGCCAGGGAAAGGAAAGTGTACCTTGAATGGCCAGGGAATGTGTACCTTGAAAGCAATGTAAGTCGCTTTGGATAAAAGCATCTGCCAAATTTACAAATGTTAAAGGAGTAGTTCATCACAAAATTAAAATGTCCTGATTATTTACTCACCCACAGGCCATCCAAGATGTGTATATAAAATTCTTTCTTCAGCCGGAGAGAAACGGGCTCACCGTAGTCCATTTTGATGATCCAAACTCCATATTTAGGCAGCTTCAAGTAATTCACACGACCCTAGAGGACAAATATTGGTCTTCTCTAGCGAAATGATCAGTCACTTTCTGAAAAAAATAAAATAAAATAAAATTTTATACAAATACAAATTTCTACACAAATATTCACCTTGGTCCAGCCCTGCGATGTGCTTCCATGAGATGGTTTAGTTCACAACCTCTCGAGTGATTGGGAAGATCACGCTTGATGTAGGCAGCAAGAACCGCACCATTGTTTACAAGAGGAACGTGCAAAGACTACATGTCAAGCACCCTTTACACTGTAAAAACTGTCCAAAATAACTATTTTTGACAATTTTGAATGTTTTTTTTTTTCTCAGCTGAAGTAACCTTTTAGCTTTCACAAGATTGAGGCCTCCAGGACACAACATGAACAGACCATATCAGTCAGGACCACTTAAGTCAAAAAATGACCAGAGACAAACTTTTTGGTCAATTTTTTATTGGCATATTTTTCTGATGTTACATTTGGCGGTATGGCTCTGTTCTAAATTCCCTGTCCTTTTCATGAGCTCCATGAAAGCTAAGACCGGGAACAGCAGCAGCTTCTGAGGACAACCTCCCAATTTTTTAACTGGGAGAGCAGCACAAAATCCCCCTATTGAGAACAGAGCATGCGTCAATGACAACAGAATGACACTGATTAAGTTAAACACAATCATGCAGTGGAAGCAGACAAGCAAGCAGAAAGACGGAAGCTGCGTTTAAGTAATGCGCCGTATTTGAGAGTTGCCAATTGAGTCCATAGAAATCAGATCAGCTGATATGGGTGGGGTTAGAATGTGCGAATCAGCTGATAGTGGAGCTTGACTACGAGGCCTGGCTGAACTAACGCAGAATGCTTGATTTATGCATTTATGCAAAAATAACATGTTAACTAATGATCCTAGAATGTTTTCCTCAAAAACCTTAATTTTTCTTCAACTGAAGAAAGAAAGTCATATACATCTTTGATGGCCTGGGGGTGAGTAAATAATCGTGAATTATTCCTTTAATGTAAGGTAAAGTTTCTTCAAGTAATGTTAACCACAGACTTTATTAAATTCATAAATCAAAACTGCTATTCTAAAAACACATTAGAAATCCTGAGCCACCCATGTTGAATTAGCTTTCTGGCATGACCTGCTAATTTAGATTGTGTCTGTTTGCCATAAAAATGTAAGCATTTCATTTCTATGCCATGTGAATAAAAGCTAGTTTTTAATGTTAGTTCTTTTTTTCTTTCTAAAATTACTTGTTTTCTTTGAGGCCCTTCCTTAATCAAGGTTTCATTTTTTTAGTCTCTGAACTGTAACGTACTGTAGGGGGAGAAATCATCCTGAGCTTCACAGTCTCTTTTAACTGTACACAGAGTTAAAAGAGGGAAAGACAAAATGATTGATTGGCCCATTTAATTTATTCTATTCATTTTGAGAAGTCCATACAGACAGCAATTATCACTTTGTAATGCACATAATTGAAGGAATTGAATTGAAGTTGTTTTTATTTTAAGAATACTTAGATACTTTTCCATGAATGTACTTTAGGATTTTGAATATTACTCCATGGTAGTTGAACTTTTAATTAAGCCTAACCTTATTTTAATTAGCTAGATACAGTAAGTTGTTCAGTGCTTCAATTTATTGCCCCAGTTAACCTTACAAGAGGTCTTCCAAAGGTAATGCTTCTGTTTCAATAATACTTTCCTTTAGGGGTGCTTAATAGCTAATTAACACAAGTATCAGATAACTATATATTTAACTTAACTGATTGCAGTAATTAGATTCTTTTGCATGTCAAAACACTAAAGCTTAGCAATTTCCATCAAACAGAAGACTTAAGAGTAGCATGTGCTAGAAAGAACAGATTAGGGAAATCTTTTGTTCAACAGTCTGTTAAATTAATGAATCAGAGCTGGGGGTCTCAGTAGGCCTCAGGGTTCTGAAAAAATAGAAATTACCAAATTGATGCACTGCAGCCAGTCATGTATTTATGCATTTATGTATTGTTTTGTTTTGTATTAAGTGGTGTTTAGTGTATTGTGATGTATTAAGTGATGCGGTATTGATGTGGATTAATGTGAGACGGTAAACGCTGTGGAAGGTGAGACAATTTGTTGGAAGAAATTTCAACAATAATGTGATTTTTTTTTTTTTTTTTTTTTTCAGATATTTTAGATTTGTTCTTAAGATAAAAAGCATTTATTTCCATGATAATTGAATATATAAGTGATCGATGAATTAAGTAATGTATTACATGCGAGTTCCCATCAGTAGCATCCTTGCTTGCTCTGATTAGTTTTATGATTAACACCTTCAGCTTTTATTCTGACCAGGTCAGTCTATTTGTCAGTCATCAAATGACCAGGGAAAATAAAGCATTTTTATTTTCCGCACACAAAACTAAAAATTGATAAAACAAACAAACAAAAAACAAATGTGACATTCTTGGTAAAGCATCATTTCCAAGCTAAATTGTGACCATGATTTTTCAACTTAAATTTCAATTTGTTCTTCACACAAATCTCTGATGTGGCTTGTAATAAAGCCCTAGTTGTATGGACTATCTTTATGAAGCTTTTATTGTGTTGTTTTATTTATTTATTTATTCTGAGTTTACAGTTCCTGGTCTCCATTCACTTTTGTTGTATAGAGGAACAAAATATTTTTTCATTCCATGGAAGACATTTTCATTCTTGGGTGAAAAAAATAAACACAATTTCATCACACTAAACGTAGGAAATCAAAAGTCAACTTTGATTTCATTGCATCAAACCTTTTGCACACTTCTGCTTCATGCTGTACGTTCATTATTATTTTAAAACATTCCAGACAATGCTCCCCATATTTAATGTTCAGGAACCTAATATCATTTTTCACATTACAAGTGACATTTGATGACTGGTAGCAATGGTGATTGTCCTGGCGTGCACACATCAAAACGTCTGTTTTGATGGCTGATACGATAGCTTAATTTAACAGATCTTTCAGCTTGATTCAGATCTTTTTGTTAACCTCTTATCCCTGAACTGATGAAGAGTTGTAATTAATCTCTGATTGCAGCTATCAAGAACCAAGCAACAGGGCATTACATTCTCAACGGCAAAGGAGAGGATGCAGGATCTCGGCGCTTCATTGAAATGGGAGTGGAGTGGGACTACCTTATTGAGGATGATGTCGAGACTCTCCACACTGATGGTCCACTACATGATGCAATTGTTGTTCTGGTAAATAAGCTTTCTGTAATCTAATTTGAAGCTTAAAAATGTGATATGATTATTAACAGTTATTTATCAAATCTCAAAATGAATATTCATTTTAATACTGTACATTATAATGTTGTGATGCCTTAAATTTACTGATAATTGATTTTAGTTTTTGTATTATTTAAAATGATTTATAATATATATATATAAAATATATATATATATATATATATATATATATATATATATATATATATATATATATATATATTATATATATATATATATATATATATATATATATAATATACTGTATATATATCTGTTATTAATTATTCACCCTCATGTCGTTCCACACCCATAAGACCTTCGTTCATCTTAGGAACACAAATGAAGTTATTTTTGATAAAATCCGATGGCTCAGTGAGGCCTCCATTGACAGCAAGGTAGTTAACACTTTCAAATGCCCAGAAAGCTACTAAAGACACATTTAAAACAGCTCATGTTCTTCGAAGCTTTACGAATCTTTTGTTTCGAATCAGTGGTGTGTATCAAACTGCCAAAGTCATGTGAACCATTGAAATTTCGAAACACTAATGACATAACGAAGCCTTGTTTACTGAAATCACATGACTTTGGCAGTTTGATACACGCTCCGAACCACTGATTTGAAACAAAAGATTCATAAAGTTTCGAAGCTTCACGAAGCAGTGTTTTGAAATCGCCCATCACTAGATATTGTTGAATAAAGTCGTTATTTATTTATTTATTATTTTTATTGGCGCACAAAAAGCATTCTCATCGCTTCATAACATTAAGATTGAACCACTGTCACGTGAAATGTTTTGAATATGTCTTTAGTAGCTTTCTGGGCATTTGAAAGTGTTAATTATCTTGCTGTCAATGGAGGCCTCACTGAGCCATCAGATTTTATCAAAAATATCTTAATTTGTGTTCCAAAGATGAACGAAGGTCTTACAGGTGTGGAACGACATGAGGGTGAGTAATTGATGACAGAATTTTCATTTGTTGGGTGAACTAACCCTTTAAAAGCTAGGAACTCCATTGCCTTTACAATAATTGCTTGCTTTATGTGTCAGATCAAGACGTATTTAATTCTTTGTGTACATTTTATAATATTTAAAAAAAAAAAATGTTTATTATATATTTTTATACTTTCATAGATATTTTTTGAGCACATACCCTAAACCATTTCTAAATAATATAAAACGTGTAGCAGCCAAATAAAAGTAGTCACAGATATTTGTTGCAAAATCTGAACAAACAGTATAAAATTATTACGAATGACTCGTTTTGCATTCCAAATCTTCTGAAGCCATATGATATGAAGAACATAGTGTGTGGAACTTTTAGGTTTTAATTTCTGAAAATGATCCCACTTTCTTAACACAGTCATATCTCATTCAAAAGATTAATCTGAACTCTAGCATGATGCAGTCTTTCATGAGAGTGAGACACATGACAGCCAATGACATTTCACAACCAAATCTGACATACTTCTTCAGGCGTCAATTTTTGAATGATTTTTTGGTTTGAGCATTATGGGGGATTGAGACGCTTTTGGTTCTGTTCCTCACACAAAGCAATCTTTAGTCCTCATAGGATTTGGGATATATTTTTAATAAATTGTGACTGTAGTTGTATCTGTATGTAATCTTATGTAAATAAAATGACAAATTTATTTAAATTTATATACATATATGACACATACAGTGTATCATGCTTCTAAGAGGGTGCAACATGATTCAAATTTAGTGCAGATTTTCCCCTTTGTCAAAGGCCAGTTGCGTGGCAACATTTTCCCCCTGATCTCCTTAATTGAGTTTTGAACTCAGTGAAATGGAAATTTGTTGGTTGGCTATAGCAACCATTGTGTTGTTTAATTTTCTCTTGTTGCACATGAAGAATGAATGCCTCTCTCCTTATTCACAAATGTTCAAAGACAAAGAGGCAAAAGGCTTTCCCGTCTTTTTTTTTGGTATTAAAACTTTCAGTTTTGATTCTTTAATTGGTGAGAAGGAATTATAGTATAATTATGGATGATGCCAAACAGCTCATCATTTGAATGAGTATGTTAATGAAAATGCACAGCTCACTAATCATGACTTGCCATGGTGAGATTAAAATAGATTGATGGTAAAAAAAAACAAAACAACGACAACACTGCTGAGTGTGAAGTAAGTGTAAGCGTAGTCGTTGCAGATGAATGTGTGCTTGTGTGTGATACATACAGAGCCTAACACCTCCCCCACACACACTATATGGTGTTTCTCAGTGTGTCTCACCATATACTGTATACTGCTAATGTCTGTTGATTCTTTTCCCTCTCGTTCACCAGAAATGCAGCCTCAAAGCAGCACACTTTTTTCCTTCTTGGGCATTTCTGATAGAAGTGTAAAGCTGACATTTGCAGTCTTTGACATCTTTAAAAGGTGTTTATGAAACTGATAATGTTGTTCCATGCGTGTAAGATATTTATTAGCACAGTTTAGGAGTTTTTTGGAGACGGGTGAGTTTAGCAGTCACTATACAATTTATGTATTTATTTATTTTTGGCTGAAGATTGCTGTAATTGATCTAAATCATGTATACCAAAAGGCCATTTAATAAGATGCACTAATGACCCATTCAAATTTATTTATTTATTTATTTTTGCGTTGCTGGACACCCTCATTTTTCGCTCAGTGACTTTTTGTCACTGTTGTGATTTCCCCTTTAAGATGCCAATTTTAACATAAGCAGATTTTTGTTGTTGTTGTATTTTCAGTAAAGACTGGATCAAATTCATTGCTTGTAGCAGATACAACGACCTTAGAACAGACAATTTAAACATTTTAGCTTGAGACATGCCCCGCTGTTTAACTTTCTATTGTGTGAAATATTCTCCACCAACACCCACTTAAAGAGACACTGTTGAAGCTTTGGTATGTGTGAACTGAAGGTCCTCGAGTTAAAAGAATATGAGTAAAGATTACCAATCTTTGAATGTGACAGTCAAAGCTCAAGCCTTCTCTCTGAATTCATTCTTTAGCTGGAGATCAGAGCTCAGTGTGAATATGGAAGGTGACTAGGAAAGAAAGACAGAAATTGCTCTAGATACACTGACAGCTTAAACACAATGCAAGTGACATCAGTGACATTGGGTTTTGAATGAGTTTTCTCAGTAGTGGTTTCAAAAGAAGCAGAGGTGTGAGGTATTGTGGTGTGTTAAATGTTTTTGAGGAGAGACAATGAGAGATTTGCACTGACACTTACTTTGAATTAAGAGAATATCTTTTACTTATTAATGTGAAGAGAAAACCGTGTTACTGCAGGTTATTCGGTAAAAATAAATGGGAGAGATCTTGTAAAAATTAACATAACATATTTTTTAAGCCTTTGCAAAATAGAATTGTTCAGTCACTGGCACTTTGCATGTGAATGACACATTCGTGATAAGACAGAATACGTGATTGTATCTATATGGATTATTCTTTTGTAGTTTAACCACATTTACATCGTAGATGATTGGGAAGAAGTGTTTAAGTGCTTTTTCCTCCTTTTTGCATAAATTATGTTGCATGCTGTGTACTGCATATATGGTATCTGAATGCTCAGGTAATAAATATTCATGTTTTGCTCTTGGTAACATTTTAGAGAGTTGAGTTGTGAGCCTTCTGGAATTATCATTAGTCATAGTTTATTATACAATTTGACCTTCATCTAAGCTGTTGCAATGGATAATGAAGATTAGATTTGCATTAAATTTCAATTCATGACAGATGTTTGCTTGCTAAAGCCTGATGTGCTTTTGCCACAATTAGTTTTTGTTGGTGTCTGAGACTAATTTCAGGGATAATAAAAGATTTCTTTTGTCATATGACACATCTGCCAGTCCTAGATAACATGGATCACATTGTCATTGACCTTGTCAGAAATTTTGTATTTCAGTTCTGCAGTAAGATCTCAGCAGTTGATGATACGTGTTCATAAGAGAGAGACATTCAGTTTAAAATTTTTATACTAAATGTTTATACTTGCAGTGCCCTCCATAAGTATTGGAACAGTAAAGACAAAATTGCTCTGTTAGTTGTGGTGTCAAGACATCTATAAATATGGTTAAAAGATTAATATGAGGCAGAAGTACAGAATGTCACATTTTATTATTGGCTGTTTCAACACAAAATGTTTTACCAACTAAGAAGTACAGCACTTTTAGAGTTTCATCCCTCTGTCTAATGTGAGCATAAGTATTGGGATGGTTTAACTTAAATGTGTAAAAGCTAATATTTAATTGTATATCCCTTAAAAGCAATCACAGAGCGAGTCTGTGACCCATAGACATCACCAGACTCTTGATTTCACACTTTAATACAGCCATTTTCAATGGTTGCTTGTATTGGGGAGTTTCTGCCTTTAGTCTCCTCTTCAGCTGGTGAAATGCTTGTTTAATAGGATTTAAATCTGGAGACTGACTTGGCCAATCTAAGACCAAAAATGTCTTTACCATGATAATCTTGATTGAGATGGCAGTACTAGTGTTTTGGGTCATTGTCCTGTTGCACTTCCCAGTGAGTCTGATGGCATTTTCTTGAACACTGGTAGGCAAGATTCTTTTGTACACTTCTGAATTCATTCTTCTGCTGTCATCATTGAATAAGCCCTCAATAAAGATGAGAGAGCCTGTTCCAGAGGCAGACATGACACTACCTCCACCATGCTTTCCAGATGAGGTTGTATTCTTTGGATCATTTGCAGTTTCTTTTTTTTCTCCACACTTTTGTTTTCCCACATTGATAAATGTTAATCTTTGTCTAATCTGTCCATAAAACTCTGTTCTAAAACTCTGGCTCATCTCTGTGTGTTTTTGCAAATTCAAATTGCCTTTCCTAATTTTGGTACTGATCAGATGTTTGATCTTGCTGTGTAGCCTCTGTAATTCTGTTGGTGAAGTCTCCTGCGAACAGCAGATTGTGAGACCATCATCCCAGCTGGTTGCTGGTGATTTTACAGTCTATTTTACTGACAGTCTATCATCAACTGCTGTTGATTGGCTGACCTGGTTGTTGTCGGTTGCTGAAGCTTGTCAGTGGTATCTATCTTTTTCAGGACATTCCAAACTGGATATTCAAAGTCAGTCTCCAGATTTAAATCCTTTTGAACAAGACTTTCACCAGCTGAAGAGGAAACTAAAAGCCAAAACTAGCAACCATTGAAAATGGCTGTATTAAAGGCCTGGAAAAGCATTTCAAAGTGTGAAACCAAGAGACTGGTGATGTCTATGGGTCACAGACTCGCTCCTGTGATTGCTTGCAAGGGATTTACAATTAAATATGAGCTTTTACACATTTACATTTACTTTTAGTTAAACCATCCCAATACTTACAGTATGCTCACATTAGGAAGAGGGATGAAACTCTAAAAGTGCTGTTCTTCTTAGTTGGTAAAACATTTTGTGTTGAAACAGCCAATAATAAAATGTGACATTCTGTACTTCTGCCTCATATTAATCTTTTAATCATATTTATAGATGTCTTGACACCACAACTAACAGAGCAATTTTGTCTTTACTGTCCCAATACTTATGGAGGGCACCGTATACTATAATAGGTTTATTTAGGAATGGGATGTTATGTTGGCATATTTCTCTTTACGGTTTTACTTCAGGCCGATCTTATAATTTAGCTGTCTCACATTAACTTATTTCAGGTCATGCCACAACAATTCAGCTAGATTAAGTTGAAGGCTTTGACTTGTCAAAGCACAACAGTTCTTCTACTTCAGCTTTACAATCCCATTTGAATATTTCTGAGGATCTTTTTGTGTGGTATGACCTACTTTCTGTAAAGCATAAACTCATGGATGGACACATTGATATTTTCCTGTAAAATTTATTACTACAGTATGTAATTCATCAGTTCTTTACTGACCATAAGTCATCTGGGTTCTCTGGTTGAAAAAAACAAAAACAAAAAAACAACTGATATTTCTACCACAAAATGTCATTGTTCAAATGAAGTGTGTGGTTCTTCTAAAAATTATTTAACTTGAATGCTGTGATTTTTCTCTTTGATAACTTTTCGTTTACACCCATATTCACTATTCTTCACAAGTGAATTCATGAACATCAGCCAGTTTAAAAGTTGCATGGAGATCTTTAGATGTGTTTTTAGCCTTTCTTGCATATGAACAACCTAGGCAGAGCAACAACAGAATGTCCTCCATTTGAACATTGTCTGTGGATTTATACAGGCCAGAGTAATGCATTTTAGTAATAGCACTGTGACCTTTACACACAGAGACTTGTTTCTGATCAGTGCACGATTCATACGATTGATGTTTCAATTTACAGGTACTGTTTCAATTTACAGTGACAAATGGGAATGTATTCAGTAAAAAATGCAATGTTTCAAAATTAATTCAGGAAGGGATATCATTTTAATGAGCTCACCACCTTTTTCTCACCATCACAAAATGCCAAAATTACTTCGAATACGTTTAAAATTGCATGTGCAATCTCTGACTTGCACTCTGATTTTATATCAGGTTGCAGGCATATTAAGAAAATAAGAATCACTATTAGAATCAGAATTTCTGAAGTGCGCATGAAATTGCAGTTACAACAGGAATAAAACTAATGCAAAATTAGTCGTCCTTGAAACGACTCCACAAGCATGTGGAGTTAGGCTGGTCATGCTTGTTTCGTTTTCAAATGTAATTAAACAGATCCTCGTCTGAGTCATCTCACACAGAGGCCAACTCATAAATCTGCATACTCTTGCATATGCATGAACAAATGCTAAATCCCTGCATACATAACCAAATGCCTGTAAATATCACTTTGCCATTTCTGAAACTTTTGTCCTATTGTTTTTCATTCTCCATTAGATTATACCTAAAGACAATGAGACGAGGTCCACGCTGATGTACAAATACATCATCCATGAAGATTCGGTGCCCCTTAACAACAATAATGTCATTCAAGAGGACACGTATGAGTGGGCACTTAAAAGCTGGTCCCAATGTTCGAAACCTTGTGCTGGAGGTAACGTGCACTTAGTGTGATCTCTTAACTTATTTAGATTACTCAAATATATTTCCTGGTTCTACTCTGTCTCTTTCGACAATCAGTTTGACATTTGGTAATTTGCACTTTGGATTTTTTTTTTTCATTAGAGACACAAATCCTATGGTTGTGTTGTTGTCAGCACCATTAGAAATATTAAACTATTATCAAACATAAAATTAACAATTTAAAAAAAGTAGCTTTTAATTGCATCAAATGTCTGATATATGAGATCCTCTTTAAAATGAGGATTTTGGTCTGTCACACATCGGAAGGCTTGACCTTCTTGACTGTTTCCAATAATTAAAACTAGTGTCATACAACATCATAATTTTGACAGCCTATGAGTTTATAATTAATTAATAAATACTATTAATCATTAGTTTATTCATTTTTAATTAACTAATAATTGTGACACCCAAGAAACAACATCATGGTT